>NC_054471.1:108990248-109613582 GCF_017639515.1 Carcharodon carcharias | reverse complement strand
TGTGTGTGAGATTGTGTGTGTCAGTGAGATTATGTGTGTGTGAGATTGTGTATGCGTGTGTGAGAGAGAGATTGTGTGTGTGTGTGAGATTGTGTGTGGGTGTGTGTGTTTGTATGAGATTGTGTGTGTGAGATTGTGTGTGTGTGAGTGAGATTATGTGTGTGAGTGAGATTGCGTGTGTGTGCGTGTGTGAGATTGTGTGTGTGTGAGAGATTTTGTGTATGTCAGTGAGATAATGTGTGTGTGTGAGATTGTGTGTGTCAGTGATTTTATGTGTGTGTGAGATTGTGTGTGTGTGTGTGAGATTGTGTGTGTGAGACAGATTGTGTCTGTGTGCATGTGTGAGAGAGATTGTGTGGTTGTGTTTGTGTGTGTGGGATTGTGTGTGTGTGTGGGAATGGGTATGTGTGTGTGTGAGATTGTGTGTGTGTGTGTGAGTGAGAGTGTGTGTGTGAGATTGTGTGTGTGTGAGATTGTGTGTGTGTGACATTGTGTGCATGTGTGAGAGATTGTGTGAGTGTCAGTGAGATTATGTGTGTGAGTAAGATTGTGTGTGTGTGTGAGATTGTGTATATGTGAGATTGTGTATGTGTGTGAAGTTATGTATGTGTGTATGTGAGATTGTGTGTGTCAGTGAGATTGTATGTGTGTGTGAGATTGTGTGTGTGTCAGTGAGATTCTGTGTGTGAAATTGTGTGTGTGTGTGTAAGTGAGATTCTGTATGTGTGTGTGAGAGAACGAGATTGTGTGTGTGTGAGATTGTGTGTGAGATTGTTTGTGTGAGTGGGATTCTGTGTGTGAGTGAGATTCTGGTGTGTGTGTGAGATTGTGTGTGTGTGTGTGTGTGTGAGATTCTGTATGTGTGTGTGAGAGAGAGAAATTGTGTGTGTGTGAGATTGTGTGAGTGTGAGATTGTGTGTGTGTGTGTGTGATTGTGTGTGTGTGTTTGAGAGATTGTGTGTGTATGTGAGATTGTGTGTGTGTCAGTGAGTTTATGTATGTGTGAGATTGTGTGTGTCAGTGAGATTATGCGTGTGTGAGATTGTGTTTGTGAGATTGTGCGTGAGAGAGACGGTGTGTGTGTGTGAGAGAGACTTTGCGTGTATGAGTGAGATTATGTGTGTGAGTGAGATTGTGTGTGTGTGTGTGAGATTGTGTGTGTGTGTGTGTGTTTGAGATTGTGTGTGTGAGAGAGATTGTGTGTGTGTGTGAGAGAGAGAGATTGTGTGTGTGTGAGTGTAATTATATGTGTGTGTGAGATTGTGTGTGTGAGTGAGATTGTGTGTTTGTGTGAGTGAGATTATGCGTGTGTGTGAGATTGTGTCTGTGTGAGAGAGATTGAGTGTTAGAGAGATTAAGTGTGTGTGAGATTATGTGTGTGTGTGAGATTGTGTGTGTGTGTGAGTGAGGTAATGTGTATGTGTGTATGTGAGTGAGATTGTGTGTGTGTGTGAGTGAGATTATGCGTGTGTGTGAGATTGTGTCTGTGTGAGAGAGATTGAGTGTGAGAGAGATTATGTGTGTGTGAGATTATGTGTGTGTGTGAGATTATTTGTGTGTGTGAGAGATTGTGTGTGTGTCAGTGAGATTATATGTATGTGAGATTGTGTGTGAGTTTGTGTGTGAGAGAGATTGTGTGTGTGTGTGAGAGATTGTGTGTGTGTGAGTGAGATTATGTGTGAGTGAGATTGTGTGTGTGTGTGATTGTGTGTGTGTGAGAGATTGTGTGTGTGTCAGTGAGATTATGTGTGTGTGAGATTGTGTGTGTGTGAGATTGTGTGTGTCTGTGAGATTGTGAGATTGTGTGTGTGAGTGAGCTTGTGTGTGTGTGTGCGTGTGAGAATGTGTGTGTGTGAGTGAGATTCTGTATGTTCTGTATGTGTGTGAGAGAGAGAGATTGTGTGTGTGATATTGCGTGTGTGTGAGATTGTGTGTGTGTGTGAGAGAGAGAGAGAGAGAGATTGCGTGTATGTGTGTGTGAGATTGTGTGTGTGTGTTTGAGAGATTGTGTGTGTGTGTGTGTGAGAGATTGTGTGTGTGTTAGTGATCGTATGTGTTTGTGTGAGATTGTGTGTGTGTCAGTGAGATTATGTGTGTGTGAGATTGTGTGGGTGTGTGTGAGAGAGAGATTGTGTGTGTGTGTGAGATTGTGTGTGTGTGTGAGATTGTGTGTGTGTGTGAGAGATTGTGTGTGTGTGAGTGAGATTATGTGTGTGAGTGAGATTGTGTGTGTGTGTGAGAGATTGTGTGTGTGTGAGTGAGATTATGTATGTGTGTATGTGAGATTGTGTGTGTGTCAGTGAGATTATGTGTGTGTGTGAGATTGTGTGTGTGTCAGTGAGATTCTATATGTGTGTGTGTGAGAGAGAGATTGTGTGTGTGTGAGTGAGTGAGATTATGAATGTGTGTGAGATTGTGTGTCGTGTGTGAGTGAGATTCTGTGTGTGTGAGATTCTGTATGTGTGTGTGTGTGAGTTTGTGTGTGTGAGTGAGATTCTGTGTGTGAGTGAGATTCTGTGTGTGTGTGTGTGAGTTTGTGTGTGTGTGTGAGTGAGATTCTGTATGTGTCTGTGAGGGAGAGAGATTGCATGTGTGTGAGATTGTGTGTGTGTGTGAGAGATTGTGTGTGTGTGAGTGAGATTATGTGTGTGAGTGAGATTGTGTGTGTGTGTGAGAGATTGTGTGTATGTGAGTGAGATTATGTATGTGTGTATATGAGATTGTGTGTGTGTCAGTGAGATTATGCGTGTGTGTGAGATTGTGTGTGTGTCAGTGAGATTCTGTATGTGAGTGTGTGTGAGAGAGATTGTGTGTGTGTGTGAGTGAGTGAGAGTATGAATGTGTGTGAGATTGTGTGTTGTGTGTGAGTGAGATTCTGTGTGTGTGAGATTCTGTGTGTTTATGTCTGTGTGTGTGAGAGATTCTGTGTGTAAGTGAGATTCTGTGTGAGTGAGATTGTGTGTGTGTGTGTGTGTGTGTGTGTGTGAGATTCTGTATGTGTGTGTGTGAATGTGAGATTGTGTGTGTGTGAGATTGTGTGTGTGTGTGTGTGTGAGACTGTGTGTGTGTGCGTGAGTGTGTGTGTGTATGTGTGTGAGAGAGAGAGATTGTGTGTATGTGTGTGAGAGATTGTATGTGTGTTTGAGAAAATGTGTGTGTGTGTGAGATTGTGTGTGTGTCAGTGAGCTTATGTGTGTGTGTGAGATTGTGTCAGTGAGATTATGTGTGTGTGAGATTGTGTGTGTGTGAGATTGTGTGTGTGTTTGAGAGAGAGATTGTGTGTGTGTGAGAGTTTGTGTGTGTGTGTGTGAGATTGTGTGTGGGTGTGTGTGTGTGTATGAGATTGTGTGTGTGAGATTGTGTGTGTGAGAGAGAGATTGTGTGTGTGTGAGTGAGATTATGTGTGCGAGTGAGATTGTGTGTGTGTGTGTGTGTGTGTGTGTGAGAGAGAGATTGTGTGTATGTCAGTGAGGTAATGTGTGTGTGTGAGAGATTGTGTGTGTGTGAGTGAGATTGTGTGTGTGTGAGTGAGCTTGTGTGTGTGTGTCAGATTGTGTGTGTGTGTGAGATTGTGTGTGTGTGAGAGAGAGAGATTGTGTGTGTGTGTGTGTGTGTGTGTGCGAGATTGTGTGTGTGTGAGGGAGAGATTGTGTCTGTGTGTGTGTATGTGAGATTGTGTGCATGTGCATGTGTGAGACAGATTGTGTGGTTGTGTTTGTATGTGTGGGATTGTGTATGTGTGTGGGAATGTGTGTGTGTGTGAGATTGTGTGTGTGTGTGTGAGATTCTGTGTGTGTGAGAGATTGTGTGTGTCAGTGAGATTATGTATGTGAGTGAGATTGTGTGTGTGTGAGATTGTGTGTGTCAGTGAGATTATGTATGTGTGTGAGATTGTGTGTGCGTGTGAGATTGTGTGTGTGTGTGAAATTATGTATGTGTGTATGTTAGATTGTGTGTGTGTCAGTGAGATTCTGTGTGTGAGATTGTGTGTGTGTGTGTGAGTGAGATTCTGTATGTGTGTGTGAGAGCGAGATTGTGTGTGTGTGAGATTATGTGTGTGTGTGTGAGATTGTTTGTGTGAGTGGGATTCTGTGTGTGAGTGAGATTCTGTGTGTGTGTGAGATTGTGTGTGTGTGTGTGAGATTCTGTATGTGTGTGTGTGAGAGAGAGATTGTGTGTGTGTGTGAGAGATTCTGTATGTGTGTGTGTGAGAGAGAGATTGTGTGTGTGAGTGAGTGAGATTATGAGTGTGTGTGAGATAGTGTGTCGTGTGTGAGTGAGATTGTGTGTGTGTGTGAGATTGTTTGTGTGAGTGGGATTCTGTGTGTGAGTGAGATTCTGTGTGTGTGTGAGATTGTGTGCGTGTATGTGTGAGATTCTCTTTGTGTGTGTGTGAGAGAGAAATTGTTTGTGTGTGAGATTGTGTTTGTGAGAGATTGTGTGTGTGTGTGAGTGAGTGAGATTATGAGTGTGTGTGAGATTGTGTGTGGTGTGTGAGTGAGATTCTGTGTGTGTGAGATTCTGTATGTGTGAGTCTGTGTGTGTGAGTGAGATTCTGTGTGTGAGTGAGATTCTGTGTGTATGTGAGTTTGTGTGTGTGTGAGAGAGATTGTGTGAGTGTCAGTGAGATTATGTGTGTGAGTAAGATAGTGTGTGTGTGTGTGAGATTGTGTGTGTGTGTGTGAAATTATGTATGTGTGTATGTGAGATTGTGTGTGTCAGTGAGAATGTGTGTGTGTGTGAGATTGTGTGTGTGTCAGTGAGATTCTGTGTGTGAGATTGTGTGTGTGTGAGAGATTGTTTGTGTGAGTGGGATTCTGTGTGTGAGTGAGATTCTGTGTGTGTGTGAGATTGTGTGTGTGTGTGTGTGTGTGTGTGTGTGAGAGAGACAGATTGTGTATATGTGTGTGTGTGTGAGATTGTTTGTGTGAGAGATTGTGTGTGTGTGAGTGAGTGAGATTATGAGTGTGTGTGAGATTGTGTGTGGTGTGTGAGTGAGATTCTGTGTGTGTGTGTGAGATTGTGTGTGTGTGTGTGTGCGAGAGAGAGATTGTGTGTGTGTGAGAGATTGGGGTATGTGTGTTAGATTGTGTGTGTGTGTGTGAGAGAGAGAGAGATATTGTGTGTGTGTGTGTAAGATTGTGTGTGTGTGTGTGAGAGAGATTGTGTGTGTGAGATTGTGTGTGTGTGTGTGTGTGAGATTCTGTATGTGTGTGTGAGTGTGTGTGTGTATGTGAGAGAGAGAGAGAGAGAGATTGTGTGTATGTGTGTGAGAGATTGTGTGTGTGTTTATGAGATTGTGTTGTGTGTGAGATTGTGTGTGTGTCAGTGAGCTTATGTGTGTGTGTGAGATTGTGTGTGTGTGTGAGATTGTGTGTGTGTGAGAGAGAGAGATTGTGTGTGTGTGTGTGTGTGTGTGCGAGATTGTGTGTGTGTGAGGGAGAGATTGTGTCTGTGTGTGTATGTGAGATTGTGTGCATGTGCATGTGTGAGACAGATTGTGTGGTTGTGTTTGTATGTGTGGGATTGTGTATGTGTGTGGGAATGTGTGTGTGTGTGAGATTGTGTGTGTGTGTGTGAGATTCTGTGTGTGTGAGAGATTGTGTGTGTCAGTGAGATTATGTATGTGAGTGAGATTGTGTGTGTGTGAGTTTGTGTGTGTCAGTGAGATTATGTATGTGTGTGAGATTGTGTGTGCGTGTGAGATTGTGTGTGTGTGTGAAATTATGTATGTGTGTATGTTAGATTGTGTGTGTGTCAGTGAGATTCTGTGTGTGAGATTGTGTGTGTGTGTGTGAGTGAGATTCTGTATGTGTGTGTGAGAGCGAGATTGTGTGTGTGTGAGATTATGTGTGTGTGTGTGAGATTGTTTGTGTGAGTGGGATTCTGTGTGTGAGTGAGATTCTGTGTGTGTGTGAGATTGTGTGTGTGTGTGTGAGATTCTGTATGTGTGTGTGTGAGAGAGAGATTGTGTGTGTGTGTGAGAGATTCTGTATGTGTGTGTGTGAGAGAGAGATTGTGTGTGTGAGTGAGTGAGATTATGAGTGTGTGTGAGATAGTGTGTCGTGTGTGAGTGAGATTGTGTGTGTGTGTGAGATTGTTTGTGTGAGTGGGATTCTGTGTGTGAGTGAGATTCTGTGTGTGTGTGAGATTGTGTGCGTGTATGTGTGAGATTCTCTTTGTGTGTGTGTGAGAGAGAAATTGTTTGTGTGTGAGATTGTGTTTGTGAGAGATTGTGTGTGTGTGTGAGTGAGTGAGATTATGAGTGTGTGTGAGATTGTGTGTGGTGTGTGAGTGAGATTCTGTGTGTGTGAGATTCTGTATGTGTGAGTCTGTGTGTGTGAGTGAGATTCTGTGTGTGAGTGAGATTCTGTGTGTATGTGAGTTTGTGTGTGTGTGAGAGAGATTGTGTGAGTGTCAGTGAGATTATGTGTGTGAGTAAGATAGTGTGTGTGTGTGAGATTGTGTGTGTGTGTGTGAAATTATGTATGTGTGTATGTGAGATTGTGTGTGTCAGTGAGAATGTGTGTGTGTGTGAGATTGTGTGTGTGTCAGTGAGATTCTGTGTGTGAGATTGTGTGTGTGTGAGAGATTGTTTGTGTGAGTGGGATTCTGTGTGTGAGTGAGATTCTGTGTGTGTGTGAGATTGTGTGTGTGTGTGAGTGTGTGTGTGTGTGTGAGAGAGACAGATTGTGTATATGTGTGTGTGTGTGAGATTGTTTGTGTGAGAGATTGTGTGTGTGTGAGTGAGTGAGATTATGAGTGTGTGTGAGATTGTGTGTGGTGTGTGAGTGAGATTCTGTGTGTGTGTGTGAGATTGTGTGTGTGTGTGTGTGCGAGAGAGAGATTGTGTGTGTGTGAGAGATTGGGTATGTGTGTTAGATTGTGTGTGTGTGTGTGAGAGAGAGAGAGATATTGTGTGTGTGTGTGAGATTGTGTGTGTGTGTGTGAGAGAGATTGTGTGTGTGAGATTGTGTGTGTGTGTGTGTGTGTGAGATTCTGTATGTGTGTGTGAGTGTGTGTGTGTATGTGAGAGAGAGAGAGAGAGAGATTGTGTGTATGTGTGTGAGAGATTGTGTGTGTGTTTATGAGATTGTGTTGTGTGTGAGATTGTGTGTGTGTCAGTGAGCTTATGTGTGTGTGTGAGATTGTGTCAGTGAGATTATGTGTGTGTGAGATTGTGTGTGTGTGTGTGAGAGAGAGATTGTGTGTGTGTGAGAGTTTGTGTGTGTGTGTGTGAGATTGTGTGTGGGTGTGTCTGTGTGTATGAGATTGTGTGTGTGTGAGATTGTGTGTGTGAGAGATTGTGTGTGTGTGAGTGAGATTATGAGTGCGAGTGAGATTGTATGTGTGTGTGTGTGTGTGAGATTGTGTGTGTGTGAGAGATTGTGTGTATGTCAGTGAGGTAATGTGTGTGTGTGAGAGATTGTGTGTGTGTGAGTGAGATTGTGTGTGTGTGAGTGAGCTTGTGTGTGTGTGTCAGATTGTGTGTGTGTGTGTGTGTGTGAGATTGTGTGTGTGTGTGTGAGAGAGAGAGATTGTGTGTGTTTGTGTGTGTGTGCGAGATTGTGTGTGTGAGAGAGATTGTGTCTGTGTGTGTGTATGTGAGATTGTGTGTGTGTGCATGTGTGAGACAGATTGTGTGGTTGTGTTTGTGTGTGTGGGATTGTGTATGTGTGTGGGAATGTGTGTGTGTGTGAGATTGTGTGTGTGTGTGTGTGTGAGATTGTGTGTGTGTGTGTGTGTGTGAGATTCTGTGTGTGTGAGAGATTGTGTGTGTCAGTGAGATTATGTATGTGAGTGAGATTGTGTGTGTGTGAGATTGTGTGTGTCAGTGAGATTATGTATGTGAGTGAGATTGTGTGTGTGTGTGAAATTATGTATGTGTGTATGTGAGATTGTGTGTGTGTCAGTGAGATTCTGTGTGTGAGATTGTGTGTGTGAGTGAGATTCTGTATGTGTGTGTGTGAGAGCGAGATTGTGTGTGTGTGAGATGTGTGTGTGTGTGAGATTGCTTGTGTGAGTGGGATTCTGTGTGTGAGTGAGATTCTGTGTGTGTGTGAGATTGTGTGTGTGTGTGAGATTCTGTATGTGTGTGTGTGAGAGAGAGATTGTGTGTGTGTGTATGAGATTCTGTATGTGTGTGTGTGAGAGAGAGATTGTGTGTGTGAGTGAGTGAGATTATGAGTGTGTGTGAGATTGTGTGTGGTGTGTGAGTGAGATTGTGTGTGTGTGAGATTCTGTATGTGTGTGTTTGTGTGTGTGTGAGAGATTCTGTGTGTGAGTGAGATTCTGTGTATGTGTGAGATTGTGTGTGTGTGTGAGTGAGATTCTGTATGTATGTGTGTGTGTGTGTGAGTGTGAGATTGTGTGTGTGTGTGTGTGTAAGATTGTGTGTGTGTGAGATTGTGTGTGTGAGAGAGAGAGAGATTGTGTGTATGTGTGTGTGTGCGTGTGATTGTGTGCGTGTGTTTGAGAGATTGTGTGTGTGTGTGAGATTGAGTGAGTGTCAGTGAGTTTATGTGTGTGTGTGTGAGATTGTGTGTGTCAGTGAGATTATGTGTGTGTGAGATTGTGTGTGCGTGTGTGAGGGAGAGATTGTGTGTGTGTGTGTGAGATTGTGTGTGGGTGTGTGTGTTTGTATGAGATTGTGTGCGTGTGAGATTGTGTGTGTGTGAGTGAGATTATGTGTGTGAGTGAGATTGCGTGTGTGTGCGTGTGTGAGATTGTGTGTGTGTGAGAGATTTTATGTATGTCAGTGAGATAATGTGTGTGTGTGAGATTGTGTGTGTCAGTGATTTTATGTGTGTGTGAGATTGTGTGTGTGTGTGAGATTGTGTGTGTGAGACAGATTGTGTGTGTGTGCATGTGTGAGAGAGATTGTGTGGTTGCGTTTGTGTGTGTGGGATTGTGTGTGTGTGTGGGAATGGGTATGTGTGTGTGTGAGATTGTGTGTGTGTGTGTGTGATTGGGTGTGTGTGAGTGAGAGTGTGTGTGTGTGTGTGATTGTGTGTGTGTGAGATTGTGTGTGTGTGTGAGAGATTGTGTGAGTGTCAGTGAGTTTATGTGTGTGAGTAAGATTGTGTGTGTATGTGAGATTGTGTGTGTGTGTGAAATTATGTATGTGTGTATGTGAGATTGTGTGTCAGTGAGATTGTGTGTGTGTGTGAGAATGTGTGTGTGTCAGTGAGATTCTGTGTGTGAGATCGTGTGTGTGTGTGTGAGTGAGATTCTGTATGTGTGTGTGAGAGAACGAGATTGTGTGTGTGTGAGATTGTGTGTGTGTGTGAGATTGTTTGTGTGAGTTGGATTCTGTGTGTGAGTGAGATTCTGTGTGTGAGTGAGATTGTGTGTGTGTGTGTGAGATTCTGTATGTGTGTGTGTGTGAGAGAAATTGTGTTTGTGTGAGATTGTGTGAGCGTGAGATTGTGTGTGTGTGTGTGTGTGATTGTGTGTGTGCGTGTGAGAGATTGTGTGTGTATGTGAGATTGTGTGTGTGTCAGTGAGTTTATGTATGTGTGAGATTGTGTGTGTCAGTGTGATTATGCGTGTGTGAGATTGTGTTTGTGAGATTGTGTGTGAGAGAGATTGTGAGTGTGTGTGAGGGAGATAGTGTGTATGAGAGTGAGATTATGTGTGTGAGTGAGATTCTGTGTG
The DNA here is from genome assembly GCF_017639515.1 of Carcharodon carcharias. Taxonomy (NCBI): domain Eukaryota; kingdom Metazoa; phylum Chordata; class Chondrichthyes; order Lamniformes; family Lamnidae; genus Carcharodon; species Carcharodon carcharias. Next base: position 109,603,925 of record NC_054471.1, on the reverse strand, counting down.
TGTGTGAGATTGTGTGTGTGTGTGAGATTGTGTGTGTCAGTGAGATTATGTGTATGTGTGAGATTGTGTGTGTGAGAGAGATTGTGTGTGCGTGTGAGAGAGAGTGATTGTCTGTGTGTGTGAGAAATTGTGTGTGTGTGTGTGTGAGATTGTGTGTGTGAGTGTGATTATGTGTGTGTGAGATTGTGTGTGTGAGTGAGATTGTGTGTAGGTGAGTGAGATTGTGTGTTTGTGTGAGTGAGATTATGTGTGTGTGTGAGTGAGATTGTGTGTATGTGTGAGTGAGGTAATGTGTATGTGTGTATGTGAGTGAGATTGTGTGTGTGTGTGAGTGAGATTATGCGTGTGTGTGAGATTGTGTGTGTGTGAGAGAGATTATGTGTGTGAGAGAGATTATGTGTGTGAGAGATTATGTGTGTGTGAGAGATTATTTGTGTGTATAAGATTGTTTGTGTGAGAGATTGTGTGTGTGTGAGTGAGTGAGATTATGAGTGCGTGTGAGATTGTGTGTGGTGTATGAGTGAGATTCTGTGTGTGTGAGATTCTGTATGTGTGAGTCTGTGTGTGAGTGAGATTCTGTGTGTGAGTGAGATTCTGTGTGTGTGTGAGTTTGTGTGTGTGTGTGAGTGAGATTCTGTGTGTGTGTGAGTTTGTGTGTGTGTGTGAGTGAGATTCTGTATGTGTCTGTGTGAGAGAGAGATTGTGTGTGTGTGAGATTGTGTGTGTGAGATTGTGTGTGTGTGTGAGAGATTGTGTGTGTGTGAGTGAGATTATGCATGTGTGTGAGAATGTGCTTGTGTGAGATTGTGTATGTGTGTGAGATTATGTATGTGTGTATGTGAGATTGTGTGTGTGTCAGTTAGATTATGTGTGTGTGTCAGATTGTGTGTGTGTCAGTGAGATTCTGTGTGAGATTGTCTGTGTGCGTGTGAGTGAGATTTTGTATGTGTGTGTGAGTGAGATTGTGTGTGTGTGAGTGAGATTATGAGTGTGTGTGAGATTGTGTGTGGTGTGTGAGTGAGATTCTGTTTGTGTGAGATTCTGTATGTGTGTGTCAGTGTGTGTCAGAGATTCTATGTGTGTGTGTGAGATTGTGTGTGTGTTTGAGATTGTGGTGTGTTTGTGAGATTGTGTGTGTGTGTGAGAGAGAGTGTGTGTGTGTGAGAGAGAGGGATTGTGTGTGTGTGAGTGTGAGATTGTGTGTGTGTGTGTGTGAGATTGTGTGTGTGTGTGAGTGTGTGTGTGTGTGAGAGAGAGAGATAGATTGTGTGTGTGTGAGAGAGAGATTGTGTGTGTGTGTTCGAGAGATTGTGTGTGTGTGTTCGAGAGATTGTGTGTGCGTGTAAGATTGTGTGTGTGTCAGTAAGTTTATGTGTGTGTGAGATTGTGTGTGTCAGTGAGATTATGTGCGTGTGAGATTGTATGTGTGTGTGAGAGAGAGATTGTGTGTGTGTGAGAGATTGTGTGTGTGTGTTAGATTGTGTGTGTGTATGTGTGTGTGTATGTGTGTGTGTGTGAGAGAGAGAGAGATTGTGCGTGTCTGTGAGATTGTGTGTGTGTGTGTGAGAGAGAGATTGTGTGTGTGTGAGTGAGATTTTGTGTGTGAGTGAGATTTTGTGTGTGTGAGAGATTGTGTGTGTGTGAGATTGTGTTTGTGTGAGTGACCTTGTGTGTGTGTATGAGATTGTGTGTGTGTGTGAGATTGTGTGTGTGAGAGAGAGGGATTGTGTGTGTGTGAGAGATTGTGTGTGTGTGAGATTGTGTTTGTGTGAGTGATCTTGTGTGTGTGTATGTGAGATTGTGTGTGTGTGCATGTGTGTGAGAGATTGTGTGGTTGTGTTTGTGTGTGTGGGATTGTGTGTGTGTGTGTGCGTGTGTGTGTGTGGGAATGTGTATGTGTGTGTGTGATTGTGTATGTGAATGAGAGTGTGTGTGTGAGATAATGTGTGCGTGTGTGAGATTGTGTGTGTGTGTGAGAGAGATTGTGTGTGTGTGAGTGAGATTATGTGTGTGTGTGTGAGATTGTGTGTGTGTGAGATTGTGTATGTGTGTGAGATTATGTATGTGTGTATGTGAGATTGTGTGTGTGTCAGTGAGATTATGTTTGTGTGGGAGATTGTGTGTGTGTCAGTGAGATTCTGTGTGTGAGGTTGTGTGTGTGTGTGTGTGAGTGAGATTCTGTATGTGAGTGTGTGAGAGAGAGATTGTGTGTGTGTGAGATTGTGTGTGTGTGTGACATTGTTTGTGTGAGTGAGATTGTGTGTGTATGTGTGAGTGAGATTCTCTATGTGTGTGTGTGTGAGAGAGGGATTGCGTGTGTGTGAGATTGTGTGAGTGTGAGATTGTGTGTATGTATGAGATTGTGTGTGTGTGTCTGAGAGATTGTGTGTGTATCAGTGAGTTAATGTGTGTGTGAGATTGTGTGTGTCAGTGATTTTATGTGTGTGTGAGATTGTGTGTGAGAGAGATTGTGTGTGTGTGTGTGTGAGACAGATTGTGTGTGTGTGAGTGAGATTATGTGCGTGAGTGAGATTGTGTGTGTGTGTGAGATTGTGTGTGTGTGAGAGATTGTGTGTGTGTCAGTGAGATTGTGTGTGTGTGTGAGATTGTGTGTGTGTGAGATTGTGTGTGTTTGTGAGATTGTGAGATTGTGTGTGTGTGAGAGATTGTGTGTGAGTGAGATTCTGTATGTTCTGTATATGTGTGAGCGAGAGAGAGATTGTGTGTGTGTGTGTGTATGTGTGTGTGTGAGAGAGAGAGAGAGAGAGATTGTGTGTATGTGTGTGTGTGAGATTGTGTGTGTGTGTAGAAAGATTGTGTATGTGTGTGAGATTGTATGTGTGTCAGTGAGCTAATGTGTGTGTGTGAGATTGTGTGTGTCAGTGAGATTATGTGTGTGTGAGATTGTGTGTGCGTGTGTGAGAGAGAGATTGTGTGTGTGTGTGAGATTGTGTTTGAGATTGTGTGTGTGTGTGAGATTGTGTGTGTGTGTGAGATTGTGTGTGTGAGAGAGATTGTGTGTGGGTGTGTGTGTTTGTATGAGATTGTGTGTGTGTGAGATTGTGTGTGTGTGAGTGAGATTATGTGTGTGAGTGAGATTGCGTGTGTGTGCGTGTGTGAGATTGTGTGTGTGTGAGAGATTTTGTGTATGTCAGTGAGATAATGTGTGTGTGTGAGATTGTGTGTGCCAGTGATTTTATGTGTGTGTGAGATTGTGTGTGTGTCAGTGAGATTATGTGTGTGAGATTGTGTGTGCGTGTGTGAGAGAGAGATTGTGTGTGTGTGAGAGATTGTGTGTGAGATTGTGTGTGTGTGTGTGTGTGAAACTGTGTGTGTGAGAGAGATTGTATGTGCGTGAGTGAGATTCTGTGTGTGAGATTGTGTGTGTGTGTGTGTGAGTGAGATTCTGTATGTGTGTGTGAGAGCGAGATTGTGTGTGTGTGAGATTATGTGTGTGTGTGAGATTGTTTGTGTGAGTGGGATTCTGTGTGTGAGTGAGATTCTGTGTGTGTGTGAGATTGTGTTGTGTGTGTGAGATTCTGTATGTGTGTGTGAGAGAGAGAGATTGTGTGTGTGTGTGTGAGATTCTGTATGTGTGTGTGTGAGAGAGAGATTGTGTGTGTGAGATTGTGTATGTGTGTGAGATTATGTATGTGTGTATGTGAGATTGTGTGTGTGTCAGTGAGATTATGTGTGTGAGGTTGTGTGTGTGTGTGTGTGTGAGTGAGATTCTGTATGTGTGTGTGTGAGAGAGAGATTGTGTGTGTGTGAGATTGTGTGTGTGTGTGACATTGTTTGTGTGAGTGAGATTCTGTGTGTGTGAGAGATTGTGTGTGTATGTGTGAGTGAGATTCTCTATGTGTGTGTGTGAGAGAGAGATTGTGTGTGTGTGAGATTGTGTGAGTGTGAGATTGTGTGTATGTACGAGATTGTGTGTGTGTGTTTGAGAGATTGTGTGTGTATCAGTGAGTTAATGTGTGTGTGTGAGATTGTGTGTGTCAGTGATTTTATGTGTGTGTGAGATTGTGTGTGAGATTGTGTGTGAGAGAGATTATGTGTGTGTGTGTGAGACAGATTGTGTGTGTGTGAGTGAGATTATGTGTGTGTGTGAGATTGTGTGTGTGTGAGAGATTGTGTGTGTCTGTGAGATTGTGAGATTGTGTGTGTGTGAGAGATTGTGTGTGTGTGAGTGAGATTCTGTATGTTCTGTATATGTGTGAGAGAGAGAGAGATTGTGTGTGTGTGTGATTGTGGGTGTGTGAGATTGTGTGTGTGTGTGTGTGTGTGTGTGTGTGTGTGTGAGAGAGAGAGAGAGAGAGAGATTGTGTGTATGTGTGTGTGTGTGAGATTGTGTGTGTGTGTAGAAAGATTGTGTATGTGTGTGAGATTGTATGTGTGTCAGTGAGCTAATGTGTGTGTGTGAGATTGTGTGTGTGTCAGTGAAATTATGTGTGTGTGAGATTGTGTGTGCGTGTGTGAGAGAGAGATTGTGTGGGTGTGTGAGATTGTGTGTGAGATTGTGTGTGTGTGTGAGACTGTGTGTGTGAGAAATTGTGTGTGGGTGTGTGTGTTTGTATGAGATTGTGTGTGTGTGAGATTGTGTGTGTGTGAGTGAGATTATGTGTGTGAGTGAGATTGCGTGTGTGTGCGTGTGTGAGATTGTGTGTGTGAGAGAGATTTTGTGTATGTCAGTGAGATAATGTGTGTGTGAGATTGTGTGTGCCAGTGATTTTATGTGTGTGTGAGATAATGTGTGTGTGTGAGATTGTGTGTGTGAGACAGATTGTGTCTGTGTGCATGTGTGAGAGAGATTGTGTGGTTGTGTTGGTGTGTGTGGAATTGTGTGTGTGTGTGGGAATGGGTATGTGTGTGTGTGAGATTGTGTGTGTGTGTGTGTGTGATTGGGTGTGTGTGAGTGAGAGTGTGTGTGTGTGTGTGTGTGTGTGAGATTGTCTGTGTGAGACAGATTGTGTCTGTGTGCATGTGTGAGAGAGATTGTGTGGTTGTGTTGGTGTGTGTGGGATTGTGTGTGTGTGTGGGAATGGGTATGTGTGTGTGTGAGATTGTGTGTGTGATTGGGTGTGTGTGAGTGAGAGTGTGTGTGTGTGTGAGATTGTGTGTGTGTGAGATTGTGCGTGTGTGAGAGATTGTGTGAGTGTCAGTGAGATTATGTGTGTGAGTAAGATTGTGTGTGTGTGTGAGATTGTGTGTGTTTGAGATTGTGTATGTGTGTGAAATTATGTATGTGTGTATGTGAGATTGTATGTGTCAGTGAGATTGTGTATTGGTGAGATTGTGTGTGTGTCAGTGAGATTCTGTGTGTGAGATTGTGCGTGTGTGAGTGAGATTCTGTATGTGTGTGTGAGAGAACGAGAATGTGTGTGTGTGAGATAATGTGTGTGTGTGTGAGATTGTTTGTGTGAGTGGGATTCTGTGTGTGAGTGAGATTCTGTGTGTCTGTGAGATTGTGTGTGTGTGTGTGAGATTCTGTATGTGTGTGTGTGAGAGAAATTGTGTGTGTGTGAGATTGTGTGAGTGTGAGATTGTGTGTGTGTGTGAGATTGTGTGTGTGAGACAGATTGTGTCTGTGTGCATGTGTGAGAGAGATTGTGTGGTTGTGTTGGTGTGTGTGGGATTGTGTGTGTGTGTGGGAATGGGTATGTGTGTGTGTGAGATTGTGTGTGTGTGTGTGATTGGGTGTGTTTGAGTGAGAGTGTGTGTGTGTGTGAGATTGTGTGTGTGTGAGATTGTGCGTGTGTGAGAGTTTGTGTGAGTGTCAGTGAGATTATGTGTGTGAGTAAGATTGTGTGTGTGTGAGACTGTGTATGTGTGTGAAATTATGTATGTGTGTATGTGAGATTGTGTGTGTCAGGGAGATTGTGTATTGGTGAGATTGTGTGTGTGTCAGTGAGATTCTGTGTGTGAGATTGTGTGTGTGTGTGTGTGTGAGTGAGACTCTGTATGTGTGTGTGAGAGAACGAGACTGTGTGTGTGTGAATTGTGTGTGTGTGTGAGATTGTTTGTGTGAGTGGGATTCTGTGTGTGAGTGAGATTCTGTGTGTCTGTGAGATTGTGTGTGCGTGTGTGTGTGTGAGATTCTGTATGTGTGTGTGTGTGAGAGAAATTGTGTGTGTGTGTGAGAGATTGAGTGTGTGTGTGTGAGACTGTGTGTGTGTGAGTGTGATTATGTGTGTGTGAGATTGTGTGTGTGAGTGAGATTATGTGTAGGTGAGTGAGATTGTGTGTTTGTGTGAGTGAGATTATGTGTGTGTGTGAGTGAGATTGTGTGTGTGTGTGTGCCTGTGTGTATGTGAGTGAGATTATGCGTGTGTGTGAGATTGTGTGTGTGTGTGTGAGGTAATGTGCATGTGTGTATGTGAGTGAGATTGTGTGTGTGTGTGTGTGTGAGTGAGATTATGCGTGTGTGTGAGATTGTGTGTGTGTGTGTGAGAGAGAGAGATTATGTGTGTGAGAGAGATTATGTGTTTGTGAGATTATGTGTGTGTGAGAGATTATTTGTGTGTGTGAGATTGTGTGTGTGAGAGATTATGTGTGTGAGTGAGTGAGATTATGAGTGTGTGTGAGATTGTGTGTGGTGTGTGTGAGATTCTGTATGTGTGAGTCTGTGTGTGTGAGTGAGATTCTGTGTGTGAGTGAGATTCTGTGTGTGTGTGAGTTTGTGTGTGTGTGTGAGTGAGATTCTGTATGTGTCTGTGAGGGAGAGAGATTGCATGTGTGCGAGATTGTGTGTGTGAGATTGTGTGTGTGTGTGAGAGAGATTGTGTGTGTGTGAGTGAGATTATGTATGTGAGTGAGATTGTGGATGTGAGATTGTGCGTGTGTGTGTGAGATTGTGTGTGTGAGAGATTGTGTATGTGTGTGAGATTATGTCTGTGTGTATGTGAGATTGTGTGTGTGTGTGTGAGATTGTGTGTGGGTGTGTGTGTTTGTATGAGATTGTGTGTGTGTGAGATTGTGTGTGTGTGTGTGAGATTGTGTGTGTGTGAGTGAGATTATGTGTGTGAGTGAGATTGCGTGTGTGTGCGTGTGTGAGATTGTGTGTGTGTGAGAGATTTTGTGTATGTCAGTGAGATAATGTGTGTGTGTGAGATTGTGTGTGCCAGTGATTTTATGTGTGTGTGAGATTGTGTGTGTGTCAGTGAGATTATGTGTGTGTGAGATTGTGTGCGTGTGTGAGAGAGAGATTGTGTGTGTGTGAGAGATTGTGTGTGAGATTGTATGTGTGTGTGTGTGAAACTGTGTGTGTGAGAGAGATTGTATGTGCGTGAGTGAGATTCTGTGTGTGAGATTGTGTGTGTGTGTGTGTGAGTGAGATTCTGTATGTGTGTGTGAGAGTGAGATTGTGTGTGTGTGAGATTATGTGTGTGTGTGAGATTGTTTGTGTGAGTGGGAATCTGTGTGTGAGTGAGATTCTGTGTGCGTGTGAGATTGTGTTGTGTGTGTGAGATTCTGTATGTGTGTGTGTGAGAGAGAGATTGTGTGTGTGTGTGTGAGATTCTGTATGTGTGTGTGTGAGAGAGAGATTGTGTGTGTGAGATTGTGTATGTGTGTGAGATTATGTATGTGTGTATGTGAGATTGTGTGTGTGTCAGTGAGATTATGTGTGTGTGTGAGATTGTGTGTGTGTCAGTGAGATTCTGTGTGTGAGGTTGTGTGTGTGTGTGTGTGTGAGTGAGATTCTGTATGTGTGTGTGTGAGAGAGAGATTGTGTGTGTGTGAGATTGTGTGTGTGTGTGACATTGTTTGTGTGAGTGAGATTCTGTGTGTGTGAGAGATTGTGTGTGTATGTGTGAGTGAGATTCTCTATGTGTGTGTGTGAGAGAGAGATTGTGTGTGAGGAGATTGTGTGAGTGTGAGATTGTGTGTATGTACGAGATTATGTGTGTGTGTTTGAGAGATTGTGTGTGTATCAGTGAGTTAATGGGTGTGTGTGAGATTGTGTGTGTCAGTGATTTTATGTGTGTGTGAGATTGTGTGTGAGATTGTGTGTGAGAGAGATTATGTGTGTGTGTGAGACAGATTGTGTGTGTGTAAGTGAGATTATGTGTGTGAGTGAGATTGTGTGTGTGTGTGTGTGATTGTGTGTGTGAGAGAGATTGTGTGTGTGTCAGTGAGATTATGTGTGTGTGTGAGATTGTGTGTGTGTGAGAGATTGTGTGTGTCTGTGAGATTGTGAGATTGTGTGTGTGTGAGAGATTGTGTGTGTGTTAGTGAGATTCTGTATGTTCTGTATATGTGTGAGAGAGAGAGAGATTGTGTGTGTGTGTGATTGTGGGTGTGTGAGATTGTGTGTGTGTGTGTGTGTGTGAGAGAGAGAGAGAGAGATTGTGTGTATGTGTGTGTGTGTGAGATTGTGTGTGTGTGTAGAAAGATTGTGTATATGTGTGAGATTGTATGTGTGTCAGTGAGCTAATGTGTGTGTGTGAGATTGTGTGTGTGTCAGTGAAATTATGTGTGTGTGAGATTGTGTGTGCGTGTGTGAGAGAGAGATTGTGTGTGTGTGTGAGATTGTGTTTGAGATTGTGTGTGTGTGTGAGACTGTGTGTGTGTGAGAAATTGTGTGTGGGTGTGTGTGTTTGTATGAGATTGTGTGTGTGAGATTGTGTGTGTGTGAGTGAGATTATGTGTGAGTGAGATTGCGTGTGTGTGCGTGTGTGAGATTGTGTGTGTGAGAGAGATTTTGTGTATGTCAGTGAGATAATGTGTGTGTGAGATTGTGTGTGCCAGTGATTTTATGTGTGTGTGAGATTGTGTGTGTGTGTGAGATTGTGTGTGTGAGACAGATTGTGTCTGTGTGCATGTGTGAGAGAGATTGTGTGGTTGTGTTGGTGTGTGTGGAATTGTGTGTGTGTGTGGGAATGGGTATGTGTGTGTGTGAGATTGTGTGTGTGTGTGTGTGTGTGTGAGAGATTGTCTGTGTGAGACAGATTGTGTCTGTGTGCATGTGTGAGAGAGATTGTGTGGTTGTGTTGGTGTGTGTGGGATTGTGTGTGTGTGTGGGAATGGGTATGTGTGTGTGTGAGATTGTGTGTGTGTGTGTGTGATTGGGTGTGTTTGAGTGAGAGTGTGTGTGTGTGTGAGATTGTGTGTGTGTGAGATTGTGCGTGTGTGAGAGTTTGTGTGAGTGTCAGTGAGATTATGTGTGTGAGTAAGATTGTGTGTGTGTGTGAGATTGTGTGTGTGTGAGATTGTGTATGTGTGTGAAATTATGTATGTGTGTGAAATTATGTATGTGTGTCAGTGAGATTGTGTATTGGTGAGATTGTGTGTGTGTCAGTGAGATTCTGTGTGTGAGATTGTGTGTGTGTGTGTGAGTGAGATTCTGTATGTGTGTGTGAGAGAACGAGACTGTGTGTGTGTGAGATTGTGTGTGTGTGTGAGATTGTTTGTGTGAGTGGGATTCTGTGTGTGAGTGAGATTCTGTGTGTCTGTGAGATTGTGTGTGTGTGTGTGTGTGAGATTCTGTATGTGTGTGTGTGAGAGAAATTGTGTGTGTGAGATTGTGTGAGTGTGAGATTGTGTGTGTGTGTGTGAGAGAGAGAGATTGTGTGTGTGTGTGAGAGATTGAGTGTGTGTGTGTGAGATTGTGTGTGTGTGAGTGTGATTATGTGTGAGTGAGATTCTGTGTGTGAGTGAGATTCTGTGTGTGTGTGAGTTTGTGTGTGTGTGTGTGAGTGAGATTCTGTATGTGTCTGTGAGGGAGAGAGATTGCATGTGTGTGAGATTGTGTGTGTGAGATTGTGTGTGTGTGTGTGAGAGATTGTGTGTGTGTGAGTGAGATTATGTGTGTGAGTGAGATTGTGGATGTGAGATTGTGCATGTGTGTGTGAGATTGTGTGAGTGAGAGATTGTGTATGTGTGTGAGATTATGTCTGTGTGTATGTGAGATTGTGTGTGTGTCAGTGAGATTATGCGTGTGTGTGAGATTGTGTGTGTGTCAGTGAGATTGTGTGTGTGAGATTGTGTGTGTGTGTGTGTGTGAGTGAGATTCTGTATGTGTGTGTGTGAGATAGTGTGTGTGTGTGAGTGAGATTCTGTGTGTGTGTGAGATTGTGTGTGTGTGTGTGAGTGAGATTATGTATGTGTGTGTGTGAGAGAGAGATTGTGTGTGTGTGAGATTGTGTGAGTGTGAGATTGTGTGTGTATGAGATTGTGTGTGAGATTGTGTGTGTGTGTTTGAGAGATTGTGTGTGTATGTGAGATTGTGTGTGTGTCAGTGAGTTAATGTGTGTGTGTGAGATTGTGTGTGTCAGTGATTTTATGTGTGTGTGACATTGTGTGTGACATTGTGTGTGAGAGAGATTGTGTGTGTGTGTGTGCGTGTGTGAGAGAGAGATTGTGTGTGTGTGAGTGAGATTATGTGTGTGAGTGAGATTGTGTGTGTGTGTGATTGTGTGTGTGTGAGAGATTGTGTGTGTGTCAGTGAGATTATGTGTGTGTGTGAGATTGTGTGTGTGTGAGAGTTTGTGTGTGTCTGTGAGATTGTGTGATTGTGTGTGTGTGTGTGTGAGCTTGTGTGTGTGTGTGAGATTGTGTGTGTGTGAGTGAGATTCTGTATGTTCTGTATATGTGTGTGAGAGAGAGAGATTGTGTGTGTGTGTGATTGTGTGTGTGTGAGATTGTGTGTGTGTGAGAGAGAGATTGCATGTATGTGTGTGTGAGATTGTGTGTGTGTGTAGAAAGATTGTGTGTGTGTGTGTGAGATTGTGTGTGTGTCAGTGAGCTAATGTGTGTGTGTGAGATTGTGTGTGTGTCAGTGAGATTATGTGTGTGTGAGATTGTGTGTGAGAGTTTGTGTGTGTGTGAGATTGTGTGTGGGATTGTGTGTGTGTGTGAGAGATTGTGTGTGCGTGAGTGAGATTCTGTGTGTGAGATTGTGTGTGTGTGAGTGAGATTCTGTATGTGTGTGTGACAGCGAGATTGTGTGTGTGTGAGATTATGTGTGTGTGTGGGATTGTTTGTGTGAGTGGGATTCTGTGTGTGAGTGAGATTGTGTGTGTGAGATTGTGTGTGTGTGTGAGATTCTGTATGTGTGTGTGAGAGAGAGATTGTGTGTGTGTGTGTGAGATTCTGTATGTGTGTGTGTGTGAGAGAGAGATTGTGTGTGTGAGTGAGTGAGATTATGAGTGTGTGAGAGATTGTGTGTCATGTGTGAGTGAGATTGTGTGTGTGAGAGATTCTGTATGTGTGCATTTGTGTGTGTGTGAGAGATTCTGTGTGTGAGTGAGATTGTGTGTGTGTGAGATTGTGTGTGTGTGTGTGAGTGAGATTCTGTATGTGTGTGTGTGTGAGTGTGAGATTGTGTGTGTGTGTGTGTGAGATTGTGTGTGTGAGAGATTGTGTGTGTGTGTGTGTGAGTGTGTGTGTGAGAGAGAGAGAGATTGTGTGTATGTGTGTGTGTGTGTGAGATTGTGTGTGTGTGTTTGAGAGATTGTGTGTGTGTGTGAGATTGTGTGTGTGTCAGTGAGTTTATGTGTGTGTGTGTGTGAGATTGTGTATGGGTGTATGTGTTTGTATGAGATTGTGTGTGTGTGAGATTGTGTGTGTGTGAGTGAGATTGCGTGTGTGTGCGTGTGTGAGATTGTGTGTGTGTGAGAGATTTTGTGTATGTCAGTGAGATAATGTGTGTGTGTGAGATTGTGTGTGCCAGTGATTTTGTGTGTGTGTGAGATTGTGTGTGTGTGTGAGATTGTGTGTGTGAGACAGATTGTGTCTGTGTGCATGTGTGAGAGAGATTGTGTGGTTGTGTTGGTGTGTGTGGAATTCTGTGTGTGTGTGGGAATGGGTATGTGTGTGTGTGAGATTGTGTGTGTGTGTGTGTGTGTGAGAGAGATTGTCTGTGTGAGACAGATTGTGTCTGTGTGCATGTGTGAGAGAGATTGTGTGGTTGTGTTGGTGTGTGTGGGATTGTGTGTGTGTGTGGGAATGGGTATGTGTGTGTGTGAGATTGTGTGTGTGTGTGTGTGATTGGGTGTGTTTGAGTGAGAGTGTGTGTGTGTGTGAGATTGTGTGTGTGTGAGATTGTGCGTGTGTGAGAGTTTGTGTGAGTGTCAGTGAGATTATGTGTGTGAGTAAGATTGTGTGTGTGTGTGAGATTGTGTGTGTGTGAGATTGTGTATGTGTGTGAAATTATGTATGTGTGTGAAATTATGTATGTGTGTCAGTGAGATTGTGTATTGGTGAGATTGTGTGTGTGTCAGTGAGATTCTGTGTGTGAGATTGTGTGTGTGTGTGTGTGAGTGAGATTCTGTATGTGTGTGTGAGAGAACGAGACTGTGTGTGTGAGATTGTGTGTGTGTGTGAGATTGTTTGTGTGAGTGGGATTCTGTGTGTGAGTGAGATTCTGTGTGTCTGTGAGATTGTGTGTGTGTGTGTGTGTGTGAGATTCTGTATGTGTGTGTGTGAGAGAAATTGTGTGTGTGAGATTGTGTGAGTGTGAGATTGTGTGTGTGTGTGAGAGAGAGAGATTGTGTGTGTGTGTGAGAGATTGAGTGTGTGTGTGTGAGATTGTGTGTGTGTGAGTGTGATTATGTGTGAGTGAGATTCTGTGTGTGAGTGAGATTCTGTGTGTGTGTGAGTTTGTGTGTGTGTGTGTGAGTGAGATTCTGTATGTGTCTGTGAGGGAGAGAGATTGCATGTGTGTGAGATTGTGTGTGTGAGATTGTGTGTGTGTGTGTGAGAGATTGTGTGTGTGTGAGTGAGATTATGTGTGTGAGTGAGATTGTGGATGTGAGATTGTGCATGTGTGTGTGAGATTGTGTGAGTGAGAGATTGTGTATGTGTGTGAGATTATGTCTGTGTGTATGTGAGATTGTGTGTGTGTCAGTGAGATTATGCATGTGTGTGAGATTGTGTGTGTGTCAGTGAGATTGTGTGTGTGAGATTGTGTGTGTGTGTGTGTGTGAGTGAGATTCTGTATGTGTGTGTGTGAGATAGTGTGTGTGTGTGAGTGAGATTCTGTGTGTGTGTGAGATTGTGTGTGTGTGTGTGAGTGAGATTATGTATGTGTGTGTGTGAGAGAGAGATTGTGTGTGTGTGAGATTGTGTGAGTGTGAGATTGTGTGTGTATGAGATTGTGTGTGAGATTGTGTGTGTGTGTTTGAGAGATTGTGTGTGTATGTGAGATTGTGTGTGTGTCAGTGAGTTAATGTGTGTGTGTGAGATTGTGTGTGTCAGTGATTTTATGTGTGTGTGACATTGTGTGTGACATTGTGTGTGAGAGAGATTGTGTGTGTGTGTGTGCGTGTGTGAGAGAGAGATTGTGTGTGTGTGAGTGAGATTATGTGTGTGAGTGAGATTGTGTGTGTGTGAGAGATTGTGTGTGTGTCAGTGAGATTATGTGTGTGTGTGAGATTGTGTGTGTGTGAGAGTTTGTGTGTGTCTGTGAGATTGTGTGATTGTGTGTGTGTGTGTGTGAGCTTGTGTGTGTGTGTGTGATTGTGTGTGTGTGAGTGAGATTCTGTATGTTCTGTATATGTGTGTGAGAGAGAGAGATTGTGTGTGTGTGTGATTGTGTGTGTGTGAGATTGTGTGTGTGTGAGAGAGAGATTGCATGTATGTGTGTGTGAGATTGTGTGTGTGTGTAGAAAGATTGTGTGTGTGTGTGTGAGATTGTGTGTGTGTCAGTGAGCTAATGTGTGTGTGTGAGATTGTGTGTGTGTCAGTGAGATTATGTGTGTGTGAGATTGTGTGTGAGAGATTGTGTGTGTGTGAGATTGTGTGTGGGATTGTGTGTGTGTGTGAGAGATTGTGTGTGCGTGAGTGAGATTCTGTGTGTGAGATTGTGTGTGTGTGAGTGAGATTCTGTATGTGTGTGTGACAGCGAGATTGTGTGTGTGTGAGATTATGTGTGTGTGTGGGATTGTTTGTGTGAGTGGGATTCTGTGTGTGAGTGAGATTCTGTGTGTGTGTGAGATTGTGTGTGTGTGTGAGATTCTGTATGTGTGTGTGAGAGAGAGATTGTGTGTGTGTGTGTGAGATTCTGTATGTGTGTGTGTGTGAGAGAGAGATTGTGTGTGTGAGTGAGTGAGATTATGAGTGTGTGAGAGATTGTGTGTCATGTGTGAGTGAGATTGTGTGTGTGAGAGATTCTGTATGTGTGCATTTGTGTGTGTGTGAGAGATTCTGTGTGTGAGTGAGATTGTGTGTGTGTGAGATTGTGTGTGTGTGTGTGTGAGTGAGATTCTGTATGTGTGTGTGTGTGAGTGTGAGATTGTGTGTGTGTGTGTGTGAGATTGTGTGTGTGAGAGATTGTGTGTGTGTGTGTGTGTGAGTGTGTGTGTGAGAGAGAGAGAGATTGTGTGTATGTGTGTGTGTGTGTGAGATTGTGTGTGTGTGTTTGAGAGATTGTGTGTGTGTGTGAGATTGTGTGTGTGTCAGTGAGTTTATGTGTGTGTGTGTGTGAGATTGTGTATGGGTGTGTGTGTTTGTATGAGATTGTGTGTGTGTGAGATTGTGTGTGTGTGAGTGAGATTGCGTGTGTGTGCGTGTGTGAGATTGTGTGTGTGTGAGAGATTTTGTGTATGTCAGTGAGATAATGTGTGTGTGTGAGATTGTGTGTGCCAGTGATTTTATGTGTGTGTGAGATTGTGTGTGTGTGTGAGATTGTGTGTGTGAGACAGATTGTGTCTGTGTGCATGTGTGAGAGAGATTGTGTGGTTGCGTTTGTGTGTGTGGGATTGCGTGTGTGTGTGGGAATGGGTATGTGTGTGTGTGAGATTGTGTGTGTGTGTGTGTGATTGTGTGTGTGAGTGAGATTGTGTATGTGAGATTGTGCGTGTGTGTGAGATTGTATGTGTGTGAGAGAGATTGTGTGAGTGTCAGTGAGATTATGTGTGTGAGTAAGATTGTGTGTGTGTGTGAGATTGTGTGTGTATGAGAGATTGTGTGTGCGTGAGTGAGATTCTGTGTGTGAGATTGTGTGTGTGTGTGTGTGAGTGAGATTCTGTATGTGTGTGTGACAGCGAGATTGTGTGTGTGTGAGATTATGTGTTTGTGTGTGAGATTGTTTGTGTGAGTGGGATTCTGTGTGTGAGTGAGATTCTGTGTGTGTGTGAGATTGTGTGTGTGTTTGAGATTCTGTATGTGTGTGTGAGAGAGAGATTGTGTGTGTGTGTGTGAGATTCTGTATGTGTGTGTGTGAGAGAGAGATTGTGTGTGTGAGTGAGTGAGATTATGAGTGTGTGTGAGATTGTGTGTCGTGTGTGAGTGAGATTGTGTGTGTGTGAGATTCTGTATGTGTGTGTTTGTGTGTGTGTGAGAGATTCTGTGTGTGAGTGAGTTTGTGTGTGTGTGTGAGATTGTGTGTGTGTGTGAGTGAGATTCTGTATGTGTGTGTGTGTGAGTGTGAGATTGTGTGTGTGTGTGTGAGATTGTGTGTGTGAGAGATTGTGTGTGTGTGTGTGTGTGTGTGTGTGTGTGTGAGTGTGTGTGTGAGAGAGAGAGATTGTGTGTATGTGTGTGTGTGTGTGTGAGATTGTGTGTGTGTGTTTGAGAGATTGTGTGTGTGTGTGAGATTGTGTGTGTGTCAGTGAGTTTATGTGTGTGTGTGTGAGATTGTGTGTGTCAGTGAGATTATGTGTGTGTGAGATTGTGTGTGCATGTGTGAGGGAGAGATTGTGTGTGTGTGTGTGTGAGATTGTGTGTGGGTGTGTGTGTTTGTATGAGATTGTGTGTGTGTGAGATTGTGTGTGTGTGAGTGAGATTATGTGTGTGAGTGAGATTGCGTGTGTGTGCGTGTGTGAGATTGTGTGTGTGAGAGATTTTGTGTATGTCAGTGAGATAATGTGTGTGTGTGAGATTGTGTGTGTCAGTGATTTTGTGTGTGTGTGAGATTGTGTGTGTGTGTGAGATTGTGTGTGTGAGACAGATTGTGTCTGTGTGCATGTGTGAGAGAGATTGTGTGGTTGTGTTTGTGTGTGTGGGATTGTGTGTGTGTGTGGGAATGGGTATGTGTGTGTGTGAGATTGTGTGTGTGTGTGATTGGGTGTGTGTGAGTGAGAGTGTGTATGTGAGATTGTGTGTGTGTGAGATTGTGCGTGTGTGAGAGAGATTGTGTGAGTGTCAGTGAGATTATGTGTGTAATATTGTGTGTGTGTGTGAGATTGTGTGTGTGTGAAATTATGTATGTGTGTATGTGAGATTGTGTGTGTCAGTGAGATTGTGTGTGTGTGTGTGAGATTGTGTGTGTGAGTGAGATTCTGTGTGTGAGATTGTGTGTGTGTGTGAGTGAGATTCTGTATGTGTGTGTGAGAGAACGAGATTTTGTGTGTGAGTGAGATTGTTTGGGTGAGTGGGATTCTGTGTGTGAGTGAGATTCTGTGTGTGTGTGAGATTGTGTGTGTGTGTGTGTGTGTGAGATTATGTATGTGTGTGTGTGAGATTGTTTGTGTGAGACATTGTGTGTGTGTGTGAGTGAGTGAGATTATGAGTGTGTGTGAGATTGTGTGTGGTGTGTGAGTGAGATTCTGTGTGTGTGAGATTCTGTATGTGTGAGTCTGTGTGTGTGCGTGAGATTCTGTGTGTATGTGAGTTTGTGTGTGTGTGAGTGAGATTCTGTATGTGTCCGTGTGAGAGAGAGATTGCGTGTGTGTGAGATTTTTTGTGTGAGATTGTGTGTGTGTGAGAGATTATGAGTGTGTGTGAGATTGTATGAGGTGTGTGAGTGAGATTCTGTGTGTGTGAAATTTTGTATGTGTGTGTCTGTGTATGTGAGAGATTCTGTGTGTGTGTGAGATTGTGTGTGTGTGTGAGATTGTGGTGTGTGTGTGAGATTGTGTGTGTGTGTGTGTGAGAGAGAGAGAGTGTGTGTGTGTGAGAGAGCGAGATTGTGTGTGTGTGAGTGTGAGATTTTGTGTGTGTGTGTGTGTGTGTGTGTATGTGAGTGTGTGTGTGCGTGAGAGAGAGATTGTGTATATGTGTGTGTGTGAGAGATTTTGTGTGTGTGTTTGAGAGATTGTGTGTGCGTGTAAGATTGTGTGTGTGTCAGTAAGTTTATGTGTGTGTGTGAGATTGTGTGTTGTCAGTGAGATTATGTGTCTGTAAGATTGTGTGTGTGTGAGATTGTGTGTGTGTGTGTGACATTGTTTGTGTGTTTGAGATTCTGTGTGTGAGTGAGATTCTGTGTGTATGTGAGTTTGTGTGTGTGTGTGAGTGAGATTCTGTATGTGTCTGTGTGAGAGAGAGATTGCGTGTGTGGCAGATTGTGTGTGTGAGATTGTGTGTGTGTGAGAGAGATTATATGTGTGTGTGAGATTGTATGTGGTGTGTGAGTGAGATTCTGTGTGTGTGAGATCCTGTATGTGTGTGTCTGTGTGTGTGAGAGATTCTGTGTGTGTGTGTGAGATTGGGTGTGTTTGTGGGATTGTGGTATGTGTGTGAGATTATGTGTGTGTGTGTGAGAGAGAGAGAGTGTGTATGTGTGAGAGAGCGAGATTGTGTGTGAGTGTGAGATTGTGTGTGTATGTGAGTGTGTGTGTGTGAGAGAGAGATTGTGTATATGTGTGTGTGTGTGAGATTTTGTGTATGTGTTTGAGAGATTGTGTGTGCGTGTAAGATTGTGTGTGTGTCAGTAAGTTTATGTGTGTGTGAGATTGTGTGTGTCAGTGAGATAATGGGTGTGTGAGATTGTGTGTGTGTGTGTGAGAGAGAGATTGTGTGTGTGTGAGAGATTGGGTGTGTGTGTTAGATTGTGTGTGTGTGTGCGAGAGAGATATTGTGTGTGTGTGTGAGATTGTGTGTGTGTGTGTGTGAGAGAGATTGTGTGTGTGTGTGAGTGAGATTATGTGTGTGTGAGATTGTGTGTGTGATTGTGTGTGTGTGTGAGATTGTGTGTATGTCGGTGAGATAATCTGTGTGTGTGAGATTGTGTGTGTGTGTGAGAGATTGTGTGTGTGTGAGATTGTGTGTGTGTGTGTGTGAGATTGTGTTTGTGTGAGTGATCTTGTGTGTGTGTGAGATTGTGTGTGTGTGTGTGAGATTGTGTGTGTGTGTGTGAGAGAGAGGGATTGTGTGTGTCTGTGTGTGTGTATGAGATTGTGTGGTTGTGTTTGTGTGTGTGGGATTGTGTGTGTGTGTGTGTGTGTGTGGGAATGTGTATGTGTGTTTGTGTGATTGTGTATGTGAGTGAGAGTGTGTGTGTGTGTGAGATTGTGTGTGTGTGAGAGAGAGATTGTGTGTGTGTGAGTGAGATTATGTGTATGAGTGAGATTGTGTGTGTGTGTGAGATTGTGTATGTGTGTGAGAGAGAGTTTGTGTGTATGTGAGATTGTGTGTGTGTGTGACATTGTGTGTGTGTGTGTGAGTGAGATTCTGTATGTGTGTGTGTGAGAGAGAGATTGCGTGTATGTGAGATTGTGTGTGTGTGTGTGACATTCTTTGTGTGAGTGAGATTCTGTGTGTGAGTGAGATTCTGTGTGTGTGTGTGTGTGAGATTCTGTATGTGTGTGTGTGAGAAAGAGATTGTGTGTGTGTGAGATTGTGTGAGTGTGAGATTGTGTGTGTGTTTGTGTGTGTGTGAGAGAGATTGTGTGTGTGTGTTTGAGAGATTGTGTGTGTATGTGAGATTGTGTGTGTGTCAGTGAGTTAATGTGTGTGTGTGAGATTGTGTGTGTCAGTGAGATTATGTGTGTGTGTGAGATTGTGTGTGTGTCAGTGAGATTCTGTGTGTGAGATCGTGTGTGTGTGTGTGAGATTGTGTGTGTGCGTGTGAGATTGTGTGTGTGTGTGAATGTGTGTGTGTGTGTGAGAGAGTTTGTGTGTGTGTGTGTGAGATTGTGTGTGTGTGTGAGATTGTGTGTGTGTGTGAGATTGTGTGTGTGTGAATGTGTGTGTGTGTGTGTGTGAGAGTTTGTGTGTGTGTGTGTGAGATTGTGTTTGTGTGTGAGATTGTATGTGTGTGTGAGAGAGATATTGTGTGTGTGTGTGAGATATTGTGTGTGTGTGTGAGATTGTGTGTGCATGTGTGTGTGTGTGTGTGTGAGAGATTGTGTGTGTGTCTGCATGAGATTGTGTGTGTGTCTGGGATTGTTTTTGTGTGAGACAGAGATTGTGTATGTGTGAGTTTGTGTGTTTGAGAGAGTTTGTGTGTGTGTGTGAGAGAGATTGTGTGTGTGTGGAAGATTGTGTTTGTGTGTGTGTGAGATTGTGTGTGTTTTTGCGAGACAGAGATTGTGTCTGTGTGAGTTTGTGTGTTTGAGAGAGTTTGTGTGTGTGTGTGAGTGAGATTGTGCATGTGTGTGTGAGATTGTGTTTGTGTGTGTGAGATTGTGTGTGTGTGCGCGAATGCGCGTCTGTGTGTGTGAGACTGTGTGTGTGTGTGAGTTTGTGTGTGTGTGAGAGATTTTGTGTGTGTGTGTGTGAGTTTGTGTGTGAGATTGTGTGTGTGTGTGAGGTTGTGTGTGTGTGTGGGGGATTGTGTGTGTGTGTGATCGTGAGATTGTGTGTGTGTGTGAAGTTGTGTGTGTGTATGTGAGGTTGTGCGTGTGTGTGTGAGATTGTGTTTGTGTGTGAGATTGTGTGTGTGTGAGACTGTGTGTGTGTGTGTGAGATTGTGTGTGTGTGTGATCGTGAGATTGTGTGTGTGTGGGTGTGAGATTGTGTGTGAGTGTGCGAGATTGTGTGCGTGTGAGATTCTGTTTGTGTGTGTGTGAGATTGTGTGTGTGTGTGAGGTTGTGTGTGTGTATGTGAGGTTGTGCGTGTGTGTGTGAGAGATTGTGTGTGTGTGTGTGTGTGTGAGATTGTGTTTGTGTGTGAGATTGTGTGTGTGTGTGTGAGACTGTGTGTGTGTGTGTGAGATTGTGTGTGTGTGATCGTGAGATTGTGTGTGTGTGGGTGTGAGAATGTATGTGTGTGTCTGAGATTGTGGGTGTGTGTGAGACAGAGATTGTGTGTGTGTGAGTCTGTGTGTGTGAGAGAGTTTGTGTGTGTGAGTGTTTGTGTGTGTGTGTGAGAGATTGTGTGTGTGTGTGAGATTGTGTGTGTGTGTGTGTGAGATTGTGTGTGTGTGTGTCTGAGATTGTGGGTGTGTTTGAGACAGAGATTGTGTGTGTGTGAGTCTGTGTGTGAGAGAGTTTGTGTGTGTGAGAGTGTTTGTGTGTGTGTGTGAAAGATTGTGTGTGTGTGTGTGTGAGATTGTGTGTGTGCATGTCAGATTGTGTGTGTGTGTGTGAATGTGTGTGTGTGTGTGAGAGAGTTTGTGTGTATGTGTGTGAGATTGTGTGTGTGTGAGATTGTGTGTGTGTGTGTGAATGTGTGTGTGTGTGTGAGAGAGTTTGTGTGTGTGTGAGATTGTGTGTTTGTGTGTGAGATTGTATGTGTGTGTGTGAGAGATATTGTGTGTGTGTGTGAGAAATTGTGTGTGTGTGAGATTGTGTGTGCATGTGTGTGTGTGTGTGTGTGAGAGAGATTGTGTGTGTGTCTGCGTGAGATTGTGTGTGTGTCTGAGATTGTGTTTGTGTGAGACAGAGATTGTTTATGTGTGAGTTTGTGAGAGTTTGTGTGTGTGTGTGTGAGAGATTGTGTGTGTGTGGAAGATTGTGTTTGTGTGTGTGTGAGATTGTGTGTGTTTGTGCGAGACAGAGATTGTGTGTGTGTGAGTTTGTGTGTTTGAGAGAGTTTGTGTGTGTGTGAGATTGTGCATGTGTGTGAGATTGTGTTTGTGTGTGTGAGATTGTGTGTGTGTGAGAATGCGCGTCTGTGTGTGTGAGGCTGTGTGTGTGTGTGTGAGTTTGTGTGTGTGTGAGAGATTTTGTGTGTGTGTGTGTGTGTGTGTGTGTGTGAGTTTGTGTGTGAGATTTTGTGTGTGTGTGTGTGAGATTGTGTGTGTGTGTGAGGTTGTGTGTGTGTGGGGGGGATTGTGTGTGTGTGTGATCGTGAGATTGTGTGTGTGTGTGAAGTTGTGTGTGTGTATGTGAGGTTGTGCGTGTGTGTGTGAGAGATTGTGTGTGTGTGTGTGTGAGAGATTGTGTTTGTGTGTGAGATTGTGTGTGTGTGTGAGACTGTGTGTGTGTGTGTGAGATTGTGTGTGTGTGGGTGTGAGAATGTGTTTGTGTGTGATCGTGAGATTGTGTGTGTGTGTGATCGTGAGTGTGTGTGGGTGTGAGATTGTGTGTGAGTGTGCGAGATTGTGTGTGTGTGAGATTCTGTTTGTGTGTGAGTGAGATTGTGCATGTGTGTGTGAATGTGTGTGTGTGTGTGAGTTTGTGTGTGTGTGAGAGAGATTGTGTGTGTGTGATATTGTTTGTGCGTGTGAGATTGTGTGTGTGTGTGTGTGTGTGTGTCTGTGAGATTGTGTATGTGTTTGAGTGTGTGAGATTGTGTGTGTGAAAGAGATTGTGTGTGAGAGAGAGATTTTGGGTGTGTGTGTGAGATTGTGTGTTTGTGTGAGATTGTGTGTGAGCTTCTGAGACTATGTGTGTGTGAGAGAGAGATTGTGTGTATGTGTGAGATTGCGTGTGTGTGTGTGTGAGATTGTGTGTGTGTGTGAGATTGTGTGTTTGTGAGATTGTGTGTGTGTGTGAGAGATTGTGTGTGTGTGTGTGAGATTGTGTGTGCATGTGTGTGTGTGTGAGAGAGAGAGAGATTGTGTGTGTGTCTGCGTGAGATTGTGTGTGTGTCTGAGATTGTGTTTGTGTCAGACAGAGATTGTGTGTGTGTGAGTTTGTGTGTTTGAGAGAGTTTGTGTTTGTGTGTGTGTGAGAGATTGTGTGTGTGGGGGAAATTGTGTTTGTGTGTGTGTGAGATTGTGTGTGTTTGTGTGAGACAGAGATTGTGTGTGTGTGAGTTTGTGTGTTTGAGAGAGTTTGTGTGTGTGTGTGAGTGAGATTGTGCATGTGTGTGTGAGATTGTGTTTGTGTGTGTGAGATTGTGTGTGTGTGTGAGAATGTGCATCTGTGTGTGTGAGACTGTGTGTGTGTGTGTGAGTTTGTGTGTGTGTGAGAGATTTTGTGTGTGTGTGTGTGTGAGTGTGAGTTTGTGTGTGAGATTTTGTGTGTGTGTGTGTGTGAGATTGTGTGTGTGTGGGGGGGATTGTGTTTGTGTGTGATCGTGAGATTGTGTGTGTGTGTGAGAGGGTGTGTGTGTGTATGTGAGATTGTGCGTGTGTGTGTGAGAGATTGTGTGTGTGTATGTGTGAGATTGTGTTAGTGTGTGAGATTGTGTGTGTGAGACTGTGTGTGTGTGAGACTGTGTGTGTGTGATCGTGAGATTGTGTGTGTGTGGGTGTGAGAATGTATGTGTGTGTGATCGTGAGATTGTGTGTGATCGTGAGATTGTGTGTGTGTGTGTGTGTGTGATTTTGTATGTTTGTGTGTGTGTGTGAGATTGTGTGTGTGCTTCTGAGACTGTGTGTGTGTGAGAGAGAGATTGTGTGTATGTGTGAGATTGCGTGTATGTGTGAGAATGCGTGTGTGTGTGTGTGCGTGTGTGAGATTGTATGTGCGTGTGTGAGACTCTGTGTGTGTGAGATTGTGCTTTTGTTGTGTGTGTGTGAGAGATTGTGTGTATGAGATTGTGTGTGTGTGTGTGTGTGTGAGATTGTGTTTGTGTGCGTGTGTGATTGTGCATGTGTGAGATTGTGTGTGTGTTTGTGTGTGTGTGTGAGATTGTGTGTGTTTGAGAGAGATATTGTGTGTGTGTATGAGATTGTGTGTGCAGGTTTGCATGTGTGTGTGAGATTGTGTGTGCGTGTCTGTCTGAGATTGTGTGTGTGTCTGAGATTGTGGGTGTGTGTGAGACAGAGATTGTGTGTGTGTGAGTCTGTGTGTGTGAGAGAGTTTGTGTGTGTGAGTGTTTGTGTGTGTGTGAGAGAGATTGTGTGTGTGTGTGAGATTGTGTGTGTGTGTGTGAGATTGTGTGTGTGTGTCTGAGATTGTGGGTGTGTTTGAGACAGAGATTGTGTGTGTGTGAGTCTGTGTGGGTGTGAGAGTTTGTGTGTGAGAGTGTTTGTGTGTGTGTGTGAAAGATTGTGTGTGTGTGTGTGAGATTGTGTGTGTGTGTGAATGTGTGTGTGTGTGTGAGAGAGTTTGTGTGTGTGTGTGTGAGATTGTGTGTGTGTGTGAGATTGTGTGTGTGTGTGAGATTGTGTGTGTGTGTGAATGTGTGTGTGTGTGTGTGTGAGAGAGTTTGTGTGTGTGTGTGTGAGATTGTGTGTGTGTGTGAGATTGTGTGTGTGTGAGATTGTGTGTGTGTGTGAGAGATTGTGTGTGTGTGTGTGAGATTGTGTGTGCATGTGTGTGTGTGTGTGAGAGAGAGAGATTGTGTGTGTGTCTGCGTGAGATTGTGTGTGTGTCTGAGATTGTGTTTGTGTCAGACAGAGATTGTGTGTGTGTGAGTTTGTGTGTTTGAGAGAGTTTGTGTTTGTGTGTGTGTGAGAGATTGTGTGTGTGGGGGAAATTGTGTTTGTGTGTGTGTGAGATTGTGTGTGTTTGTGTGAGACAGAGATTGTGTGTGTGTGAGTTTGTGTGTTTGAGAGAGTTTGTGTGTGTGTGTGAGTGAGATTGTGCATGTGTGTGTGAGATTGTGTTTGTGTGTGTGAGATTGTGTGTGTGTGTGAGAATGTGCATCTGTGTGTGTGAGACTGTGTGTGTGTGTGTGAGTTTGTGTGTGTGTGAGAGATTTTGTGTGTGTGTGTGTGTGCGTGTGAGTTTGTGTGTGAGATTTTGTGTGTGTGTGTGTGTGAGATTGTGTGTGTGTGGGGGGGATTGTGTTTGTGTGTGATCGTGAGATTGTGTGTGTGTGTGAGAGGGTGTGTGTGTGTATGTGAGATTGTGCGTGTGTGTGTGAGAGATTGTGTGTGTGTATGTGTGAGATTGTGTTAGTGTGTGAGATTGTGTGTGTGAGACTGTGTGTGTGTGAGACTGTGTGTGTGTGATCGTGAGATTGTGTGTGTGGGTGTGAGAATGTATGTGTGTGTGATCGTGAGATTGTGTGTGATCGTGAGATTGTGTGTGTGTGTGTGTGATTTTGTATGTTTGTGTGTGTGTGTGAGATTGTGTGTGTGCTTCTGAGACTGTGTGTGTGTGAGAGAGAGATTGTGTGTATGTGTGAGATTGCGTGTATGTGTGAGAATGCGTGTGTGTGTGTGTGCGTGTGTGAGATTGTATGTGCGTGTGTGAGACTGTGTGTGTGAGATTGTGTGTGTGAGATTGTGCTTTTGTTGTGTGTGTGTGAGAGATTGTGTGTATGAGATTGTGTGTGTGTGTGTGTGTGAGATTGTGTTTGTGTGCGTGTGTGATTGTGCATGTGTGAGATTGTGTGTGTGTTTGTGTGTGTGTGTGAGATTGTGTGTGTTTGAGAGAGATATTGTGTGTGTGTATGAGATTGTGTGTGCAGGTTTGCATGTGTGTGTGAGATTGTGTGTGCGTGTCTGTCTGAGATTGTGTGTGTGTCTGAGATTGTGGGTGTGTGTGAGACAGAGATTGTGTGTGTGTGAGTCTGTGTGTGTGAGAGAGTTTGTGTGTGTGAGTGTTTGTGTGTGTGTGAGAGAGATTGTGTGTGTGTGTGAGATTGTGTGTGTGTGTGTGAGATTGTGTGTGTGTGTCTGAGATTGTGGGTGTGTTTGAGACAGAGATTGTGTGTGTGTGAGTCTGTGTGGGTGTGAGAGTTTGTGTGTGAGAGTGTTTGTGTGTGTGTGTGAAAGATTGTGTGTGTGTGTGTGAGATTGTGTGTGTGTGTGTGAGAGTGTGTGTGTGTGTGTGTGAGAGTTTGTGTGTGTGTGTGTGTGAGATTGTGTGTGTGTGTGAGATTGTGTGTGTGTGTGAATGTGTGTGTGTGTGTGTGAGAGAGTTTGTGTGTGTGTGTGTGAGATTGTGTGTTTGTGTGTGAGATTGTATGTGTGTGTGTGAGATATTGTGTGTGTGAGATATTGTGTGTGTGTGTGAGATTGTGTGTGCATGTGTGTGTGTGTGAGTGTGAGAGATTGTGTGTGTGTCTGCATGAGATTGTGTGTCTGGGATTGTGTTTGTGTGAGACAGAGATTGTGTATGTGTGAGTTTGTGTGTTTGAGAGAGTTTGTGTGTGTGTGAGAGAGAGATTGTGTGTGTGTGGAAGATTGTGTTTGTGTGTGTGTGAGATTGTGTGTGTTTTTGCGAGACAGAGATTGTGTCTGTGTGAATTTGTGTGTTTGAGAGAGTTTGTGTGTGTGTGTGTGAGTGAGATTGTGCATGTGTGTGTGAGATTGTGTTTGTGTGTGTGAGATTGTGTGTGTGTGTGCGAATGCGCGTCTGTGTGTGTGAGACTGTGTGTGTGAGTTTGTGTGTGTGTGAGAGATTTTGTGTGTGTGTGTGTGTGTGTGAGTTTGTGTGTGAGATTTTGTGTGTGTGTGAGATTGTGTGTGTGTGTGAGGTTGTGTGTGTGTGGGGGGGATTGTGTGTGTGTGATCGTGAGATTGTGTGTGTGTGTGAAGTTGTGTGTGTGTATGTGAGGTTGTGCGTGTGTGTGTGTGAGAGATTGTGTGCGTGTGTGTGTGAGATTGTGTTTGTGTGTGAGATTGTGTGTGTGTGTGTGAGACTGTGTGTATGTGTGTGAGATTGTGTGTGTGTGTGATCGTGAGATTGTGTGTGTGCGGGTGTGAGATTGTGTGTGAGTGTGCGAGATTGTGTGTGTGTGAGATTCTGTTTGTGTGTGTGTGAGATTTTGTGTGTGTATGTGAGGTTGTGCGTGTGTGTGTGAGATTGTGTGTGTGTTTGTGTGTGAGATTGTGTGTGTGTGTGTGAGACTGTGTGTGTGTGTGTGTGATTGTGTGTGTCTGATCGTGAGATTGTGTGTGTGTGGGTGTGAGAATGTGTGTGTGTGTGATCGTGAGATTGAGTGTGTGTGTGATCGTGAGATTGTGTGTGTGTGGCTGTGAGATTGTGTGTGAGTGTGCGAGATTGTGTGTGTGTGAGATTCTGTTTGTGTGTGTGTGAGATTGTGTGTGTGTGTGTGAGGTTGTGTTTCTGTGTGTGAGATTGTGTGTGTGTGTGGGTGTGAGATTGTGTGTGAGTGTGCGAGATTGTGTGTGTGTGAGATTCTGTTTGTGAGTGTGCGAGATTGTGTGTGTGTGAGATTCTGTTTGTGTGTGTGTGAGATTGTGTGTGTGTGTGAGATTGTGTGTGTGTGAGATTGTGTGTGTGTGTGAGGTTGTGTTTGTGTGTGTGAGATTGTGTGTGTGTGTGTGGGGGGGTGTGAGATTGTGTGCGTGTGTGTGTGTGTGATTGTGTGTGTTTGTGTGATTGTGCGTGTGTGAGAGATTGTGTGTGTGTGTTTGTGTGTGACATTTTGTGTGTGTGTGTGAGATTGTGTGTTTGAGGTTGTGTTTGTGTGTGTGTGTGTGAGATTGTGTGTGTGTTTGTGTGTGTGAGATTGTGTGCGTGTGTGATATTGTGTGTGTGTGAGAGATTTTGTGTGTGTGAGAGATTTTGTGTGTGTGTGTGTGAGATTGTGTGTGTGTGAGACTGTGCGTGTGTGAGATTGTGCGTGTGTGAGATTGTATGTGCCTGTGTGAGACTGTGTGTGTGTAAGATTGTGTGTGTGAGATTGTGCTTGTGTTGTGTTGTGTGTGAGAGATTGTGTGTATGAGATTGTGTGTGCGTGTGTGTGATTGTGTGAGATTGTGTGTGTGTGAGATCATGTGTGTGAGTGAGATTGTGTGTGTGTGTGAGATTATGTGTGTGTGTGAGATTGCGTGTGTGTGAGAGAGATATTGTGTGTGTGTGAGATTGTGTGTGCACGTTTCCATGTGTGTGTGTGATCGTGTGTGTGTCTGTCTGAGATTGTGTGTGTGTGAGTCTGTGTTTGTGAGAGAGTTTTTGTGTGTGAGAGTGTTTGTGTGTGTGTGTGAAAGATTGTGTGTGTGTGTGTGTGAGATTGTGTGTGTGTGTGTGAGATTTTGTGTGTGTGTGTGAATGTGTGTGTGTGTGTGTGTGTGTGTGTGAGAGAGAGAGTTTGTGTGTGTGTGTGTGAGATTGTGTGTGTGAGAGATTGTGTGTGTGTGATTGTATGTTTGTGTGTGTGTGTGAGGGTGTGTGAGATTGTCTGTGTGCTTGTGAGACTGTGTGTGTGAGAGAGATTGTGTGTATGTGTGAGATTGTATGTGTGTGTGTGTGTGTGTGTGTGAGATTGTGTGTTCTGTGTGTGTGAGATTGTGTGTGTTGTGTGCGTGTGTGAGAGATTGTGTGTGTATGAAATTGTCTGAATGTGTGTGTGAGATTGTGTTTGTGTTGTGTGTGTGTGAGAGATTGTGTGTATGAGATTGTGTGTGTGTGAGATTGTGTGTGTGAGATTGTGTGTGTGAGATTGTGTTTGTGTGTGAGATTGTGTGCATGTGTGTGTGTGATTGTGTGTGTTTGTGTGATTGTGTGTGAGTGAGAGAGATTGTGTGTGTTTGTGTTTTTGTGTGTGTTAGAGATTGTGTGTCTGTGTGTGTGTGAGATTGTCTGTGTGCTTGTGAGATTGTGTGTGGGTGTGTGAGATTGTGTGTGTGAGAATATGTGTGTGTGAGATGGATATTGTGTGTGTGTGTGAGATTGTGTGTGTGAGAGTTTGTGTGTGTGTGTGAGTTTGTGTGTGTGTGTCTGTCTGAGATTGTGTGTGTGAGATTGTGTGTCTGTGTGATTGTGTCTGTGTGAGAGAGATTGTGTGTGTGTGTGTGAGATTGTGTGTGTGTGTAATTTTGTGTGTGTGAGATTGTGTGTGTGAGAGATTGTGTGTGTGTGTGTGTTCTGTGTGTGTGAGAGAGATTGTGTGTTCTGTGTGTGTGAGATTGTGTGTTCTGTGTGTGTGAGATTGTGTGTATGTGTGTGTGAGATTGTGTGTGTGAGACTGTGTGTGAGATTGTATGTGTGAGATTGTGTTTGTGTTGTGTGTGTGTGAGATTGTGTGTGAGATTGTGTGTGTGTGTGATTGTGAGAGAGATTGTGTGTGTATGTGTGTGAGATTGTGTGTGTGTGAGAGAGAGATTGTGTGAGTCAGTGTGTGTGAGAGATTGTGTGTGTGTGTGTGAGATTGTGTGTTTGTGTGTATGTATGTGAGATTGTGTGAGATTGTGTGTGTGTGCATGTGTGTGTTTATGAGAGTGTGTGTGAGGAAAAAATGAGTGTTTTTGTGTGTGAGAGTGTGTGTGCGAGAGTGTGTATGAGAGAGTATGTGTGAGAGAGTGGTTATGTGTGTGAGAGAGTGCGTATGTGTGTGTTTGTGGGTGTATGTTTGGCTCACTCCTAGTCTCAGGGATCTCACTTACCCCGACACACCAACACATACTCTCGCCACTCACCCAGCAAGTAAGGGTG
Source organism: Carcharodon carcharias (assembly GCF_017639515.1). NCBI lineage: Eukaryota > Metazoa > Chordata > Chondrichthyes > Lamniformes > Lamnidae > Carcharodon > Carcharodon carcharias. Next base: position 109,575,638 of record NC_054471.1, on the reverse strand, counting down.
AGTGTGTGAATACCCCGAGACTGGGAGTGACCCAGACGCACATACTGACCCTCACTCTCTAATTGCCATCTTCATTAATTACTCTTTTTAAATATCAATTTATTGCTTTAACATTGCTTTATTTTTGGTCAGCAAGTTGATTCTTTTCATGTTTAATGTTGTACCAAACATCTTTCTGAAATTTGCTCATTGGGCCCCTGAGTGAGAAAAAAATGGAAATGAAGCCACCCCTATGTGAAATGGTTGGACAAGCCTGCTTTAGTTCTTTTGCCAATGACTTTAAATTTGGGTTGTTACTGACCCTTCTGCCAGTGGAGCAGTTTTGCCATATTTTCTCTATTAAATAAAACCCCTCAATTTCAAACACCTCCAGGTGTTCTCTGAACCACCTATGCGCTCTGAAGAACAATCTCTAGACTCTCACAAAACTGAAGTATGTCATTCCTGGTACAACATATGAATTAGAGCAGGAGTAGGCCATTCAGCCCCTCAAGCCGGCTCTGCCATTTAATAAGATCATGGCTGATCTGATGGTAACCTGAAATCTGCATCCCACCTACCGCCGATAATCTATCACCCCTTGCTTACCAAGAATCTATCCATCTCTGTCTCAAAAATATTCAAAGACTCTGCTTCCACCATCTTTTCAGGAGGAGTTCCAAAGACTCATGACGCTCTGAGAGAAAAAAATTCTCCTCATCTCTGTTTTAAATGGTGACCCCTTATTTTTAAACAGTGATCCCTAGCTCTAGTTTCTCCCACAAGGGGGAAACATCCTCTTCACATCCACCCTGTTAAGGCCTCTCAGGATCTTAGATAAAAACAAAAAACTGCGGATGCTGGAAATCCAAAACAAAAACAGAAACAGAAATACCCGGAAAAACTCAGCAGGTCTGGCAGCATCGGCGGAGAAGAAAAGAATTGACGTTTCGAGTCCTCATGACCCTTCAACAGAACTGAGTGAATATTAGGAGAGGGGTGAAATATAAGCTGGTTTAAGGTGGGGGGGGTTGTGGTTATAGGGACAAGCAAGCAGTGATAGGAGCGGATAATCAAAAGATGTCACAGACAAAGGAACAAAGAGGTGTTGAAGGTGGTGATATTATCTAAATGAATGTGCTAATTAAGAATGGATGGCAGGGCACTCAAAGTACAGCTCTAGTGGGGGTGGGGTGGAAAGACTAGCAGGGCATACAAGATTTAAAAATAATGGAAATAGGTGGGAAAAGAAAAATCTATATAAATTATTGGAAAAAACAAAAGGAAGGGGGAAGAAACGGAAAGGGGGTGGGGATGGAGGAGGGAGTTGTTGAATTCAATATTCAGTCCGAAAGGCTGTAAAGTGCCTAGTCGGAAGATGAGGTGTTGTTCCTCCAGTTTGCGTTGGGCTTCACTGTTTTTTCCACTGCACCCTGCAGTCCCCACTCTCATCCAAAAAAGTTGAAAAAACCTCAAACCTGTTGGACAATTGCAAGGGCTGAGGCCCCTGCACCCCTGCCCTCTGGGTCCCCTTACCTGCCTCACTTGCATTTACACCCTCCTGTCCCTGACCACAGATCAGAAGGTCCTATCCTAAAGAGTATGACCGCCTCCTGGAATAAAGTCCAGGTGACATTCCCCCTCCCTGATATGCCATCGTGTCTGTAGCTCAGCCTCCAGCTCAATAACTTGGAGCCAAACTTCCTGCAGCCGCAAACACTTACTGCAGGTGTGTTTGCCCTGGATCACATCAGTATTCAGAAGCTCCCACATCCTGCAAATGTAGCACATCACCTGCCCTGCCATCTCCAATATGTGTTAATTAATTAACTAATAATTGCTAATTAATCAATTATAATTAATAAAGCCTCTACCTCCCAAAAGGTTTCAGCACCACCAGTAAACTTTACAATATTGATAAATCAATACTGTTCTTACAATACTGATAAAATTAATAATACCAGTTACTGATTTACCTGCTCCTTCTGCTGCACCAAACTGGAAATCAAATACTGGAGGCTGAAAAAGAGTGCAAGAAAAAAAGCACTTCCTCTCCATCCTTCACCGAACTCCCTACTCAGCACACTTTACTCCCTGTAGTAAACCTTACCTAAAGCACCTCTTTCCCCCTATGCACCTCTTTCCCACTTTGGACCAAATTCCCAATCATACTCATTTGGTCTCTATCTCACTCAGGCTGAAAACTCTCCTCACTGACCCTGCTTCCGAAAGTGTCATGCTTGGACTTAGACATAATATTCCTGCTGAAGCCTAACTAGTGACTTGCAAAGGATTAGCTTAACTTCCATTTTTTTTAACTCAATGCCTCTATTTACAACGCTCAGAATATCATATACTTTTATTAACAGCCTTCTCAAATTGCCTGCCACTTTCAAAGAATTGTGTATGTGAACGCCAGGTTTCTCTGTTCCTGAACATTTCCCCCACCACCCCAACCCCTTTAAAGTTCAAGAGTAGTTGGACCTACTGTACTTGTTGTATGGTTCCAACCAGTCAGTCACCAACTGATCATGGAAACTGAGCTGACTCCATCGTGTATTCATTGCAAAACATGTGGATGGATTGATATTGGTTTTCAGACTGTTTTCTTCTGGTTAGGCTGATCACTGCTTGGGACAAATGAAATTCCCCCATCCCTAATTTTCAACTGACAGCTGCTGCACTTTCTGTGAGAAATGAACAATTGAAAAATGTTTCCATCATGTTTCATCCACTGCTTTTATTTTTATGAACTGTCAGGGGTAAACCCATAAAGCAATACAGTCAATCAATGCAGTCATTAAACAAACCTTGGTTTAAGCAGTTCAGATGATATCCTATTAGTAACAATGCAGGAAGAAAATGATGCAGCAAGTCCAGGGCCTGGGATCTACAGGAATAGCTTTAATTTCTTCTGTACATGAGTCATATGACCTTCTTGCGATAATGCCCTAATAAATTTAAAATTATCCAAATGGTTATCCTTTATTTTGAATAGCAAGGTCTCAGTAAACATACATCCCTGCTTCCTAATGGGACAACCTCGCCAATCAGCAATCCTGTCACAGAGAAAAAACTTTTTTTTTATTCATTCACAGGATGTGGGCTTCGCTGGCTGGGCCAGCACTTATTGCCCATCCCTAGTTGCCCTTGAGAAGGTGGTGGTGTGCTGCCTTCTTGAACCACTGCAGCCCCTGTGATTTTGGTACATCCACAGTGCTGTTAAGAAGAAAGTTCCAGGATTTTGACCCAGCGACAGTGAAGAAACAGTGATATATTTCCAAATCAGGATGATAAGTGGCTTGGAGGGGAACTCCCAGGTGGTGGCGTTCCCATCTATCTGTTGCCCTTGTCCTTCTAGATGGTAGTGGTCGTGGGTTTGAAAGGTGCTGTCTAAGGAGCTTTGATGAATTCCTGCCGTGCATCTTGCAGATGGTGCACACTGCTGCTACTGTGCTTCGGTGGTGGAGGGAGTGAATGTTTGTGGATGTGGTGCCAATCAAGCGGATGCTTTGTCCTGGACGGTGTCCAGCTTCTTCATTGTTGTAGGAGCTGCACTCATCCAGGCAAGTGGGGAATATTCCATCACATTCCTGACTTGTGTCTTGCAGGAATCATCGCAGGATTCCTAGCCTCTGACCTGCTCTTGTAGCCACAGTATTTATATGGCTAGTCCAGCTCAGTTTCTGGTCAATGGTACCCCTCAGGATGTTGATAGTAGGGGATTCAGTGAAGGTAATGAACATCAAGGGAAAATGGTTGGATTCTCTCTTGTTGGAGATGGTCATTGCCTAACACTTGTGTGGCGTGAGTGTTACTTGCCACTTGTCAGCCCAAGCCTGGATATTGACCAGGTCTTGCTGCATTTGAAAATGGACTGCTTCAGTATCTGAGGAGTCGCAAATGCTGCTGAACATTGTGCAATCATCAGTGAACATCCTCACTTCTGACGTTATGATGGAAGGAAGGTCATTGATGAAGCAGCTAAAGATGGTTGGGCCTAGGACACTACCCTGAGTAATTCCTGCAATGATGGCCCCGAGCTGAGATGACTGACCTTCAACAACCAGAACCACCTTCCTTTGTGCTAAGTATGACTCCAACTAGTGGAGAGTTTTCCCCCTGATTCCCATTGACTCCACTTGGTCAAATGCTGCCTTAATGACAAGGGCAGTCACTCTCACCTCACCTCGGGAGTTCAGCTCTTTTGTCTATGTTTAAACCAAGGTTGCAATGAGGTCAGGAGCTGGTGGAACCCAAACTGGGCATCAGTGAGCAAGTTTTTGCTAAGCAAGTGCCGCTTGATAGCACTGTTCATGACCCCCTTCCATTGTTTTACTGATCGAGAGTAGACTGATGAGGCGGTAATTGGCTGGGTTGAATTTGTCCTGCTTTTTTTGTACAGGACATACCTGGGCAATTTTCCACATAGCCGGGTAGATGCCGGTGTTGTAGCTGTACTGGAACAGCTTGGTTAGGGATGCAGCAAGCTCTGGAGCACAAGTCTTCAGTAATATTGCCAGAATATTGTCAGGGCCCATAGCCTTTGCAATATCCAGTGCCTTCAGCCGTTTCTTGATATCACGTGGCACGTGGAGTGAATCAAATTGGCTGGGGACCTCTGGAGGAGGCTGAGAGGAATCATTCACTCAGCACTTCTGGCTGAAGAGTGTTGCGAATGCTTCAGCCTTATCTTTTGCGCTGCTGTGCGGGGTTCCTCCATCATTGAGGATGGGGGCATTTGTGGAGCCACCTCCTCCAGTGGATTGTTTAATTGTCTACCACCATTCATGACTGGATGTGGCAGGGCTGCAGAACTTAGATCTGATCTGTTGGTTGTGGGATCACTTAACCCTGTCTATAACTTGCTGCTTATGCTGTTTGGCATGCAAGTAGTCCTGTTTTATAGCTTCACCAAGTTGACACCTCACTTTTAGATATGCCTGGTGCTGCTCCTGACACACCCTCCTGCACTCTTCATTGCACCAGGGTTGATCCCCTGGCTTGATGGTAATGGTAGAGTGGGGGATATGCTGAGCCATGAGGTTACAGCTTGTCTTCAAGTACAATTCTGCTGCTCCTGATGGCCCACAGCGCCTCATGGATACCCAGTCTTGAGTTGCTAGATCTGTTTGAAATCTATCCCGTTTAGCAGAGTGGTAGTGCCACACAACACGATGGAGGGTATCCTCAATGTGAAGCCGGGACTTCATCTCCACAATGACTGTGCAGTGGTCACTCCTACTGATACTGTCATGGACAGATGCATCTGGGGCAGGCAGGTTGGTGAGGTTGATGTCAAGAATGTTTTCCCTCACCACCTGACACAGACGCAGTCTAGCAGCTATGACCATTAGGACTCGGCCGGCTCGGTCAGTAGTGGTGCTACTGAGCCACTCTTGGTGATGGACATTGAAGTCCACTACCCAGAGTAAATTCTGCACCCTTGCCTTCAGTGTTTCCTCCAAGCGCTGTTCAACATGGAGGAGTACTGATTCATCAGCTGATTCATCGAAGGCGGTACGTGGTAATCAGCAGAAGGTTTCCTTGCCCATGTTTGACCTGATGCCATGACATTTCATGGGGTCTGGAGTCAATGTTGAGGTCTCCCAGGCCAACTTCATCCTGACTATAGCACTGTGCCACCGCCTCTGCTGGGTCTGTCCTGCTGATGGGACAGGACATACCCAGGGATGGTGATGGTGATGTCTGGGACATTATCTGTAAGGTATGATTCCGTGAGGATGACTATGTCAGGCTGTGGCACTAACCCCTAGATGATAGTAAGGAGGACTTTGCAGGGTCAACAGGGCTGCGATTGCCATTGTCGTTTCCGGTGCCTAGGTCGATGCCAGGTGGTCCGTCCGATTTCATTCCTCTTTTGTGTCTTTGTAGTAGTTTGTTACAACTGAGTGGCTTGCTAGGCCATTTCAGAGGATATTCAAGAGTCAACCACATTGCTGTGGGTCTGGAGTCACATGTGGGCCAGACCAGGTAAGGACGATAGATTTCCTTCCCTAAAGGACAATGGGTTTTTACAACAATCGACAATGGTTTCATGGGACTTTTAATCCCAATTTTTTTTTTATTGAATTCAAATTCCACTATCTGCTGTGGCAGGATTCGAACCCAAAGCATTACCCTGGGTCTCTGGATTACTAGTCCAGCAACAATATCACTACGCCATCGCCTCCCCTTGGACAGTTTAAAGAAATAATCCTGAGCAGCTTCTTTGCTTGCTGACCTACGTTGGCTCTTGGTTCACAAATGCCTCAATTTTAAAATTCTCATCCTTGCATTTAACTCCCCTCACCCTGAACCTCCCTATCTCTGCAACCTCCTTCAGTCCTGCAATTGACCTAGAACTCCTCCTCTTGCACATCCCTTATTTGCATCACTCCACGACTGCTTGTTGTGCTTACAGCTGTCTCAGTCCCAAGTTCTAAAATCCTCTCTTTAACTTCAATAAAATCTTCCTTAACCACTGTCTCTGGCAAGTCACCTTGGTTAAACTAAGTTACTCTGGTTCAGTATCAAATCCTTGTCTGATTACATTCTTGTGAAGCACCTGAGCACATTTAATTATTTTAAAGGAGCTATATAGGTCATTATTGAGGTGCTGACATATTAGTTGTCTCACACAGGCAGATCTACAGATCCAGTTGGGTGATAAAGGATATCTAGTATTCGGAGTGATCCTATTCATCTGGGAACTGCTGCCAACGACTTTAGTTGTCTTCTTCTTTCGCGTAAGGAGACCCATCCGAAATCTGGTAGGTTGGAACTTAGTCTTCAAGTCCTCAGCACCTCCTGAAGTGTGTTGGGCATTATTTTAGATTGTAGAATATCCAGTAACAGGACAACAAATCAGGTGCTCAGGTGTGGAAGATAGATGTCATTCCTATACATCCAAAGAGGGTTCACACAGAGGGAGTAATAAGGTGTCACAGAGACAGGAGGGGTTGACAGCGTCACTCATTACGCAGGCAAAATAACTTGCATAATTATTTTGCAGTGTGCCCACCCTTCTTGTTGGTCATTGGTTTCACCAATAGAACTATCAGACATTTGATAGCACAGAACTTGGGCATTGTTGTAACAAAGAGATTTTTTGTTGAAGCTTTTTGTCTTGCACTCATCAAAACAATTTGCAAGAATATCAAATGGTTGAGTGAATTGTTACTACCAGTTTTGAGCAAGTTTTCCATTTTCATGGTGAAGGACTCCTTCATATTTGCGAAGCCATACAGGACTTGCATTTCAATAGCAATGCTGTGTCTCTGTGCTCATTTGATATTGCTAGCCTATTCACCAATGTTCCACTTAAGGAAGCCATAGATATTTACATTGCAGCACTATATCATGATGATCTAGACCCGCCACCATTGCGTGAATCAGTTTTCATCGAACTTATGAACTCAGCAACTTGCACAGCTGAGTTCAGTTTTAACAATGCCCACATTTAAGTATGCCCACATAGATGGTGTTGCCATGGGATCTCCTCTAAGCCCAGCTTTTGCAAACATCTTTATTGGATTCCATGAGAAACATGTCTTTGGTGGAAAGACACCTAACCTCCTACCTCTTGCATATTTCCGATATCTGGGTGATACGTTTGCTATATTTAAATCTGCAGTTGCATGTAATAATTTCCTACGTTTTAATGGCTCCATCCTACGCTCAAATTCACCTCTGAAACGGAGCAGTCAAATGAGCTCCCTTTCCGTGACACACTAGTTTAAAAATCTGCTGGGTGGTTCTCTCCCACGGTCTGCCTTCACTGGTCAATATACACGTTGGGATTCTTACAGTTCCACATGCTATATGAGTGGCCTTATTAGCAACCTCATTATTAGGGCCCAAGCCATTTGCTCACCATGCAAGCTTGATGCTGAAGTAGGGCACATCAAAGCTATCTTGTGGGATTATGGCTACCCTGATCGGATCATTTCACACTATTGCAAACTCATCAATGGGCCCAAGACCAACATTTTCTGCCCTAAAAAGTGCCCACTCTACCTCAGATTACCCTGGAAGGGCAAAGTATCTCAAAAAATTTGAGCAACAGGTGAAGTTAGCTATTTCATGCTGCTGCTTTGCAGTGGCAACATGAGTGGTATTCACCATTAACAGGATGCTGCCATCAAACCAAAAAGACATTCTGCCTATTGCACAAATGAGTAATGTGTTATAGGAATTTTAGTGCCAGTCTGATGCTAGGTATGTAGGCCATATGTCCCAAAGACTGGTGGATCAAATCAAACAGCACAAACCTTCTGGTATTTGCAATGGGCAAGGTATAGACCGTACCCAACCAGCCCATGCTTGCAAAATACAGTGTCCAACGTTATATGTGATTCCCCGATTGGACAACATTTGCTAAATAATCCTCAGTGTTAAAAATTATGCTGACAACTAATTTAAGATTATCGGTTGGATTCGCAGTGTGACATTTGCCTGTACTGGAAGCTACATATATTACTACATAGGGCCCTGTTCTTTGCAGACAGAAAGAACATATGTACACATTGCACCTGTTTCAGCTAAACAAAATAAAAGTGACAGCCGTTTGCTGGTTCGCTCCTCAGGACAATGTCTTGACCAATCAGAAGCAAGTTGCCTGGTTTAAAATCGCAAACAATGCTTGGCAGTTAACTGTCAGTCACCATCAACTGGTGTATTTCCCATAGCAACATCTCTGCCAATCAGAGTCCACTTGCCAACTAATCAGCACTCTATTCTCATACAGTATAAATTGTTGTTCCTTTTACATTTGGTATTCTTGCGAATTGTCCTGATGAGTGCAAGACGTAAAGCTTTATTCAATAAGGCATTAGAACCATGTTTTGAAATGCGGAAAATAATAAATTGAACAAGGACTTAGTGTTTTATGGTAGATGAGTTAGTTTAACATGCTATTTTGCTCTTGCAGACAGGAAACGGAATATCGTGCAGTCATGGATTCACTTCCAGGGCTTTTTTCTTCGATAATCCTCGACGATACGACAGTGATGAAGACTTAGCCTGGACTGCCGCTTGTCACAGCGCACTCAGCAGGTAATTAGCAGAAACTAATTTCTGGCTCCACTGCAATTCAAGAGAATCATAGAATTGTGCAGTGCAGGTGGCGATTTTGCCCTTTGTTCTTTCAGAGACCTGGTGTAAGCACAATCAATTGGTCATTGGGCCCGAGTATCACAGAAAAAAAGAGACATATCAAAGCTTTTCGTCTTGCACTCATTACATTTGGTATTCTTGCAAATGTCCTAACAGGAACAACAATTAATACTTTATGAGAAGAGACTAAACTAATAACAGGCATCAGTTAACTGGTGCATTCTCAATGGCAATGCCTTTATTAATCTGAGTCCATTTGTCAACCAACTCTCTTGTGATGAAATATAAATTGTTGTTCCCTTTACATTTGGTATTCTTGCAAATGTCCTAATGAATGCAAGATGAAAAACGTTGACATCTTTTTCAGCGCTATTCAATTAGTCTGACTCCACTGCACTTAAACCATATCCCTGTAGGTGTCTCTTTTTCAAAAACATGCCAGGTTGTCTTATCAATGGTGAAAAAGCAGGGAGTGCTCTTGAGTTGTTCATGCCGAGAGCTAGCATGAACACCATGGCCTCTTTTGTGCCATTCTACAATTGCCGCTTGGAAGTTATGATTGAATCTGCTTCCACCTCCTTTCAGGCAATGCATTTCAGATCACAACTCTCCACATTTAAAAAAAACTCCTCTGGCTCTTTCACCAATTATCTTAAATCTGTGTCTTCTAGTCAGCAACACTGCAATCAGATCAGAACCTGTTTTCTTATTTACACTATCAAAATCTTTCATAGCTTTGAACAATTCTTAAATCTCCTCTTAATGTTCTCTGCTCTAAAGGAGAACTCCTCCAGCTTCGCTAGTATTTCCACTTAACTGAACTCCCTCATCCTTAATACCATTCTAGTAAATCCCCTTCCTAAAGCCTGTTGCCCTGAATTGGATACCTACTCCAGTTGTGACCTAATAGATGGAAACCTCAACATTCCTTTAATTTTTCTTTTATGTTGCTCACCAATTATTTTCCTATCCAATCTCTCCCAAGGACGTTGATTCCTTATTGGGTGAGTGTATATTTCACAGGTGTCCGGCGCTCTCTGGCTCAAGTAGGGGCTCACTGTATGGAGATCAACTTATAGGAATCCTAGGCAGCCAGTCCCCTCTGAATGAGAACAAATGTAGCACTGCTTAAAACAGCTGAGCATGGAGAAGCAAACCTGCATCTTCCTAACTTGGCTGGGACAGTCCTTCACTGGATAAGATCACAAACCATTAAAGGAGCCTTAAGGGGGGGGCTCATATCATCTAGTGGCTTTCTCACTAAATTCACTTTAGTTTGAAGAATATTATTCTGTTTTATATTGAGCAAGATCATAACAACCTAACATTCAGTTCAGCATTTTGAGCAACAATTTACTTTGTATGAAATTTTCAGTTTATGTCTTCCCCATAACTCAGTAAGTCTTACCCCAATGGCCCAGCAAATGGCTTGCCTCTGTGACTCAGCTGTTTCTGACCGTGTATCATAGACTTAATCTCAATCAAAAACATCCCAAATTCAATTTTATTGCATGAACACCTCAGCTGGGGAAGATACTGCTGTTGGCCTTGAGTGCTCTGGGTTAGGAGAAAATTGCTTAGATTTCCCATTCCTGACTGATTATACAGTGATTCCCATTGAATGCAGATGGAACTGTGCTGCCCTCTAGTCAAAGCCTACTTGAAGTTACTTTGGGGGTGATGTACTAGTAACAGTAAAATAACGGTAATGTTACTGGAATAGTAATCCAGAGTTCCGAACCAATACTCCAGAGACATGAGTTCAAATCCCACAACAGATAGGCGTCCATAAATTCAATTAATTAAATCTGGAATAAAAAGCTAGTCTCAGTAATAATTGTGAAACTACCAGATTGTCACATAAACCCACCTGGTTCACTGATGTCCTTCATGGAAAGAAATCTGTCATCCTCACCTGGTCTGGCCAACATGCAACTCCAGACCCACAGCAATGCAGTTGACTCTTGTCTGCCCTCTGAAATGGCCTAACAAGCCACTTGGTAATAAAACCAGACAGACCACCTGGCATCGAACTAGCCACTACCCAGTCCACATTGCACCATCCTCCTCACCATCATCTGTGGACTTGCACCAAAATTGGGAGAACTGTTCCACAGCCAAGTCAAGAATCAGCCTTGCATAACCATATTCACCGAATCACACCTATACCCAGACTCCTCCATCATCAGCCCTGGGTCCCACCCATAAAACAGACTCACCAGAGGTGGTACAGTCAGGTGAAAGTGGCACTGGGAGTCCTCGACATTAACTCCAGACCCATTGAAATCTCATAGCATCAGGTTGACATGGGCAAGGAAACTTCCTGCTGATTATCACCTCCCACCCTCCCTTAGCTGATGAATCAGAGCTCCTTCATATTGAACACCACTTTGGAGAAGAACTAAGGGTAGTAAAGGCACAGAATGTATTCTAGGTGGGGTGACTTCAAAATCCATCACCAAGAATGGTTTGGTGGCACCACTGCTAATACAATTGTTCAAGGACTGAAGGGCGTATCTACCAGGCTGAGCCTGTGGCAGGTGATGAAAGAACCTACAAGAGGGGAAAATCAACATGACCTCATCCTCACCATCCAAATGTTGCAGATGCCCATGACAGCATTGGCAGAATTGACCCCGGCACAGGCCTTGCGGAGTTAAGTCCTGTCTTCACACTGAACATATGCTTCATTGTGTTATTTGGCATTATTATAGTGTTAAATGGGATAGATTCAGAACAGACTGAGCAGCTCAAAACTGTGCATCCATGATGTGCCATGGTCCAGCAGGAGTAGCAGAATTGTATTCAACCACAATCTGTTACCTCAAGGCCTCATTCTTCCATTACTATCAAGCTGGAGGACCAACCCTGATTCAATGAAGTGTGCAGGAGAGCATGATAGCAGTACCAAGCAAACGTTAAAACAAGATACCAATGGGGTGAAGCTTTCTATAGAGAGCTAAGTGATCCAACGACGAACAGTCCTGCTACATTCAGTTGGGGACCTTGGAAGGAGGCAGCTCCAAAAGTACCCTCATTCTCAATAATGGAGAAACCCAACATATCAGCACTAAAGGTGAGACCGAAGCACTTGCACCCATCTTCAGCCAAAAGTATCGAATGGATGACTCATCTCAGTCTCTTCTCAAGGCCCCCAAACCAATCTGATGCAAACAATGTGATACCAAGAATTAGTTGAAGGTACAGGATACAGCAAGGCTTATGGGCCCCAAGAACATCCTGGCTTTAATACTTTGTGCTGCAGAATGAGCCGTATCCCTAGCCAAGCTGTTTCAGTACAGCTACACCACTGGCATCTACTTGATAAAGTTAAAATTGCCTAGTTATGTCCAATTAAAAAAAGACATATCTAATCCAGCTAATTACCCAAGTCTACTCTCAACCATCAGCAAAGTGATGGAAGGTGTGGTTGACAGTGCTATCAAGCAGCACTTAGCAATATTACCTGCTCATCAATGCTCAGTTTGGGTTCTGCCAGGATCATTCGGCTCCAGACCTCATTGCGGCCTTAGTCCAAACATGGACAAAATAACTGAACAAGTGGCGAGGTGAGAATGACTGTCCACAATGTCAAAGCGTGCATTTGACCGAGGACTGTATTAAGGAGCCCAAGCAAAATTGAAGTCAATGGGAATCAGCTTGAAAACTCTCCACTAGGAGTCATACTTTGCACAAGGGAAGATGGTTGTGGATATTGCTGGCTGCAGGAATCCCTCAAGATAGTGTGCTAGGCCCAGTCATCTTCAGCTGCTTGCCCTTCAACATATGGTTAGAATTGATGATGTTCACTGATGATTACACATTGTTCAGTACCATTCCCAACTCTTCAGATACTGAAGGATTCCACATCAACACGTGGCAAGACCTGAACAATATCCAGGCTTAGGCTGGCAAGTGGCAAGTAACATTTGTGCCTCAAGTGCTACGCAATGAACATCTCCAACAAGAGACAATCCAAGAATCTCCCCTTGACATTCAATAGCATTGCCATTGTTGAATTCCCCATCATCAATCTGGCAGTCATCACCATTGTTCAGAAAGTGAACTGGACCAGCCATATGCAAGGCTTGTCTTTTGAGGAGATATTAAGCAGTTTGGACCTATACTCGCTAGAGTTTAGAAGGATGAGAGGAAATCATGGAGCAGATGTTTTCCTGTGTGGAACATTCTAGAATGAGAGGCCATAGTTTTAGGCTAAGGGGTGGTAGATTTAAATCAGAGATGGGGAGGAATTACTTTTCTCAAAGGGTCACGAATCTGTGGAATTCACTACCTCAGAGTGCAGTAGATGCCGGGACGCTGAATAAATTTGAGGAGATAAACATTTTTAAATTAGTAATGGGTTGAAAGGTTATGGGGAGAGGGCGGGAAATTGAAGTTGAGGCCGAAATGAGATCAGCCATATTGTATTGAATGGCAGGGTAGGCTCGAGGGGCTGAATTGCCTACTCCTTCTCCTAATTCTTATGTCCTTATATAAATACTGTCACTACAAGAGCGGGTTAGAGGCTGGGAATTCTGCAGCACGTAACTCACCTCTGACTCCACAAAGCCTGTCCAGGAGTGTGATGGAATACTTTTCATGTGTCCGGACAGGTGCAACTCCAATAATACTCAAGAAGCTCAACACCATCCAGGGTAAAGCAACTTGCTTGATTAACACCCCATTCGTCACAAATATTCGCTCCCTCCACCACCGGTGCACAGTGGCAACAGTGTGTACCATCTACAAGATGCACTGCAGCAACATGCCACAGCTCCTTCCAACAGCAGCTTCCAAACCCATGATCTTTACCACCTAGTTGGACAAGGACAGATGATGTATGGAAACATCACCACCTGCAAGGTCCCCTCCAGGTCACACAATATCATGACTTGGAACTTCATCACCACTCCTTCACTGTCACTGGCTCATTTGTTTTTCATCCAAGGTCAACACGTGCATATTCTAGCTTGACAGTCTGGTTTTGAGCAGGGAAATGGGGATCCCTGCAGCATTGTACCATTGTCTGCAATGAAAATAGTAGTGTGTTTTTAACTTATTGTGCATAAGGCACTGATGCCAAATGTATCACGTGTATGGCTGTTGTGGTAGTTGAGATCAGCTATTACAACAAAAGCCAGAGATCAAATTTGGGATTTTCCCAGTCTGCATAACCCAGTTTCTTCACTAACGGAGCTACAGCTGAGTTTTAGAAATTACCATTTCATAGTAATCTGACACGAGGCACATATCATCAGTCCCTGAATTTATGGTAATATTTCTTTGTAGCTCGTCAAGCATATCCCAAATTAACGATTACTATGGAACCAAGAACCAAAGTTACAATTATGAGGAATTTGCTTCCTTCGCTTCAGATGCCCAGGTGTCAATACATGCAGAGATCCATCCGCAAAATTCCCCAACACTCTTGACCTGAACAGGGATCACGTCTCAATAAGCTGATCACCCATTTTTTTTTTAAAACTATCAAGTATTTCAGAAACAAGCACAGTAAAAATGGATAACTAGAATGATGGTTGGTTTGGACCATGTGTGTGTATAAACACAAAAGTTTGTACTGAATACTGTTTTACTGACATAATACTAACTTTGTAAATATGCTTTTTCTTGTAAAAAATGTTTTTCCATTTATTTGTGTAATTTAACCTTATGTATAGATGTGATTAAAATTGCTTCAGTTTCTGTAAATATTGTACACTTACCACTTCAGAGCCTGCAATGAATCACAATAAATTTTATCCTGTTTCTTTCTGGTCTCCAATTCTATTCACTTTCTATAGGAGTGAGCACTATCCTCAGCTGTCTCTGTGCTTACTGTTACATTTTGTTTATTATTGGGCACCAAGCCAGAAACAAATTCTATTAAAAAAAACAAATCCCCTTGGGTACCCTAGAAGTACTGGACAAGTGATCCAGAGATCAAGAGATTAAAATATCACATAGAAAGTTATGAAATTGAATACAACCTGTGAACGCACGAACTAGAAGCAAGAGTAGGCCAATCGGCCCCTCAAGCCTGCTCCGCCATTCAATAAGATCATGGCTGATCTGATTGTACCCTCAACTCACATTCCCATTTACCCCCGAAAACCTTTCACCCCCTTGCTTATCAAGAATCTACCTCTGCCTTAAAAATATTCAAAGACTCTGCTTCCACTGTCTTTTGAAGTGTTCCAAAGACTCAACAACTTCAGAAAAAAATTTCTCCTTATCTCTATTTTAAATGAGCAACCCCTTATTTTTAAAACGGTGACCCCCTAGTTCTAGATTCTCCAACAAGAGGAAACATCCTCTCCACATCCACCTTGTCAAGACCCCTCAGGATCTTAAAGGTTTCAATCAAGTGGTAATGTGGTAATTGGTTGACCAACACCACCAGATAAAAATAGCCATGAAAGCTGCTGGATTGCAAAAGCCCACTGGTGTCCTTCAGAAAGAACATCAATTGTTATAGCACCTTTCATAAGCTCAGGACATCCCAAAGTGTTTTACAGTCAGTTTTCAAATAGCAAAGGGCCCCAAACAACAATAATAACCAGATTTTTAAAAAAATATAAGTTATAGTGTTGGTGAAAGATAAACATTGACTAGGATACAGAGGAGAGCTTCCCTGCTTTCTTCCAACAGAGCCAAGAGATCTTTTACACCATCTGAGAATAGATGGGGCCTTGATTTAATGTCTCATGTGAAAACCTGTAGTTCCAAAAGTGCAACAGCACTTCTTTGGTACTGTACTGGAATGCCAGCCTGGATTTCCTGCCGAAATCTTTGGAGTGGAGCTTGAACCCACAACATTTTGACTTGGAGGTCAGATTGTTGCAGTTACACTATAGCATGAAGTCTGAATTGCTGTGTTTAGTGTGTGGAACAGTTGGTGAGCCTGAAACACACAAGTGCGTTACATTTGGGGAATGTTTAGTATTAATGTTTGGCTCACAAAAGGGGCTGTGGTTGTTCCAGGGTCCATAGTCACAGTTCAGAGGATTGGTCTGTTGGCCAAATCTCTTCGCCCGTGATACTCCATTTTGCGAGTATATTTACCAAAAAACCCCATCTTCTTGGATCCAGCAAAGAGTTCTTTTCTTAAATTAAAACTATTTTATATTTTTTAAGTACACCTCTCTCAGCTTCTTCCCAGCCATCAAAATCTTCCAGGAATTTAATCGAGATCCTTCAGAAACACTGATCTGATCTTCTCAACAATAAACCTGTTAGCTTATCTGAACAGTTGACATATTGGTGGAAAATCTTTAATTCTTTACACTATCCTAGAGAGATAATTTCTGTACATACAAAATTGGCAGGTATGATAAGATCATCTAGCCCATCAAACCTGCCCCAAATGTTGAAACATTTGCCTGTCCGGGGTCAAAAAGGGAAAATATATTCCACAAAATTCCTTTCTGATTGCCTCAAGTGATCCAAACCTGCCCAAGAGATCACACTGTGCAAGTTTTATCTATAAAGATTCCTGCTATAGGATGCAAACTCTACCCAAGTCGAGAACTAGTCTAGCTCCCTTTTATATGCATTTCAGTTGATCTCACCAATTAAAGCCTATTGGGTAGTATAAATGCAGAAGATGAATTTGAAGCAACAGATATAGTTTACAAAGGACTAAGTATTGGAACCTTCGAGGAGAGTATGCTTTAGTGAAAACACGTAAGACTCATTGCCTTCAGTCACAAGGCTGACAGCTTTATTCTTCCTTATCTATGGCTTATGGATGCCTGATCCAATAAGAAGTCCTTCTTAGGCTAGTTAATGTATTTTGTGAACTGGCATTTTGTCTTTACCCTGAAAATGTCATAGAAAATTAGCCCTTTGATTGGTGCTAATGATAGCATTGGAAGAGCAATATGTTTTGCGTAGATTGTTAGCCAGGTTGCATTCCTCCTTTTTAAGTTATAAAAGAGCTGATTAGGGGCCTGAAGTACAAGGCAGTTTCAGACTTGATTAATATACACATGCACACACACAACCAATTCCCAGTTTATTACCGCAAAGGAACAATATCCACAGCTACATGAATGCATAAAGGTAATATTCATCTTTAAATGCATAATGAAATGTCACAACATTGCTCGTGATATGGATCTTTCAACAGGCCGTTCTTAAGACAAGGTGTCAGTTTTCAAAATGGATATCTAGGAAACTTATTTTTAAATAAATACTTCTGACAAGTGCAGTAAACACGAGAGGTGCAATTCAATATTTTCAAAAATTTTGCTCTCTATATGCTGAACAGATGGACAGTACATCAAAACCAGAAAAAATCAACTTGGCAAGGTTTGGAACACAGGCGACTTGTGATCAAAGATTTAAAAAACAATTGCATTTTTACAATCAGTTTTGTCACATTGATCAAGCAAGCACTTCTGTTGCTTAAGGCAGGGTACAGATGCACTAAAATATTAGTGATCAAGCAAACGAAAGTCAGGAAAGTGTTATAGCAACTTGGTGCAGAATCTGTAACTAAAGGTGACAGATTTTTTGGATTTTAAGAGTTGTGAAGCAGTAGTTACACAAAGGAAACAAATGCTTGGTTCACAGAACTCAGGTTATACCAGTCAGCATTTTCAAATGTGCTCAAAATAAATTACTGATTAACTTTTTTTTTAATTGCTGTAATTTAGAGCGAGTATGTGCTATTTTGTTACTTAGATACCTGCTCATCTTCACCAAGGAACTGCAAGTAGATAAAATTGCACACTGGAGAAACCATAGTGGCCCTTCATTGCTAGTTTCTACTGAACCTGAATGATGTGAAAATACTAGACAAAAAAAAGGTGGCTCAGTATCTGGTTTCTTCCCTGAAATCATGACTTATTAATAAATTAAAAAGACATTTATTGCATCTGCTTATTTAACATGTTGAAACATATAGTGTATATACAGCTAGTAGTTTAGTTGCTTGTCAGTACAATGCCACCTATTAATTCTTAGGTGCCCTGTTATGCCCACATGACTTCATCAGCTTGTTTCTCTGTATATGGGAGATATTTTTCATATTTAAAACCATAGCCAGTCATTACTTAGGAGCTCCCTTTTGAAGTTAAATGATCTATGATAAATGATTGTAGAGAAAATTGACATTTCCAAATATAGCTTGAACCTATGTGAATTCTCCAATTCCAAAACATCAATCTGTGCCAAAAGGCAAAAAAAAAATGTTGGTTTAAACAGCTTGTTTTAAATAGGGCAAGAGTTAAAATAAATGAGATATTAGAACAAAGGTAAAACATTCATGGTAAAAAAAAGTAATTAAGATCATCACTGCAGGACAAATATTGGAGTTTAATTTAAAACTGGAGATTTTTTCTTTGGTCTTTCTCTTTTGCTGTACAAATTAGTATTTTTTTTTAAAACAGCCCTTTTCTCACTACAATGCATAATCCTCTGCCAGTCAACATGCCTATGCCACTCCCTAGACAGAAAATGTGAGGGATCCTCACATCTCCAGTTTTAAATTAAACTCCAATATTTGTCCTGCAGTGATGATCTTAATTACTTTTTTTTTTAACCATAAATGTTTTATCTTTGTTCTAATATCTTGTGAGGGAGGTCAAAACTAGTGACCATAAATACAAGGTAGTTGCTAATAAATCCAAGAAGGAATTTGAGCAACCTCTTCATCCAGAAAGTGGTAAGAAAATGGAGCTCACCATCAAATAGTCTAGTTGAGATAAATAGCATAAATACATTTAAAGGATAGGTAGATGAGTGCCTGAGGGAAAAAGAAATAAAAGGTTAAGATCATAAGAACACAAGTGAGCTCCTTGAGCCTAATCCTGATGGAGTAGCAAATGAGTCAGATTGCTACCCTGCTCGGAAGTTCTTACCTTAAAATCCAGGTGATCTTTTCTCGCCCGACCATCCGATCCAAGTTGGGCGAGGTCTGAGCAGTGCAACGTGTCCTCGGGGCCTAGTGTTGAAATGATGTAGAGTCAAAGGCAAGGGAGCTACGCCCTCTTTTACAGCACTAGCTTAGGTCTTGGTGGGATTGGGTCGGGACTTGGGGGAGGCATCTGGCCTGGTCTTTGTGGGGGGGTGGTTGGGAGTGGTCAGGCTTTAGGGTGGAAGGGAATGGTGGGGAAGGAGGGTCCCCAGAGGGGTGAGGAGAATCCCTTGATTCAGAAAGTTCCCCTTCACAGGATTGTAGTCCCTTGGGGCTGGGAGGAGGGGGTGGTATGGAGTCCCATGAGGGCTCAATGTTTGTTTGTTTTTTTTAATTCATTCATGGGATGTGAGCATCTCTGGCTAGGCCAGCATTTACTGCCCATCCCTAATTTCCCTTGAAAAAGGCAGTGGTGAGTTGCCTTCTTGAACCGCTGCAGTCTATGTGGTATAGGTGCAACACAGTGCTGTTGGGGAGGGAGTTCCAGGATTTTGATTGTGCAATAGTTACCCGGAAGTTAGAAGAGGTTTTAATTCTTCTAACTTTTTCTGGGTAACTATTGATCTAAGAGAGTTGGAACCATCCAAAGTTTGTGATTTAAATCACATCTTTGGGTGGTTCGCAGTGCAGGGCAATCTCGGCAATTGCTGTGCAAACCTTACCTGTGAGCCTCTGGGGGATGGGGGATTGGGGGCCGGGGGGGTGGGTACAATACAACACCCTGGAGCTCGGAAGTTACATTCCAAGATCATGTCTAAACTTCTACATCAACTCCCCCCTACTTCATCTGACTTTATCAGGAGAACCTTCTGTTCCTTTCTTCCTCATGCACTTATCCAGCAACCCTTAAATGCATTTCTGCTTTCACCTCAATTGCTTGCGCAGAAGATTTCACATTCTCACCATCCTCTGGGTCAAAATATTTCTTCCATATTCCTTATAGAATGTATTAGTGACCATCATATTTATAGCCCCAGCCTCCCCGCCCCCCCCACCCCACAGTGAGAGAAACTAGGTTTAGCATAACAGGTAGATGGTATTTGCACTAATGCAGTAATAGGGTTAGATGAAGAAAGGAGGCCCATGTGCAGCATAACAACCAGCATGTACCAGATGGGATGAATGGTCTGTTTGTGCTGCATACTCCATGGAATTCTAGGCTAAAGGGTACATAAGTAGCCTAGAGTAGCCTACATCAAATTCTCTCTCTACCTGTGGCGCATTAACCAGCCTCTGCTTAACACCCTCTCCAAACAAGAACCTAACTGGGTTTAAGAATGCTGAGTTCAACAAACTGACATAGAAACTGTCAAACTGCAGACAGCAAGGGCTAATGACCAAAATCTGCAAATCCTTTAGCAAAGGCATAGATATACAAATAGTGAGTTAATAATTGCATAATCCTTCCTGAACTTTTATCGTAGGCTTTAATATTTTGAAACACACGTATGTGAACCAAGCAGAAGTTTCACACCAACAATACAGGGGCTGAACAGGTTTCAGCAACAACCAAGTTAAGACACCAACATAAAGGCAGAAAATACAGTTTACATAACAAAACATAGTCACTATTATTTGTGCTATATCTCATGATATCCTTGCTGCAGGTGCTCCAACAATAATTTAGTTTATACCCACAAGTAGCTTTTAAACAGTCACATTGCTTTGATCCTTGCTTCCAAAAGGTAGCTGCCCATCAAATATGTCAGCAGGTTAGGCAGCTGTATTTGGTCAGTTCAGAGAGTGACCTGCTTAACACAGGATACTAAAATCTAACATAAAAGCAGTCATTGGAAACAAACTATATCATGATACTGACATCTATTTCATGTGGAAAGCAAATATGAAGCACACATTTACTCAAATATTATTACTTTTTGGTTTGGAAAACCATTGTCACTTAGAAGTGTTTCTTTTTGAATTCTCTGCCCGAAGGAGTCTCCAACCCACAGCATTGCATTCTCTACCACAAGTAGGGCAAGGAGACAGGTCCCCGATCCACCCCAGCTGGAATAGGAATTGAACTCTGTGCTGTTGGCACCAGTCTGATCTACATCAGCCATCCAGCCAATGAAGCCACTCAGCACCCCACAAGGAGTCCAAGTTGCTGTGGTAATGTATGCTTTTACATGCATGTTGTAGCCTGAAGCTATGGATAGTGATGATCCAATTTCTTTCCATGGCTAACATTTAGAAGTGCAGGGTTACCAAATTGTGAAAGAGACATTCCTTACATTTGATATCTGATGAATTCTAAAGATCCTTACGACAGTCAATTTTTTTTTAAGTGGTCTTAAAACCCTCCATTACTTAAGTAGGTTACCAACATTTAGAAACGGCTTCCATTTCTCCACAGGGTTTGGCTACACATTTGAACATTGCTATAAAGCCCATTTAGCTTATTGTGCAGTAGTTGAAATTAACATTTTTCCAACAATTGCTTTTATTTTTAATTACAAAAGTCTTGTGCCCTCACTTAATGTACAAATGACACAATCTGACAGTAATGTTCCCCAGAGTAGCAGGCATTATTTTTGAAGGGATTCTGTCCATTTTAATGGGTTCATTAGGACTTTAAGCCAATGATCAAAGATACTGAAGCACTGCCCAAGAATAATACTGGCAAGTTAGGTTCCAGAAAATCCTCTCAAACGATTGAGGTTAAAAACAAAACTACATTTGCATTTTAACAGATTAGTGCAGACAAACCTAGAACTGCTCAGATTTATAAGGCTTAGTAGTTTTTGAAATCAAAGAAATCCAAATATTTGGTAAGTTAACTTCAAAAAAGACTTACCATGAACACTGTAGGTTTGGGAATAATCAAGAACCTTCAGAGCATTTCATTGTATCAGGCTCACAAGGAAGTGCTATTAAATGAAATGTAAAAAGTTGTTCATTATTACCAAACCACATCCACCTCTTTACCTTTCACTCAATGTAGTTCAAGCCAATGCAATACTGTAAAATGTGCAGCAGCTACTGGATCCCTGAAGAGCCTGAAGTTTTGTTGAGTGCCAGGGGCTGGGACAATATTACAAAGTCTCTACCCAGCACCCATCCGTTGTTGTTTCCGCAGCATTTGTTACCTCTTGTCCTTTAACAGCATTTTGAAATTCTGTAACTCTTGTATACTTGTTGAAAGTCTGAAAGAGCAAAGTTACACATCAGCCTCAAGGCCATAGGAGTCAGCTATTTTTATAGCTATAGTATATAAATCCAAAGGTTACTGGCTGGGAATGAGGAAAGGGAAGACAAATGGAACTTTTCATTAGCTAGAACCTCCCCACTTCAGGAAGGAACCTGTGCACCTTATAATATTTTCAACAGCAGGTGTGCTGCTGTCTTAAAGAGTATTACACTGTTCTCTCAGAAGTTAATGAGCACACAATTTAAATTATTTGACAAGTATGAGAGTATAAGGGTGCATATTTCTTTGGCAAAATGGAGCCCTGGAAGAAATAAATTAAATTTTTCTTGCACTACCCCTGTATCATCTCCCCCACATTACCATTTAAGTATCAGTAAATCTCATATTATAATGACCAATTTGTCTTGCTAAAAATTTATATCCTTACTTTATATTGAGCTGCCAGATATAAACTTTGCTTCCCACCCTTCCTGAAAAAACGGACTCATCGTTGAGAGTCCTGGACTTCAGCAGGTCTCCAGTACCTCTCATTAGTGATTATTCATGTGTGTGCTTGACAATGAGTATCACAAGCTAATCAACTATAGAGGTATTACAGCCAAGGCAGATCATGCCTTCACTAGATGCCACATGCTTACACTTTCAGCAGTCATCACTGAAAACCACTGGTGTCCAATCCAATCCTGGGGGCTACAGAGGTAGTTTTTAAACACCTCTGCAACTGCCTCATAAGACCAGCTAACCCAGAGCAATCAGTGCTCTACACAATCTAGATGGCAACTCATTGGGCCAGCAAAAAGAATGACTACAAATTAATTTGATAAGTTAGATGAACCCTCTTCCTTTGATGACACATTAAAATACAGCACATTTTGGAAGCAGTTCTTACCTGCCAAATGCATTCAGAAGAGCGACAACCTCCTGTCTAGTGAGCTGAAAACCTGATGAAGGACTCCGCTCGGGAAGATTCTTGATTTCTCGTTCAGAAAATAAAATCTTCAGAGCAGTACCCAAACCCTGAGTCTGGGGAGGAGGCCAGAAAATAAAAGTATTACATCTAAGTATTCTGCTGCCTTTCTTAAAAACATTGTGCATTGGAATATTATGCATAATTTCATCAGAGAGATTTTGGGTTTTTCATTGGTTTCATCTGAAGTTCAGTTTTGACAAAAGTCATCAACCTGAAATGTTAACTGTTTCATCCTCTACAAACGCTGCCTGACCTGCTGAGCGTTTCTATTGTATTTTGTTTTTATTCCATTTTGAAGTACAAGTAGTTACAAGTTTAAGCAGTATTTTGTTATTGGTTCAATAAACTTCCAATAATGCATCTAGCTCTTTTAGAGACAGAGTATTATGGTGTGGAGAACTGATGATCAACCTAAAACCCCGTTTTTCTCCACGGTTGCTGCCTGGCCTGATGAGTTTTTCCAGTGTTTTTGTTCTTTTTACTAAATTAAACAGTGGCAGTGGAACACTGGGGGAGACGTTGGGAAATTCTTCGCAGAGAGTGATCAAAGTCTGAAACTGACTCCTAGATAGGGTGGTGGTGGTGCGTTACAATTCACTCAGGAAGTCAGCTTCTGTGACAATATTTACTTTTTGCATGCATGTTGTCTGGAGCTATGCATAGCGATGGTAGAGGTTCCAACATTCTTTCCATCACATGGCTGACCAGGAATCTCTCCCACTCTTAACATCTGCCACTGGTATGTGTTGGAAGGACTTGCAGATTGATATGCAACCTGTTTGTCAGCATTATAAACACCTTCCTTGGCCAGCCAGTCATGGGTCGGGATCCAAACTTCTGGTGCATAAGTAGGGACCCTACCCACTGTGCCACAAGACTCCTCTCAGATGGAGTAGTGGAAGCAAAAACCCTGAAACACTGGTTGCTATAATAGGGTGTTAGGATCTCTGTGAATAATGGAACAAAATAAAGCCAGTATAGCCTCCCTTATCCTTCCGTGAGAAGGGGAATTCTTTCCCTTGTAAGCAACGGCTAGATCAACTAATCGCCCAGGAAACAAGAAAGACTTGGGTACTGAAAATGTTGCAAGGTTCAGGGGACTGGGGAGAAAATCTACATACATTTACCACTTGTGGTCCAGCCCTTTGCCCCAGACTCCACAACATTGGGGTCTCATCCCTACAGATTGCAAGGCCACTGAACTTTGCACAAAATTCCACAATGGACTATAAATTCATAAAATTAACCGTTAGATGTTGAGTGACAGGCTCATTTACTATGTTACAGTTCTCAAAAAGCTAATAGCTTAAAATAAGTGTTTGAGACACAACAATTTTTACTTTGTGAAACATGACTCTTTCAATAATACTTTCCAACCACATAAGGAACTGGATAAACAGGTATTTCAACTCCAATTAGAAACTGACTACTTAATTGACAAACTTTGCATTCATTTATTAATCAAGTTACAGGCATTCTTAAACTTTCACCTTACCCTGCCAAAAGTTCACAACCTCTTGAATGAAGATGATTACAATTCTGCCAGCATTTTTGGATCAGACCAGCGTTCTCTAATGGTCATACCAAGTGTGAACTGAATTATGATTCAGCAGGATGTGCTCAAATGTGACACCCTTGGCATACATTCCTTTATTTTCTATTAGTTTGTGTGTTTTATTTTGAAAATGCAAAAAATATGATTAAAATGTTTAATTCTACTCATTTGTTCAGTACTTTTGCATCTAATTACAACACTAATACTGGTCATTACCTCCGTCAGTGAAGGTGGGTGAAGGTAATGTTTTTGCCCCTGTCTGTTACTCTGCTTTCAACAAAACCTGGTACACAGATAGGGATGACCCAAAGAAGAGGAGTATTTGGCAAAGATGCAGACCTGGATCCTGGAACATTTTAAAAGGATCCGTTAACATTGAGAGATAGGGCGACTGAGTTTTTTAAAAAAAGAACGTTGTGGGTTATTTCAGAATGTTACAAATTGACTCAGCTACTGTGGTGGAATTTGTCATAGCTGTCAAAATGTGAGCAGAGTTTTCAGAGCACATGGTCAGATGTGGATTGCCCTGAAGCTTCCACAATAGATGGAAGCTCTTAATAAAAAGATCTATTTTTTCCGCTTTTCAGTTAGAGCATAAACAAGGCAGGGAAAAACTTCAAAAACGATGTGTAATTATGATAAAGCTGAGTTAATACAGAGTGGCAGAGTATGTGCTCTACTAAACGTCCTCTTCCCTTGTTCATACTGTTATCATTACCTATACTTAAAAGAACAAACTTTTATTTATAAATTGTATATATTCTTGGCATATTCTAAAGCACTTCATGGCCAACTGATTTATAGCCACTGTTGTAATGTAGGAAATCCAATATGCACACTGTTAGGTCCAACATACAGCAATGAGACAGACAACCAGAAAATCTGTTACTGTTAACAACTGCTTGAAGTCAAATGCAAGAGATTGCTAGGTGCTGCACCAAGTTTGCCAGAATATCCAGATGGCCTCTGACACAGGAGATACAAGGGGCATGTATAATGCGATCAAAAAGACAACAAGGCCATCAGTAAAGAAAACAGCTCCACTAGAAAACAAAGGTAGTGGAGGTTATCATTGATTGCAATAAACAACTGGAGAGATGGGTGAAACACTACCTTGCGTTGTACTCTGGGGAGAACACTGCCAGGGAATGAGAGACATTGAAAGCCTGCTTGTCACAGTGGGAGAGCTTAGCAAAGCTACTGATTTGCATGATACATGCAAAGCTCCAGGTCACTATGATGGTTTCAGCTGGGACACTCAGGATGTGTGTGATGCAAAGATTGCGACCCTGTACAAGGGCAACTGCAGGGCTGGAAACAACTATTGAGGCATTGCCTTGCTGAGCATTGTGGGTAAAGCAGTTGCCCATGTTAGATCCTGGCTGAACACATCTACCACGAATCCCAATGTAGTTTCAGAACTGGAAGATCCACAATTGGCATGATAATCTTAGTCCAGCAGCTGAAAGAGAAATGCCATTAACATAGGAGGCCACTATATATTGTCTTCATCGATCTCACCAGGATATTCGACCACGTGAGCAGGGGTGGTCTATTTAAGCTGAAGATAATCGGCTGCCCAACGAAGCTGCTCAGTGTAACCTCCTCTTTCCAGGACAACATGATGGTATGACAGGTAACTTCAGAAACCTTCAAGATCCGCAGCAGGATCAAACAGACTTTTGTTCTGACACCAACACTTATGTTCTTCTCTTTGCTGCTATTATATGCCTTCAGGTCATCTACAGAGGGTATCTACTTACATACCAGAACTGACTGAAAGCTATTCAACCTTGCCTACCTGAGATCCAAGATAAAAAAGTTTGCTAAGCCCATATCAGACAATTGCTCTACGCCAATGATGACATGTTGGCATTCCATGCCGAAGAACACCTGCAACAGCAAATGGACAAACACACACGTCTAGAAAAGGTTTGATTAGACCATTAGTCTCAAGGCATGGTCCAGTATGTTGCCATATGACCAATCAGCTTTGATATAGCTGGAGGCTATTGATAACTCCACCTATCCAGGCTCCACAATCTGTCACTTGATTCTGGAATCAACATACACATTGCAAAAGCTGCAACTATTATGTCCAAGCTGAGTAAGAGTGTGGAACAACAACCACCTGACTGAAAACATCAAACCTTGAGTCTACCTAATTTACGTCCTCAGCACACTCCTCTACAGTCGTAAGACCTGGATACATATGCTAGATAGGAGAAAAGACTACCTCAGACTTTTCCTTGACATGTCTTAATGGGGCAAGATCACCAACTCAAGAGGTCCTGGAGCATGCTATTCCATCTGTAAACACTCATTACAAAGCCAATGATGCCTACGCTGGTTTAGCCATGCTTATCAGATAGATAACGGCCATATACCCAAAGGTGCTCTATATGGTGAACTGGGCACTGTGACCAGCTGGATGTCCATACCTCCACTACATGGCCCCTTGCAAGCGAGCTATGAAGATAGTGGACACTGACAGACAACTGGGAGACAGCCACTGATGGTCATAATGTCTGGAGTCTGACTGTTTGGAAGGGCATTGGAAGAGGCAAGGAGACACAAAACTCAGCAGGACAAGAAGAGATCCTAGAGAAAACAGAAGCCAGCAAATCTTGCACCTTCTTAGCCCACTCTTCATCTGCAGCAAATGCAGCAGAGACTGCCATGCCAGAGAGTGGCTCCTGAGTCATATCAGGCAAGGTTTAACACAGAGTTGACAACCAAGATGCAAACCATCTTTTTCAAGATGGAAGGCTACCAAAGGTGTTGCTCATGGGATAAATTTCGGCCGGAATCTGAATAGTACCATGGAATCTTTTACATCTATCTGGGAGGGCAGGCTGGACCTCAGTTTAACATCTGAAAGACAGTACCAACAATACTGTAGCACTCCAAGTACTGAAGTGTCAGCATCTTGATTACATGCTTAACTCTTTGGAGTTGGCTTGAACTCACAACTTCCTGACTCAGAGGTGAGAGTGCTAGCACTGAGCCACAGTTGACACTTGAGGGGGAATGCTGCCATTCCAAAAATGTTTAAATAATTGTAATCACGCTCTTCAAACAGAATGATAGTTTAAAACCTGGGATTGAAAGCAATCTTTTTAATAATGCTAAAATTAGACATTCAAGTCAGCCAAGAACACCCAAATCCTGAAATAATTAAAATATTCAATTTACCACCTGCCAGTACTAAATTTGTACTAATGATTCAGACTTTGGAATCAAAGCAAATTCCTAAATTAATGGATGACACCAATTTTTTGGGTCGGGGTGCACAAAGGGTTGGTGTCAATACTGTGGAGGGCTGCAACAAATTACAAGACAGCGTTAATAAACCTGCAGCATGGACATATAATGGGCAAATAAATTTCAACCTTGCTAAAAAATGAAGCATTACATATTGGTAGGAGAAATTAGGATGTCATACATTACTTGGAAAATAAGAATTTAAATGGGGTAGGAGGAGCTAAGAGATCTAGGAGCATAAATATACAAATCACTAAAAGTAGCAATGCAGGTTAATAAAGCAAACCAAGCAGGAGGGTTTATTTCTAGAGAGAGATATTTAAGTAGAGAACTCATATCAAACCTTGGTTAGACCATAGGCCATACATGGGAGTGCAGAGTACAATTCTAATTACCATATTATAAAAAAGATCTAAAGGCACTGGAGGAGGTGCAAGATAGCTTTGCAAGGATTAAACCAGAAATGCAAGGTCAAGGCTATAAGGTAAAGATGAATAGGCTTGGTTTCTTTGCTCTTCAAAGAGCCTAATACAGGTCCTTAAACTATGAAATGTTTTGATAAGAGTAGACAGAGTGCATGCTTCAATTGTGGGGAGAGCAAAACTAGAGGCTAGGATTAGACTAAGATGGTCATGAAGAAACCAAATAGGGAGTTCAGAAGAAAATTTCTTTATGCTTGGTTGAGAGAGCATAAAAATCACTACCAATATTCCCTCTTTGATCACAATCATCTCTGCTCCAGGACATCACTGTAGGAGTTCCTCAGGGTAGTGTCCTAGGCTCAACCATCTTCAGTTGCTTCATCATCCTTCCAACATAAGGTCAGAAGTGGGGATATTCGCTGATGTTTGCACAATGTTCAGCACCATTCACAACTCCTCAGACACTGAAGCATTCCATGTCCAAATGGAGAAAGACCTGGACAATGTCCAGGCTTGGGCTGACAAGTGGAAAGTAAAATTCATGCCACACAAGTGGCAGGCAATAACCATCTCCAACAAGAGAGAATGTAACCATTACCCCATGACATTCAATGGCAATACCATTGCTGAATCTCCCACTATTAACATTCGGGGGAGGGGGGGTGTGGTTTGCGGTTGCGGGGAGTTACTACTGACCAGAAGCTGAACTGGACTAGCCATATAAATACTAAAGCTACAAGAGCAGGTCAGAGACTAGGAATACTACAGCGAATAACTCACCTCCTGACTCCCCACCTTTCCACCATCTACAAGGTGCAAGTCAGGAGTGTGATGGAATACTCTCCACTTGCCTGGATGAGTGCAGCTTCAATAATACTCGAGAAGTTTGACACCATCCAGGACAAAGCAACCCACCAGATTGGCACCCCATCCACAAACATTCACTCCCTCCACCACCGAAACACAGTGGCAGCAGTGTGTACCATCTACAAGATGCATTGCAGAAACTCACCAAGCCTCCATAGATCACACCTTCCAAACCCACGACCACTACCATCTAGAAGGACAAGGGCAGCAGACACATGGAAACACCACCACCTGGAAGTTCCCCTCCAAGCCACTCTATCCTGATTTGGAAATATATTTCTATTCCTTTACTGTCACTGGGTCAAAATCCTGGAACTCCCTCCTTAACAGTATTTTGGGTTCAAGGTAGTAGCTCACCACCACCTTCTCAAGGGGAATTAGGGATGGGCAATAAATGTAGGCCTAGCCAGCGACGCCCACATGCCATGATGAATAAAGAAAACCCGTGAGTCACCGCACATGCCATGCTCAAGTCCTACTAAAGATAATGCATGTACTTGGCCATGAAAAATAATTTAAAGGTACCATGTACTTAAATGAACAGGTTGCGCACCTAAAAAAAGGCACACCTTGTTTGCTACAGCAGGGAGCAGCTGAGGTTAGCAGCATAGGCGCAACAAAGAGAAGCGTATGAGGGAGAAGAAAATAAATTAAGGGTTATGCTGAGAGCATTAGATGAGGAAGGGAGGTTTGTGTGGAGCGTGGACTGTTTGAGTCAAAAGGCCTGTTTTCGTGCTGTGTATTTTATGTAATTCTATGTAACATACCAAGTAATTTTGATGATAATTGTTTCTTTCTTTGATAAATGGAATAAAATGTCATTTTAAAAAAAATTATCCACAGCCATATTTGAGAGTTGCTTTTTGTATCAAGGTTCTTCCCGTGAATTAAAGCGACAGAGTCACCAGTTCAAGTTATAGAACAGCATTTACTTGCCAATGTGGAGTGCTCGACAGTGGTGGATCAGTTTCAATTTGTTAATATTTTGTAGAAAAAGAACTAAATGTTCAACTTGTGGTGCCTTTATCAGTCACTATGAAATTAGGAAATGGCATAAGGGAACAAAACAAAGTATTCCTCTACTGCTTTAAAGGCTGCATCTCAGGAAGTCTGCACTGCAAATTATACTCTGTCATCTTCCCACTAATGACAGTGCAGCGGGTTTTGACCTGCTCCATTTCTCACCTCAGTGTTTCCCAGCAGTCTGAGAACCACTGCTTTATGGCAAAATTCCATTCGCTTGCGCAATGTTTTTAATCAGCATTGATTGTTCTCCAAATTGCCTGCATTACTCAGGAATATTATGTGAAACAAACCTGAAGTTTACCCCATAATCTGCACTTGTCACATCCAACACAGTCCATTATGAGAGAGATGTTCTTAAAATGGAGCCTGAATTCCTCCTATAAAAAAGGATTAAAAATCACAATTCATCACTTGCATTTAACTTAATACAAGATTGATTTCTGTTAGCACAGGTTGAGCAGGGACTATGAAACATATAACATAGGGCGAATATCCTTCAATCTTCGATTTCTTGCTCAATGCAAGTTGGAGACACATGTATTTCAGTAGAATCTTAAATCACCATTTGATTTCTGTTGAGTGCCATTCTCTGAGCCTTGTCTTTATTTTCCTTTCATTTCAGTCAGGCACTCAAGAGTCCAACTGCCACTGTACACTGCGTCATGCGCAGCAGGGTGCAAAAATGAGATTCTCTTCCATTCAATGTCTCTCCTCCAATTCAGCAACAGCGCCTCTGATTGCTTGCTGAAGGTTCTCGAAATTAATCCGTGTAGATTGTTTAGAATGGAACTAAAGATAGAGAAATTGGCAACAGCAACATTTATTTGCACCTTTAAACTGAAAAAGGTCCCAAAGAAGAGTCATCAGATAAAAATTGACATCAAGCCAAAGGAGGCGATAATGGGGGGTGTAAGTAAAGCATGGTCAAAGAGCTGGATGTGAAAGAAGGAAAGGAAAGTGAATAGATGGAGAAGTTGAGAGTGAAGTGCAGAGCTAAGGGCCCAAACTGCTCAAGGCAAAGATGGGGACATGCAGAAAATCAACAGATATTAAAATATAGAGGTGACTGAAGGGTCAAAATGGCATTGGAAGTGGGAAGGAGAATACAGGTGCTGAAGGATCCAAAAGAAGTAGTTGGAGTTAATTATGGGAGTAGAGAGTTAAAGCAAGATGGCAGAATGGGCAGCTGTGAACACCAAAAGGAGTTTATATGGAGGGAAAGTTTGAGAGAGAGGATGAGGGGAGCAGAGATAGACACCGGATTCACAGAGGATGAGGAGCTCCTCAGTGCAGAAGCCAAGAGAAGGTATGTCAAAGAGAAACTCAGTGGATCTTGGGGTGGGCAGACAATGGATATATTAAGGACAAAGGTCAGAGGGGTGGAACAAGGTGAGGTGCTCAAAGACGGGAAAAGTAACAGAGTAGCAAGGGGAAAGACCAACCCAAGATTTGGTGACACCTTCTCCTCCCTCCCAGAAACATGATCGTGTCCACCTTGTCCTCACTTATCACCCCACCAGCCTCCGCATTCAAAGGATCATCCTCCACCATTTCTGCCAACTCCAGCATGATGCCACCACCAACACATCTTCCCTTTACCCCCCCCCGGTGGCATTCCGAAGGGATCGTTCCCTCCGGGACACTCTGGTCCACTCCTCCATCACCCCCTACTCCTCGACCCCCACCTACGGCACCGCCCGATGCAAACGCAAAAGATGCAACACCTGTCCTTTCACTTCCTCTCTCCTCATCGTCCAAGGGCCCAAACACTCCTTTCAAGTGAAGCAGCCTTTCACTTGCATTTCCCCCAACTTAGTCTAATGCATTCGTTGCTCCTAATGCGGTCTCCTCTACATTGGAGAGACCAAATGCAAACTGGGCAACCGGTCTGCAGAACACCTGCGGTCTGTCCGCAAGCATGACCCAAACCTCCCTGTCGCTTGCCATTTTAACACTCCACCCTGCTCTCTTGCCCACATGTCTGTCCTTGGCTTGCTGCATTGTTCCAGTGAAGCTCAACGCAAACTGGAGGAACAGCACCTCATCTTCCGACTAGGCACTTTACAGCCTTCCGGACTGAATATTGAATTCAACAACTTTAGATCTTGAACTCCCTCCTCCATCCCCAGCCCCTTTCCGTTTCTTCCCACTCCCTTTTGTTTTTTCCAATAATTTATATAGATTTTTCTTTTCCCACCTGTTTCCATTATTTTTAAATCTATACCTTTATGCCCTGTTAGCCTTATTCCACCCCACCCCCACTAGAGCTGTACCTTGTGTGTCCTGCCATCCATTCTTAATTAGCACATTCCTTTAGATATCACCACCTTCAACACCTCTTTGTTCTTTTGTCTGTGACATCTTTTGATTATCTGCTCCTATCACTGCTTGCTTATCCCTACAACCACAACCCCCAGCCCCGCCACCTTAAACCAGCTTATATTTCACCCCTCTCCTAATTTTATTCAGTTCTGTTGAAGGGTCATTAGGACTCGAAACGTCAACTTTTTTCTTCTCCGCCGATGCTGCCAGACCTGCTGAGTTTTTCCAGGTAATTCTGTTTTTGTCCAAGATTTTGTGATGTGGGCCACAGCAAGAGTTTGAGCTGGGCAGGTGATAGAAGCTATAGTCAGGAAGGAAGAGAGGCTCAGAAAGAAGCTGTGGGCTTATCCAAGGGGGAATCCAAGCTTGAGATGGTGGCAGGAGGACAGGCATAAAGAACTGGGTGAGGAATTGAGGGAGTGAGAAAAATATCCCTGTACAATCAGACAAGCACAGCTCAATTAAGGTAACATTTCTATGGAAACCAAAATGCAAGCACAATATACCAAGAGGGAAATGCTGAAAGAAAAAGAGAATTGAAGTAGGTCATTTTGGCCCTTATGAGCTTTGGCTGATTTACCTCAACTCTGCCTTGTAGCAAACATGCTATACCCTATGGTACCCAAAAATCTATCGACAACCTTCTTGAATATATTCAACTATTGAGAAAAGGATGGATGGTCTAACTTTCAATCAATCACACAAAACTTTATCACGTGCATTACCTCAAAGAAACCTGAATTATTTTGTATTATTAATATCCTTACACAAAATACTATGCCAACACTTTACCTTCAGTGTTTTAGCCTCTTTCTTGTTGCCTGCAAACATGGACTTCTCATCAAAATGCATAGGAAATGACCTATTACAAAGGAAAATGATTTACAGGATTCAGAATAAATATGAGATGCTAATTTGAATTCAAATACTTACCCAAATTTTGAACATGCAGGTCAATCAAGTGGAGAAAATCTACTTTAATCTACCATCTTTTCAAATGTGCAATGAAAACAATACCATTTATACTCTAGAATTTTTTTATTTTTAAATTACAATATCGCATTTTTAAACTTTATGCATTACACGATATGTTAAATAGAAAACTTTTGGAAGTCCAAATATAAACACAATAATGCTGAAACAAATTCCAAAAGCACTGCAGTAATTTTTTTCTTTATTCTTTCATAGGGTGTGGGCGTCACTAGCAAGGTCAGGATTTGCTGCCCATCCCTAATTGCCCTTGAACTGAATGGCTTGCTAAGCCATTTCAGAGAGCAATTAAGAGTCAACCACATTGTGGGGGGTCGGCATCACAAGTAGGTCAGACCAGGTAAGGATGGCAGATTTCCTTTCCTAAAGGACATTCGTGAACCAGATGGGTTTTTATAACAATCGATGATAGTTGTCATGGTCACCATTACTGAGCCTAGTTTTTAATTCTAGATTTATTAATTGAATTTAAATTCTATCAGCTGCACTGGTGGGATTTGAACACATGCTCCCCACAGCATTGGCTTGAGCCTCTGAATAAGTAGCCAGTGATATTAAATGCTTCAATGTCCGCAACTGCTCATTCACTAACCTTTTCCTTAGTCTATTTTCCCAGCCTGCTTTAGACAACTTTCTTCATACCTCTAATTGCCCTTACTTAAGCTGAGGATACTTGTTTGAGACCCAAGTTGCTCCCCCTCAAACTGAATTTGAATTGCTACCCCCTGGAGGATCCTCAACTAGAATGTCTCTTATTAATCCCGTCTCATTACACATTACTAGATATCAAATAGCCTATTCCCGGGTAGGTTCTGCAACGTATTGCTCTAAGAAACAATTCCTGATGCGCTCTACAAATTCGTCTTCCATGTTACCCCTGCCAATCTGATTTTTTCCAGTCAACATGCAGATTAAAATCAACCATGACAATTATGGTGCTGTTTTTACATGCCTCCATTATTTCCCGATTTATACTTTGTCCTACAGTGAGGCAACTCTTCAGGGGCCTGTGGATGACTACCACCCGTGACTTCCTCCCTTTGCTATTCCGTAGTTCCACCCAAACTGATTCCACATCAAGATCTATTGCACTGATACCTTTCTTTATTAACAAAGCTACCCCACCTCCTTTACCTTTTTTGCCTATTTTTCCGGTACGTCAAATACCCTCGAATATTCAGTTCCCAGTCTTGGTCACCCTGCAACTATGTTACTGTAATAACTATCAAATCATATTCATTTATTTTTATTTGTGCCGTCAACTCAACTATCTTGTTACAAATGCTGCGTGCATTCAGATAAAGGGCCTTAAGCTTTTAAGCTTTTACCATTATTACTCACTCTGCTTCTAATTTCTGCTGCATTCTTCTGCTTATATTTTCCGCCCCTTCCTGTCACACTTTGATTATCATTTGCCTCTTCATTACTCGACACCTCTGCTCTCTCGCTTCCTTTTGATTTTTTAAACTTCCGTTCAATTGAACCCTGCCCCCCACTAATTGGTTTAAAGTCCTATCTACAACCCTAGTTATACGATTCGCCAGGACACTAGTCCCAGCATGGTTCAAATGAAGCCCGTCCCAACAGAACTGCTCTCTCCTTCCCCAGTACTGGTGCCAGCACCCCATGAATCAGAACCCATTTCTCCCACACCAATCTTTAAGCCACACATTTATCTCTCCAATCTTATTTACCCTATGCCAATTTGCACGTGGCTCAGGTAGTAATCCAGAGATTACCAGCTTTGGGTTCTGCTTTTTTAATTTAGCCCCGAGCTGTTCATAGCCCCTCAGCAGAACCTTTTTCCTAGTCCTACCTATGTCGTTGGTACCGACGTAGACCATGACAACTGGATCCTTCCCATCCCACTTCAAGTTCCTCTCCAGCCCAGAAGAGATGTTCTTAACCTTGGCACCAGGTAGACAACACAGCCTTCGGGACTCTGTCTTTGCTGCAGAGAACAGTATCTATTCCCTTAGCTATGCTATCCCCCATCACTACTATATTTCTCTTTTCTCCCCCCACTTGAATGGTGCTCTGCATCACGGTTCTGTGTGTCAACTCACTCTTCCTCCCTGCAGTTTGTGCCCTCATCCACACCGGGAGTAAGAACATTGTATCTATTGGATACCCATATCTACCTCACTCGCAGTCACACCCTCATTTCTCTGACCACAGTTCAAATTTGTTGTCATTAATCTAAGGGGTGTGTGTGACTGTCTCCTGAAACAGTGTCCAGATAACCCTCCTCCTCTCTGATGTGTCACGGTGTCTGCAGCTCGGATTCCAGCTCAACAACTCTGAGCTGAAGTTCCTCGAGCAGCCAACACTTGCTGCAGATGTGGTCACTGTGGATCGCACTGGCTTAAATACAAAAATACATTTACTACATTAACAGCATATAATGACTACAACGTTCAGACAAGGGATGTATAACTGGGAGCATGTGCCATGCATGTGCATGCACTGGCAGTAAATACCTGAGTGGTTGGGGTGGAGAAAGTGATCTTGGTGGTGCATAGCTTGAGAGATTTAGGCTCAACTCAGGATCAAATACAATTTAAGAATACGAAGGTGAAGGAGAACGATGGATCAGTAACACTGGCACGACTCTGTGGAACAGCCCAAAGATATTGGCTATTCTAAACTGGGCAAATGCAGGTGGTCAGCCATCAATTAAAGTATCTAATCGTAGGCAAAGAACCACCTGCAATATCTTCTCTTTCTGATCTCAGTCTGGTGTCCAAGGTTTTCCCTTGGCCTCCTATTTCTCATCCATGGGGTGACAACATTTGAAAACAGTTTCAGCTTCCACATGTTCTCTCAACTCCAGCTTTACCTCACCATCACCTCTCCAAATTAACACTGCCTGTGAATGAGTAGAAGTCTCACCCCTGTTATTTTGGAAGACAAAAACCATTGCCTTTGAACCCCTTGACAAATATTTTCCAATAACCAACCCCAGCCTCCCCCAGGCAAGTGTCTGGGGCTGAAGCAGGCTGTTCGGAACCTTGGCATCATATTTGACCGAGTAAGCAGAAGACCACATATCCGGGACATCACTAAGATGGCTTATTTCCACCTCTGTAACATCACCTGACTCCATCCGTACTTCACTCATCTGTTGCTGTAAGCTCTACACTTGACTATTCCAATATATTCCTGGCCGACCTCCCACATTGTACCCTTCAAATACTTGGTCATCCAAAACTCTGCTGCTTGTATCCTAACTTGCACCAAATCTGGTTCACCCATCACCCTTCAAGCTTGCAGATCTACACTGGCTCCCAGTTAAGCAAAGCCTCCATTTAAAAAATGTCATCCTTGCACGCAAATAACTCCATGGTTTCATTCCTCCCCATCCCTGTAATCTCTACTAGCCCTCCAATTTATCTGTGCTCCTCTAATTCTGGTCCTTTGCACATCCCAGATTTTAATTGGTCCTCTACTGGTGGCCATGCCATCAGCTGCCTGGGCCCTAAGGAATTCCCTTGCTAAACCTCTCCAACTTCTCTACCTTGCTTTTCCCCTTTAAGATACTCCTTAAAACCTAACTCTTGGACAAAGCTTTCAGTCATCTGCCCTAATATATCTTTATTTCAGTTGTTATTGCTATTGTGCATACCCTTCAAATAAGCAGAGGGAGGTAATATATTGCTTCCAAAGACTGAACTATTTGCACACAATTTATTTACTGATGAACAGTGTGCACACTGCTTTCAGAAGATAGAAAGGAAAATTTTACCATAAGGATGAAAGATAGCAAGGATCCTGGAAGGGATGGGAAAGTCTTTAAGGCAGGAAGGAACAATGATGTCTCTTGGTGGATGGAAGGCCAGAGGATAGGAAGTTAGGAGTTTAGGAGCTTGTTGAATAGGGATAGCTTTTTCTCCTTAAAAATAGAGGGAAGGCATCAAACATAGAGGTACTTGAAGTAAGCAGCACACCTATGTTAAAGGAAAGAAGGAACTGTGAAAGTCACAGCTCAGACATGCCGTGGCCTCTTGGATAAGTGCACAGCATACAAGAGATGCTGAAATGGTGGTGGTAGAGGAATAAGGTGCCAGGTCAAATAGGACCTAACGAGAGCCATGCCACCAACACCAAGTTTTGGTAAGACCCCAGAGACTGATGGACTGATCGAGTTGGGGATAATGTGCACCTTATGTCCAAGGAAGCATACATTTTTAAGAAGGTAATGTGGAATAGCAGGAAACTCAGAGTTGGTCAATTGGTAGGAATATAGTGGCTTGGTGTCAATTTTTGTCTGATTATTGGTTGCTATGAGAAACCTTGGGGCATTTTACTATGATTAAGGCTCTATATAAATGCAAGTTGTTGTTATTTACTGGTTCATTCCCAGAGGAGTAAACCTTTGGTTTACCTAATTGAATAGAATTTTACAGTACAAAACAAGTCATTGGTCTATGCTGGTGTTTCTGCTTCTCATAATAGGATTTCAATGTACTCTCAGAAATAATACAATTCAAGTTTTATTAGCTGAGATTATTGGAAGACATTTAAGTCCCAGCTGTACGAGATCATTGATCACAGCCTGCAAAGAGCATATGCAGTCACACAACTACTAAATTTGATAAATCAAGTGCCAACCATAGTAAAGTTGGTAACTGAGGACAGGACACATATTAGCCACCAATTCACCAGCCACTTGCTGTGGGATGGCAACATGGGGCAGCAATTTTTGCTCGATGGGCAGGTATGTGCCCAACCTGCTCGAGTGTAAATGACGTGCGTTGACGTCGGTCGAGCATGATAGTTCAGTCAGGGTGCGCTTGCTGGAGCCTGCAGCACACCCACCAACAATTAAAAGGCCTGTTAAGGCCATTAAATAATCAATTAACCTAATTTTTTTTACTGCCCATCCAACCTAATGGTTGGCAGGCAGGTGAAAAGGCCAAGCGGCTGTTGCATTTTTTTGGAAACCTCATCCACGGGCGGGATGAGGTTTACAAAAGCAAATAAAAATACCCACCCCCTTTCCCCAGTAATTTATCTTTTTTAATATATTTTACTTTTCCCACCCATTTCCATTATTTTTAAAAAGTATTTCCATCCATTGTTTCATCTCCACCTTTTAGCCTATTTCGATCCCTTCCCCCCACCCCATCCCCGCTAGGATTATCTGTTACTTGCTCATCCTGCTTTCTACCCTTAAT
This sequence comes from Carcharodon carcharias, assembly GCF_017639515.1. Lineage (NCBI taxonomy): Eukaryota > Metazoa > Chordata > Chondrichthyes > Lamniformes > Lamnidae > Carcharodon > Carcharodon carcharias. The sequence goes on along the minus strand of NC_054471.1, from coordinate 109,536,876 downwards.
GTCCCCATTAGCACATTCCTTAGCTAATATCACCACCGTCAAAACCCCTTTGTCCTTTTGTCCATGACATCTTTGGCAATCTCTTCTTTGCCTGCACCTATCACTGACCCTCTACCCAGCTCTACCTGTCCCACCCCCCTCAAACAGCTTATATTTCACCTCATTTCTCTAATACCTCAGTTCTGATGGAGTCATATGGACTCGAAACGTTAACTGTATTTCTCTCCACAGATGCTGTCAGACCTGCGAGTTTTTCCAGCTATTTTTATTTTTGTTTCAGATTTCCAGCATCTGCAGTATTTTGTTTTTATCTTAGTGTTTAAGTTACTGCCACTTCTCATCCAGGAATGCCTACCTTGAAGAAATACTGCTCTTCTCTTCCACAGGATTTCCGCTGGTCTCTTTTGCCCTGTTCACCTTCATTGCTTTCCATTTATCTCCATTTCTCTCCTGGTGTGTGACAAGGTGTTTACTAAAACTCGCTTTCACAGCAATACTTCCTTCCTCAGTGACGGTCTCTGGCTCCAACTTACCCCACGTGGATTCCAACTGAAGTTCCATCCGTCATGTTTCGAGCCCACCCAGGATTACAGTTATCTCCGGGACATACAACACTCCTCGGACTGCTGTTCTCGTCGCATCCTGAGATCCACACTCAGTGCCATGCGCCGCCATATGAACACACTCGACCTCATCCTCCAGCAGCACTGACTCACCCCATCTCTAAGCTGTCCTTGACCCCAGTTTCATTTTATTCTTCATCTCATCAAATGCCTCAACAAGAAACTTTGTCTCTTTCTTTCAGATGCAAAGGAACACAAGTTCCAACAACTCATTGACACCAACGCCCAGCCAGGACCCTCCACCCCTGCCCATCTCTCTGACCCCATCACGGCTTCCAATACCAGCCCCGGCCGTGTACTCACCATACCCCCTGACCTTCCCCTCTCTGATGCTGAACATTCAGTGCTCAGCAAAGGACTCAGTTTCATACCCTTACATCCTCACCTCAATGAATTTTGGACTCGGCACGATGCTGAATTCTTCTTCTGCCGCCTTCGTCTCCGTGCTCACTTCTTTGGACAACAGCCCTCTCCCCATTCAATGGATCCTTTTAGCGGCCACCAATATTCTCCCTCCACCTGGACCCCTCCCTCTGGATTCTTACCTGCTCTTGATCTTTTCATTGAGAACTGTCGGCATGACATCAGTCGTCTCAATTTCTCTGCTCCTCTCACCCACTCTAACCTGTCTCCTTCTGAACTTGCTGCACTCCGTTCTCTCAGGTCCAATCCTGACTTTGTCATCAAACCTGCTGACAAGGGTGGTGCTGTTGTCTAGCGCACTGACCTCTACTTCACAGATGCTGAGCGTCAACTCGCAGACACTTCCTCCTACCTCCCCCTGGATCATGACTCCACCACTGAACATCAAGCTATTGTTTCCAGGACTGTCACTGACCTCATCTCCTCTGGAAATCTTCCCTCCGCAGCTTCCAAACTCAGTCTCCCAACCTTGGACAGCCCACTTCTAACTCCTCCCCAAAATCCACAAAATGAACTGTCCCAGCAGACCGATCAAGTCAGCCTGTTCCAGCCCCACGGAACTCATTTCTTGCTATCTTGACTCCATTCTCCCCTTGTCCAGTCTCTTCCCATCTACATCCGCGATTCCTCTGACACCCGACATCATATCAACAATTTCCAGTTCCCTGGCCCTAACCGCCTCCTCTTCACCATGGACCTCCAATCCCTCTACATCTCCATCCCCCACCGGGATGGTCTGAGGGCCCTTAGCTTCTTCCTCGAATAGAGGCCCGAACAATCCCCATCCACCACTATTTTCCTCCATCTGGCTGGACTTGTTCTCACACTGAACAATTTCTCATTAAACTTGTCTCACTTCCTCCAAATAAAAGGTGTGGCTATGAGTATCCGCATGGGCCCCAGTTATACCTGTCTCTTTATGGGGTATGTGGAACATTCCTTGTTCCAGTCCTACTCCTGCCCCCTCTCAACTCTTTCTCCGGTACATCGATGACTGCTTTGGTGCCGCTTCATGCCCTTGCCTGGACCTGAAAAAATTTATTAATTTTGCTTCCAATTTCCACCCATCATTTTCACATGGTCTATCTCTGACACCTCCCTTCCCTCCCTTGACGTCTGTCTCAATTTCTGGTGATAGACTGGCCACCAATATCCATTACAAGCCTACCGATTCCCACAGCTACCTCGACTACAGCTCCTCACACCCCACTTCCTGTAAGGACTCTATCCCATTCTCTCAGTTCCTTCACCTCATCTGTTCTGATGATGCCACTTTCCAAAACTGTTCCACTGACATGTTTTCCTTCTTCCTTAACCGAGGTTTTCCACCCACGGTGGTTGACAGGACCCTCAACCGTGTCCGGCCCATCTCCAGCGCATCCGCTCTCACACCTTCCTCTCCCTCCCAGAACCATAATAGGGTCCCCCTTGTCCTCACTTATCACCCCACCAACTTCCGCATTCAAAGGATCATCCTCCGCCATTTCCGCCAACTCCAGCATGATGCCACCACCAAACAAATCTTCCTTTCACCCCCCCCACCACCCCAGCAGCATTCCGCAGGGATCGTTCCCTCCGGGACACCCTGGTCCACTCCTCCATCACCCCCTACACCTCAACCCCCTCCCACGGAACCTTCCCATGCAACCACAGAAGATGCAACACCTGCCACCGTTACTTCCCCCCTCCTCACTGTCCAAGGGCCCAGGCACTCGTTTCAAGTGAAGCAGCACTTCACTTGCTCTTCCCTCAATTTAGTCTACTGCATTCGCTGCTCCCAATGTGGTTTCCTCTACATTGGAGAGACCAAACGCAGACTGGGTGACCGCATTGTGGAACACTTTCGGTCTGTCCGCAAACATGACCCAGACCTCCCTGTTGCTTGTCATTTCAACACACCACCCTGCTCTTATGCCCACATGTCCATCCTTTGCCTGCTGCAACGTTCCAGTGAAGCTGAACGCAAACTGGAGGGACAGCACCTCATCTTCCAACTAGGCACTTTACAGCCTGCAGGACTTAACATAGAGTTCAACAACTTCAGATCATGAACTCTCTCCTCCATCCCCACCCCCTTTCCGATCCCCCTTTTTTCAACAATTTATCTGTTTTAATGTATTTTTCTTTTCCCATCCATTTACATTATTTTTAAATGTATTTCCATCCATTGTTTCATCTCCACCTTTTAGCATATTTCGATCCCTTCCCCCCACCCCACTAGGGCTGTTACTTGCTCGTCCTGCTTTCTACCCTTAATGTCCCCCTTAGCACATTCCTTAGTTAATATCACCACCGTCAACACCCCTTTGCCCTCTTGTCCATGACATCTTTTGCAATCTCTTCTTTGCCTCCACTTATCACTGGCCTTCTATCCAGCTCTACATGTCCCACCCCCTCAACCAGCTTATATTTCACCCCATTTCTCTATTTCCTCAGTTCTGATAAAGAGTCATACGGACTCGAAACGTTAACTGTATTTCTCTCCGCAGATGCTGTCAGGCCTGCTGAGTTTTTCCAGCTATTTTTATTTTTGTTTCAGATTTCCAGCATCTGCGGTGTTTTGATTTTATTTCATGATAAAAATAAGTTTTACAGTTGATTTAATAACATGTCCCTGCTCATGCGACAAAGTCACATGAGGGAACGTTTTATTACATTTTTATTCTTTTTTTAAAAACAGCGCTTCATCTCCCTGTGGCAGCTCTATGCCTCAGGGAGATTATCAAATGCTCACTCACGTGCATGTGCGAAATTCACGCTCAGTCCACTCGGCCTCCTTTCCCCACCCGCACAGGCAGGGCCGAGCGCTGCCGCTCATGTTTCACACTGCGGGGGCCTTAATTGGCTAGCCAGTGTGAAATCGCTGTCCGGTGCCGATCCCGGGCGGCAGTCGGCTTCCTGACCACCCCCACTGAGCCTGCCCGCCAAGGGCAAAATTTTACCCATGGAGATCAACAAATGCCTGCAACTTCTTTTATTTCAATACTTTGCAAAACTGAGTTTTAAAATGATGGTTAAAAATTAAATAATTTTGCACATTCTTGTGTCACATCCATTGTTTAAGTATTTTTCTTACTTCGTTTCCTTGAGAACTTCCAGCAGCTGTTGTTTGGTAATTGCATCTTCTGTTGCATTTCCAGTGTACAAGTCGACAATGGCACGTTCAAAATACAGAGCTACTTTGGACAAAGCTCTCAGTTGAATTAAGTACAAAAAATAAAGGTTTTTCAACCTTCTTGGACCTTCTCCTTTTGTTTCAGTCGGATGAAACCGAGATTGGAATTCTTCTAAATTTGGTCCCCATCTAGTTCTTCCCCATCCATCTGAAACAGGTCAGATAATTGGTAAAGTGACAGAATGATCTATTTTGCTAAAATGAGAACACTGGTAATACCGAGATAAAAAGCTGATTGCTACAGGTCAATTAATGCACATAATTTTGTAGTACATGAAAACAGTGACCGCCTGGTAAGGTGCAACATGTATTCACTGCGCAGCATATCAGTCTTCAATCCAGAAGCCCATGCTCAATTAAGAGGCACAGTTTGCATCAGTAATAGTTATTGGTCTTCCAGTTGTAAGAAAGCACTATGGTGAGGCTGAAGAGTTATCCATTAATGTTATCGTGGGAATTCTCGAACGTGTATTACTTTTCCAAAACACATGATTAGAAGTTATCATTGTTAAGTTCACATTTAAAGCACAAAAAGTAGGTGGTTAACTTTTAACTTCAGCAGTTGGACAGTTATCTGGTGAAGCACAGCGGATTTCACAGTGGGCTAACTGTCCACTTTACCAGATTACTGACCATGTCGTGAAAGTGAGCTATTTAAAATAGTTTTTTCTGTTCTCACAATATATAACACATTTAAAAAATCCTTGCAACATGCTATTCCTCCAAAAACAGACTGAAGTATCGCCAGTTCATGGAGAAGGTTGTGGCTGCATTTGCCATCTAATTGGTCTTGTGAGAAAAATGAAATAGATTTGTCCCCATTGACCAGAAACGGAACTGTACTAGCCATATAAATACTGTGGCTACAAAAGCATATCAGATGCTAGGAATCATGCGATGAGTAACTCACCTCCTGACTCCCCAAAGCCTGTCCACCATCTACAAGGCACAAGTCAGGAATGTGATGGAATATTCCCCACTTCTTGCCCGGATGAATGCAGCTCCCACAACACTCAAGAAGCTTGACACCGCCCAGGACAAAGCAGCCCACTTGATTGGCACCCCATCCACAAACATTCACTCTCTCCACCACTGATGCACAGTAGCAGCAGTGTGTACCATCCACAAGATGCATTACAGGAATTCACCAAGGCTCCTCCGACAGCACCTCCCAAACCCATGACCACTACCATCTAGAAGGGCAAGGACAGCGAGCACCGCCACCTGGAAGTTCCCCTCCAAGTCACTCACCATCCTGACTTGGAAATATATCACTGTTCCTGGGTCTAAATTCTGGAACTCCCTTCCTAACAGCACTGTGGGTAGACCTACACCACATGGACTGCAGGGGTTCAAGGAGGCAGCTCACCACCACCTTCTCAAGGGCAGCTAGGGGTGGGCAATAAATGCTGGCCCAGCCAGCGAAGCCCACATCCCGTTAATGAATAAAATAAAAATTTCCCTCTGCTTTCTCTTTTTAAAAGCTTTGCAAGGTTATTGGGAACCAAACCACAAAGAGGGACAATATAGCATGATTTTGCCTGTTTGCTGAATAACTTGCCCAAATGAACAGGGAGAAAAAAAAATAAAGAATCCACATTTTTGGAACTTACTTCAAGATAAAGGATAATCAAATAATTTAAATAAATTAGTCCTGCAGAAGGTTTGTTTGGTAAACTTCCAACTGGATATGAAATGCTGGTAGCCTATCTATCCAACAAGCCAAGTTAGGAACATAGGAGCCATAGTAGATATAGTAGGCTATTCGGCCCCTCGAGTATGCCCCACCATTCAATTAGATCATAGCTGATGGCTCTACTTGAATGTCATTTTCCCCACACGATCCCCATAACACTGGAGATCTTTAATTTCCAGAAATCTATCATCTAACATCCAGAAATCTATCATCTATGTCTTGAATATATTCAACGACTGAGCCTCCACAGCCCACTGCAGTAAAGAATTACCAAGGCTCACCACCCTCTGATGAAAAAAATTCCTCCTCTCAGTCTTAAATGGCATCCATCTTATTCTGAGTCTGTGTCCCCTGGTTCTAGATGCCCCCAGCCAGCGGAAGCACCCTTCCTCCATCTATCCTGTCGGGGCTCTGAGCGAATTTTGTACACTTCAACGAGGTCACTTCTCATTCTTCGAAACTCTAGAGAACACAGGCCTAGTCTCCTCAAAGGACAATCCCACCATCTCTGGAATCAGTCTGGTGAATCTTCGTTGCGCTCCCTCTATGGCAAGTGTATCCTTCCTGAGATAAGGAGACCAAAACTGTATACAATACTCCAGATGTGATCTCACCAAGGCTCTACAGAACTACAGCAAGGCTTTCATGCTCCTGTACTTAAATTCTCTTGCAATAAAGGCTAACATGCCATTTGCCATCTTAATTGCTTGTTGAACCTGCATGTTCATAAATCACTGAAAGCAAACAAGGATACCCAGGTCCCTTTGGACGTCAACACTTCCCAGTCTCTCACCATTTAAGAGATACTCTGCATTCCTGTTTTTCCCTGAAGCCTCTTTGCATCCTCCTCACAACTCACATTCCCACCAAGTTTCGTGTCATCAAACTTGGAAATATTACATTTGGTCCCCACATCCAAATCATTGATATAGATTGCGAATAGCTAGGGCCCAAACACTAATCCTTGTGCCCCACTGGTCACAATCCGTCATCCAGAGAATGACCCATTTATTCCTTCTCTGTTTCTGTCCGTTAAGCAACCCTCAATCCATGCCAATATGTTATCCCCAATCCCATCTGCTCTAATTTTGCTTACTAACATCTTGCGTGGGAGCTTATCAAAAGCCTTAAAATCCAAATATACATCCACTGGTTTCACATTATCTATTCTGCTGGTTACATCTTCAAAAAACTGCAACGAGTTTGTCAAACACAATTTCCCTATCATAAATCCATTCTGCCCAAACCTACCGTTATTTTCTAATTACCTAGTTATCACATATTTTATTATTGATCTAGCTTTTTCCCTACCGCTGATGTCAGACTAAAGGTCTATGCATCCTGCTTTCTCTTTCCCTCCTTAAATAATGGGGTTACATTTGCAACCTTCCAATCTGCAGGGAGTGTTCCAGAATCTAAGAATTTTGGAAGATGGCCACCAACACATTCACTATCTCTACAGCCACCTCTTTCAAAACTCTGGGACATAGGTCATCAGGTCCAGGGGATGTATCAACTTTTGGTCCTATTAATTTCTCCTGTACTACTTGTTTTTTAAGCTAATACTGATTCCCTTCAGGTCTTTAATCTCACTAGTTCCTTGGTTGTCTAGTATTTCAGGGAGGTTTTTTGTTTACTCCTCCATGAAAACAGAAACCAAATATCTATTTAGTTTCTCTGCCATTTCCTTATTCTCCATTATAAATTCTCCTGTCTTTTCCTGTATTGGGCCCATTTCTGTCTTTACTAATCTTATATTTTTTACATACCTATAGAAGCTTTTACAGTCCATTTTTATGTTCCTTGTTGGTTTACTTTTATATTCTATTTTCTCTTTTTTTTCCAGTTTCTTGGTTCTCCTTTGCTGAATTCTAAAACGCTTCCAATCCCCAGGCTTACTACTTTATTTTAAGCAACTTTATAAGCCTCTTCCTTTAACTTCTCATTAGCCATGGTTGGATCACTTTTCCTGCTGGGTTTTTATTAAAAAATAGATCTAGCATTTTCCCTCTTACTGATGTCAGGCTGAAGGTCTAAACATCCCACTTTCTCTTTTCCTCCTTTCTTAAATAATGGGGTTTCTTAAAGGAATGTAAATTTGTCGTAGACCATGTATTAATTCTTTAAACGCTAGCCATTGCCTGTCCACCTTCATACCTTTCAATGTAGTTTCCCAATCTACCATAGCCAACTTGCCCCTCATACCTTCATAGGTTCCTATATTTTGATTTGGATCCTAGTTTCGGACTGAATTTCATCACTTTCAAACAATGTAAAAATTCTATCATATTATGGTCAGTCTACTCTAAAACCTCCTTTATGAAGAAGATCATTAATGAACTCTTTGTCATTGCACAATCTTAGATCTAAAATAGCTTATTTTCTAATTGGTTCCTCAACATACTGTTCTAGAAAGCATCATTTATACATTCTAGGAATTCATCCTCCACAGCATTCGTGCCAATTAGGTTTACCCAGTCTGTACGTAGATTGAAATTCCCCCATTATTATTGTTACCCTTGTTTCATGTACTTCTAATTTCCTGATTTATACCATGCCCTACATTACCACTGCTATTGGGGGCCATCAGCAACTCCTGCTAATGTACCACTAATCCACAAACAGGACTGTCCCGGCATACTGATCGTGTCATCCTGTTCCTGTTCCACAGAACTCATTTCTTCCTATCTTGACTCCGTTCTCTCTCCCCTTGTCCAGTCTCTTCCCACCTACATCCGCGATTCCTCTGGTGTCTTACGTCATATCAACAATTCCAGTTCCCTGGCCCTAACCGCTTCCTCTTCACCATTCTTCCAATCCCTCTACACCTCCATCCCCCACCAGAATGGCCTGAGGGCTCTTGCTTCTTCCTTGAACAGAGGTCCGAACAATTCCCATCCACCACCAATCTCCTCTGTCTGGCTGAACTTGTTCTCTCACTGAACAATTTCTCCTTAAACTTGATTCACTTCCTTCAAATAAATGGTGTGGCTACCCACATGGGCCCCAGTTACGTCCGTCTCTTTATGGGGTATGTGGAACATTCCTTGTTCCAGTCCTACTCAGGCCCCCTCCCACAACTCTTTCTTTGGTACATCGATGACTGTTTTGGTGCCACTTCATGCTCTCGTCTGGACTTGGAAAAAAGTATCAATTTTGCTTTCAATTTCCACCCCTCCATCACCTTTACATGGTCCATCTCCGACACTTCCATTCCCTTCCTTGACTTCTCTGTCTCCATTTCTGGTGATAAGACTGTCCATCAATATACATTACAATCTCACCGACACCCACAGCTATCTTGGCTACAGATCCTCATACCCTGCTTCCTGTAAGGATTCCATCTCATGCTCAGTTTCTTTGGCTCCGTCGCATCTGTTCTGATGATGCCACTTTCCAAAATGGTGCTTCTGACATGTCTTCCTTCTTCTTAACTGAGGTTTCCCCACCACTGTGGCTGATAGGGCCCTCAACTGTGTCTGACCCATCTCCCGTGCCTCTGCCCTCACATCTTCCTCTCCCTCTCAGAACCATGAAGGGGTCCCCTTGTCCTCACTTTTCACCCCACCAGCCTCTGCATTCAAAGGATCAGCTTCTGCCGTTTCCACCAACTCCAGCATGACACCACCACCAAACACATCTTCCCTTCACACCCCTCCCATTGGCATTCCATAGGAACCATTCCCTCCGGGACACCCTGGTCCACTACTCTCCTCCATGACCCCCAATACCTCATTCCCCTCCCACAGCACCTTCCCATGCAATTGCAGAAGGTGCAACACCTACCCCTTTACCTCCACACCGTCCAAGGGCCCAAACACTCCTTGCAGGGGTATCAGCACTTCACTTGCACCTCCTTCAATTTGGTCTACTGCATTCGCTGCTCCCAATGCGGTCTCCTCTACATTGGAAGACGCAGACTGGGTGACCGCTTTGCGGAATTCCTTTGGGATGATCCAAACATTCCTATTGCTTGCCATTTCAACACACCATGCTGCTCTCATGCCCACATATCCGTCCTTGGCCTGCTGCAATGTTCCAGTGAAGCCCAACAAAAACTGGAGGAACAGCACCTCATCTTCCTATTAGGCACTTTACAGGCTTCTGGACTTAACATTGAGTTCAACAACTTCACACCATAAACTGTCTCCTCCATCCTCACCCCTTTTTTCAATATTCATTTTAATTTTTATCCACTTATTTTTATTTATTTCCATTTTTACTTATTATTTTATCCCACCTTTTATCCTATTTTCGATCTTTGTTCCCCCACATTAGGGCCATCTGTCTCTTGTTCATGTTGTTCTTTCCAGGGTGCTTACCCTTTGTCCTGCTATTACCACATTCTGCTTTCTGACCTTAAAGCCACCGTCAGCATCTCCTTTAGCCAGTACCACTACCATTAACACTCCTTTGTCCATGACATCTTTGCCAATCTCTTTGTCTCCACCTAACGCTGGCCTTCTATCCAGCTTTACTTGCTCCACTTCCCTTAAACAGTATAAATTTCATCACATTTTTACTTCTCTTTTGCTCAGAAGAGTCATATGGACTCGAAAGTCTTTCTTTCCACAGATGCTATTAGACCTCCTGAATTTTTCCAGCACTTTCTGTTTTTGTTTCCTACTAATGTTTATTGTCGCTTGCTGCTTCTTAGCTCCAACTAAACTGATTCCACAGTTTGATCTTCTGATCTAAGATCCTTTCTCACTAATCCCATCCTTTATTAACAGCACAACTCCACCTCTTCCTTTTTCTCTATCCTTCCCAAATGTCAAATACCCTTGAACATTAAGTTCCCAACCTTGGTCATCTTGCAGCCATGTCTCTGTAATGGCAATTAGGTCATATCTGTTTACTTCTATTGCACTGTGAATTCATCTACCATTTTGCGAATGCTACATGCATTCAGATAGTGTCCTTAACTCTGTCTTTTTATTATTTTTGCAACCTTAAACCTTATCTGCTGACACATTAAGTTTTCATGCTCTGTTCCTTCATGCAACACTCTTACCACCATTGCCCTTATTGCTACATTGCTCTTTTGCCTTCTCTCTAATTTATCACATCCTCTTAAACTTGATCCCTTACCCCACTATTTAGTTTAAAGCCCTCTCTACTACCCTAATTATACAACCTGCCAGAACACTGGTTCCAGCATAGTTCAGATGAAGACTGTCCCAACAATACAGCTCCCACTTTCCCCAGTATTCGTACCAGCGTCCATGGAATCAAAACCCATTTCTCCCACACCAATCTGTGAGCCACGCATTTAACTATGATCTGATTTACCCTATGCCAATTTTCTTGTGGCTCAGGTAATAATCCAGAGATGATTACCTTTGAGGTCCTGCTTTTTAATTTTGCCTCTGGCTGGTCATACCCGCTAAGCAGAACCCCTTTCTTGGTTCCACCTATGTTGCTGGTAGGTATGCGGATCACATCCACTGACCCCTCCCCCTCCCACTGCAATTCTGCTCACTTCTCCAGTCCAGAGCAGATGTGCTCAACCTGGCACTAGGCAGGCAACACAGCCTTCTGGACTCTTGCTCCTTGCTCTCAGCTGCAGAGAACCGTGCCTATCCCTCTGACTATACCGTACCCTACCACAGTGGCATGGTCAATTTCCTCAACCACCTTGTAGCTTTCGCTTTCTTCCATACAGGCTGCAAGAACCTCGAGCCTGTTGGACAATTGCAAAGGCTGAGGCTCCTCCATTTCTACCCTCTTGATCCCCTTACTTGCTTCATTCGCAGTCACACCCCCCTGTCCCTGACGACTGACCAAATCAGAAGTCCACAACATAAGGGGTGTGGCTGCCTCCTGGAACAAAGCATCCAGGTAACATTCCCCTTCCCTAATCTGTCGCAGTGCCCGCAGCTCTGCCTCCAGTTCAATGACTCTGAGCTGAAGATCCTGGAGTTGCAGACACTTACAGGAGATGTGTTTGCTCTGGATCACACTGAGGTCCAGAAGATCCCACGTTCGACAGTCACTACACATCACCCACCTTGCCATCCTTATTGTGTCTTAAGTAATTAATTTCTTAAACTTTTAAGTGAAATCAATGCCTCTTCTCAGCGCCACTTTCTGTACTAATTTAAACTTTAGTAATCCAATAAATCTTACCGTTTAATAAAAAATAATAATGGACTCAAGGTTCTTACTTCCCTTCTACTAATGTTTCTGAATTAATTATAAAGAGCTACTTAAGAGTTATTTTTAAAAATGTTTTTCTAAAATCTTAACTCGATACACATACACCCCAACAGCAGTTACTCGCTAACCAATTTAGTTTTCCTGTAAACCTTACAAATATACATAAATCCTATGTACTAGTACTACAAGTAAGGTGTATTAAGCCATACTTTGAAAAAAGATCAGGCACACCAGTTTAATACCTAGTTTAGATAGCCTGATGAGTACTTTCTATCACCTACCTACTTCCCTGTGATGTCATACCTTGATTTTTTTCAGGTTCTGACTAGTTCCTGTTACATTTTAACCCCTGCTGCTGCTCTCACAGATTCTCATTGTGTGTGTGTCCTTACTCAATACCCATATATATGTACTAGCATAGATCAAACACAAGTACCAGGATTATTCCTCTTTCCCTAATCCTTGGTGCTGAGGTCTGTGCCACTCCTATTCTGCCATACCAGTTGAAATAAACTAATAGTACAGAATGAGGTTTTAAATAAAATTCCTCCTTGAATTATATGGCTCAGCTATAGGATAACCTGGCTGTTATTCAAACTTTCACTTATCCAAAGCAATTGTTGCAAATTTTTTCTCCTTTCCATTTCCCCATTTGAAGATACACAGGCAAGCTGTTGCTCTTGAACTAATGAGGAGGAAGAACTGCAGGTGTTAATTTTCCTTGTGTCAATATATGAAAATGCCTAGCTCCCACGTTCCACCAGAGGTAAAATATGACACAGAATTTACATCTTAATATTCTAGCTCACATGGTGAAACATACTGCACTTTAACCAGTAAATAGCTCTCTGGCCTGAATGAAATATTCCAATTTTTTAAATGAAGAAATTATTTGTACATACCATCAAGGAGATACTTTGCACTGAGGTGTAGATTGATACTAGCATGGAGCCCAGAAATCAACCTGTAAAATACTCTCTTTTCAAGGCATAGACCTACAAACAAGAAAATTCACAATCCGTAAAATCAGAGCAGTACTAACTTATTTTACTGCACAAAAAAATATAATATTTTACTTATAGAGTATTCAAATCTACCTTCACATTAAGCTGCAAGACTTCTGATATTTCTTCACAAACTAGCTTAGGGGAGTTATTTAAAAAAATTAAAGTTGCAGATCAGAATTATCCATATCTTTCAACCTTTTCATTAACTCCAGTATCTGCAACCAATTTCTTTAAGAAAAAGATCTCTCCAGAAATCCCACTTAAGATTCCTTAACCCACTTATTCCCTATTAAGGGACACCAAAGAACATTTTACTGTTGTTAACTCTACTAACATTAGAAAACTTCCACTGTAGCTTTGACAAATAACCACAAGCACAAACTTAGCTTTTTGTCCAATTTGAGTTATAAATTAGATGCTTGGGCTCTTCAATGGAGGCAATGGTGTCTTAACTAGTGAGGTGATGTCTCAATCTTACAGGTTACAAAAAACCATGTTGTTTCAACATCAGCTTAAGATTTTATCTGATAAACAGAAAACCTTACATTATGAATTCTGTTTTATATGATAAATATTACTGATGTTCACTTATAAAGGCTGAATGATACATAATGATGGCAAGTGTTCAATGTTTCATAGGTATTTGAGTAGAGGTTTAAATCATAAATCTTTGGGTCCCTTCTGAATATTGGTTTAAGACAGTGACTACCCCAAGACTATTCAGAAAATACAAGGGTCCTGCACAAATTGTAAAGCCCCTATGAAAATTCCTTGCAGGCTTGTTACAACTAATCTATTGTGAAGTCCCAGGGGTTTAAAACTAGTGGCACTGAACTACCTGAAATTTATTTTGAACTGAATCCATCAACAAAGTCTTTGAACTTATAATAATTAACAGAATGTAATTTGTTTTTGTCTCCATCATCTGTTCCATTACATTAAGAATTCGTGATCATAAAAGATATGGCTGCTGTCAGACTTGAGCACCTACTGAACCATGGAAGTTCAGTGCTAGATATGGGTAGATTAGGAAACCACTCAAAAATGTTGGCTGCATTACTTTATTTACATTTCCATCATGCTAGTCAAACAACTCAATTAAGCTGTTCCAGGTAGCTTTAACTGAATGGATTTTTCAAACGTTGCATACACGCATTCAGTTATTACCTTCCAACCACTTGTAGAAAGGCTCGCCTGCGGATATAAAAATAAATCACTATTTATGGTAAAAGACATGAAACATGCTACCAGTCAACATAACCGAATTATTCCACCCATTTTTTCCCTCCTCTCCTGAAGGCACAATCTCATACTGGAGTTTGTATCATTTGCATCAGAAGCTCCTTGGAAGCTTACCAAAAAGGTCATGGTTATTTGCAAGGCAAGACAAAGTTCTGGCAAGCTGACGCTGTGGGACATTACAGCTGAGTTTAAAGCTGTTCTCATTGAATGTACACGTATATGTATCTTGCAGCAAAAGCCACTGAACAACAACCAATAGTAGGAACCCTAATTTTCCAATCCCTAAATCAGAGACACAGATCAGTTGCAACATCACCACTGCCACCCCAGATGAGATTAGCTAACTTAGCAGAATTCAGCGATTGAATCAGCAATCTTCCTGGTCCGTACAGCTTTTTACATTAATTAGAGCGCACTTACCCAAGCCATCAGGGTAGTCCTATAAGACAAATTTATATGACTCCTTTGGAAGCAGTCAAGGGAGCAAAATAAGCACGTTTGTTTCATTAATATTGCAGTGCTGTACACCAGAGTCAGTATATACAAATAAAGATAACCCGTTTGAATAAATTCGGTTCTAGTTTAGATTTTTTTTTACTTCAGTTGGGGACAATTTTTACCTATTATTAGAATGTATTGATAAACAAATTGTAGGAAAATTTACCAAGTATAATTAAATTCCATCCATTACAGATGAAACTTTTTTCACGTTGCATTTTGTTAAAAAATGCAAAGGACATTCATTTTAAACGCCTAAAGGGGATGTTACATTTATAGGATAACAAATGTTTCATTTCAGCGCACTATGAAAATTGAATTCTGAATCATTTTTCTGATTGAAACTCGTTTAGGGCAATTAATTTTACCGACCTTAAAAGGTATATACTTCTCTTTTAAAAAATGGACAAAAAAGTGGTTTCCATTATAAGCCAAATTGCAGAAGTTGCGTCAACAAATTAGTTCACACATATTTGTATCCATCTCATCTGCTCTTACCATCGTCGTTTCCTAAAAAGAGAAAATGTTATTTTTAAAAATAAAATTCAAATCAATTAAAACTATTTTTAATATTTGCAAAAAGTAAATCAATATACAACAATTAAAACATTAGCATGGGCATATGCATGGAGTTAGACTGGCTTAGTTTGTACTTGGTTACCTCTCTTTAGGAGGCTGTGGGCTTCAGTCTCATTCTGACTTCAGACTGAAATCTAGGTTGGCCTTCCAGTGCAACACTGAATGTGTACTACAATATTACAGGAGCCATTAAACAAAAGGCTCGTCTACCGGTCCCAGGGATTCAGGGAACAATACCGGTCCCGTGCTACTATTTGAAGAACATGGAATTCGCCCAGTGTTTTTTTTTAAACCCATTCATGGTGTCGCTGGCTAGGCCAGTGTTTATTGCCCATCCCTAATTGTCCTTAAGGTGTTGGTGGTGAGCTGCCTCTTGAACAGCTGCAGTCCATGTGCTGTAGGTACACCCACGGTGCTGTTAGGGAGGATGTTCCAGGATTTTGACCCAGTGACAGGGAAGGAACAGTGATATATTTCTAAATCAGGATGGTGAGTGGCTTGGAGGGAACTTGCAGGTTCCCACCTACCTGCTACCTTAGAGGCCTTCTAGATGGTAGTGGTTATGGGTTTGGCAGGTGCTAAGGAGGCTTGGTGAGTTCCTGCATTGCATCTTGTAGATGGTGCACCACTGTGCATTGGTGGTGGAGGGAATGAATTTTTGTGGATGGGGTGCCAATCAAGTGGGTTGCTTTGCCCTGGATGGTGTCAAGCTTCTTGAGTGTTGTTGGAGCTGCACTCATCCAGGCACTTGCCTGGATGAGTGCAGGGTATTCCATCACACTCCTGACTTGTGCCTTGTAGATGGTGGACAAGCTTTGGGGAGTCAGGAAGCAAGTTACTCCACAGGATTCCTAGCCTCTGATCTGCTCTTGTAATCACAGTATTTATATGGCTATTCCAGTTCAGTTTCTGGTCAATGGTAGCTCTCAGGATATTGATGGTCATTGTCTAGCACTTGTGTGATGCAAATATTGCTTGCCAGTTGTCAGCTCAAGCCTGGATACTGTCCAGGTCTTGTGGCCAATTATTCTTCCCTTGAGATCACTGAAAATAGATTAGCTGATCGTTCATCTCATTGCCATTTGTGGGGTCTTGCTGCATGAAAAACAACTGTCATGCTTACCAGTGCACTTCCAAGCAAGTTAGTTAATGTGAAATACTTTGATACAGGGTGAAATCACCCCAGATTTGCACTAAATGCAGTAGGAGGCATGAAAAAAAAAAAGACGCTTTACCCACTGGCTGCAATGGCGGATTTTCGCGCCGTACCATCCCCTTCCTGCCTCAAATTATGCAGTCACACTACACCATTACCTTGCCGCTTCCCCACTCCAGGTGCCATATTTAAACTGCAGCCGCACACAGAGTTCTCAATGCTTGCAGTCAAGGACTGCTCTGGTGAAGGAATGACCCCAAAAGCCAAAAGGATCGTAGCCCCCCCGATTCAGTGACGCATCCCCTGGGACACCTTTTGGATGCCATGGAGTTCCGCCGCGATGTTCTCTACCCCACTCTGGCCACAGGAAACCAATCAGGCTCACCACTCTGGCTTTGGAGGTGGTGGCAGAGGTGGTCAGTGCCAATGCTGCACACAAGAGGTCGGCATCCACTACAGATAAAGGATGAATGATTTCATTCATGCCACCAGGATAAGTCAACCATCTCATCACTCAACTCACACACTCAAGCCCATCACATTCACTGGTGTCTCACTCTCTGCCAGTTCAAGGGACATCACCACTTGCTCTCTCACATGCATCTTCACATCTCCAAATGGTCTCTTCTCTGGAAATTGCCTCCTCAGCCCGACCAAGGCTCCACTCAGCACACACACGACTGGCATCCTTCTTGGCCTAGCATGCACTTTGCTCACACTCTCTCCATCTGTCTTTATGCAGGATCACGCACAATCAACAGGAAAGGTCCCAGACCGGGGATAGAGTGCTGGACATCAAGGTCCTCACACCGTTCAAGAGTCGCACGTTGGAGCTGGCTAGAGAGGATGTGGACTGCTGCTGTGGCAGCAGCGAGGTCAACTGCAAACATCCAAATGAGAATCCTGCACCACATCGTCCCTCTGTCAACACTACTCTGACTGTTGTTTATGTGGCTACCAAGCACCAATAATCTCCACTTTCTCTCCTAGGCACATCTGTGACGTCACCCTCAGGCAACCTTGACCCTGATCCCAGCACTGAGAGCACCTCGAATGAGGACCCCGAGGGCAGCAACATTGAAGACCGATCACTGTGCTCACCCACACACTCTACCAGAGCAGCAACACACACCCACCTCTGTAGGACCCAGATGTAGAACAGCCTCAGGATAACAATCTGGTGAGGACAGCACACAATCTGTTCCACAGAGGGCGGAGGCAGGGACATCCGAGGTCGCCAGCACTCTGAGAACTGCTGGAGACAAGGAATCTGCTAAGTCCAAGTCAGATCATGAGCCTCTGGACTCAGTCCTCAATCAGTTGTTGGAGCTGCAAAGACAATCACTGGAACATCAGGAAGGTATGTTTTGTGTGTTCCTCAGATTGCAAGTGCCAATGGAGCAGTCCACCCGCCTTCAGACAGAGATGATAGTGCCAGCATGCCAACGCACTAAGGTCAACACTAGCAGGATGACGGTTGCCATGGAGGCTTTGATCCAGAAATCAGTCCTGCACTGCTGCGCTGGCTGAACTCCACCATGAGCACCATAGTTGGCCTCCAACAATGTCAGTGTCAATGTTAGAGGGGTGCAGGGTAGCTCAATCTTACTCCAGCTGCTCCTTCTCCTCAAGGAGACAGCCAGGGGCTGTCAGGCACCCATGAGGATGACCACCAGCATATTAACACCTCCGGGCCATCCATCCAGGTGACTCCAGGAATGTCTGGCTGACCTAAATCCTCTCTTCCTGTGACCCCACCATCTCCAGCTCCAAAGACTGAGGAGTGTGCACCTGGCAACACAAGCAGGATACCTAAGGCAGGCCAGGGACTGCCTAGGTGATCAGAGACAACGGGGCGTAGCATTCAGCAGGCTGCCTCCACCTCTGCTGTGGATGTCGGGCAGGTACCAAGATGCAGCGGTAGCGTTAGGAAGGTTAATAAGTTGTAGCTGTACCTCATGGGCACAGGTGTTAATCACTCGTACATAATACTCACTATTGTAAATAAACTCCCAAGAATGTCTCCTTGTCTATGGCTCCTTGTTATGATGAACAGTGTGTGTGTGTGTCATTCAAATGCAAAATCTTGGTTCCTACACAAGGTAAAGGCAAGTTTCTCAGTCCAGGGCCCCGTCCTTGTGTAGTATGTTAACTTCAGAGTAAAGTTCTGGGACAGCCTCTCTCACACTCAACACATCAGTGATGCCTGCACCTCGATGGTGCTCATCATTGCTGCCAAATGTTGTGGGCAGGCATCATAGAGTTCCATCATTTTGTGTGTGCTCTCATGATCTTTGAAGTGGGGCTGGTTCCCCACCTATTCAGGATCTATATCCAGTGATGGTGTGGTCCTGATGGGATCAAGTGCTGAAGGCTGACAAAGGATCATGTGCATTTAAAGTTTCATGGCTGCATGCCCATGATATGACCCTGATCACAGAATGCAAGTGAGCTACCCTCAGCCAAACAGGAGTCAGGAGTCAGACACACTCACTCAGTGGCCATGTGAAGATTTATGGAGTGTCCGCACTGCATACTGTTGTCATCATCCTCCTGGAATCTTGCAACTGTTAGGGTTTCCGCTGCATCTCCATGACATGAGCCTGGGCACATTGAAGGATGTGCTCTGCCATCAGCCACAAAGGAGTCAAACGCTCACAGGTGCAAAGTGAGGATGTCAGGATTGTCCTCGCTGTATCACGTCATCATCCTCCACGAATGTTGTGGCTATTAGGGTCTTACAAGCATGCCTGCCTCATCTGGCCAGTGCAATGGCCTGATCGCCAGCATCCTCACCTCTGAGGACTTCATCACTTTCATTCCCTTGAGCGTCCTCCTTAATGGAGGAGAGGTGCAGCTCTTCCATCTTCTCTTCAGCCAGGCCCTCTCCCCATTGCAATCTCTGGCTCCAGTGTTCAGCAAGCTATGATAATGCGCAACACCCTCTAGGGATTGCATTGCAGTGCTCCACTAGATCTGTCAAGGCACTAGAACCTCATTTTCAATATGCCTATCATTTGCTCCACCAAAGTCCAGGTTGCGGCATGAAACTCATTATACCTTGTCTCTGCTACAATCTGAGGCCGCCGCACTGGCATCATCAGCCACATCCTGTGGGTGGCCCTTGTCCCTGAAGAGCCAACCTTGCAGCCACTGTGGACCCTGAAAGATGTTAAGGATCTGAGACCTGCTAAGGTTGTAGGAGTCGTGGATGCTCCGTGGGCGTGCAAACCTGTAGGATGTGCATGTGTCGTGGTCGCACACCAGCTGACCATTCAGCAAGTGGAAGTCCTTGCGGTTGTCGTAGCTGATGGCTTGTTGCCATGGAGACCTAAGCACCAGGTGAGTGCAGTCGTTTGCAGCCTGAATCGGTGGAAAACCAGGGCTCTGTGCAAATCCCAGCAATCTTGCTTCCTGGCTTGCCTGACCCTGGTCGAAATGCACAAAGTTCTGTGCCTTTGCAAAGATGGCGTCTGTGACCTCCTGGATGTACTTGTTGGTACATCCTGAGATCCTGCACAGGTCATCTGTGGATCCCTGGAAGGAGCCACTCGCCTAAAAATTGAATGGCGCAGACACTTTCACAGCCACTGGTGGGTCCTGTCACACCTTCATCTTGAGGGTGGTGCTCCTCCCATTGGTGAGCCAGGCTCCGCCACACTCTTCTTCTCTGCTCCCGGAAAGCCATGACGCATACCGCTAGATCACCAGGCTCAATCCTCCTGTTCAAAGGGAGAGACATGTGGGTTAGCATATGGGTCCTAAGGACCTCTCACTTGTTTAAGGCCCCTGCATGCATGCATGCCGGGGTATGCTGACCACCACTTGGATGACCAGTGTGTAGTGCACTTTATGGCTGTCCAAAACCTCACCCACCCTGCCCCACTCTACTTGACCGACCGGCGGCTGCTTTGTCCATTGGACTGCATGCTGTGCTCTGGTGCAGGCGCAGGCATTCTCTTAACCCACACTGCAAGGTTGTGCTGTTAGCTTGAACCATGGTCCAAACCTTACTGAAGACATTTCGGGGGGCACCAAGCACCTAAATCCATGACTGCACCATGACCATCTTTCGCAAGGGGATTCTACAGCTTGACCAGTCAACCAATTGTTTTGCAGCCCCCTAAAATGTGCATTAATTTGCAGCCTGCGCCCGAGGGGTGGAAAGCTCTGGAGTATTTGGTGGCACTCTCATGCTTTTGCGTTGCTTGAGTGGGCAGAAATGCTTTAAAAGCCTGATTCCAAGCATGTCACTGGAGCTGCTGCTCAACGGTCTCAGCTGCGGAAGAATGCTCTATTTTGACAAGCTTTTTCAAGTTTGTTGCATGCTTCCCTCACCCCTCTCAACACCAACACCGCACCCCCCCGCCCCCCCCCCACCCCCCACCAAGCATGCACTTGTGTATTTCCTCCAGTCTGTGCTGCCTCGCCCACCACTCCCCACCCACACTGGAGCCCATGTTGCAACAGTGTATCGAAAGCCAACCGGGAAAAAGCGACTTGCCTGTGCACCCCTCCCCCCACCCCCAAAATCGCAGTGCCTCTTCCTTGATGTCCTATGGGTGATCCTCATAAGTGCTGCATAAGGTTGTGTGCAATCAATTCCAAATTCCCCTCGACATTCAGCTCGCCAGGTGCAAGCCTTTTAAAGACAGTCGTAAATCATGCTATTCTGAAGTCATGCTAACGTGGGAGGCAAATTTGACATGGTGGGGGGGGAATGATTCTGGCTTGTGGCCACAATCATGAGATGCAAATGCACTGAAATCAAGTTCCCGACGGAAACGCAGCCTGCCATTTACGGACGGAGTGGATAGTCGCAAACTGGTTTCACAATGGCATAAAACCAATTTTTGGCCTTCTCGCCATATTGTCCACTCATGCCTGCCATGACGTCCATTGCCAATGGGAGCGGACGATTCCAATCACAGGGGCAATTGCGGTACTTTACATAAACATAATTGTTTTGTTTTCTTTTTAAGCCCACTGATACAATCCGGTTAGTGATCAGAAGCTTTTGTTGTAAAGTAGACAAAATTTGAAATCCCAGGTATTTGCCAAGAGAATAAAGCTACAAAATTCCATGATTTTAAACAAACAGAAGAATTTTCATTATACAAAAGAGTCAACAAAGCCAAAAATTAATACTATCCATCATATGCTCAACATCCAGAATTAACAGGAGGTAAACGTGAATTAACAGGGAACTGTGGTCGAACACACAAACAGCACATTAAATGGTAGACACAATCAAGACAGATCCCATTAATTTTCTCAGCAACCCACCCATAGGTTAGGAATCACAGAGTCACAAAAATCCTTTAAACTCTGTCCTCCTCATGAGGGATTTCAGCTCCTGAGGATATAGCCTCTGATTTCCCTCAATAGTTGCTCCAACTTAGTCTGGAAGCCCTCTTGCTTCTTCTGCCTGTAATGAGTTGTCAGGCAACCAGACTCCAGCTCAAGTCACCCCAATGACTGCTCACCTCCCAGTTGTTCAATCACTTCATCCAAGACTGCTTCCTAGTTGGCTAGCCAGGCAACACCCCAGCATCTATTCACCTGCACGATCCCAGCAATCTAGCTGTACTGAGCAGACACACACTGCTCACCACGGACTTCTCTTTGCCCCAACTGCTAAATTCATGGAGCAAACAGCCTCACTTCAGCTACATGAGGTAATAACTGCTCCTGGGCTTCTCTGAGCCCCAGCTGGATGGAGCTAATGACAGCACTTTAGCTGCTGCCCAAACAACTCCATACTAACCTTGCCACATGGGCTTATTTCTGTACTACCACCCCAGGACCCATGGTTGGGTTTCAGCATCAAAACTCCGGTCACTCTTTTTGTGCCAAAACCCCAGACTTCAAAGGGAACCTGGAACCAAGAATGCAAGACCCTACTGCGCTGTGCGCTTGTGGTGGAACCCCAAGCACGCCGAGAGTTGTAGTCCTTCAACCAGGGTACTGGCCTCTATCTCAAAAAAACCCAAAACAGATTTCCTCACACTACATTATTATAATACATGGTTACCACCTTTCCTTTCCTGAATAACAAGATCATAAATCCGGTCAAACTCCTGGTAATGCCACTGATGAGCTGAATATTAGGAGGCATTTTGAAGTGCCTGAGGTAACGGCAACTTGCATTTATAAAGCAACTTTAAATATAGTGAAATGTTCCAAGACAGACAGAGTTTGCCACTTTAACTCAAAGTATATTTTGCCTTTTCTTAACCTTTCCACTGCCAGGATAGAGAAAATGAGGAATTCAGTTATTGGAAATTTGCAGGTAAATTGTTTGTAGTTTTCCATTCATTGGTATCAAACAGATGGAAAATTGAGAGCATTGTGCCCTTGATTTTCTGATAAATCTGGTCTACCCAAAAAGGACCACCATCAACTTCTCAGGGCAAATGGAGATGAGCAATAAATAAACCTTGCTAAGAAATATTTAAGAAAAAAAAACTTTTGCTCTGTCTGAAGCAAGTCACTGGTAAACATGCAGAAATAGCAAGACTTAAAACAGATTTTGTACTTAAACTCACCTCTGCTGGGTGCCAGTGGATTCAGAGGACGATATACAGAACGAGGCCTGCAAAAGATGTTCAAAGTCAATTGTTTATAAGAATAGATTTCAATAATGCTGTAACATTTTGGGATACACAGGACAAGTGACAAGACATACTTCAGTGGTCACAGAGTTTCAAGTTACATTTTGCCCTAATCTAAAATTAACTCTTTTCTGATGATTCAGGTGGATGTCAAGGTACTATTGAGAGCAGGAAATAAGATTTTTCAATGTCCTAACCAACATTCCTCCTTCAAAATACAAAAAAAGGTTGCATTTACTGACGTCGCAACACGAGGGGAGTGCTTTCTATAGATGTAGTCAATGACATCATGGTCAACAATGTCCTGCCTGGATTAGAGAATTGGTTTCACAACAAAATGTATCAATTACTAAAGCATGGTGCTCGCTCACTCTGCAGATATGAACAGAAATAAAAGTTTATGAAGAATGAGATCCAGGGCCATTTTGGAGACATTCAACGATGGAAGCTTTAAGCTCGAACTTTATTCAATTCTCCTTCAGGCATGGAACTGTCGAGCTCGTGTTCTGAAAGCAAACTGGACTGAGATAATGCAACAGAAAGTGGCATGGTTAAATTGGCATAAATTTTACAACTTAAAAACAGCCATCTAAGCCAGCTATGAAATGCACAGACCATTAAGTCTAACAAATCAATGAAGACTCAAACAATAGCACCTGAAAAATCCTACGTTGAGTAAAGAGAATAAATATAAACTGGACTGAACATATCCTAAGAATATCAAGTCTTAAGTGGACAGAGTTTAGCAATTTCCACTATGGCTTAATTTAGTATTAATCTGCAGTATCCTGTAGAATATTTATAAATATGTATAATCTGCGAAAACGTACGCACAAAAATAGACACGCACACAATATGAAAGGTGAATGGAGGGGCTTATAGTCAACTTGAGGATCTGAAGAGTCACCATCAGCACCAAAACTGAGAACTTTTAGTAAGACCAATACAAAATTTCACAGCTGGGCTGATGCACAAACCCTTCAGTGATCAGTAAATAAAAGTTGTAAAAATGATAGTGAGGAGTCCTAAAATATAATTTAGGAAGGTAAAAATTCAAAAGCACTTGCATATATTTTATCAGGGCAATTCTAACCTCAACACCACCACCATTCCAAACACCCTGGCAAGAGGAATCAGAAAGTAACTTCAAAGACTATAATGTAGATACAATCAAAAGGAAGTACTTGAAGCAGTTCTCTTCATAGATGCTGTTCCACACCCTCCAAGCTGACAATCCCCTATATCCAGTGTAACGTTCTGGATTCAGAAGGAGATCCACATATTCAGCATCAGGTGATAACTCATCTGTAGGGAGAAGTTAACTATTACTTTCAGGAAATAAACTCTAGTTTATTTATAAATAAGAAACATTTCAAGTGAGTCAGCATTTGTGGTTAAGTAAATCAAGTTTTCAACATTTCGTGGTGGGGGGGGGCAGGGGGAGTACCCTTCATGAGAACTGAAGATGACTTACTCAGTTTGGAAAGAGAGAAAACAGGAAGCAAATCAACGGAAATGTTAAATCATAGCAAGGGAAGTTAAATATGTTGAGTAACCCAGAACTGCTTATAAAAGACGTGGAGAAATGCAGAAAACAGACAAAAGAATGTGCAAATAAATCAAAAGCAGAAAAAAAGACGTGAAAAAATGTGAGGATATTGGGCAGTAAAGAGAGGAAGGGGAAAGAAAGTTGCAAATGCAGAAGTGGTATTTAAATAGACAAAGTTGAGAAAACACAGTGGGTCTGCCAAGCCCAAAAAGAGAAAGAACAGGTTCTCACTACAGACCCAGACCTCCTGTCTGCACTCTACTCTGACAAATGATACAGACAGATTTACAACACATCATTAATAGCCCCACTGAAATTAAAACAGGGCAACAGAGCCAAGATCTGATGTTACTACAGTTAATGGTCAAAGTGCAATGTTCAGGAAAAGGTTGAAAAACTGTTCCTGAATTCAATTGATACAGTGTAGGAAGCCAGACACAGAGGTTAGAGTACGAAGAAGACGAGGAATTAAAATAGCAAGTCGCATGGAAGTCAGGGTTCTGCAGAGTAACGAGGTCAGCTAATTATTCTGTGTTTGCATTCCCCAGTGCATAGTAAATAGCGAATATCAGGTCACTTCCAACTATACTAAAATTGCTTGCTCATCTTTTAGAGTTCTATTCTAATGAAAGGAACTTGCCCAAAATATCAAAATTACTTTTTTCTTTACGGATAATGACCCTATGATTAACTTCCATCATTTTTGATTTCACTTCACTTTATGTACTTAACAGATTCAGTGTTCAGTCCATTTTGCAACTCTTCTGATAATGAAGCAGTTCATGCCTGCATGCAGCAAGACTTGCATTATATTCAGGATTGGGTTGATAGATAGCAAGCGCCCAGTTAAGTCTATCTCCAACAAGAGAGTTTAACCACCTTCCCATGGCATTTAATGACATGACATAATTCAATCTCCCAACAACATCCTGGGCTTGGGGGAGGTTTGGGGAGTGGGGGGGTTTGCAATGACAAGAAACTCACTGGACCAGCAACATAAACGCAATGGCTGTAAGAGATCAGAAACCGCACATTCTGTAAGTAGCTAGTGACTCATCTCCCAGCTCCCCAAAGCCTTACAAGACAAAACTGAATGAATGCAAGACGAAACTGTAATGAAATACTCTCATGTTCAAAGTGCAGAGTGTTCAGGAAAAGGTCGAAAAACTGTTCCTGAACTTGTGCTGAATTCAATTGATACAGTGTAGGAAACCAAAGGCAGAGGTTAGAGTACTTTCAATCTGCCTCGACGAACACAACTCCGCAGCATTGAAGCAGCTTCGCACCATCCAGGACAAAACATCCGCCACTTAATCATTCAGTCCCTCCACTAACAGCATAACATGGCTTCAGTGTCAGCAGTATGTACCATAAACAAAATACATGGCTAGGAGGATGGCTAGTTCTGGGGTGCAAGTTTTCAGTACTATTGCTGGGATGTTGTCAAGGCCTGTAGTCTTGACTGTATCCAGTGCCTTCAGCAGTTTCTTGCTATCACGTGAAGTGAATCAAATTGGCTGAAGGCTAGCATCTGTGATGTTAAGGACCTCAGGAAGAGACTGATATGGATCATTCCACTCAGCACTTCAGGCTTATGATGGTTGTAAATGCAACAGTCTTGTCTTTTGCACTGATATACTGGGCTCCACCAGCATGGAAAATGGAGATATTTATGGAGCTCTTCCGTGGTTAGTTGTTTAATTGTCCACCACCATTCAAGACTGATGTGGCAGGATTGCAGAGCTTTGATCTGATCAGTTGGTTGCTTAACTCTATCGCATGCTGCTTCTGCTATTTAGCATGCATGTAGTCTAATATTGCATCTTTAACAGGTTATCACCTCATTTTTAGGTATGCCTGGTGCTATTCCTGGCATGCTCTCCTGCACTTCTCATTTAACCAGGATTGATCTTCTGTCTTGATGGCAATGGCAGAGTGAGGGATATGCAGGCCATGACATTACAGATTGTTGAATACAGTTCTTTTGACCTTATAACAGAGTTGGTCCAAAATTGGATAAAAGAGCTGAATTCCAGAGGTGTGAGACAGCCCTTGACATCAAGGCAGAATTTGATTGAATGTGGCATACAGGAGCCCTAGTAAAATGAGAGTCGATGGGAATCAGGGGGAAAGCCCTCCACTAGTTGGAGTCATACCTAGCACAAAGGAAGATGGTTACAGGGTTGAATACAGTTCTTTTGGTGAAGGCTCACAGTGCCTCATGTGTGCCCAGCTTTGAGCTAGGTCTGTTCTGAATCTACCTTATTTAGCACGCTGGTAGTGCCACGCAACACAATAGAGGGTAACCTCAGGTATGAAGATGGGGCTTTGCCTCCACAAGGAGTGTAAGGTGGTCACTCCTACCAATGCAGTCATGGACAGATGCATTTGTGGCAGGTAGGTTGGCAATGATGAAGTCAACTAATTTTTCCCTCTTGTTGTTCCCTTACCACCTGCCACAGGCCCACTATGGAAGATATGTCCTTTGGGACTCGGCCAGCTTGGTCAGTAGTGGTGCTACAGAGCCACTCTTGCATTGTAATCCCCCAGCCAGAGTACAGTCTGTGCTCTTGCTACCCTCAGTGCTTCTCCCAAGTGGTGTTGAACATGAAGGAGCACTGATTCACCAGCTGAGAGGGTGGTAGGTGGTAATCAGCAGGAGTTTTCCTTGCCCATAGTGACCTGATGACATGACATTTCTTGGGGCCCAGAGTCAATGTTGAGTACTCCCAGGGCTATTCCTTCCTGGCTGTACACCACTGTGGTGGCCAATAGGAGATCTATTTAAAAGACAGAGTACAAATGGAAAAACACACAATTCATATACTGTGCGCCCATTTTAAAAATAATTCCATTATCTCATAACTCTGCCCCTGGGAATCAAAGCATTGTGCAATCTCCAGGCGAAGTGTACTTAAGGGGTGAGGAGTAATTGGACCTGGGCACACAAATGAAGTTCAGTTCCCAATTTAAAGTCATATATTATGTCCACATTTAGAATGGAAATTGCACATGTAAATGTCTCACAATGGAATCGCACCATCCTGACAGCGGAGCTGGTGATCAACATTGTTTGGAAGCTATCCAATTGCAGGGATCGATCAGGGTCATTTTTTTAACCACTGATTATTATTGAGCAGTGTTTTTGTTTAAACTTTAATTAGTTATTAAATATTTTTATATAAAATATTCTGGAATTCTTAGACATAAATGCAGCACCAGAATTTCACAAGATCCTTACCATCAAGTTCACAAAAATGGTCTTGTGCATCATCATATCTTGCCCAATCAATGAAAGCTTCTTTTGTTTGGTTACTAGGAACAAAAGAAGAGTGACTCAGTACAGGATTACAAACATGCCAATCAAGCACTACATTATAATCATGCCACTTACATACATAACGCGTATGTTGCTAGTAAATTGCCTCTACTGTTGCAGAATCGATTGATGAATAAAAACTTTCTTAAAATATACTTTTACAACTATGTTGCTATCTTGTAAACATTAGAATCTCACGCTTTTGGGCCACCTAAAAGGGCCAAAGCATGCAACCTTTGATAGTGTACAGAAAATATGAATGGGAAATATTGACAGAAATGTAGTTTGTAGACAGGAAGTGTGCATCTTATGCAAGATGTTTTAATAACAGAAGAAAAATATTGCAGATGCTGGAAATCTGTAACAAAAACAAAGTACTGGAAAAACTCAGCAGGTCTGGCAGCATCTGTGGAAAGAGAAACAGAGTTAACATTTTGAGTCCAATATGACTCTAAATAGATAATACCATCTTGATTTCTGCTGGCATATTTGTGCTGAAATAAAGCATGGGCTAAATTTTACGCCCTGTGGGCAGCCATGTGCCTGACTTGATCAGGTGTAAAATCGCCACGAGAAGACGCTAGGCGACTGTAATAACGTCATCACACACTCACAATATTTCGATCGGCAGGCGCACACAAAAGTTGGAAACGCACCCACCGACAATTAAGAAGGCAATTAAGCCCATTAATGGCGTAACTGTGTCCGATTTTTCATGGCTCGTCCAACCTTACAATTGGCCAGGCAGACTTCATATTTTTCAGCAAACCTCATCCAAGGGCGGGATGAAATTTCGGTTATGAAATAAAATAAAAGTAAATAGCTGTGGGCTGCATTTTTATCCACTATATTTTCAGGTGATTGATTGTGATGCATGGGCATTTTTTCAGTTTTTAAAACCTTTTGCTTCAGGTCTGCTGCTATCTGCCTTCAGGGAGCTATCTAGCAGCGCTCACGCGCGGCCCACGGTGACATCACCCACCCTCTTCCCACGCCCGCACCCCCGCAACAAACTGGCAGCGCTGAGCATTTCAGCAAGCGTTTCACACTGGCTAGCTATAAATTGGCCAGCCAGTGTAAAATTGCAATTGGGGGCCGATCGCGGTTGGCTTCCCGACTGCTCCCAGGCCTGCCAATCAAGCGCACCCTCCAAAGGTAAAATTCAGGCCCATGTTTCTGACATCCCAACGTACGTCTGAAAGTAAAATTTGCACAACTGTTCATCTCAATTTAATATTGTCAAAAAGCTCTCAAGATTTCTAAATGCCAGCTAAAGTTTGGGGTTGTTCAGCAGTAAAATACAGTAACAGTAAAAATAATACAGAAGTTGAATCAGATGCTAGTTTATGAGTCCAGCATATGTTTCTTTGGTAACACCTTGCTTTGCATGCACTGAAAAAAACGTGCTATGCTTTTTTTAATCTTTGAGAGACAAAGCCAAAATGATTAATTTCAAAAATACAAAAATCTACATGCTCAAACTGCACAAACTATTGACATCCTAAAGTAGAATACTGCAGGCATCCTTTTATAGCAAACAGTGGCCGACATGTATTCCAAAATAACAATTCACTAAGTTATCTAATTGATTGCCACATGTAGGGAATACTTAAGGTGGAATGAAGCAATGGGAGTTGGAAACCAAGAGAACTCTGCTAGAATCAGAATCACAGCTAATCTGATAACAAAAGTTAGCACAAATAAAACTGCAACAGGCAAAAATCACTGAATTTTTAATCTCACCTCAACGTGCTGTTGACAGCCCCAAGCTTATTTGCTTCCTCGCAGTCTTGCAAATCTTCTACTGTACTTGCTTCCACAGAATACTAACCAAAAAAGATCCACAAATTAACCAAACATCTGGAATGAAATCTCAATCGACTATACTTACTGCAAAAATTCTAAACATCATACTGCAATCAGTTTAATATGTAAAAGTTTCAGAGAAACCCACACTTTTTGATTTCAATCATATCGTCTTTTAATCAGTAAACCAATAAAAATATGTACTGTGAAAAATGTTTATAGTCAAGAACATTTAAAGCACAATACAGGAATTTGGTTATTCTGTGCTAGTTTGACACTTGTGCAAAAGTTTGCATTTGTATACAGATCATTTACCATTTTAGAAGCTTTAATAATTTATTCCTACATTGCCTTATGCTTAATGTACCATAACTAGTCCTCTATGCAAGTGGTCAGGCACAAAAGTTAATTCAAATATATTTACATAAAACATTTTTACCAGATATTGACTTACTTTGTTGTAATTAGCTGCTTTAATTCCAATTGGAATCTCACTCTAAAAATGAAAACAAATGGTGTTAAAATAGATAACTGCGCAAATTGAAATTAGCACTTCAAGAAGTTCCCTATGATATGCCACGGAAATTTTTCAACTAAGTGCATAGAATTTTCATCCGTATATTAGAAATTGTTCTAAATAAACTTGGAGCAATCACACTACAAAGTAGAACCCCTGACAATAACAACAATATGAAACAGAATGCTTGCTCTAACAGAAAATAAATTATGGAACTTATGAACAAAAAAAGGGTTTAAATTTAACTTTCTGGACTGCAGGATAATGTTACTTCATATCTAAACACATTATTCAATTTGAGGACTTACAGTATTCCAGGGATGTCTGCTGGCTGTCCTGCTACAACCTCTTCTCCAGCTTAGCTGCTCACCACATCCTACTGGTCAGCTCCTTCAGGTCCCTTCATTTTTGCCACCCACTTTTGCTCCATTTGCTCAATCTAGGGGCTCTGTTTCATTAATATGCTATCTGACTACATCGCGATTTCAAATCTGCTGCTTACTTCCATGTTTCTTGGGTGCCCAGACTGCCGGTAACAGATAACAATTCAATTTCTAAACTTTGAGGAAGGAACTGTCATGTTACATTTGGTAAGCATTGCTACATTCACGTGCAAATGCAAATCTCATTGAATAGCAAAACAGGATTGAAGAGCTAAATTGCCTACTCCAATAGCTATAGCTGCTAATATACAAACGTATGCTAAGATTTGTGATGCAAGTGCTCCCTTAACAAAATCCTACATAACAATTTCTATTTAAAATTAAAATATTGACATCCCTCAAACAACTTTTGTAAAACACCTTCAGACACTTTACCTCAGAACAAGGCTTTACATGGCAGTCCTTAATCGAGCAGTGCCCATCATTTAACCAGAAGGGGCAGGGCCTCTTCAAATTCACCTATTCAACAAAGCATACATTGTAATATAATCAACATATGTCTGAACATTGATATTTAAATATATTGGACAATGTAGGAAAGTTTACAGGGCTATGTGGAAAGAGCAGAGGTGAGACGCTAATTGGATTGGTCTTTCAAAGAACAGCATGGGTATTAATGATCCTTTCTTTAAGACCATCCCAAAATACTGATTTGGCCTGAATGGTCAGCTGTGGCTCAATGGGTAACACTTATGCCTCTAAGTCAAAGATTGCAGTTTCAAGTTACACTCCATATACTTAAACATAAACTCAATCTAGGCCAGGCTTGTCCAACCCGCGGCCCAAAGCCCCGCCATGTGGCCCTGGAACGATTGTCGAAAATGCCGGTAAGACGGCTAGGTGCGTTTGCAGATTTCTTCAGGGACCTACTCCTCCAATCACAGCCTGTTCCTCTCCCATGTTTGATACTGATAGGCTCACTATGGAGCCTGCCAGCATCAAACATGGGGGAGGAACAGGCTGTGATTGGAGGAGTAATGTACTCTAGCAAGTATTTGAAGATAGAGAAAAACTTTAGAGTGCACATTCACCATGCTTTCCCGTGGCGGCAAGTGCTCTTGTCTGGCTGTGTTCCCCCAGCTCTCCCCGTGTACAACCAGTTCTCCCCTGCATTCCGCTGCTCTCCTCCAGTGCTTCCTCCGCATACCCCAGCTCTCGGCCCACCCCTCACAGGGCCTACGTTCGGGCGCCGCTAGGCCACAGGCCTCTCTCCAGCTCACATCGCAGCTACCCCCATCCCAAAGCCAATTTCATGAGTGATGATAAGGAAGGGTAGGAGGGTGGGAGCTTGTGTAGGAGGGAGAGTGCCGAGTGCCTGTGCGTGCATGCGTCTGTGACAGAGGGTGATAAGGGGAGGAGTGTGTGGGTCTGACTTGCTCCCAGTCGCAGGGTTCTCATTCACACTCACCCCTACATACCAACAGGCACTCTGTGGACGAGGGTGAGTGAGCATCCTGAAACTCAAGAGTTAGCTGAAGACACGCACACTCAATCTTTCACATTCAAATGGTTGCCTTAATTAATTATCCATTTTTAATTATCAATTTATTGCTGTGATTTTTTCTCAGCAAGTTATTTCTAATCGTAGCTCAGATTTTCTTTGAAATTCACATTTAATATTGTGCTAAATCTTATTTTTCCTAAATTTGTTCATCACACCCCCCCCCCCCACCCAAGTGAGAAAAACTGAAACGTGGCCCCCCCAAGAGAAAAGCCTGATCTAGGCCAACAGTCTACTTCCTTGGTACTGTTGGAGTGATACACTGTCAGAGATGTTATCTTTCAGATGAGAAGTTAAACCGAGGCCCCATCTGCCTTCTCAGAAGAGCAGGGGTGTTACCCCCATTGTCCAGACTAGTATTTATTATATTTTTGTGATGTTGGTTGAGGAATATCTGGTCATTATTCCATTGCTGTTCGTGGGAGCTTGCTGACTGTAAAATGGCTGCTGCATTACCTACATTACAGTGACTACACTACAAGTGCTTTATGGGCTGTAAAGTAGTTTGGGACATCCTGTGGTCATGAAAGGTATTATAAAAATACACACCTGTCTGCCTTTTGTTTTTTTTTAAATTATAAATAGGTTGCACACAGATGATGTGGGAGAATTCAAAACAAATCTAAGATAGTGTCTAATAAATTCAATAGGGACATTTCTTTATTCAGAATGGGTAGAATGTGGAACCCGCTACCATAGTAAGTGGTTGAAGTAAGCACCTTAGGTGCATTAAATGCAGGCAGCTACAACAGACGTGGATTCTTTAATGCAATAAAGACCATTTACAGCCCAAGCACCCAAGGAACTACCCTACTGAGAGCTAAGAATGGTATGGCGCTCATCAAGGGCAGAGAGGCAGTCAGCGCTCATTAGAAGGAACACTTTGTGAATCTCCTCAACTGAGACTCAGCCCTCGACATAACTACCCTCAACCACATTCGACAGCATGCTATCTGCTACCACCTCAGCACAAACCCAGCCCATGAGGCTGAAAAGGCTAATAAGGCCACCAGCACAGATGGAATCCCTGCCTAAATACTAAAATACGGAGAAGTATTCGTGTCAAGAGTACATGATCTCACCTCCCTCATCTGGAAGGAGAGCAGCATGCTAGGGGGATCTCTGAGATGCTGTAATTGTGGCCATTTTCAAAAAAGGAGACAAACCCCACTACAGTAACTATTGAAGGGTATCTCTGCTGTCTGCCATTGGGAAGCTCAGTTCAAGAGTCCTCTCAATTGCCTTCTCCCCTTGGTTGAAGAACTCCAACCGGAGTCACAATGTGAATTCCATCCATCAAGAGGCACAGTAGACATGATCTTCACAGACAAGTCCAAAGAAATGCAAATAGCAGCAGCAACCTCTATTCACATCCTTCTCTGAACTTACAAAGGCCTCTGATGCCATCAACCGAGGGGGATTGTGGAGCGTTCTCCTCAAATTTGGCTGGCTGCCCATAGAAATTTGTCACCATCCTCTGCCTATTGCACAATGACATCAAGCCATGGCCCTTATCAGCAGATCTGCCACAGATCCAATGAGTATGCAAACTAGGGTCAAGCAAGACTGTCATCGCACCAATGCTCTTTTCCATCTTCCTTGCCTCAGTACTCCACCCATCTCCATGAAGCTCCCTACCAGAGTGGAGCCACTCTACAGGACGAGCGGGAAACTATTCACCTTACATTGCCTCAAGTTCAGAACCAAGATTACTCCAACCTCTGTCGGTGAGCTGCAGGATGCTGACAATGCTTGCGCACACCCTCAGAGGCTGAGTTCCAAACTATCGTCGCACATTCACAGTGGCGTATGAAAGAATGGGCCTTAGGCTAAACAAAGGTCCTCTACCAGCCTGCCTGAACTGCACAACACAACACTGCCCCAACTATCAAGATCCATGGTGAACCATCGGACAATGTTGATCATTTTTCATACTTTAGGAGCCTCCTCTCAGTGAGGGCAGACATTGAAGATGAAACTCAACATTGCCACCAGTGTGCCAGTGCAGCCTTTGGCTGTCTGAGGAAAACAGTTTGATGACAAGACCTCAAACCCGGTACCAAGCTCATTATCTACAGGGCTGCAATGCTGCCTGCCCTGCTGTATGCATCAGAGACATGGACAATGTACAGCAGGTACCTTGAATCCCAGGAGAAATATCACAGGCGATGCCTCCGCAAAATCCTGCAAATTCAATAGCAGGATAGGCACTCCAATATCAGTGTTCTCTCTCAGGTCAACATCTCCAGTATTGAGGGACTGGTTACAATTAATCAGCTATGTTGGGTGGGCCACATCGTCTGCATGCCTGACACAAGACTCCCAAAACAAGCTCTCTACTTCGAGCTTTGTCACACAAAGCAATTACCAGGAGGGCAGAGGGACGTCCTCAAAGCCTCCCTAAAAAAAAATTGCAACATCCCTACTTTCGTGTGGGAATCTCGTGCTCAAGACGTCCAAACTGAGAAGCAACCGCGAAAATGTCAAGCATTGAGCATCTCCTGCAGACCCAGGTGGGGGGCCAAGTGCAAACAACGGGAGCATAACAAAATCCAAGCTTCCCACCCGCCGACCTCACCAAGCACTACCTGCCCCACCTTTGGTAGTGTGTGTGGATGAAGCACTGGGCTTTTTAGACACCTCAGGGTCCACAGCCCTAGTGTGGAAGAAAGTCATCCTCAGTCCTGTGGGACTGCCTAAGAGGAAATGCATTTAACAGAAAACTAGATAAGTACATGAGAGAAAAGGGAATAGAAAGATATGCTAAAAGGCTGAGATGAGGCAGATAGAATGGGCTGAGACTTGTGGAGCAAAAAGACCAGCAGAGATAAGTTGGGCCAAATGGCCTGTTTCTTGTGCTGTATATTCTACGTAACTCTATGATCTCTTTGTGTGTCAGTGTCATTTACAGCACAGAAGGAAACCAATTTGGGTTACTGAGTCCATGCCAGCTCTCTGTAGAGCAATCTGCAGCTGGAGTATTACATACAGTTTTGATTAATGTATTAGAAGGAGAATGCGATCACAGTAGAATTGGTTACAGAGGAGATTCATGAGGGTGTTGTCAGGACTGGAGAACTTTAGCTATGAAGAAAGATTGGATAGTCAGGATTTGTTTTCTTTAGAGCCTAGATGAGGCTGAAGGAAGATTTAATTGAGGTGCATAAATTATGAAAAACCTAGACAGAGTGGATAGGAAGGATCCATTTCCATTACCAGAGGTGTCAATAACTGAGACATAGATTGAATGTAATTGGTGGAAGGATTAGAGGGGAGTTGAGGTGGTGGGCATTTGGAACTCACCACCTGAAAGGACGGTAGAGGCAGAAATGCTCCATCACATTTAAAAATACTTGGATATGTATTTGAGGTGTCGCAACCTATATGGCTATGGACCAAGAACTGGAAGGTGGGATTAGACTGGATAGCTCTTTTTCAGCCGGCACAAATGAAATTGGCCAAATAGCCTCCCTTCCATGCCATGCCATAAATCTTTGTGTTTCCAAACCATTCATTTCAATTCATATATGTTATCTTGCAGTCATAGAATGAATACAATGCTGCTTCAAATCTTACATGAAACATATTTAAGTCTTAATGTCAATGAATCATTATTTTATTAAGTCCATACATCAGGACGATAAACTAGCAGTCAGGTTTACCCTAAGTGGGAAGTAAAGATACTCCTTCCTCTCTAAACCCTTTCTCCCCCATCTCAGGAAAAAATAGATTCACCTTGGATCAGTTCTGACATGAGAATGACCAGACAGCTCAGCCACCATTAAACTTTGGTCTTTATTACAAACAACATACAAAATCAACATGCATTTTAAAGAACCTTATGAAAAACATTACTGGATACACCTAAAATAAGCAAGTTAAGGATCTTACTTTATAATATCTGAAGTAATCCCTTTCGAGCAATTTTTCTAGTTTAGGGAAGATCTTGTAGCTGTTGAAGTCATCAATGCTTTCTATGTCACAGAAGCAGTCATCCAGGACACCTGTCAGCTACAAAAGATTAAATTTTATTTTCTCATATACTGATAAAATATAATTTATTAAAAGCATTCCAGATAATCATATGACTGATCTCTGAATAAAACTGAAAATGCTAGAGGTGAAACAGGTTGGTCCATATCTCCAAAAAAAGGCAACATTCCAGGTTCAGACATTGAAACAGCCTGAAAAAAACAGCCAACCAAAACAAAATGGGGAGGAAAGATCAAAGACAAGTTAAAATCAAGAAAGCTACTATAAAGAAGCTATTGGCTTAACTTCACAACATGACTGACGTTACTTCAAGTACTCTACACCCATCAACTACTTTTTTTTAAAAAGGCTGAGGAAGTGCTGGACAGTATAGTGTGACCTCAATCTGGTTGTGAAAAGGCAAATGGTAAATAAAACTCTAAAATGAAAAGCAACAAATGACAAGTGAAGCAAAGAAGTTGGCATGAAAATTAAAGAAACAAAGTTGCTAAAGTAAATTTTCAGAATATTCATGGCACAGAGGCAGATAAAGTAGTGCTGAACTTGGTTGCAGTAGTCTAGGAAGATAAGGAAAGAAATGGAGGGATGGAAATCTGAAATGTGGGCCAAAGAGAAATAGAGAATCTGCTGGCAGAGATCTTTCAGCAAAGCAGCCACCAACCTGTATTTGTTACCAGTAAACACTAAATACAACAGCACATTTAAGGAAGTGCCAACATTAGGTCAGGTTATGCTACAAAAGATCTCAAATTTTTGACAAAAAAATTATGGAATGAATTAGAACTAAGATGCACTAGTGATTGCACAGGATACTGAAAAGTCAAATTCACTGCAGTAAAACAAATTCAATTTCTAGGACCATGTTAGTTAACCAAGTGCTCCTGAAGTCTCTTACGTATAGCAGGTTTCATTCAGGGCAAATAGACCAATTATATGTCGGGGGTGGAGGTAGGGCTCAGGGGAAGGAAGATAATGGATAGAAAAATGGCCATGCTCTTTCTGTCATTAGAAGCCCACACCTAACAAACATCCTAACTTCACAGCAGCACTGGATAGCTTTGAAGCATCTCATGTTCAAGTTCACCTCACCATCTCATTATAGGGAGGATATGTGGGGATGGTTAACTTGAAAGGTAAGAGGGGGCAAGGGGAAAAAAGTTGGTTAGTTACAAAAGGTATATTTTTTTTAAATAGGAGTCATGTCAGGTCCCTTTTTACAAATGTGTTGAAATAGAATTCACAGTCTCTCTTATTAATATACGTGCCTGCAATTCTGTAAAGCTAAAAATGTGTACCAAACAAAAACTGAAAGCACTTGAATTCCAGTGCAAGTTAGAGGGACAGCTACCTGTTCACTAGAACTCTGCTAATATACAAGTTGATATACCAAAGCAGTGCATTATTTAGTAAATTTGTACATTTTACTTGTATGGAATATTTTTAAACCTTAAAATTTAGCGATATTGAAGCCCTGTACTAAGAAATTATAGATGGCAAACTACCAAAAAATGCACGTCAAGTTACAGTTCTCATCACACTATATCTATATAAGATGCTTCTATATTTGGTTCTTTTGGGAAATTCCAAAATATTTTTCAGCTATGGTTCATCTGATTCTGAAATTAGATAAATTATCAAAGCTATATTTAAAAAAATCAAGCAGAAAAACTTAATGGTATGAAAACATAAAAGAAACTCAGACCATGTGCCATTTTATTAATACTATATCATAAACTAAACTGGAAGCTTCTTACTCCTTATAATGGGACAACCCAAACATGATAGTGCACTAAGCGGTAGCTTCACCTGCTCTCAACACCAAACATTTTAATCAAGATAGATCCTGCGCTTCGAATTGCTTCAGTTTGAAAATCCAATTCAAGTCAAAGTAAATTAAATTTAGTAAAATCTCTAATTAGTCAAAAAAGGTACTTTTTTTACCTTGATTAAAATTGCAATTTTTTCAAAGTTAAAGCAATTGACATAAATTAGTGAGGGATAAAATGCACACACAGGTCCATTCTAAAAGTGCAGAAGCATCAGGGCACCTAAGCAGCAGAGTTTCCAAACCCAGAAGTTTTCTTGGTCATTCTATCCCCAAGATGGATGTCCCCTTTTACCACGGCCACATTACCAACATTACACTTGCACTTCTCTAAAGCTACAGGAACTACTATGAGCTCTCAAATATGTCTTGAAAGCTCTGGCCTAATCACCACTATTGTATTCAACATGGCTGTTTCACTAGCAATCTCTCAGCAGTGTTAAGTACCTCTGGAACTGTACTCCTCAATTTTTATTGTTTGGATCATCTCCAGAGTGACTTTCTACATTTCAAAATGTGGTTTAATATAACACCTCTGTTCACGCCTTGCTTGTCACTCAAACTGCTCCCTCTCTGTTTTAAAATTGATATATGCTTAGATGAGTTCTCCTCCTCTCCTACTCCCATCCAAGAATCATTAGGATAGTCAGGGCCCACCATCTTT
Source organism: Carcharodon carcharias (assembly GCF_017639515.1). Lineage (NCBI taxonomy): Eukaryota > Metazoa > Chordata > Chondrichthyes > Lamniformes > Lamnidae > Carcharodon > Carcharodon carcharias. The sequence continues at coordinate 109,498,087 of NC_054471.1, read as the reverse complement.
CCCTCAGACTAACTAGTGATGGCAACAAATACACTCTCCAACATCCTGAGAACAAATTATAAAAAAATGCACTATTCTCTCCCCCACTGCTGTCTACATTAGTAAGCCCTTTAAATCATCCAACCCTATCGACACTTTTGCCTTCAGGCTGCACATATTCAATATTTTTTTCACTTATTCTTTCACGGGACGTGGGTGTCACTGTGGCTTGCTAGACCATTACAGGTAATAGCTAAGAGTCAAACATATTGCTGTGGTCTGGAGTCACGTGCAGGCCAGACCAGGTAGGGATGGCAGATTCCCTTCCCGAAAGGACATTAGTGAACCAGATGGGTTTTTATGGCAAACAATGACAGTTTCATGGTCACCGTTACTGAGATTAGCTTTTAATTCCTGATTTTATTAATTGAATGTAAATTCCACCAGCTGCCATGGTGAAATTTGAACTTGTGCCCCCAGAGGATTAGCCTGGGCCTCTGGATTACTAGTCCAGTGACGTTATCACTACACCACCACCTCCCCCATCATGTGTACATGATTCTTTATTCCTCAGCACCCTTGATCTAATAGTAAAGATATGAATAAAGTAAGGGAATAGTGTTTACCTCAAGGAGGTTGGCATTCTAAATGTCAGAAAGTGATGCTTCAGTTGAATAGAGTCTTGGCCAGATTCCTTCTGGAATGCTGCACTCAAGTTTGGACACTGACCCTCAGGAAAAATTTACTGCCACTGGAGTGGTAACAATGCAGTCACCATAATAATACCAGGGCTTAAAGGGTTAAATTGAGGACAGGTTCTGAAAGCTCAATATATCCCATTGAGTTTAGATAGTTGAGGTGTGATTGAATGGAAGTATTTAAAACGATTGGGGATTTGATATAAAAACAGAAAATGCTGGAAATACTCAGCTGGTCAGGCTGTATGTCTGGACAGAGAAACAAAGTTAACATTTTAAATCAATAACCTGTTTTTTGATAACTGGCAGGCACTTTTTCTGAAAAAGAGTGACTCACTGGGCTTTGTGGATGTAGCCACTGATCCAAAAGGTTGGATACCCATGTTGCAAGTTAGTCAATATTATAATAATGTTTACCAGTTTAAACTGGAAAGTCCCAGTAACTATAGTGTTTTTACCCAAAGTAATTTGCAGACATGTTAATCGGCACTTTTTCCAAAAGAGTATGGACTTTACATACACCATCAGATAATATTTAAAAATCGACTAAATGTAAAGTTATAACAACTTTGTCATTTGTTAAAAGCTTTCGTAAAAACCTAACTGTAGGCAAATGAATCCAGAAAATACTCATGCACACCCCGAATATGAACATTTTGCCACTAATCACACTTGAGCTGCAGAATGCATATTTTTCAAAAATGTAAAAGTTTGGAAGGGATTTCTCAAAAGTCAGCTTCAAAATAAGGTCATCAGATTCTATGTTTTAACAATAAGTTTAAAATAACAATGATAAAATCTGAAATGATTAATACCAGTATGCTTTAAGTGGAAGCTGCTGTTAAAATGATAGCCTAGATTTTCTAATCTTTCTGTTGGAAAATGGATTCACTGGAAAAGAATAAGTTTAAGAAAACATTGAGAACAAAACCTTGTCCAACCTAGAAATTGAATGCTCAAGCAATAAGTGAAGAAATGGCCTCTTTTCTAATTTGGCAGAACTTTGTGTATTATTATAACCTTCATTACAACAAATACTTAAAATGTACCACATGGAAAAGAAATTCATGAACTATAATTTCTACATGAGAGAAACATCTTTGAGAGTGCATTACAGAGCAGAAAGAGGGTTGACACTGAGGAGATAGGAGAAACAGGTATCCTACATTTGAAAAAATTGTCCTGATTCTACACAGAAAAGTTGATAAACTCCTCATATTTAGAGGAAGATGAAAACAGACCAGAAGTTTCATATTCTCCAGGATTATTCGAGAATATAGAATAACATTACAGCTCGAGGTGGTGAAATCAGAATTGGCAGCGGGAGCAGCGGGAGGTCACCTCAAAGTACGCACACACACGTACACGCGCGCGCACACGCGCGCGCACACACGCGCGCGCACACACACGCGCGCACACACACGCGCGCGCACACACACGCGCGCGCACACACACGCGCACACACACGCGCACACACACGCGCACACACACGCGCACACACACGCGCACACACACGCGCACACACACGCGCACACACACGCGCACACACACGCACACACACACGCACACACACACGCACACACACACACGCACACACACACCAAATCTGCTGTATATTTCCAACATTTTCTGTTTTTATTTCAAGTTTCCAGGATCCATCATCTTGCACTTTTGTGTTCAATACAACAATTCTGCTTCATGAAAACTATTGACCAAAATGCTGTATTCTTTAAGAAGATTGCTGAAATGTACACTTCAGTCAAATTTTCCATTTCATGAATAACAAAATCATCTACTTTATTACACACAGGGATAAAAATCCCCAAGGTCTGTTTAACAATGTACCTATTTACTATCTGTCATTTGTGCTCAAGTTTCCAGGTGGTGACTGCACTAAGAGTCCCAGTGCAATACCACACCATGGAGATACAGAAAACACTCATCAACAATTGATGGTTGAAGGCCTTGGGAATTATCTTAGCTCCCTGGTGTATGCAGCCAAGTGCACTTCTCCATCACCTTCTGCTATTCTTGAGTGACAATTATAAACACCAGTTAGTTATACCAGTGATAGAAAAAAACTTGTAGCATTGTCAAGGGACATCTCAGCCCATCTTAGTCTCCATTCACCTGGTGAAAAAGCAACTTACTAATGAATCAACATACAGCAGTGCTTCCCAAACTTTTTCCTCACTGTGATCCCATTCTGAGACTTGAAAATTGCTATGACCCGAGTGTGAGCCAGGTGAGGGGACAAATATGTATCAGTAGGAAGGAGGGGTGGTGAGCTGAGAGTGGAGGGCTGTTTGATCTGCAGGGTTTTTCAATGACAAGTACCTGCCTTTTTTGGAACAGAAAAGTTCTGTTGGTCCAAAAGATTGGTCAGATAGGCCTGCCCACATTGTGTTTTTAATGATTTAAAGGGTCCTTGCTGCTCAGTCAGAGCTCCATGGCAGCCACCTCCAGTTTGGGGAGCCTTGACATCTGGAATTGCTATCCAAGCATGAGGCTCAAGCCATTAAAGATAGTGTTCAAGTAAAGGTACTGTACGATGTTGTTCTTAACTACAAAGGCCACAAAGTCTCAAATTTGGATTCTGGTCTGTGTCAAGTTAATTGATTTCAGCCAGGGTAATAACTGAGGTGCAACATTAAAATCCTTCAACTAAAGGAGTGGAAATTGTTTGTCATTCCTTCATCTGATCAGTGTCTAATCTAACTGCAAGTACATATATAGACATTGGGTAACAGGTGCAGTTCTGATTGGGGGGGGGGGAGGCGGGGGGGGGTGGAGAGAAGAGAGAGAGAGAAACACACACACCACCAAATAATGTGTTGACACATGTGGGTTCACAAGAAGGCCACTTCAGCTTGGTACCCAAGGATGCCCAGCAGCCACATAAATATATTCCAAGTAAGAGTCAATAACCACAGGAGAGAAGAGATATTTGAAAGAAAATGTACATGCCCATTTTTAAATTAACTCAATGCAGCAGCCCCCATCTTGACCTAATGACCTAGTTAGGAAGCCCATTCCTCCTACACATTACTGGGAACAAACAACCCAAATCGAGCAGGAAATGTAATCTTCCAAAGTAGAATAACCCTTTTACAGAGCAACCAGCTTGCAATTATTTCCTCCCAAGGCTAGTCATTTCAAATAAAGTTTGAATACTCCTAAGCGCATTCAAATAGAGATACACAGAATTTGGAATGATAGTCAAACTATAAAATTTAAGCAAGGAAAATACTTTCTTCACCTCACCACTTCCCTTCTGCCCATCCCACCAACCAAATCAGCATTGCTCAGTTGACAGCATATCAACTCTATGCTATCACCTAAAGCAGGTGGTCATGGGCTCAAAGTCCATAAGGAATTTTAGCAACCTTGGCTGAGTCTCCAGTGCAGTTCTGAGGGACTACTGCATGGTCAAATGTGCCATCTTTCTGATGAGACTTTAATCCGAGATACTATCTCCCTTCTCAGGTGGATGAAAGCGATCCCATGGCAATATTCAAACAAGAATAGGGCAATTCTCCCAGTATCCCATGCCAACAATAATCACCCAACCATCACCACCCAAAGAGAGCATATTTAGCCCTTAGATTGTTGTTTATTATTCTGTACGGAAATTTGCTGTTTTATTTGCATGAATGCGAATTCCAAAAAGAAGTCCATTCACTGCAAAGTCCATTACAGACTCTAGCTTCTATGCCTCCCCTACGCCGTTTGCACCACCCCTTTAACAGCCATGGCTTCAGTTGTCCAGGTGCATGCTCTCAAATTCTCTCCCAAGACTGACCTGATGCCTCGTCCACCAAGCTAATATGCTTTGGCTTGGCACATATTTACCATAAGACGTAGGAGCAAAAGTAGGCCATTTGGCCCATTGACTCTGCTCTGCCATTCAACGAGATCATGGCTGATCTGATAATCCTCCACTTTCCTGCCATTTCCCCACAACTCTTGATTCCCTGTCTGTCTGTCCATCTCAGCCTTGAACATACTTAACGACCCAGCTTCTACAGTCCTCTGTGGTAAAGAATTCCACAGAATCACTACCCTCAGAGAAGAAATTCCTCATCTTTGTTTTAAATGGGCGCCCCCTTACTCTGAGATTATGCCCTTTGGTCCTAGACTCTCCCACAAGGGGAAACAACCTCTCAGCATCTACCCTGTCAAGCCCCCTAAGAATCTTATAAGTTTCAATAATGTCACCTCTCATTCTTCGAAACAGCAATGAGTACAGGTCCAACCTACTCAACCTCAAGAAAAACCCTCCATACCCGGGATCAACCTAGCGAACCTTCTCTGGACTGTCTCCAATGCCAGCATATGTTTCCTTAGATATGGGGACCAAAACTGTTCACGGTATTCTAGGTGTGGTCTAACTAGTGCCTTGTATAGTTTTAGCAAGACTTCCCTACTTTTATATTCCATTCCCTTTGAAATAAAGACCAGCATTCCATTTGCCTTCCTTATTACCCTTGTATGTTAGCTTTTTGGGATTCATGCACAAGGACTCTCTGTTCCACAGTCTTTCTCCATTTAAATAATATTCAGCTCCTCTATTCTTCCTGCCAAAGTGCATAACCTCACATTTTCCCACAATATATTCCATTTGCCAAGTTTTTGCCCACTCACTTAACCTGTCTATATCCCTCTGTAGACTCCTTGTGTCATCCTCAACACTTGCCTTCCCAAACTTGTCACCCACAAGCAGTCACTTTCCTCATCTAAGTCATTGATATATATTGTAAATAATTGAGGCCCCAGCACCGATCCCTGTGGTACTCCACTAGTTACTGGTTGCCATCCCGAAAATGCCCACTTTATCCCAACTCTGTCTTCTATTAGTTAGCCAATCCTCTATCCATGCTAATATATTACCCCAACACCATGGGCTCTTATCTTATTAAGTAGCCTTCTGTGCGGTACCTTATCGAACACCTTTTGGAAATCCAAATATATTACATCTGCTGGTTCGCCTTTATCTATCCTGCTTGTTACCTCCTCAAAGAATTCTAATAAATTTGTTAGGCATGATTTCTCCTTCATGAAGCCATACTGACTCTGCTTGATTAGATTATGCATTTCTAAATGCTCTGTTATTACTTCCTTTTTAACAGACTCCCAACATTTTCACCAATGACAGATGTTAAGCTATAAAAACAAAAAAACTGCGGATGCTGGAAATCCAAAACAAAAACAGAATTACCTGGAAAAACTCAGCAGGTCTGGCAGCATCGGCGGAGAAGAAAAGAGTTGACGTTTCGAGTCCTCATGACCCTTCGACAGAACTTGAGTTCGAGTCCAAGAAAGAGCTTATATTTCAACTCTTTCTTGGACTCGGACTCAAGTTCTGTCGAAGGGTCATGAAGACTCGAAACGTCAACTCTTCTCCGCCGATGCTGCCAGACCTGCTGAGTTTTTACAGATGTTAAGCTAACTGGCCTATAGCTACCTGTTTCTTGTCTCCCTCCTTTTTGAATAACGGTGTTACATTAGCCGTTCTCCAATCCTCTAAGGATTTTTGGAAGATTACTACCAGTGCATCCACTATCTCTGTAGCTACTTCCTTTAATATCCTAGCATGCAAGCCATCAGGTCCAGGGGACTTATCGGCCTTTAGCTCCATTAGTTTCCCCGGTACATTTTCCTCTAGTGATAGTTATTTCCTCTCTCCCCCCCCCCACCCCCTTTTTTTGCCCCTTGATTATTTAGTATTTTTGGAATGCTATTAGTATTTGTCCATTACACCTTTGTAAAATGCTGTGGGACAATTTTCCACATTTAGAGTTGCAATATCCATCCAAGTTGTTGCAAGCGTAAAATTATTTATAATTCTGTGAAGCTTCCTTAGAGACCATTAGTGAAATATGGCACCATTGAGATTAAAGTATGGTCACAGAGCCCCTCAAATTTGAGACTTGTAGAGTGCTTCATCATTTGAATGTTCAAAAGGTTTTCTTATCACTCCTTGAACATGCAATTTTCTCTGGTTAAGGGGAAAGAGCAGCATCACAAATATATAAAACAAAAACAGAATTACCTGGAAAAACACAGCAGGTCTGGCAGCATCGGCGGAGAAGAAAAGAGTTGACGTTTCGACAGAAGGGTCATGAGGACTCGAAACGTCAACTCTTTTCTTCTCCGCCGATGCTGCCAGACCTGCTGAGTTTTTCCAGGTAATTCTGTTTTTGTTTTGGATTTCCAGCATCCGCAGTTTTTTTGTTTTTAATCACAAATATATAATTTGATAATGTCTTTAGCAAAGAAAAATGTTCTTGATGCTTCAAGAGGCGTAACAATTGCAACAGGCAGCAATTCAACTGATAAGATATTAGTAAGGGTAACCAAAAGTTTGGTCAGAGGTGGGATTTAAGGAGAGTCTTAAAATGAGAGAAAATGGAGATGGAAAGGTTGAGAGATGCAATTCCAGAGTGAGGGGCCTAGGCAGCTTCCAGCTATGGGATAAAGAAGGGGAGAGAGTTTATGTTGGGGCTAATTGTTGACAGGTACAACAGAGAGAGGGGAAAGCTACAAGTCAAGAATTTAAACATGAAGTTGAGAATTTCAAATACAAAAGTGATTGGTTTAGTTGAAAAAGTACCGTGAATGCAAAAATTCTTTATGTATATTACATTTGTCAAATTCACAGGATTCAGCTTTAAAATCTAATTACAAAACTCTACTAAACTTGGAAAACAAAAAGGACTTCTCAAACGCAAGTTGAAAATCGGGCAGAGCATTTAGTTCTTTGTGGAATATCTATTCTGAAAACATCCTTCAACATGCTATAATATAGTTTAGCCCAATAACGTCGTCACAGATATGTTGACTTGGCACAATACACTTTTTCTCTATTCAAAGACTTTGAACATTAAATGAGACATTTGTATAGAGTTGCTCTCGATCACTTTCGATAGTATTAACACCCGCTATTAACATTCTGGTCTCCACATAATATTCCGTACATTTTCAATTAATACGCTCGAAGGAATTCACATTAACGCCCGAGCGATCCCATATGCCCTACATCAATAATTAAAACACATTCAATTCAAAGGCATCAATTTGTTCATTTATACATATTGAATGTTTATAAAATTTGCTTCCAAATAAACCTCCCCATCTACACAACAAAATGTTTCAGTAATGTTTACAAAATACAAACCATCTTTGAAAAGTCTACACTATATAATCATCTCATTCTATTTATGTTTTTTTATTTCAACTGTTGCTGCATTTATTTTGGTTAAAAAAACAACAATGCAAGTCCTCCTGTGACCGGGGATTATTTTGACTCGATGAAACTGGATGTAATATTTGGCAAAATGCACACAAGTTTACTTCAGAAATAAACGGGATCGAAACACTAAAGTGTAATTTTCTCATCATTTCAGTTAATGATTTTTTTTTTTAAAAAATTCACAGGCTATTTCACATTTCAAAGAAAAAAAAATCCTCTGAAGGGAAATGTCGTTGGCAAAGCTGCTGCTGACTAACTGGGATCAATGACAATGTCACGGGCAGGGTTAACCCGGGCACATAGCCGGGCGGGGTTCCCAGTGAGAGCGACCGTACCTGGTTGGTGATAGTGCTGCCGGTATCCGAGAGCCAACACAAGCTGAGGACAGCGGCGGCCAGCGCCGCCCGGACCGCTCTCATCGCCGCCGTTCCTGTTAGCCCGTGCTCGCGGCGTTGTTGAAGTCAAAGACGAGAGAGAGAGAGACTGACAGAACTCGGCGATGGACTGGACTGTGCACCGGCTATCCAGGTGCTCCACTCCTCCGCCCCTCTCATCTGTCTTGCCTTCCAGAAGAGGCCGCCCAGCACCTTCTCACGCACGCCCACGCGACGTCCCGGCGTCGTGCGCGCGGCAGCAGCACCTTGCCCATTTCGGCGCTCGATCTCCCTCTTCCCGAGTCAACGGCACCAGGCCGCCTCTGCGCAAGTGCGAGGCCTCCACCACATGCTCAGCCTCACGGGAATTGTAGTTGCCTCCCCCGAGCGCGCCGACTCCGGGAAGAACAAAAATACAGTTCCCGGCGTCCAAAGCGCAGCTCCTCCTTGCTCCTCCTACTCCTCCTTTCCCCATGACCCAATGGACGGGCGTTCCTTCCGCGAGCCAATGAATATTAGCCACATATCGCACGCGACGATAACTCCCCGCCCCACTCACAACAGACAGCGAGCCAAGTGAGCTGTGCGGATGAGCCTGCTTGTCAGATGCTACAACCTATTATCTATAATCAGCCGGGGCATGAAAAGCAAAATCGAAACAATCCACTGACTTGCAGTAAAAACATGCAAACCTTAAATTAAAACAAGAAATTCTGGAGATGCAGAGTTATGAGCAAAGAGCAGGACTAACTGGAGAGAACTAACAGGGGCACGATGGACTGAATAGCTTCTATCTGTAAGATGCTGTGAATTTCTCAGCAGGTAGGTCAATCAGCACCTGTAAGACAAATAACAGGTAATGCTTGTAATCGACATACGCTGGTCTTTTCCTAAGAACCCGTCTTTCTTGTTTTAATAACTTGGAGGCTACCTTGCATTTAACCAAGGTGCCAGTGTCGGCTCAATGTGGTAGTGTTCTGGCTTCAGAGGTAGAATCTTCTGGGTTTAAATCCTACTTCAGAGCATTGAGTACACATAACTTAAGCTCTCAGTGAAGTACTGATGGAATGCTACATTGTTGGATGTGCCATCTTTTTGATAGGGCATCAAAATCGAGGCCCATTTTCTATCTTGCGGCACTATGTTGAAGAACAATTCTCCTCGTGTTTTAAAAATATTTATCCCTCAAACAACATCACTTAAAAAAACATTTACTGGCCATCAGCACATTGCTGTTTGTGGGACCTGGCAGCGGGCAAATTGCCTACTGTGTTGCTCTGCAATACAACTTCAAAGTACGTAAGCTGCTATACCGATCTTGTGAAAGGCACGATACTTCCATCTTTCCGCATTTAGTTTGCAATTCTGACCATTATTAGGTCAAGTGCTCAAACAATAATCTACAACACATTTGTTGTCTGTGTAAAATATGGAACTTGAGGGTGATAAACCCTACAGCAACTATAAAAGTGATCAATAGTTGGATTTGTCACAAAATATTCCATTACCATCTTTAAAATGAATCTAAAGAAACATATGTAATTGAAAGAGAAATAAAATTTGTACAATAAAGTTCTTCTGGGCTTATCTTTGCTAAAACAAAAGACCATGCACTTTCTCAAATACCTTAACAACTTGCACCTTCAAAGATTTCTGACTTGTGTATCAGCAGGTGTCTCTGCTCTTGCACCTCACTCAAGATAGGACCATTTAGACTATGTTGCTCCTCCCAAAGAGCATCACTTCACACTTATATGCATTAAATTGTACCTGCCATGTGTCTGCCCATTTCAACAGTCTGTTAACATCCTCCTGAAGTCTGCTGTGATCCTGATAACTCTTTCTAACGTTACCAAGTTTTGTATCTTATCTTCTGGAAACTTTGAATTTAACAGATCTTATTCTCAAGTTCAGGTCATGAAATGCAAGAATATACGAATTAGGAGGAGGAGTAGACCACTCAGCCCCTCAAGCCTGCTCTGCCATCCAATAAGATCATAGCTGATCTAATTTTAACCTCAACTTTACATTCCTGCCTACCCCAATAACCTATCACCCCCTTGCTTATCTACTTCTGCCTTAAAGATTATCAAAGATTCTGCCTCGATCAGCTTTTGAGGAAGAGTATTCCAAAGTCTCAACTCAAAAAATGTTTCCTCATCTCTGAATTAAATGGGTGACCCCTTATTTTTAAACAGTGACCCCCAGTTCTCGATTCTCCCACAAGATAAAACACCCTTTCGACATCTACCTGTCAAGTCCCCTCAGGATCTCATATGTTTCAATCAAGTCACCTCTTACTCTTCAAAACTCCAGTGGATACAAGCCTAGTCCAATCTTTCCTCATAAGACAACTCACACATTCCAGGTATTAGTCTGGTAAACCTTATCTGAACTGTTTCCAATGCATTTACATCTTTCCTTAAATAAGGAGACAAATACTGTACACAATACTCCAGATATAGTTTCACTAATGCCCTGTATAACTGAAGCACCTCCCTGCTCTTGTATTCAATTCCCCTCACAATAAACAATAACATTGTTAGCTTTGCTAATTACTTGCTGTACCTGCATACTAATCTTTTATGATTTATGCAGTAGGACACCCAGATCCATCAATCTCAGAGCTCTGCAATCTCTCACCATTTAGACAATATGGTTTTTTTATACTCTTCACATTGTTCCACATTATACTCCATTTGCCAGATCTCTGCCCACTCACCTAACCTATCTATATCCTTTTGTAGCCTCCTTATGTCCTCTTCATAACTTGCCTTCCTACCTATGTGTCATCAACAAATTTAGCAGCCATACCATCACTCCCTTCATCCAAATCATTTATATAAATTGTAAAGAGTTGAGGCCCAGCATTGATCCCTGTGATACACCACTTATCACATTCTGCCAACCAGAAAATGACTCATTTTTGCCAACTGTTTCCTGTTAGCTTGCCAATCTTCTATCCATGCCAATACATTAACCCCTACACCATGAGCTTTATTTTCCACAATAACCTTTGATGAGGCACTTTATCAAGTGCCTTCTGAAAATCTAAATACAGTAAATCTACTGGTTTCCCTTTATCCACAGCACCTGTTACTTCTGCAAAGAACTCCAATAAAATTGGTTAAACATGATGTATCTTTCACAAAACTATGCTGACTCTGCCTGATTACCTTGAATTTATCTAAGTGCCCTGTTATAATGTCTTTAATAGTAACTTGTAACATTTTCCCTATGACAGAAGTTAAGCTAACTGGTCTTTAGTTCCCTGCTTTCTGTCTCCCCTTTTGAATAAAGGACATTAGCTATTTTCTAATCAAGTGGATCCCTTCCTGAATCTAGTGAATTTTGGAAAATTAAAACCATGCATCAGCAATCTCACTAGCCACTTCTTTTAAGACCCTAGGATGAAATCCATCAGGACCTGGGGACTTGTCATCTGCAGTTTCAACAATTTGCGAAGTACCACTTCCTTGGTAACTGTAATTTTCTTGAGTTCCTCCCTTCCAATTCCTGACTTACAGCCATTTCCAAGGTGTTACTTGTATCCTCTATAGTGAAGACCGATGCAAAATACCTGATTAATTAATCTGCCAACTCCTTATTTTCCATTATTAACTCCACAGACTCCCTTTCTGTAGGACCAAAGCACACTTTGTTCATTATTTTCTTTTTAAAATATCTATAGAAACTCCTACTATCTGTTTTTATATTTCTAGCTAGCTTTCTCTTGTACTCTAATTTTTCCCTCATTAATCTTATCGTCTTTTTTGTTGTTCATATTCTGTCCAATCTTCTGACCTGCCAGCCATCTTTGCGCAATTATATGTTTTTTCTTTATATCTGATACTATCTTTAACTTTTTTAGTCAACCATGGATGGTGGGTCCTCCCCTTGGAATTTTTCTTTCTCGTTGAAAAGCAATGTTTCTAATTCCAATTGCTGGGGGACCACTACATACTCCTCTCCAGTAAGAAAAATATCTGTTCACCTCTCTGCTTCCTATCCCTTGGCCAATTATGTACCCATGTTATTACTATCCCTTTAATTGCACATGCTTCTATTTTCCAAACAGGCCTGTTATGAAATATTTTATCAATTCCTTTGAGAGTTTATATATTTACTGCAACACTTTCATCAATCCTCTGTTACTTCATCAATAGGTTTTAAAAGATTGATCTACCAACTAAGGCCATCATTCTGGATAAACTGCATGATTCACATGTTACAGGAATTGAGCTTGACATAGTTTGCCCTCTGGGGAAAATCACGAGAGGCACAGTGACTTAAGGCATTTCTGCTGAAGCCCATCCATGTGATGTCTCTGCTCCTATCTAAAAGGGGCCTCTATACCCATCACCTGTACTCAAAAATCTCTAGCTTCATTTAATGAAGAAAAAGAACTTGCATTTATAGGGGCATTGCCTCCAATTGATTCCAGAAATGGCATGCCTCCCTGACTACATAAATCCCAAATGGAGGTGTAAGCATTGATGGAGACGACACAGGAAATCAACAAAACCGCTGAACCTAGTTTGGCAGAGCCTGAACTACAGTAGGTAGTCAAGTTCCATGGGTTGTGGGGAAGAGAGAACCTATCTTGGTTAGTACCGACTACGGATATCGGGCGTCAACTGAAATTTTCAATACTAAGCTCCATAGATTTTTGTATGGTAAGGATATCAAGGAATATGGAGTAATGGCAAGTAGATGGAGTTAAGATACAGTTTAGTGTCATGCTCATGCTAGATAGACTTGTGGAATGTAAATTCATAATGAATAATTTAAAACAAAATGGAGAATGCATACTTTAAAAACAAAATTGAGTTGAGGTTGGGTGACTTTTCATTCTTGTCAATGCACATGGAAATACACAACACTCCTGGGCTAACCCTCATGTCTGGACATCAGTAAAATGCAAACGAACTTTCGAGATATATCTTTGAGAAGTGCCCCTTCGTGGCTTAAAGACTTTATGGCTTCCGAGTTGGATTCAGAGAATGGTTGTGAAAAATCCCTATTCTATCATGATGATACGTGAATGGTTGAAACTCGAACCCCATTGTTTGACAATGACCTAGTTGTCAGAAACTATTTGTGACAGCAATGGACAGAAACACTCTGGTCATTTGACTGAAACTAGGTTTTTGCTAAGGTCAGTTAATTAGGCACATTTTTGGTGCAGCAAGGGAAAAAGATCCAGACCAGTGAAGGAGCTAAGAACCAGCAGTAAGCAGAGAATTCAGGTTGGCCTTTGCCTCTCTATTTGAGGAACTGAACCAGGGTTTTACTACAGGGCTTTGATTGCATCTCAGTCGGAGTGGAACAAGAGAAGTCTGCTACCTCAAGCAATAAACCACAGCAAATTTATCTTCCTAATCCTCCAGATGCTATTCTTCAGTGGACCAAGGGAAAAAGGAATTACAAGCCTGCAATGATTCAAGACTTCATCTTGGGCAAAAAAAAACGTGACAAGAAAACCTCTGAACTTTTAAGACCTAGGTGCATATTATCTTTTATAATCACAATTTTTTTTTGAGTGTGCGTTTGTGTCTGTATGGTGCACAAGTGGGTGTGGCTGCGAATATATCCGATTGTTAAATAATAAACATTTATCTTTGTCTTTTTAAAAGCTTACAAGAAAACTTCTCATTTGCCTGTTCAACAATTACAGCATTTGGGGGTTAAAACATTTTTTCTTTTAAACACATTTGTCTTCAGTCAGTTAAGAGGTAAGAAAAGGGGAAACCATCCCTTTCTTCTCTCCCCCTATCCAAAACATTAATCATAATCTAATTAAATGGCGGAACAGGTTCAAGGGCCTACTCCTGTTCCTATCAGGGTGAATTAGGTGATGCTGACCAAGACATCAGCTGACCAATACATCAACTGATGCTAAGACAGAAACTTCTTATAAAAGGAGTAATTATTTAAGAATCTAAGGTTAAATACTAAACTATATTGAGCTAGAGATGATACATACAAAAAAACCTATGTCAGCAGTGAAACTATTAAGTTATGAACAGGGTGTACAGATTGGAGAATATGCTAAAGGTGCTATATGAATGCAAATTCTCATGGTAGAAGAAAAAACTGCTGCCCTATTGCAGGGTTTTATAGTTCACAGGAGTAGGCATTGTCAAGTCTTTTCCAAGTGAAACAGCAAGTTTTTATTAGAAACACCTCAACAGGACACCCATCATTCTCTGATGTTCCCACAGGCCAAAACAACTCAAGATCGGAGTTAGTGATCCAAAATCCTTGCCTAAAATCGCAGAACTTTGCTACAAAGTAGATACTTTGGCTAACTGAGCTGAAATTTTCGTACATCAAGACGACAAGTACCTTGATGTAAACTGTAATTTATAATGCAAATCGTAAAGCGTGAGGCATTGCCACAATTAGAACAAAAAATTCTGATATAAAATCAGAAAAACAATGAAGTGTACGCAAAGGTTTAATCCTGTTGACCTAAATTTTCCCTTTTCGTACACATGCTTTGAATAATATGATATAATAGCACAGCAGAAGTAGCATTCCAAAATCTGAACATCCCACCTACCCGTCTCATCAAACACTACCTGCCCCACCTGTGGCAGTGTGTGTAGATCCAGCATGGGACTTTTTAGTCACCTCAGGACCCACAACCCTGGAGCGGAAGAAAGTCATCCTCGATCCCAAGGGACTGCCTAAGAAGAAGAGATAATATCTTATGTGGCTCGTATCAATTGTTGTCTGGTAATGCTGCTGTGAAGCAACCATGGGAAGTTTGCTACATTAAAGGCGGTATATAAATGAAAATTGTTGTCTGATAAAAAATACTTAATCATAAGTTTTGGATTTGAAGCAAATAATCTTGGAGACAAAGAGAACAGTTATAGCCACTGAATTTCAATATTTTCACAAACCACAATCCTATGAAAAAATGCTTTGAACAACTACAATTCATAATGTTGCTTTTATTCTCAATGGAGTATTTCTTTTTGTATGTTCAGGGTAAGACTACAGCTGGCTTGTGCTGTCTAGTTATCTAAATTTACGGAGAGGTTGCACAATCACACTTCAATAAGTATCAGCACAATAAGAACATGCTTCAATGACAGCTTGAAGTTATACAGCACCTTTAATGTTCCAAAATGTTTCACAGGAGCATAATCAGGCAAAAATTGACACTGAACTAAAGGAAGATACATTAGGACACGTGGTAAGTTTTAAGGAGGGATATCTGGAGAGATGCAAAGTGGTTTAGGGAGTAAATGCCAGTGATTACGGCCCAGACAGTTGAAGGCACACGTCAGTGGCAGAGTGAAGGAAATGGGACACACAAATGGTCAGAGTTCGAAGAATGCAATTATCTGAGGGTTGTAGGCTACAGAGATAAGGAAAGGGTAAGAATTTAACTTTACTAAACTTAAGCATGAGAATTTTAAATAGACTCAGATGTTTGAAACACAGGAGGCCATTCAGCCCATTGTGTCCACCCTGGTCAACAAAGATCTGATTACATTAATCCCATTTTCCAGCGCTTGCCGCATAGCCCTGGAGGCTTTGGCAATGCAAGTAAATATCTAAATACTTCTTAAAAGTTCTGAGGGATTCGGACTCAACCACCCTTTCAGGCAGAGAGTTCCAGACTCCCACCACCCTCTGAGTGAAAATATTTCTCCTCAAATCCCCTCTTAGCCTTCTACCTCTTACCTTAAATCTATGCCCCCTGGTTATTGACCCCTCTACTAATGAAAAAAGTGCCTTCCTATCCACCCTATCTATGCCTCTCAATCTTATACACCTCTATCAGGTCCCCTCTCAACCTTCGCTGCTCTAAGGAAAACAACCCCAGCCTATCCAATCTTTCTTCATAGTTCAGACCCTCCAGCCCAGGCAACATCCTGGTAAATCTCCTCTGCACCCTCTCCAGTGCAGTCTCATCCTTCCTATAACATGGTGACCAGAACTGCACACAGTACTCCAGTTGTGGCCTAACCAGCGTTTTACACAGTTCCAGCATAACCGCCCTGCTCTTGTATTCTATGCCTTGGCTAATAAAGGCAAGTATCCCATATGCCTTCTCAGTCACCTTATCTACCTACCCTGCTACCTTCAGGGATCTGTGGATATGCACACCAAAGTCCCTCCGATCTTCAGTACTTTCCAGGGTCCTACCATTCATAGTGTAATCCCTTGCCTTGTTAGCCCTCCCAAAGTGCATTACCCCCCACTTTTCCGGGTTAATTTCCATTTTCCACTGCTCTGCCCACCTGACCAGTCCATTGATATTCTCCTGCAGTTTACGGCTATCCTCCTCCTTATTTACCGCCCTACCAATTTTCGTGTCATCCGTGAACTTCTTGATCATACCCCCTACATTTAAGTCCAAATCATTTACGTACACCAGAAACAGCAAGGACAGCAGCACTGAGCCCTGCGGAGCCCCACTCAAAGCACTTTCAGTCACAGAAACATCTCTCTACTATCACCCTCTACTTCTTGCCTCTCAGCTAATTTTGGATCCAATATGTCACTTTGCCTTGGATCCCATGGGCTCTTATTTTCTTGACCAGTTTGCCATGAGGGACCTTATCAAAAGCCTTGCTAAAGTCCATGCAGACCACATCAAATGTATTACCCTCATCAATACACCTGGTTACCTCCTCAAGAAATATCAAGGTGTCGTGGGACTGAGACCTGGAACCTTAGTGAAATGGAGCATGCATGAAGTTTCTCATTTCCCTGGATCTTCTGCAAGATCTCCTGAATTAACTAAAGGATACAGATTAAGAAGTACTTAAGGCAAAGGCCAAAATAATTTGGAAAAAAGCTGATTTTAAGAAAATGAGAATGAAACTCAGGAAAAAAAAAATACTGACAGAAATGCAGTGGAAAATATTTAAATTGACGATCAAGGATCCAGGAGAAAATAAACTAGCCAGGAATGTCACTGCATGAATGAATAAAGAAATAGGACAAAATTGAAACTAAAGAGAAGGGTATATACTATGTACATAGATGACAAAGAAGAAAATGACAAAAGGGAATATGTAAAGTTTTAAAAAGTTTAAAAGAAAAAGAAAAGCAAAGTGAAACTACAAAATTAAATCAAATAATTTAAAAATAGCATTCCACAAGCATATAATGAAAGAAAAATCTGGATAGAGATAGGGGAAACAATCTCTCAGCACCTAGCCTGTCAAGTCCCTCTCAGAATCTTATATGTTTGAATAAAATCACCTCTCATTCTTCTAAACTCCAATCGGTATAGGCCTCACCTGTTCAACCTTTCTTCCTAAGATTAGCCCTTCATCGCAGGAAATCAGCTCAGTGAACCTTCTCTGAACTGCTTCCAATGCAAATATATCCCTTAAACAAGGAGATCAAAACTGTACATAGTACTCTAGATGCTGTCTCACCAATGCCCTGTATGTTTGTAGCAAGACTTCCCTACTTTAATACTCCATCTCCCTTGCAATAAAGGACAACATTCCATTTGCCTTCCCAATTACTTGCTGTACCTGCATTCTAACTTTTTTGTGATTTATGTCCAAGGCCACCAAGATCCCGCTGTATTGCAGCATTCTGTAATCTCTCTCCATTTAAGTAATGTTCTGCTTTTTTATTTTTCTTGCCAAAGTGGACCTCACATTTTCCCACATTACACTCCATCTGCCTAATTTTCGCCCACTCACTTCACCTATTTATATTCCTTTCCAGACTCTTTCTTCCTCACAGCTTTCTTTCCTACCTAGCCTTGGTACCAACCACTCATTGCAGAACATTTAGAAATTGTGGCTACAATACACTCAGTCACTTCATCCATGTCATTAATATAGATCATAAATAGTTGAGGCCCCAGCATCGATCTCTGTGGCATTCCACTAGTTACATCTGCCAACCTGAAAGTGACCCATTTATTCTGAAACACTGTTTCCTGTTAGATGGCCAATCTTCTAACCATGCTGATATATTACCCGCAATACTATGAGCTCTTAGATTGTGTAGTAACCTTTTATGTGGCACCTTACCAGGTGCCTTTTAAAATCCATATACATTACTATCAACTGGTTTCCCTTTATCCACCCTGCTTGTTAAACCCTAAACTCTAATAAATTTGTCCAACATAATTTCCCTTTCATAAAACCATGTTGGCTTTGCCTGATTGTATTATGATTTTCTAAATGTTCTGCTATACTTTCTTAATAATGGATCCTAACATTTTCCCAATGACAGATGTTAGGTTTATTGGCATATAGTTTCCTGCTTTCTGTCTTCCTCCTTTCTTGAATATAGGTATTACATTTGCATTCTTCCAGTCTGCTGGGACCTTTGCAGAATGTTGGGAACGTTGGAAGGTTTCTGGGGGAGACGAGAGCTAGGGGACATAAATACTCAATACTTTAAAATTTTGGTTGCAAATTCTATTAAAATTATATGATCTATGGCATTTTGGGGTCTAGACAGTACTGAGTCGCAAGCAAATCCCTAATTTAGTAAGGACAGTCACAGCCAACTGGGTAATTGTTATGATCCCCAGATCAGGTTACCCTTGGACACACTGATCCCAATTTGATAGATCCTAACTTTTAATTTGTTTTTTAGAAACGTGCAGAGGGGCTAATGAACAGTGTCACAAGAGTCAGCTGTGAACTTTTAACAAAAGAATAAAACCTTTATTCAACAAGAAAAGATAAACTATATTACAATTATGACATGAAAATTGGCGGGGTGGTAAATAGTGAGGAGGATAGCCTTAGATTACAGGAGGATATAGACAGGCTGGTCAGATGTGCTCATCAGTAGCAAATGGAATTTAATCCAGATAAGTGAGGTGATGCACTTCGGCAGGACAAACAAGGCACAGGAATACACGATGAATGGTAGCATTCTGGGAAGTAACGAGGATCAGAGGGATCTTGGTGTACATGTCCACCGGTCCCTTAAGGTAGCAGGGCAGGTAGATAAGGTGGTTAAGAAGGCACATAGGATACTTGCTTTTATTAGCCGAGGCACAAAATATAAGAGCAGGGAGGTTAAGCTGGAACTGTGTAAAACGCTAGTTAGGCCACAGCTAGAGTATTGCATGCAGTTCTGGAATCTGCATTATAGGAAGGATGTGTTTGCACTAGAGAGATAGGGCAGATGAGATTTACCAGGATATTGCCTGGGCTGGAGAGTTTTAGTTGTGAAGAGAGATTGGATAGACTGGGGTTATTTTCCCTAGAGCAGAGGAGATTGAGGGGGGACATGATTGAGGTGTACAAAATTATGAAGGGCATAGATAGGGTAGACAGGAAGGAACTTTTCCCCTTGTTGGAGGGACCAATAACCAAGGAGCATAGATTTAAGGTAAGGGGCAGGAGGTTTAATGGGGATGTGAGGAAGAATTTTTTCACCCAGAGGGTGGTGGGAATCTGGAACTCACTGCCTGAAAGGGTGGTAGAGGCAGAAACTCTCATAACATTTAAGAAGTATTTGGATGTGCACTTGTGATGCCATGGCATATAAGGCTATGGGCCTAGTGCTGGAAAATGGGATTAGAATAGTTAGGTACTTGTTTGACCGGTGCAGACTCGATGGACCAAAGGGCCTTTTTCTGTGCTGTAGACCTCTATGACTCTGTGACAAGATAAAGTCACTAATAAATGGAATAAAAAGTTCAGGGGAAAATTCTCTAAACAGAGTGGTGAGAATGTGGAATCCACTACAACAAGGAGTAGTTGAGGCAACTAGCATTTAAGATGCATTTAAGGAGAAGCTAGATAAAGCAATAGAAGGTTATGTTGATGAAGTGACATGATTCAGGTGGTAGGAGGCTTGTATGGAAAATAAACACTGTCAAATTACCTGCTTCTGTGCTGTAAACACTTTGTAACTCTGATAAATGAATGAAAACCTAATCTATCTAGAAAAACAAGAAAGTAGCAAATCTACTATGTATCAAATTAAATAAAATGAGTGAAGAAAATTCATGGTCTAATCAGCTGCAATAAGCTCCTGTTTATGTTCTCATTAAAGGGAATATGTGGCGAGGTCTATTCTGCTTCCTTAAAAGCTAAAAACATTATGCTTGCAAACTATAATTAAGCCAAAAAGTCATATTCCCAAACCACAGCTTAAATGCATACAAAGCAGTAAACAAGTTCAATGGCAAACCTTGAGCACAGGTACGGGCAAAATGCATCACTCAGATACCATTCACCCCTCCACCTGCTCAATAATACAATGTGAAACAAAAACAGAAAATGCTGGAAATACTCAGCAAGTCAGGCAGCATCTGTGGAGATAGAAACATAGCCAACATTTCAGCTCATGACCTTTCAGCAGAACTTGGAAAAGTTAGAAATGTGATAGCTTTTAAGTTGGTGAAATGGGGGAGGATGGAAATAGAACAAAACAGAAGGTCTGTGAGTGTGTGTAACATGGGACACACATTAAATATCAAAAGTGTTGGCAGGCCACAGCCAAAGAGAGTAGTATTAGGACAAGTAAAGAATCAAAAGATGGGTCGAGAAGAGGTGTGAATGGCAGAATAGCTAACAGATGTCATCTGAAAGCAAGAGAGAAAAACAAGATTAAGGCTGACACGTGTAAAGAAAAGGAAACAAAATGGGGGAACAGAAATTACGGTCTGAAATTGTTGAACTCAAATGTTGGTCCAGAGGCTGTAAAGTGCCCAACTGAAAGATGATGTGCTGCTTCTCAAGCTTGCATTGAGCTTCACTGGAACAGTGCGGTAGACCTGGACATGCTTCCGGACCAAACAGAGATGTTCTGCAAAGTCGTCACCCAGGTTGTGTTTGGTCTCCCCATTGTGAGCAGCAAATACAGTAGACTAAATTGAAAGGAGAACTGCTGCTTCACCTGGAAGGCATGTTTGGGGCTTTGGACAATGAGGGATGAGGTAAAAGGGCAGGTGTTATATCTCCACGCTTGCATGGAACGATGCCCAGGAAGGGGACAGGGTATTATAGGTGACTAAGGAGTGGACCAGGATGTCACAGAGGGAACTGTCCTTTCAAAATGCTGAAAGAAGGGAAAGATGTGTTTGGTAGTGGCATCACGCTGAAGGTGGCGGAGATGATGGAGGATAATCCGTTGAATACAGAGGCTGATGGGGTGGAAGGTGAGAACTTGGGGAACCCTATGAGAGGGAGGGGAAGGAGTGGGTGCAGAAGTGTGGCAAATGGGTCAGGTAAGGTCAAGGGCTATATCAATCACTGTGTGGGGTGGGTGGAATCCTCGGTTGAGAAAAAAGGAAGACATATCAGAAACACTGGTATGCAGGTTGCATCATCAGAATAGATGGGCTGGAGAAACTGGGAGAATGGAATGGAATTCTTACAGAGTGCAGGTTGTGAAGAAGTGTAGTCAAGGTAGCTGTGGGAGTCAGTGTGTTTATAATGAATATTTGCTAATAGCGTATCCCCAGAAACGGAGACAGAAGCAGTCAAGGTAGAGAAGGGAAGAGTTGGAGATGTACCATGTGAAGATGAGGGAAGGGTGAAAATTGAAAGCAGAGTCAAAAAAGTTTTTGAATTTAGAGCAAGAGCAAGAAAAGGCACTGATACAGTCACCAACGTACCAGAAGAAGAGTTGAGGGAGGGAGCCTGAGTGGAGCTTGAACAAGAAATGTTCCTCATACCCCACAAAAAAAAAACAGGCATAACTAGGGCCCATGTGGATGCAAAGGAGGATGGTTGTGCTCTGTTGGAGACCAATCATCAAAGCACCAGGACATCGCTGCAGGAGTTCCTCAGGGCTATGCCCGAGGCCCAAACATCTTCCATTGCTTTATTAATGACCTTCTCTCAGTCATAAGGGTGGAGACATTCACTGATGATTGTATAGTGTGCAGTTCCATGTGCAAACTCTCGGATAAAAAAGCCGCCTATGTCAATCCACAGCTGGACCTGGATAATATCCACACTTAGGTTGACAATGGCAAGTAACATTTGAGTCATATAAATGCCAGATAATGACCATTCTGAATAAGAAAAAAACCAGCCATCTTCTCTTGATCTTCAATGGGGCCACCATCAATATCTTAAAGATCACCACAGACCATATGATTAGCTGGACCAACCATATCAACACTGTGACTGCAAGGGCAGGGCAGAAGCTGGCTACAGTGGGTCATCTCCTGACCCTTCATAGCCTTAGGGCCAAGTCAGGAGTGTAATGGAATATTTGCCCATTTGCCTGGGTGCAGCCATATCAACATTTAAAAATTAGCACCATTTAAGACAGAGCAGTTCACTTGATCAGTGATATGCTACTGGACTCAATATCCACTTCCACCATGCTGGTGCGGCATGGCTGCAGTCTGCACAATCTACAGGATGGAGTTAAACAATCCAGGATCCTCCCATACTATGATTCTCAATACTTAGAAACACAGGTGCAGTAACAAAGTCCTCAAGGTTCCCTCCCAAGAATCCTGACTTTGAATTATATTTGCCATTCCTTCATCATTGTTGGGTTAATATCCTGGAATTCCATGCCTAATACAATCATGGGGGCAGCACCACCAGCCAAGAGCTGCAGTGGTTCAAAGGGAAGGCCCACTACCACTTCTTTGGGTAACTAGGAATGGTCTGTAGTTTATTGCCTTGCCCTCGTTCATATTCCTGAGAACAAATGAAAAGATCATTGGCAAATCCTTGAGTCACGAGGACCCAGAATTTATGACACTAACTCCCATGTCCTTCCAACAATAGAAGCCCACCTGAAAGGTTTACTTAATCCATGTGTGTTGGGGAGATCCAACCTTGCCAGTTCAGCAAAAATCAATGTTCTTGTGAGAAAACAATTAATTACATCAGAATTGATTGAAAATTGAATCGACTGGCAATTCATTATTGACAGGCATCCATTCAGTTCAACCAGAAAGCAGTGAGCTTTTAGTGCACCATAACACAAGTGCTGTCACTGTCAAATTGAACAATTTCAGCTTTCTTCATGTTTCATTGAGAAATATATTGCAACTGAGCTAAAAGCTTCAGTGCCAACACTTCCCCAGTGATAACCATGGCCAACAATTCAGCAGCAGGTCAGTGGTCTTAATTGATCCAACTGAGTATGAGGTTGGCTCAGTGCAAGCTATTGTATGCCAACATTCAGAATAATTGTGTGCAACCAGGTCAGTCCAGTTGGCACAAAATCCCAGTTGGCCTCCACATTCAACAGTCAAAAAACAGGGAGCTCTGATACTTGGGTGTTCACTTCCATCAACACCATTCCAAAGTGGATGTGCAAAAACCAGCCATGCCCAAAAACAAAAGTCTAGGCTGGCAAGGGACCACGGTTTTATTGGCCTTCACAAGCCTGCACTTTGATGAAAGTTGGATTAAACACTTACAACTGTTCAAAAGGCCAACTTAGCACAAACATTAACAGGGTATAAATGGATGTCCTGCATTCTGCATTTAAACAAAGAATAAGTGTACATAAATTCCTATCAAAATGCATTGCACAAATTGTCCCCTCAAGAATAATACTGCAGTACACCAACAGAACAGTATAGGGATCATCAAGCAACTTGGAAAAGCAACAGAAGATCTGATCAGTCCAATAAACAAGGGGACCACTCCTGGAGTACTATGCACAGTTTTTGTCTCCATATTGAACGAAGGATATAATTGCATTGGAAGCAGTACAGCAAAAGTTCACTATATTGGTTCCTGGGATGAGAGGCTGAGTAAATTGGGCCTAATCTCTCTGAAGTTTTGAAAACGAGAGGTGAGTTCCTCAGGGTAGTGTTCTAGGCCCAACCATCTCCAGCTACTTCATCAATGATCTTCCTTCCATCATAAGGTCAGAAATGGGGATACTCGCTGATGATTGCACAATGTTCAACATCATACGCGACTCCTCAGATACTGAAGCAGTCCATGTCCAATGGCAGCAAGACCTGGACAATATCCATGCTTGGGCTTAAAAGTGGCAAGTAACATTCGCACCATGCAAGTGCCAGGCAATGACCATCTTCAACAAAAGAGAATCAAACCATTGATGGCATTACCATTGCTGAATTCCCATTTTATCAACATCGTGGGGGTTACCGTTGACCAGTAACTAAACTGGACTAGCCATATAAATACTGTGGCTACAAGAGCAGGTCAGAGGCTTGGAATCGTGCAGTGAGCAACTCACCTGACTCCCCAAAGTCTATCCACCATATAAAAGGCAGAGGTCAGGAGTGTGATGGAATACTCCCCGCTTGTCTGAATGAGTGCAGTTCCAACAATACTGAAGAAGCTTGACACCATCCAGGACAAAGCAGCTCACTTGCTTGGCACCCCATTCACAAACGTTCACTCCCTCCACCACTGGCGCACAGTGGCAGCAGTGTGTACCATCTGCAGGATGCACTGCACGAACTCACCAAGGCTCCTTAGACAGCACCTTCCAAACCCAGACAAGGGCTGCAGAAGCATGGGAACGCCATCACCTGGAAGTTCCCCTCCAAGCCACTCACCATCCTGACTTAAAAATGTATCGCCATTCCTTCCACTGTCACTCCCTCCCAAACAGCACTGTCAGTGTGCCTACACCACATGGACTGCAGCAGTTCAAGAAGGCAGCTCACCACCACCTTCTCATGGGCAATTAGGGATGGGCAATAAAAGCCCAATCCAATGAACAAATAAAAAAAAATCTAATTGAAACATGAAAGAATCTACAGCATGGAGACACAGATTCACAATAAGAGGTTGATCATTTAGAACTGAGATGAGGAAAATTTCTTCATTTAGGGAATTGTGAATCTTTGTAATTCTTTGTAATTCTCTAACCCAGAGGGTTGTAGGTAACTCCATCGTTGAGTATATTTAAGTCTGAGTTAGATAGATGTTTGGTCTCTCAGGGAATCAAGGGATATGGGGAATGGGCACGATAGTGGAATTGAGGTTGAAGATCGTCCATGATAATGAATGGTGGAGCAGGCTCAAGAGGCCACATGGTCGACTTGTGCTCCTATGTCTAACGTTCTTACAAACTCAAAACAGAGACAGGCCCAAGAAGGCATCAGCTATAACCCAATGATAGCAATCTTGGCTGAGTCAGAACTTAATGCATTCAAGTCTCACTCCAGAGAATTGAGCACGTAATCTAGGCTAATGCTGCAGTGCAGTACTGAGAGAGCAATGCAGTGTTGGAGGTGCCACCTTTCAGCTAGACAGGCCTGAAACCCTTTATAAAAACAAAAAAACTGCGGATGCTGGAAATCCAAAACAAAAACAGAATTACCTGGAAAAACTCAGCAGGTCTGGCAGCATCGGCGGAGAAGAAAAGAGTTGACGTTTCGAGTCCTCATGACCCTTCGACAGAACTTGAGTTCGAGTCCAGGAAAGAGCTGAAATATAAGCTGGTTTAAGGTGTGTGTGTGGGGGGCGGAGAGATAGAGAGACAGAGAGGTGGAGGGGGTTGGTGTGGTTGTAGCGACAAACAAGTCGCTTGTTTGTCGCTACAACCACACCAACCCCCTCCACCTCTCTGTCTCTCTATCTCTCCGCCCCCCACACACACACCTTAAACCAGCTTATATTTCAGCTCTTTCCTGGACTCGAACTCAAGTTCTGTCGAAGGGTCATGAGGACTCGAAACGTCAACTCTTTTCTTCTCCGCCGATGCTGCCAGACCTGCTGAGTTTTTCCAGGTAATTCTGAAACCCTTTATGTTGCATGGAGGAACTTCTCCCACTGAAACAGTCATTTTCTCCTTTGAATATGCAAAAATTCATTTGTCGTATCACATCAGCTCCCCACCTCCTGGAAGCAAGTAGCTATTCTCTTAAGCTAGATTTAAGATGCTTCATCTTGAAACTCATTGAAGTTTGAGAAACTTACACTTCCTGCATGTTGGTAGTGGACGAGATTCAGATTGTCATAGCAACAGATCACAGAAGCTGTGCATTTGTTGCAAGCGCACAGCCCGTGACTAGCAGCAGGCATATCAGAAGGATGTGTAGCCATCAACAGGGTGTCCTGAGCTTGTAACTGAGCGGACAGTCATAGCTGTTCCTTGAAAAATTTCTACAAGCTCTTTTCTTCTTGTTACAGGCTAACAATTATATTGTAAGGTCAAAAGACTAGAATAAAGTTTAGCAAGGATAATTAATTAAAAACAAAGTGCAAAAGTTCCTTGATCTTCTTTCCTTCACCTCCAATTTTCTGCCACTCACTTCTCTTTTCCTTTTCTATTTTTTCTCCTGCTGCTGAATTGTATTTGCATAATTCTCTCTTGCTTGTCTTTCTAGTTACTTCTTACTTTCGCTTGATTGATTCTGCCTTATCGTGTGATCGAGTTACTACATGGAAGGCTGTAGCAAGCAACTGGCCCAGACAGAACATGGCATTTTTTTTTTGTCCCCTCTAATAAAACACTGCTCTTCTGATCAATGAAGCGGCAAGCAGTTAATTTGGTTAAGATTTTTAATTCGATAATTGGGATATAGTGCATAAATAAGTTAAGACATGACATGGTAAGTAGAGCAGGAAGAGTGGCTTTGGACCTATGATTCCCAAGACACTTCACTGCTGAGGTTTTCCTCATGCCATGTCTGTTGTAACTCTTTCGAGTACAAACACGTTTCCATCTGTTTCAGATGAAGTTACATTGTTTCATAGTTTGCCATTGTGAGATTTGAACTCTTGATCTTTGGGTTACAAACCCAGTCCATAACCACTTGGCTATTTAGGCCAAGCATGTCTGTTGTAACTCTTTCAAGTACAAACACATTTCCATCTGTTCCTATTCAGATGAAGTTACATTGTTTCATAGTTTTGCCATTGAGAGATTTGAACTCTTGATAATCTTTTAAATGAAAACCAAATCAACAAAATTGGGATAAATCAGGCACAGCCCTTAATTCAGGTCAGCTGTAAAACCAAGAACAAAGTTTAAAGGAAACTTACAAACTTTAAATCAAAATGTGATCAAAGGGGTCAACAAAACACCCTAGTCCCCGCGGTGCCCACTGAGCACGGAAGGCCTTGAGAGTGCCAGCAGACACCGTGTGCTCCCTCTCCAGGGACATCCGGCAGCGAACGTAGCCGCGGAAGAGGGACAAACAATCAGGCGGGTAAAGGAATTGAAGCATGCATTAGACACTTTGAGGATCACTGTTGGGTTGATTAAACTGCCTGCAGGTGCTCATTGAAGAGGCTGTAACTCTTTTGAGTACAAACATGTTTCCATCTGTTCCTATTCAGATGAAGTTACATTGTTTGCCATTGTGAGATTTGAACTCTTGATCTTGGGGTTACAAGCCCAGTACCATAACCACTTGGCTACTTAGGCCAAGCATGTCTGTTGTAACTCTTTCGAATACAAACCCGTTTCCATCTGTTTCAGATGAAGTTACATTGTTTCATAGTTTGCCATTGTGAGATTTGAACTCTTGATCTTGGGGTTACAAACCCAGTACCATAACCACTTGGCTATTTAGGCCAAGCCTAATAACCATAAAGAGGGGAATCTGTCAATGTGTCAGTAACTCTTTCGAGTACAAACACGTTTCCATCTGTTCCTATTCAGATGAAGTTACATTGTTTCATAGTTTGCCATTGTGAAATTTGAACTCTTGATCTTAGGGTTACAAGCCCAGTACCATAACCACTTGGCCATTTAGGCCAAGCCTAAGAGGGAATATTCAGAAGGCTGGTTGTAACTCTTTCGAGCACAAACACGTTTCCATCTGTTTCAGATGAAGTTACATTGTTTCATAGTTTGCCATTGTGAGATTTGAACTCTTGATACTCTTTTGAGTAAACCTGTTTCCATCTGTTTCAGATGAAGTTACATTGTTTCATAGTTTGCCATTGTGAGATTTGAACTCTTGATCTTAGGGTTACAAACCCAGTACCATAACCACTTGGCTATTTAGGCCAAGCCTAAAGTTATATTGTTTCATAGTTTGCCATTGTGAGATTTGAACTCTTGCTCTTGGGGTTACAAACCCAGTACCATAACCACTCGGCTATTTAGGCCAAGCATGTCTGTTGTAAACTAACTGATAGAGAATGTGTTATCATTGTATCATGTGATTATCAAGATGGTTAAAAAATTCATTGGACTTCATCAACCAATTCCTTTGTAATCCTTTAGTGTTGACACCTGAAATATCTCCTCCTTTCCCAATTCTCTGGATGTGAATAATTCTGTATAACATAGCAATGAATCCTGTGTAGGAATCCAGCTAGATGATGGAACTAAAAAACCACTCTAGAGACTGGAGCACGTCATAGAATCGTTATGATGCAGGAGGAGGCCATTCAGCCCATCATGTCTGCACCATTCTGCTACCTTTTCCCGGTATCCCTGTACATTGTTTCTATTCAATTAATCATCTAATATCCTCTTGAATGCCTTGATTGAATCTGCCTCCACCACATCTCCAGGCAGTGCATTCCACAATCCAGATATTCCTAGTGAAATGCTAAGTGTTGAACCGTCTTTTGGATAAGACATTAAACTGAAGCGCCATCTGCTCTCTCAGATGAATGTCAAATATCCCTTAGCACTATTAAAAGAGGAGTCCTGTCCAAAATTTAACTCATCAAGCAACATCACCAAAAAGGCAGATTATGGGATCTTTCTGTGTGCAATATGGCTGCCGATTTCAATACTACAACATTGTTAGAGTCAAGACATTTCAAAAAGTACTTCATATGGTGGGGGGCTCCCACTGAAATCAAAGAAGATCGTGGGTCTGAACCCCGATAAGTGGAAGGAAACTTACGTGACAGAAGCAGTCCTCGGCCTCGGGGGCCGTGTCCGGTATCGAAAGCCCGCTAGTAGCCGGGATCCCCGGGTTGTTAAACCAGGCGCCTCCGCCCGCGATACTACCCAGGAGGGGCAGCAGGAGGGTCAGTACAGCACCGCACCTCATCGTCCCTTCGTCCTCAGCTTCGGCTCATCACACGCACAGCCCTTTTTGGTTGCAGCCAAGCCCAAAACACTCTCAATGCAGACCAGACCAGGCCAGACGCCCGGAAAAGGAAGTTGGAGGAAACACTCGGCAAAATGTTTGCGGTGGGCTCTAGGACCCAGCGGCCCTCCCCCCAGCTGAGGGGCAACAATAAGAATATGAGAAAACTGTGCCCAGGTCCGTGCAGCCTGTCCTCTACCCCTTTTAATAACCAGGTGGGGTCAGTTTATAGTTCCTACTTAGTTGTCTTTCACCCTTTGTCAGCTGAGAGGGTGGGCAGGGGTCAGACTTTGTGGGTCACTGTCATACCTTGTGGTTCCCAGAGGTTAGAAATTATTCCCACCTTTAGACACAAGATGCTGGAGGTTTGTCGAATATATTTTACAGATCTCATCATGCGCTGCTGACTGATACATTTTTGCTCAGCCCCCGACTGCAGAGTGTCAGTGAATGTAGCAGCTTGGGCACACATATTTTCCCAAAAATATACTTTATTCATAAAATTTGGCACGTTGTACTGGCAATGTTGTGCCTGGTATTGTAACTCTTTCGAGTACAAACCCATTTCCATCTGTTTCAGATGAAGTTACATTGTTTCATAGTTTGCCATTGTGAGATTTGAACTCTTGATACTCTTTTGAGTAAACCTGTTTCCATCTGTTTCAGATGAAGTTACATTGTTTCATAGTTTGCCATTGTGAGATTTGAACTCTTGATACTCTTTTGAGTAAACCTGTTTCCATCTGTTTCAGATGAAGTTACATTGTTTCATAGTTTGCCATTGTGAGATTTGAACTCTTGATCTTGGGGTTACAAACCCAGTACCATAACCACTTGGCCATTTAGGCCAAGCGCGCCTGGTATTGTAGGGGTTGTTTGTGTTGTTGATGACGTGTCACTTGTTGATGATGTACCGCATGTTGGTGATGCTGTTGACGTTCTCTTGCTTGTTAGTGATGTCGCTGATGAGCGTTTCTGCTTTTCCAGATCAGGTGTAGGTTGAATATGGATTCTGTTCCTTCTCATTTGCTCCCTGCTTTCAGTATTGATGATTTATGTATATTTTTGGATTCTCGACCTCAACAACAACTTTTGGCTGGGTTCAAGGTTTTCAGGATTGAATCCTGTACATGTAGAGTTTGTCCTCTTAGCAACTCAGGCAGGGATTTGGCATGTTTGCTAAAGTGCTTTCTTATACCTATGCATCAGTGAGTTGTTGTCTTTCTTCTTCCTGGTCACTTGGAGGATGTGTCTTGCTTAGCAGAATTGTCTAGTACGTTTTTCCACTCAATAGCTCTGCAAGCGATTTCATGTCAGCCTTGAGAGGTGAAGTTCAGAGGGACAGTAAGGCAAGATATTGGTCTTCCTTTGTCTGTCGGCATGTCATGAGGGCCTGACCATATCTTTTTATAAACCCAAGACCCCCTTGGGTAATTTGGTAATGAGATGTTGAACCCCTACTGCATAGCGAATTCCTTAAATTCTCTGGAAGTGAATTGGGTTCCATTATCACATATTACTCTTTCAGTTATCCCTTGCTCATCAAACAGAACTCATTCAGCTGAGATGATTGTTGTAACTCTCAAATCTTTCTGATAAAAGGGAAGTCTGAATAATAGTCTGCAACTATGAGATACTGTTCTTGATTGTGTGTGAATAAATCAGCTCTGCAGTGTATTTCTGTACTTCTGGCATACATAGCATGTAGACACCATTCTTTCGATGTCTTTGTACAGGACTCTTCAGGTTCTGAGCTTACACTTCTCCATTCCTATGTGGCCTTCATGTATCTTCTGGAGAGGTTCTTTCTGCATAATTCTGGGTATGATTATTCTGGATCCAATTAGCAGAACACCACCATCTTCTCTGATAGACTAATACTGCTGTACTGCTGTCTGTGTTTGTTGTATCTTATAAAGCCATCCCTGGAACTCGTCGTCTTTGCTGATCTGACCTCTAATTTGACTCCATTTTGGTAGTTTTGTGTTCATTAGGTGATTAACCTTTATACCTAGATCTTTTACCTTGTATTTCTCCTGTGACAACAACTGAGATAGGGCATCTGCTAGCCCATTTCTCTTCCTGGCTAGTTTTTCAGCATGAAATTGTAACTCTGAAGCCTCAGGACTAACCTCTGCAATCTTGCTGGTGCTCTACAGATTTTTCTTGTAGATCTGCTCCAGTGGACGATGATCACTGTCCAATATGAACTTTCTCCCATAGAGATATGTATGGAATTTCTCACATCCATATACAACTGCCAAAAGCTCTCTTTTTATGTTCATATATCTGGGCTTTGGATGTGAATGCTATTGGCTTTTCATCTTGTACCAGGGCCACTCCCAGTCCTTTCATAGAAGTATCTACTTGCAGAATGGAAGGTTTCTTTCCATTGTAGTATGACTGACTTGTCTCCTGTATACTACTTTTTTGGGTTTGCTGAAACTTCACTCATGTGACTTTGATCACTGGTACTCAACATCCTCTCTCATCAGCTGTTGCAGGTTTGCTGTGTGTTCCAACATGTGAGGTACGAAAGAATTCAAGCCAAGGAAACATCTCAACTCTTTTTTATCGCTTGGGCTTCCATCTCAAAGAGACAGCTGTGACTTTTTCCGGACTTGGTTTGACTCCATCAGGTGAATACACCATTCTGAAGAATTGGCATTCTGTCATGTTCACAATACATTTGACTGCATTTAGCTTGATCCCAGCTTTCCTGGTTCTCTTCATGCCTTGTAGATAGTAGTCATAATCTTCTTCATTTATACTGTGGACCTGGATAGCATCAGCAATGCTGACTGCTCCTATACATCCTCTGTATGTCTCATCTACTTTCTGTTCAAATACATTCTGGCTCACTTTAAGGCCAAAATGCAGGAATTTGTACCGATCAAAGGATGTGTTGAATGTTGTTAACAGCAAAGATTTCTAGTTAAGCTTCACGTTTCAGTAGCCATTTCTGGTGTCCAGCCAGTGCTGGCGTGATTTCTTCCAGTGTTGGAATAGGTTACCAATTCTCTTTATTGCTTAATTAAGATTTTTGGGATACAAGCAAATTTGTAGCTTTCTATTTGGTTTCTCTCTCCCAATGATAAGATTTACCCAATCTTTTGGCTCTGTGACTCTGGCAATCACTGCCATCTCTTGGAGCTCTCTTTCAAGTTTTCCTTTTAGTTCTATTGGTACTTTGCATTGGGGCTGAATCATTGGTTTCATCAGTAGGTCAATAGCGATGTGATATTCAAAACTGTCATCAAAACAGTATGGATACATTTATGTCAGATCTTCCTTGCTTCTGATCGGTAGGTGCTTTTCAATAGGTGTACCATCTTCAACCCTCAGTGACACCTCCTTCATCTCATGGTTTACTATGAAAAGCTGCAGCTTCTCACAACTGCTCAACCCCAGGATAGCAGGACTATCTGTTTCAGTGACATAAAATATGCTGTTAACATCTTTTTTTTCATTTCCCCCTCTAATTTAGGTTGTTTCTAGCTGTCGAAGCTCAGTTTCACCACATGCCTTCAGCATGACATTGCTCGGTTTCAGAGCATTTTTCTTTGGGTAATCAGTTTCTTTCGAATTTTCAGGAAAGACCTTCTGGTATAGTCTGAGAGGGATGATGTTACTCTGTGCTCCAGTATCAAGCTTCAGTTTCAAACTTTATGTGGGCTTATTTCTCGCCTTTTTCCTGATATGAATAGTTGGATACATTTCTTTCCTCTGGTAATTATCACATCCAGACATTTCATGCAATTGAATGGTTCCTATGTCCATTTGGTTCTCAAACCCATTGTCATCTTACAGGGTATGGATGTTTTTGTTTCTTTTCTTTCTTATTCACCCTGTTGCTCTGCCTCTGGTAACTCATTTACCATCTTCTTTCTTTGTTCTGCACATAATTTCCACAATTGGAATTGGATTGGGCTTTCCACAAACTCTGCACATGAGACATTTCCTGCTGTCTATGAATTCATGGTTGTCCACAGCACTTGCACATGTTCCTTTTTATCTTATGTGCAGTGTTACCACGTTTAAATTCTGTGATATTTTCAATCATTCCATCCTTCTTTACCTGGCCCATCAACATATACTTCTATTCCTTTCTCTCTTGTGTTTATGTGAAGATTGAACACTTCTTCTCTAAATGTGGAAGCGTTCATTCGAAGAATGAGAGAACTGGGTTAGATATTGATTTTTCATCCTTGAGTCCTGAATTCAAATCCAGCTGCTGCATTAAAAACATTCTGTTTGTTGACTTCAAAGCTCCAATGTAAAAAGAGCTTGGGCAGTCTCCACCAAATTCTCAGTAGACATTGACCTATAAACTCAAAACTATTCCCAATTCAAAACCATTAGCAACCCAGTAAGATCAATTTCTAGGCAAAGCTATTGCATTAGATATTGTGGAAAGTCACACTCCAGTTTGTTGAAAGCCAGGGTTTGCTCACAGGGCTGATCTCTGGTGAAGAAACGTCAAGAGTAAAGCCTAAAAATAACTCTGCAAGTTGTCTAAGTTAATAAGGAACAAACAAGAAAGGATTTATTCTCCCTATAATGGAGGTTAGCAACAATAAATTTAGTGATTTTAAAAAAATAAGTGCAATCGTTATTGCTTCTGGTGCATTTGTATAGCTCAAAGGTGAATAAAATAATCTTGTCAAAATTTGTTCAATAACATTCCTATGAAGCACCTTGAGATGGTTTACCATGCTAAAGACTTTATAGAAAGGCAAATTTTTAGTTTTGTAGCTAATAGTGTAAAATCCTTGAAAAATAAACTAATTTATAAGAATAAAATACATCTATGTAAAATTTTGGAAACCTGACTTTTCCAATTGAAATGATTCATTTGTTTTGTGCCCGATCCAACCCTGAAGTGATGAAATTGGGAAAAGATTTTAAAAGACAACTTTCAAGGTAAAGATTGAAGATGAAGAATGAGAAGCAGAAAGACAAGAAAAGTCATCACTGAAATCAACTGAACTGTTCAACAGTCTCCTCTACATTGGCAGACCAAACACAGGCTGGGTGACCGCTTTGTGGAACACCTTTGGTCTCTCCGCAAGCATGATCCAGACCTTCCTGTTGCTTACCATACCTATCACTGGCCCTCAATCCAGCTCTTCTTGTCCCTCCCCCCCTTAAACCAGCTTCTATTTCTATTTTTCCTTAGTTCTGTTGAAGAGTCATGTGGACTCGATACGTTAACTGTGCTCCTCTCCACAGATGCTGCCAGACCTGCTGAGTTTTTCCAGATATTTTTGTTTTTATTTTGGATTTCCAGCATCCAGTTTTTTGCTTTTACCTTCCTGTTGCTTGCCATTTCAACACACCATCCTGCTCTCATGCCCACATGTCCTTAGCCTGTTGCAATGTTCCAGTGAAACCAATGCAAACTGAAGGACAGCATCTCATCTTCCGATTAGGCACTTTATAGCCTTCTGGACTTAACATTGAGTTCAACAACTTCAGATCATGAACTCTCTCCTCTATCTACACCCCTTTTTTATCCCTTTTTCTAAACTCATTTTTATTTCTTATCCACTTATTTTTACTTCCTTTTTAGTTTCATTCATTTATTCATTGCTTTATCCTCATTTTTAATCCATCCCATTTTCGATCCCCCTTTTTCCCCCACTACTGCCCCCTGCCCCCACCCCACTAGGGCTACCTGTTACTTGCTCATGTTGTTCTTTTCAGAGTGCTTACCCTTGTCCTGCTATTATTACATTCTGCTTTCTTACCTTAATGCCAGTATCAGCACCTTTTTTTAGCCCTTTCCACTACCATTAATGCACCCTTTGTCTTGTGTCCATGAATCATTGTCAATTTCTCCTTTGCCCCCATCTATCACTGGCCTTCTATCCAGCTTCACCTGCTCCACCCCCCTTAAGCAGTATAAATTTCATCACATTTTTACTTCTCTCTAGCTCTGAAGAAGGGTCATACGGACTCGAAACATCAACTCTGTTTCTCTCTCCACAGATGTCAGACCTGCTGAGTTTTTCCAGCATTTTCTGTTTTTGTTTCAGATTTCCAGCATCCGCAGTATTTTATTTTTATCTTAGTGTTCAACATTCTGTCTAAGCTACTACTACAGAAAAGACTATGGGGTAGAAATTGATTTCCGCCTGATTTTGGAACTGCAATGGTTGATATACTCCCATAAGATACCAGAAGCTAACCCGAAATTGGGCCTCCATCTCACCTTATGAATCACAGCAAGCTCCAAAGACAGTTCACCAGTTGCCATGAGATCATCAGCAGTGACCGCAGGGTAAATCCTGGGGTGGGACGGAGAAGTGTGATGTAGTAGAAAGGTATGGGCGTAGCACAGGCTAGCTTAAAACTAAGTTTGGAAAGATTTTGGTAGCAGTGTCTTTAAGGATCACATTAGGAACCAAGAATCTAAGCAGCGCAGGGAAGACACCTGCTCCTCTCTAATTCATTTAATACAAAGGTCAATAAACAGGTAATATGGCTTCTTGAATACATTGATAATGTGTCCATCTCGGTTATAATCAGCAACCTAGAACACCTGAATATCACTCACTCTAATATGGGGCTGATGTATTTTTGGGGGGTTTTTTTAAGAGCAAAATGTTTAATCTGTTAATACTTTCATTTACAAGAACATCTCGCTAGAAAGATTGATAGCAAAGATTCTCATGAGGATTTAAGCTGCTCAGCAGACATCGCACTACAGTTGAGAGGGAGTTCCATTGAATAATGTAGTATCATTTCTTGAGCATTTGGTGCCAGACTAAAACAAATGGAGCAGAAAAGCCAGAGCCAAAGAATGCTGCCATCATTCCCAACAGCCTCCACTTGTTCTCCACAGAATATGGCAAGTTCTTTCCTGGGCCTTCCTCATAGTGTGATCTGTGGATCAGTGAGGTACTGAAGTTACAGACCATGCTTGTCCACAACATGTCTCCCAATTGCAGTTACTTGGACCTTGGAATACAGGACACTGCACCCCAGAATGGTTCATTTTGCTTTTGTTTGCTTGCAAAGGCACACTGTGGTCTTAATTACTTAATTCTCCTATATATTTTACAATTAAAAAAACATTCAGGCTTAACCTGGAAGTACATTTAGGCTATTTTGCACTTTGAATTCTGCTAAATAAGAAAACGAGAAACTAGTAAATTGGAAAATGTTAGTTTAGTTCAATCCAACTAATGTCAAGATGTTGGCCGAGATTTTCCACAGGCGAGGCGGTGCCCCAGCCAGAAGTCCATTGACATGCGATGGGACCGGAAGATCCTGGCAGCGGGCGGGTGCAGAAAATCCCACCCATTGTGTAAATCAGGTTCTGTTGACTTTAGTGTTAGCTACTTTTAGTATCATTGATGATCAAACCATATAATGGTAATAATTTTGGTATAGATATATTAAGACATCTGTTGGAGTACATCAAATTTTGTGTCATGTCTTTTAGGTTTTCTCCAAGTGTGATGGGAGAAAATTCTTACACGAGTGTATTATACTTACATTAGTCACTGGCTGTGAAAATGTTTTTCAAGGGAGTCATAGGAACAAGATTAGCTCCTCCACAGCTCCTAATATCTCATCAATAAGAAAACATTGATTCCCCTTCCTTGGATCCAAAGAATTGTAGAATAAACACATTTCATTGAACTCCACATCAGTTTTGCCAACTCACTTAGTCTTATGTACCCTTGTAACTTCTTATTCCCATTTACTGTCTGTGTCACCTAACTTAATTTTATCTGGAAACTTGGATCTCAAACTCTCTATTCTTTCATCCAAGTCATTAACCTATTTGGTGAAAAGCCAAGGCCTAGTAATAATCCCTGGTAAACACTTGTCATCCCACCAGAGAAGTTTCCTGTTATACCTAATGTGTCCCACCTCCCTGCAATTTAAGTAGAACACCTTACCAAGCCAAAGGTACTATATATTAAACTTCAGACTTGAGCAATACCACAAGAAATCTATGTATGTTTATTGAATTTGCTCCTGAAGTTGGGCTCTAATTTTGTGTATAAAAGGATTTTCAAGTTGAGTTTACACAAGTTCATAATTGTGGATTAACTTTTTTAATTTGTCCAAAATGTTTACAATTTGTTGTCTTTTTCCTTATTGTTTAACGTTCAAACTGAACTGAATAATAGTGTTGGTGCAAAGCTCTCATCCTGGGAATATCATCACAATGCTAGACAGACTAATCCTTGTTTTCAGTATTGGACAATTTGTAACTATTGGAACAAAAGTAAACCTCATTTAAAACCCTATTTCTGTGATCTCTGCATTCCTCCAATTCTGGCCTCTTCCAGATCTCTGATCTCCTTTGCCCCACTGCCTGTGTCTCCAGCTGACCTAAACTCTAGAATTCCCTCGCTGAACCTAGTTGCCTTTCCATCTCTCTCTCTCTCTCTTCCTCAAAACCTCCCTCTTTGACCTAACTTTTGGTCATTTGTCCTAATACTTCTCTATGTGATTTGGTGTCAAATTTTGACTGATTATACTTCTGTTGAAACATCTTGGAATATTTTACTGCATTGAAGGTGCTTTATAAATGCAAGTTTTTATAAAACAGGAAACTCAATTGATTATACACAATAACTGAGGGGATAGGATGATGAGTGATGATGTAATTTGGGTTTATTCTCCCTGGCAAAGAGATAGTTGAGAGGTGATATGTTTGCTGTTTTTAGGATTCCAAAGTGACTGGATAATGTCGACCATAACAAACTATATCACCTTGTCCAGAAACACAAAACCAGAACACAAGACCTGAGCTTGAAGGGTAAACTCAATGAGCAAACATTCAATCTGGGGGCAAGTTTGCCAAGGGAGATGGTGGGAGAAGTTAGTACTGATTCATTCAAATGCAAATTCAATAGATTTCTTTCAAAAAACATTGAGATCCACTATATGAGTAATCTGAGATATGACGTGATCCATATTTAGGAGGAAGAGGTGACTTTGGACCTCTGGTTTCCTAAGCTTTCTATCACTAGGGGTTTTCCTCGCCTCGTATCTGTTTTTTTTAATAGACTTTACAGATTGATTGTCATAATATTATCATTGTATCATGTGACTACCAAGATGAAAGAACGCAAGATCAGTCGATCATAATTTTTTTCTTGTATAGCAATTCCTATGTTCCTACTAGCCCAATTTGATTGTGCCCTAGCTGGAATACCATGTCCACGTCTGGTTACCACACTTTAAGAAGGATGTCAAGGCCTTGGAGAGGGTGTAGAGGAGAGTGTGGGGAAGCTAGGGTTGTTCTCTTAGAATGCACAGACTCGAATGGCCGAATGGTGCCATAATGATTTTATTTAATTCTAATCCCAATTCAGTCTCTCTTTTCAATTCAATTCTTCATACATAAATGTTTAATTGAATAGCAGAATCCTGCTTGTGTGACTCATTGTTTCAATTATGTACACTAAGTTTTCTCATTAAAACAGTTTCCAAGAAATTATTTAGCTTCTAACATCTACACAATTGGTGTAGACATTACACCAGATCTATTTGTTAGTTTTATTCAATTTTTCATTATTGGAGAATATTCACAGTTATTCAAGAGTAACAATATGTGGTGTTTTAGAAATTCGACTAAAAATGCATACCAGATGCTAAAATTACTGTAGAAGGATATCACTACTACTTGGGGAATTCAAGCTACAAATCTATTTTAAATATATGATAATGTGAAAAAAAATCTATGCATTTGGCATTGTACAACGACTCAAAACATTTTACAAAAATAAAAGCAAAATACTGCAGATGAAGAGTCATACGGACTTGAAACATCAACTGTATTCCTCTCTGCAGATGCAGGCAGACCTGAGTTTTTCCAGGCATTTTTGTTTTTATTTTCAAAAATTGGATCCTTATGTTCGATATATTTTTGTAAGTGGAGTAAATAATTTGCATCAGATGTAACCAATGGATCAAAGTCCTGTTTGTTTCAGAGCTCATCAAAATATTCACACCAAGCACTCATTGTCACCAGATTAAATTTTACTCCCTCTACCACTAATGAAATGAGGTTGTTGTGTGCATTGCTTATAGGATGCAAGTTGCCAAAGCTTCTTTGGCACCATATCCAAAGCCTGTAGTCTCCAACAGCTAGAAGGACATAGAAGAGGAATTGATGGTAGTGTTCCTAAGTTATACATTATCACATGTTGAACATGTATTGTCATTCCTTCATGGTTGCTGAAACTCCCAACCTGAAATAGAAACGTGGGAGTACCTTAACTATATAAACTGCAGTGCTTCCAGAAGGCAGCTCACCACCACAAGGGGAACTGGGGATCAACAATAAATATTGGCTGTCAATGATGCCCACCATCCTGTGAATGAATTTTTTAATAAAAGAATCAAGGTCTTTCCTTCAATGAGAAGTCAGCAAAAAATACTCGACTTCCACTGATACTTTTGGGCCATGTTACTGGTGAAATAAATTAGTCTCACTTAATCACTTTCCAATGTTCTCTTTCTCATGTTAAATAGGCATTAATTCTTAAAAATCAAGATGACATTTCTGATATAATCAGTAAGTTAGTCACATTATACTATCACATTACGCTCAGATCAACTGTGTTTCAAAAAAATGTTGATATAGTCAAGGAAATCACACTCATTTTAAACAACAATGGATTTAATTTTTGCAACTTGTACAAGCTGGCAGTTTATTTCATAATTAACACTTATTTTATAATGTTTAAAAAATAGTAAATAGCAACTCTATTTTATGTGCATGCTGTAGACCTCTTTGCTATGCAACTCTCATGTCATACGGCTTTAAAATATACTGTCAGAGAAAGAAAACAGGCAGGTGTTTACCACATGGAAAAGGTATCAAAACACCATAGTATTGATTTATCTAAATGCTGAATACATTGTAGATGCAACTTCAAACAGAAAAGTACCCAAACTGAACGCCATGAGGAAGGAATAATTAGAATCAAAAATGCAACTATGTAAAATTGGTTCATTAATTTATTTTTCATTCAAATAAGAAACTTTAGAATGATTGGAGGAAACAAGGAGGCTATTGTCACTGATGTAATGAAACACGGCTTCAAAACCTCAGTTTGAGGAAGTATACAAGATAAAAACAGATCAGCATTCTTCAAGTGTTTGACATCTTGATTTTAAGATTATGTAAATATTCTAGACACTGGCTGACATGTTCAAAAATGTTTTACAACTATTTTTAGAACAATCTCTATATAGCAAATAGTTTCAGATGCCTCAAACTGCCACTTAGGAATAAAATCTTAAACAGTCTCTCTCTCCAATACTGTGTGTTTCATCCAAAACCACAACATTGGTCTGGTAGTAAGCTTTTCCAGTGGCAGATGAGCTATAGTTGCAACAAATTCATTGCAATGAACACTGGAGGCACTACTGATGGTTTAAAAAGAATTGCAAAATTACAAGGAGCTTTAAAAAATACACAATTATATGGAAGATGATCAAGGAATAGAATAAGACAAGGGAAAAACAGAAGAGAGGTCAAATAGAGTGATTGTTTTTATTGCTCACAACTGGAGGATTAGTCGTTATTTTTCTTCACAGCTGGTGGCAAATGGCTGCTGCTAAAGTTGAGTACTAAATACATTGCATGTAAATCTAAAATGCTTGTGTTTTCTCTCCAGTGAATTAAATTGCCATACCGATGAACTCAGGTAGAAAAATCAATACTTTCCTCATGGATATCAATACTTGTTTTCTTGTTCTAACCCCACCATGAATTTTATTCAAATTATCCCAAATTCCAATAATCAAAAAAAGAAACTGCAGTCTATGACTAGCAGATAAAATATAATAGACAAATTAAGAGCATTTAAACAATTCCAGGCACCTCTGTGCCTCAGGTCCATTCCAGCTTGGGAATTTCCATTACTGCTTTAATCATGACATTCTTCCCTTGAAACGAGTACATCCAAAAGATAGTTAATACAGTGCAAAGCCTCAGAATTCAAGGTCCAGTTTTGAAAGCGACTTTGTTGTCGAATTCCCATCTTTAATCACGAATAGCAGATGTTGTATTCTTCATCCACTCACGGTGACATTCATGAGATAAATCTTATACAAAACAGAAACAGAAATACCTGGAAAAACTCAGCAGGTCTGGCAGCATCGGCGGAGAAGAGCACAGCTGATGTTTCGACTCCTCATGACCTTTCAACAGAACTAAGTAAAAGTAGGAAAGGGGTGAAATATAAGCTGGTTTAAGGTGGGGATGGTGGTGTTGTTGGGACAAGCAGCCAGTAATGGGTGGAGATAACCAAAAGATGTCACAGACAAAAGGACAAAGAGGTGTTGAAGGTGGTGATATTATCTAAAGGAATGTGCTAATTAAGAGTAGAAAGCAGGACAGACAAGGTACAGATAGATCTAGTAGGGGTGGAGTGAAGGAATACTAAAAGGGCTAAAAGGTAGAGATAAACAATAGGTGGAAATACATTTAAAAATAATGGAAATAGGTGGGAAAAGAAAAATCTATGTAAATTATTGGAAAAAAAACAAAGAGGGGGAAGAAATGGAAAGGGGGTGGGGATGGAGGAGAGTTCACGATCTAAAAATTGTTGAACTCAATATTCAGTCCGGAAGGCTGTAAAGTGCCTAGTCGGAAGATGAGGTGCTGTTCCTCCAGTTTGCGTTAGCTTCGCTGGAACAATGCAGCAAGCCAAGGACGGACATGTGGGCATGAGAGCAGGGTGCAGTATTGAAATGGCAAGCGACAAGGAGGTCTGGGTAATGCTTGCGGACAGACCGAAGGTGTTCTGCAAAGTGGTCACCCAGACTGTGTTTGGTCTCTCCAATGTAGAGGAAACCGCATTGGGAGCAACGAATGCAGTAGACTATGTTGAGGGAAATGCAAGTGAAATGCTGCTTCACTTGAAACGAGTGTTTGGGCCCTTGGACGGTGAGGAGAGAGGAAGTGAAGGGGCAGGTGTTGCATCTTCTGCAGTTGCATGGGAAGGTGCTGTGGGAGGGGGTTGAGGAGTAGGGGGTGATGGAGGAGTGGACCAGGGTGTCACGGAGGGAATGATCCCTACGAAATGCCGCCGGTGGGGGGGGGGGGGTTGATGGGAAGATGTGTTTGGTGGTGGCATCAAGCTGGAGTTGGCGGAAATGGCGGAGGATGATCCTTTGAATGCGGAAGCTGGTGGGGTGATAAAAGAGGACAAGGGGGGCCCTATCATGTTTCTGGGAGGGAGGAGAAGGTGTGAGGGCGGATGTGCAGGAGATGGGCCTGACACGGTTGAGGGCCCTGTCAACGACCGTGAGTGGAAAACCTCGGTTAAGGAAAAATCGGACATGTCAGAGGAACTGTTTTTGAAAGTGGCATCATCAGAACAGATGCGACGGAGGCAAAGGAATTGAGAGAATGGGATGGAGTCCTTACAGGAAGCGGGGTGTGAGGAGCTATAGTCAAGGTAGCTGTGGGAGTCGGTAGACTTGTAATGGATATTGGTGGACAGTCTATCACCAGAAATTGAAACAGAGAGGTCAAGGAAGGGAAGTGTCAGAGATGGAGCACGTGAAAACGATGGAGGGGTGGAAATTGGAAGCAAAATTAATAAATTTTTCCAGGTCCAGACGAGAGCATGAAGCAGCACCGAAGTAATCATCGATGTACCGGAGAAAGAGTTGTGGGAGGGGGCCGGAGTGGGATTGGAACAAGGAATGTTCTACATACCCCATAAAGAGACAGGCATAACTGGGGCCCATGCAGGTACCCATAGCCACACCTTTTATTTGGAGGAAGAGAGAGGAGTTAAAGGAGAAATTGTTCAGTGTGAGAACAAGTTCAGCCAGACGGAGGAGTAATGG
The DNA here is from genome assembly GCF_017639515.1 of Carcharodon carcharias. Classification (NCBI taxonomy): domain Eukaryota; kingdom Metazoa; phylum Chordata; class Chondrichthyes; order Lamniformes; family Lamnidae; genus Carcharodon; species Carcharodon carcharias. The sequence goes on along the minus strand of NC_054471.1, from coordinate 109,455,019 downwards.
TGGATGGGGGATTGTTTGGGCCTCTGTTCGAGGAAGAAGCAGAGAGCCGCTTGCTGCATTGTTCCAGTGAAGCTCAACGCAAACTGGAGGAACAGCACCTCATCTTCCGACTAGGCACTTTATAGCCTTCAGGACTGAATATTGAGTTCAACAATTTTAGATCTTGAATTCCATCCCCACCCCCTTTCTGTTTCTTCCCCCTCCTTTTTGTTTTTTTCCAATAATTTATATAGATTTTTCTTTTCCCTATTTCCATTATTTTTAATGTATTTCCACCCATTGGTTATCTCTACCTTTTAGTCCTTTTAGTATTCCTTCACCCCACCCCTACTAGTGCTATCTGTACCTTGTCTGTCCTGCTTTCTACTCTTAATTAGCACATTCCTTTAGATATCACCACCTTCAACACCTCTGTCATTTTGGCTGTGGCATCTTTTGGTTATCTCCACCTATTACTGGCTGCTTGTCCCAACACCACCCCCCCTCCCCCCTTAAACCAGCTTATATTTCACCCCTTTCCTATTTTTACTTAGTTCTGTTGAAGGGTCATGAGGACTCAAAATGTCCTCTTCTCCGCCGATGCTGCCAGACCTGCTGAGTTTTTCCAGGTATTTCTGTTTCTGTTTTTGTTTTGGATTTCCAGCATCCGCAGTTCTTTGCTTTGATAAATCGTATAACTCAGTGGAAAAGAAGGAAGTGTCAAGCTTCTTTCAAACTGTGTTCTGAAGGTTTATTTAATTCAACTTTTACTCCCTTTTCACCTACAGCCACAATGAAGTAAAACAAAATAAAATTAATATTTGTACCACAGTAGAATATTGCAAAGCACACAAGGGGCATGTATGATTTACATAAATAGATCTATTTTCTCCCCTGCACTTGAATCCACTGTTGCCCACAACACCACTTCCACATTCAGGTAGAAGCAGATGATGGCCTTGGTCTTGCAGAACTGCTCAATGATCAGCTGGAAAAAGATGCAAGTCCACAAGTTCTTTTCCAACAGACACACAAGTCACCAAATGAATTATTTTATTACAATTACAATCTCAATTGCAGCCAGTAAGAAATATAACATTTTACCCTGCCTTTTTTTTAAGTTGGACTTCCTGGAAGGAACATTCGCCACAACTTAATTTCTACATGGGAATGAGAAAATCCTGCTTTTTTTTAAACCTATGAGAGCAGATTTTGAGAGTTAAGACTCTCTCATAGCATTGCATTACAGGAACACAGATCAGAAAATTGGGTATTGAGTTCAGTGTCCTTGCACTGGTCATTCAATGACTGAAAAATCAGGATTGCCATTAATCAGGAATGCTAACCATCCTATTTGTTTCTTTCATTGCACTCCCACCACACCAGAAGTCTTGCCTCACAGAACTTACCCTCTTGTGCTTTCTGTTTACAAAACATTTGGGGGAAAGAAAAACAAAGTAGTCATTCAATTAAAACAGACCTGGGGTGTTTCAGGTATATCAATGGAAATGCATTTGATGCATTTAATCACTCTGGCAAACAGCAGCAGAACCCAATTTTTAATAATTTCTTGCATCTAATTAAGCTCACACATAGATCCAGGTTATTGAGCATGATCGTCCTCTTCATAAAATATTAAGTGCTAAAATATTAAGTTTACCATGTTTTGCAACTTACAATTTAATTTGTTATATTCAATGGAAAGGGACGGGCTCCCCTATTGGTAAATAAAATCAACACCTGATTGATTTAGATCCAAGTGTAATGTTATTCTGCCACCTCCCAAGTACAAGGAGCACAGTATAAAACCAGCTGCAAATATAAACTGAAGATTCTTTGTTCATTTTCTGGGTACAATACAGATTTACCTTGAAATATGGGAAAGTGAAATGGACAAATGCAGATTAATTAAGGAAAGACAGCATTGATTTCTTAAGGGAAAAACATGTTTAACTAATTTGCTGGAGTTTTTTGAAAACGTAACAGAGAGGGTTGAAGAGGTGCAAGGCCAGGAATGCACAGAGTGTGGTAGAGGCAGGTTCAATTGAGGCATTCAAAAGGGAATTAGATTGTTATCTGAAAAGGAAGAATGTACAGGGTTAATGGGAGAAGGCAGAAGAATGGCACGAAGCTCATTCGGAAAGTTGGTGTAGACACGATAGGCCGAATGGCCTCCTGTGTTGTAACAATTCTGTGATTCTGCAAATTTATTTTTAATTCAGTTCTCTCTGTATGCTGAACTGAGGCAGGGGACCAAATGGCTTCTTCCTGCTCCTATTTCTTATGCTATTAGTGAATTACATGAAACTTGCTCATCCATTTTAGTAGCCTAAAAACATGGATTTAAATTGGCAATTTTGGTGGAGCTGGTTTTTGTTCTATATTAACTTGTAGCATCATACAATTTAAACCTCAGGATGACTAAACCTCAAGATGACTAAACAAACTTATTTTGTGATTCAAATAATCTTTGACTTTTAAAAAGCAGTGGCATTAATTGCAAATGCTAGAAATCGAAGATGAGGACTGAAAATGTTCAATGTACATAGCAGGCCAGTTACCATCTTTTAAAAAAAGACAGGTTATAATAAGATGGGGATTAACAGCTCTCCTGAGGGAGTGCTGCACTGTCAGAGGTACTATCTTTCAGATGAGACAATAAACCGAGGCCCCATCTGCCTGCTTGGGTTGATGTCAAAGATCTCATAGTACGATTTTGAAGAAGGGCAGGGGAGTCATCCTTGGTGTTTTAGCTGATATTTATTCATCAAAATCACAGATTATCTGGTCATTAATATTTTGTTTGTGGGTGTTTGCTGTGCACATATTGGCTGCTGCATTTCCTACATTACAACAGTAACTACACTACAAAAAGTACTGCATTAACTGTAAAAGCACTTTGAGATGTCTGGTGGTTGTAAATAACATTCTATGAGTGAAAGTCTTTCTTTCTAAAGACTGCAGATAGAGGATTTAAAGACTTAGTAGAGATCCACAAAAAGTAAAGTATGAACAATAAGGAAAAATAATGCAACAAGCAAACAAGCCAAGGATTCAGCAGATCTGAAAATAAAACAGAAAATTTAAGCAAAAACATGGTATCTGCACCTATCCTGTGAAAAGAAAAAAGGTACAGACTCACACAGACCTAACCCCCTAGTGTTGATTGAGGAATAAATATCAGCTAAAACACCAAGGATGACTCCCCTGCCCTTCTTCAAAATCGTACTATGAGATCTTTGACATCAACCCAAGCAGGCAGATGGGGCCTCGGTATATTGTCTCATCTGAAAGATAGTACCTCTGACAGTACAGCACTCCCTCAGGAGTGATTTTTGTGCTAAAGCCATGGAGTCAGACTTGAACGCAGAACCTTGTGACTCAGAGGTGAGAGTGCTACCAATTGGGCCACAGCTAATACGTCTCGGTATTTATCTTTATTCCTGTCTCTATTATCTCACTAATGCTTCATATATCCCATATATGAACTTGTATCTCATTTGCAAGCCATTGAACCAGGCTCTCTCTCTCTGCGACTGGTATATCAACTGGCTCTCATCCAATCGCCATTTTTCCCTGTATATTGTCCAACCTTACTGAAATGCTTGTCTTTCAATCTTCAATTCCAATACTGTATTAACTGGAGTATTAATTATGAAATGTCAGTACCTGATATTTTCTTTACAGAAGCTAACTGACCTGCTATGCATCCAATATTTTCTGTTTTCATTCACAGAACTTTAGCTTTTATGAAGGATATCAGCTAGACTGTATGTAAAGGTTCTCTCAGAGCAGAAAAATGAAATTGCATTATATAGAACATACAGCAGAGAAACAGGCCCTTCGGCCAACTGCGGTAAACAGGTGTTTATACTCCATATGAGCCTCCTCCTGCCTATCCTCATCTTGCCCATCAACGTAACCTTCAATTCCATTCTCCTTCAAGTACTTATCAATGCATATCTCCAACTTTCCTGTCAACATTTTTGCAAAAATCATATTCTGTAGCCACCTGACTGTTATAAATTAGAATTTTAAGCAAAAAAAAACTCATGTATATTCTGAATCTACCTATTCTGCAAAGCAATGCAGTTAGCCTTAATTACAATAAAATGCTGCATCATACAGATGTTTTTAAACCTATGGTGCTCCCTTTGAGCTTCATGCTTGAAAACTAATGGAGACAGCCTTGGAGTAGGCCTTTTGTGTAGAGCACCTTAGCATCACAAATGTGGTTATTCAATCCTTCCTTCACCTCTGTCTTCCAACCACCCCCTCATTATCACAACCTTGCCTGTCTCTATATTCTCAGCATAACACGCTCCTCCTACAGTTTAAAATTGTATCATCTCTCAGTAACTCATATACAATACAGGGGGCGGCCAATTAGCCCATCAAGTCCCTGCCAGCTCATGGCGCAATCCAGTCAGTCCCATTACCCCCACTTAATCAAAGTAGTCCAGCAAGTTTATTTTCTTCAAGTGCTCATCCAATTTCCTTTTGAACTCATTAATTATTTCTGTTTCCACCTTCCTCGTGGGCAGCGAGTTCCAGATCATTACCAATGACTGCGTAAAAAAAATTCTTCCTCACATTCCCCCTGTATATCTTGCCTAAAATCTTAAATTTGTGTCCTAGTTCTATTATCAGCTAGTGAGAAGACTTTTTCCTTGTCTACCTTATCCAAGCCTGTAATAATCTTGTACACCCATTATCAATCTTCTTTGCTTCAACAACAACCACCTCAGCTTTTCCAACCTAACCTTGTAATTAACACCCCACCCCCCCCCAAAAATCCTAGAGTCATTCAAGTAAATCTCCTCTGCACCCCACCCTCTAAAGAACCTTACATCTTCCCTAAAGTGTGACGACCAGAACTGGACACGATACTTTAGTTGGCCTAACCAAAGCTTTATACAGGTACAACATAACCGCCCTGTTTTTGTTCTCAGTGCCTCAAATTACAAAGTCTAAGATCTCCTAATCTTTGCTAACCACTCTATATGTCCTGCCATTTTAAAAGATCTATTGACATGCACCCCTCAAGGTCCCTGCATACTTAGAATTCTGCTATTAAATCTATATTTCTCTCCGTATACCTTCTGCCAAAATACTCTATTTAATTCCTTCTGCCACCCTATGTACTGCTGCAGGCAATTCATATCATTCTCAATGTTTGCCATGCCAAGTTTGGTATCATCTGTAAATTTAGAAATTTTACTCTGTATTCCAAGGTCCAAGTCATTCCCCTTGGGGAGCATCACTCTCTACCCACTTCAGTCCATGATTACCACGATTCACTGTTTTCTGTCCTCAAGCCAATTTTTTTTATCCAACTGAAAGCTGATCTCCTATTCCATAAGCCTCAGTTTTTTTTTTAAAAACAGCTTTTTTATGTGGTACACTTTTAAAAAATCTATATAGGCAACATCCACCTTCACTGTTACTTCAAAAAATTTTATGAGTCAAGCAAGATCTGCATTTTACAAATGATTTTTTCCACTGATTTTGGATTACCCATCACTGATGTTAAAGCAACTGACCTGCAATTGCTAACACTGTCCTTACACCCTTTCTTGAACCATGTGCCTTCATCCAAGGAGCCTTGTTTTTGGCTCCCTCACCTTCTGTCCTTATTGGACTGTACCTAGATTGTATCTGAAGCATCTTTTCCTTAAAGATCACCTATTGTTACAGATTCTCGTCAGTCTAATTCTTGAAACTTTAGAACTCTTAGCTTCACACCATCTTCCTTTCCTTCTACAATCTACGGGCTTTCAGTATCTGAGCTTGGCAGCAGTAAATGTCCATGTCTATCATCATAAGATTTAGCTATTTAAAATAGCTACTTGTCTGAGTTTTTAAAGAATAACTATTAAAGTAATTATTTGAGAGAGAAATGCTGGTACCATCTTCTGTTGGCAATAAATTACAATTTATGATGTGGCTAGTAAAATACTTTTGACTACTTACATTTAATTTCTGGATGGTATCAAAGTTAATTTAAATACAGTAAAGAGGCCAATTTACCTGTTGAATATTTGTCTTTAGCTCGTGTTCGCTCATCTGCATCAAAATACCAGACTGTTATGGCGTACCTAAAGTTTAATATAAAAGTGGTTAATGTTTCCCCCATTAGGAGATTATTCCCAGTAAAATTAACTCTTTCACATTCATCATATACAACACCATGAGTGCTGAACAATAAAAGTGCAGTGCTTTGTGTCATGAAGGACTACACATTCATAGCAAACAGCTTTTCTTGAACTCTGGAATAGAAAGGATCGGTGAATATGAAGCTAGATGTCTCAAGAGGCAATGCTGTAAAGTTCTATTTAATCTCAACTAGACAGGTCATTTCTTACAGTTGGTCATAATATTTGGCAGCAAGATTTAAGGCTTAGCATGTTTCAAACAAAAAAATCTGGCTCTACAATAAATATATCTAAATATTAAAATTACATGTAGGGCATGCACTTATCTACCAACTTTACTTTTGGATTTTTGGTCATGTTTCTCTATGAAAATTTACGTCCATCTTCAGTCTTATTTGAAAAATACATGATTCAGATAGTGTCTATTTTTCTATTTTCTGTGCAATGCATAGGGCCGCTCCATACCGTTGTTCATTATAATAGTGGCTACACTTCAGTTGTACTTAATTGGCTATAAAAGGTGTTTTGTGACTCCCGGAGATCATGATAAGCATATTTTTCTTTTAACATAGATATTAATTATTGCAACACAATCACTTGAAATCTGCCAGCTGTCTTGCTGAAGCAGTACAGGATCTAAATTACACAACTTTGCTACTTGTGCCTGTTGATAATTTTGCATATGCAATTAATGTTGGTACACACTAAGTTCCACCTGGCCACTTTTCAATATTCTAAGGATCTGATTCTCTCCCAGGGCACACTTTAAAAAAAAATCAACAGTTTGAATTATGGCTTCATTGAGGAAGGAGTGCTGAATACACTCCACAAACAGCCAACTTGAAGCACCTTCTGACTGGAGATTGAGCTCAGTATTATTCAACATATATACCTATGAGCTCAGCATTATTCAAAATATATACCTAGTGCCACACTGAAAAACATTCTCGTGCGGCCAGAACTGCAAGCTTTGACAATCTCGAATGGATGTCAGCAATCAAAGCTGCTCATGGATGAGCAATACGTAATGTTCACCTTTGCAGACAAAGTTTTATAGCTGCTTCCACATCGAACAATCCACTCCATTTATTCACCACCTTCTGCATAAAGTCAGTTAAACCAAAACTACTCTCTCAAGTTAGAGCTCCTGACCCAAGTTCTGGAGCAGATTGTTGCAAGAGAAACCACTGATTAGAAAAAGATAGTTCTGGTCATAATAACCTTAAGAGGCGAACGCCCAAACAACCCCAATGGAAAAAAACTGATGAACAAGATTTCACTTTAAAACTTTTGTTGTAACAAATCAAACAAAATCAACAAAGTTAAGCACGCGTTAACCAATCAAGTTAAGCATGCATTCACCGATAAAGGTATTTCCTTGTTAGTTCATTTTAAATAGTGGATACAACAAAGATAACTCTCACAAATGTCTTAGTGCCACATTTATGCTGGAAGTGATGCTATGTGCAGTCTCAAAATTCTTTAAACTATGCCTTCTGAACATAGGGTCTCTTTACTTTTCCCACTCACTGGATTTGACCTCCAAGTTACTTTTACCAACAGGTTTATTCCATCACAGTTCCCCAGATATAACTGACATCAACAAGGTGCACTTTGACAAACCCTCTCTTCCTCGGATCATGATAGTCCTGATGGTGTGGCTTTCCAGAGTTCCTTTTCAACCAACATCATCCTGGTTTGTGGTCTGGTCACCGCTGGAACAAACACTCAGCTCATTAGTATACCTGAGCTTCTTATACAGCTTTAGGTTTCAGTCCCTTTTAGCTAGCTGGTACATTGCTTCACCAAGAGCTCCCATCTGTCCTCTTTTTCTGAACAGAAAAACAGACTTGTCTCAGAGAGCTCTTCTTGCTCCTCCTGAATGCCTGGAGTTCTTTGCGGGTTCTTCAGAACAACAGGCTGAAGGATGATACCCCCAATTAGCTTCTATTTGCCTTTGTTTGGTTACCGAGCTTTCATTTCCATTACAACCTCGTCACTTCTCGGAAATGACCTCAACAGCCAGGAAATCCAATTACACTCACTGCACATCACCGCCACCCACCCCCCCCGCCCCAACTTTCTAGAATTACCTTATTTTCCCTTGGGCTAGGAGAGCTCTCAAAAATACAAGCTTCTTGCAAACTGTAGAGTTCAGCAAAATTATCAACCCCACTACCCTCATCAATCCTCTCCTTTAGTTCAAATAACTCAATCAAGCCCAATCAAAGACAGCAGAGATTTGTTAAGGCAAGGTTGTATCTGACTATAACATGTTTGATTTTGAGGTGATAACAACAAGGGTCATTATCTATTTGGATTTTGGCAAAGCTTTAGATAAGATCATATCACATACGAAAGTAAAAGTGATGGGATCCAAGGCAAAGTAGCAAGTTGGATCAAAAAATTGGTTCAGAGGAAGAAAGCAGGGGGAAAATGGTTGATTGGAGTTTTTTTGGCTGGAAAGTCTGCTTCCAATGGGGTTGCACAGGGCTCAGTACAAGTTCCATTGCTTATTGCAGTATATTTCAATGATTTGGACTTGAATATAAGGGTATGATTAAAAAGTTTGCAGCCAATACAAAAAAATGGGCATTGGTGGATAATGAAGAGAACTGTCGACTGCAGGAAAATGTTAATGGACTAGTCAGGAGGTCAGAGCAGTGACAAATGGAGTTCATCCAGAAAAGTGTGAGGTAATGCATTTGGAAAAACTAACAATGCAAAAGGATACACATTAAATGGTAGGATACTGAGAAGTGTAGAGGAACAGAAGGACCTTGGAGCACATTTCCAGAGATCCTTGAAGGCGGCTGGACAGGTGGATAAGGTGGTCAAAAATACATGTGGGATATTTGCCTTATAAGTTGAGTCATAGAATACAAGAGCTGGGAGGTTATGTTGAAACTGTACAAAACTCTAGCGATGCTACAGCTGGAGTACTGTTTGCAGGTCTGGTCAGCACATTATAGGGGATACCTAATTGGTGTGTAAAATTATCAGGTGTCTAAATATAGTGGATAGGAAAGCCAAATTCCCCTTGTTTAAGAGGTTCATAATCAGGGGACATAGATTTAAGGCAAGACACCTAAGAGGGGAATTTTTTTTCCACTCAGCGGCTGCTGGGGATCTGGAACTCACTGCCTGAAAAAGGATCTAGAGATAGCAGCCTTCACAACATAAGAACTTGGATACGCACTTGAGTGCTGTAACTTACAAAGCTACTGACCAAGAGATGGAAAGTGGGATGAGGCTGGATGGTGATTTGTCAGCCCACATGGACACAATGGGCTGAAATGACTGGCCTTTTTCCATGCTGTAAATTTCAATTATGCTATGGTTTCTATGAAGATAGTCAAACACAATTTGCCTTTGACAAATCCATGCTGACTTCCATTTATCAGCCTGTGCTTTCAAAATGTCAACTAATTTTGTACTGGATTATGGCCTCTTTTTTCCCCACCACTGACATTCAGCTGACTGGCCTCTAATTGCTGGGTTTCTCTCTTTTTTGAAAAAAAGGGATATAACATTTGCAATCCTCCAGTCTTCTGGCATAATCCCCCTATCCAAGGAAGATTTGAAGATCGTGGCCACTACCTCCACAATTCCATCCTCATTTCCTTCAGTCATCTAGGATGCATCCATTTGGACTTGGTGACTTTCCTACTTGGAAGACCAGCAACCATTAAGTGCCTGCGGTCTTGATCCTATCCAATATTATTACTGCCCTCTCCTTTTATGCTACATTGGCATCACCTTATTCTCTAGTAAAGACAGATACAAAATTACTCATTCAGTAGTTCAGCGATACTGCCTCCAGAAGAAAGCTCCTCTTTGGTCCCACCCTCCTTTAACTACCCTTTTACTATTTAGGTGTTCATAGAATTTTGAGTTCCCTTTTATGTTAGCCGCTAATCTAGTCTCATTCTTCTTTGCCCCCAATTCAAGATTTCCTCCGTACTTTATATATTCATATTCTCCATTAGCCACTGTTATTATGAATTTATAATCATCGTAAGCCTTCTTCTGCCTCAAGTTAGCCTCTGCATCTTTATTCATTCATGAAGCTTTAGAAGCCCTTTCCTCCCGATGGAAACGTGGCTACACTGTACCAACAGCTCTTCAAAGACTTGCCATTTTTCAATTACTATTTTGACTGCCAATTTCTGAGTCCAATCCACCTGGAGTATTTTTCAATTCACTGAAGTCAGTCTTCCTCAAGTTAAGTTTTTTTTTTACACTTCATTATACCTTGTCCTTTTCTATAACTACTCTAAACCCAAATTCTATCCTGCTGAAACATGCCCCACCGGCTCATTTTGTTTCCCAGAATTTGATCTGACACAGCTTCCTTCCTCTTTGGGTTGGACACTGATCAACAAAGTGCCTTGGGCTCATTTCAGGAATTCTTCCCCCTGTATTCCCCTTACACTGTTAATATCCCAGTCTTTACTTGGATAATTTAATTTCTCCAATTGTCACTATTCTATAGTTTGTAAATTTCTGTAATTTGCTTAGAAACTTGTTTTCCTGTATCCTTCCCACTACTTTGTGGCCTATAAGTATCCAGCCAGTAGTGTAATAGCTCCCCTATTGTTCCCAATTCAAATCAAATAGATCATGTAGTTGGTGTCAAAGACACCATCCTTCTCCAGTGCATCCTTATGCCATTCCATGTCACTCACCCCTCCTCCATTTTTTCATTCCCAACTTTCCCCAATACCTTGAAGCCAGGAATAATAAGTACTCAATTTTCCCTTCTTTGAGACAGGTCTCTGTTATTGGCACTATATCATTATCCTGTGAGGTAAATTGTGCCTGCAGCTCACACCCTTATTTACATGAGTTTACATACATGCATTTTAAATCCATCTTAGACTGCCTCACATTGGATGATGGATATACATCTTGTAAATTATGTGTGTTGAACAGAAGCCAAAAGGGAGTACTCTATGTTGGTGCCTGTAATCCTTGAAACAAAATGTGAGAAATCCTGACAAGATTGCAACCTTGACATAAAAATAGGCACACTGACAAACACCTGAAGAAATTGTTTGAATGACATGAGGAAATTTGTTCAAAAGTTTTGAATCCACAGCAAAACTATTTTTTTGAGGATTGCAAAACCACTTAACAGAACCTGCATGTTCCTACTTGATGGGAACTGGCTACCTGGATACAACAGCTAGCATTATGTTAATCTCAGCTGCTCTAAGAATCTTAAAAGCTAGTACACCAAATAATTGGAGGCGTAAGTCTAACTCATAGGAAAAAAGGACAATTCCTTTTGGATGACCTGATCCTACACAATTGTGGTGATTAGCTCTCAGTTCATCACAAAAATGCAACTCATTTCACATACTGCTTTCAAAATCCGAACTTGGAGAAAATAAGGTCAAAGACCCCAGGATGTCAAAGAACCCTCAAAGTGGCTTCTCCACAGGCCCATAAATAAATTAGATAAACGTGGCTAGCAGATGTAGATCTATCTCAGAGAGCATATACCAAGGAAAGCCCGACATTTTTGCTGTACCATTTGCTTCTACGTATCAAGTGCATCTGCAAAAATACAACTTAAAGTTCCTGGGGGAAGATCAAAACATGCAGGCAAGTGTGATCACATAGCAATATTTCCGAGCAACAGACTGAGCTCAGAATTCCAAGACATAAATAACAGCCTGCTATTGCATAAAGATGACACGTAACAGGTTAAATCTGTTGACACCATTATCAAATCAAATTGTAGAGCAAACATCTCAGTTCGTCACTGGAATGCTCAACAGTCTACTTTGCTGAGTGGGCTTTTGGCAGAAACAATCCAGTAGAGCCAGATTACCCACTGGGCTGGCTCTTCTTGTGACGACCATAATATTGCCTCAAGCATTTTTTAAAAATTCATTCACGGGATATGAGCTTCGCTGGCTGGGCCAGCATTTATTGCCCATCCCTAGTTGCCCTTGAGAAGATGGTGGTGAGCTGCCTTCTTGAACCGCTGCAGGTTTACCCACAGTGCTGTTAGGGAGGGAGTTCCAGGACTTTGACCCAGCAACAGTGAGGGAATGGTGACATATTTCCAAGTAAGTCAGGGTGCTGAGTGATTTGCAGAGGAACTTCCAGGTGGTGGTGTTCCCATCTATCTGCCCTTGTCCTTATAGATGAGTGGTTGTGGGTTTGGAAGGTGCTATCTAAGGAGCCTTGGTGAATTCCTGCAGTGCATCTTGTGGATGGTACACACTGCTGCTACTGTGCGTCAGTGGAGGAGGGAGTGATGTTTGTGGATGTGGTGCCAATCAAGCAGGCTGCTTTTTCCTGGACAGTGTCAAGCTTCTTCATTGAGCTGCATTCATCCAGGCAAGTGGTAGTATTCCATCACACTCCTGACTTTTGTCTTGTAGATGGTGGACAGGCTTTGGGGAGTCAGGAGGTAAGTTACTTGTCACAGAATTCCTAGCCTCTGACCCGCTCTTGTAGCCACAGTTTTTATATGGCTAGCCCAGTTTGGCTTCTGGTCCATGGTAACCCCCAAGATGTTGATAGTGGGGGATTCAGTGATGGTAATGTCATTGAACATCAAGGGGCATTGGTTGGATTCTCTCTTGTTGGAGATGGTCATTGCCTGACACTTGTGTGGCGCGAATGTTACTTGCCACTTGTCAGCCCAAGCCTAGATATTGTCCAGGTCTTGCTGCATTTGGGCATGGACTGATTCAGTATCTGAGGAGTCACGAATGGTGCTGAACATTGTTTAATCAAAAGCGAAGCAAACATCCCCACTTCTGACCTTATGGTGGAAGGAAGGTCATTGATGAAGCAGCTGAAGATGGTTGGGCCGAGGACACTACCCTGAGGAACTCCTGCAGTGATGTTCTGGAGCAGAGATGACTGACCTCCAACAACCACAACCATCTTCCTTTGTGCTAGGTATGACTCCAACTAGCAGAGAGTTTTCCCCTTTATTCCCATTTGGGAGCAAGTCATGCAGATCTTACAAGCTTCCAGGTGTGGTAAACAGATATTGTGGACACTTATGGCCTTTTTGAAATGGCTGTACTGAGTGCAATGTTAAATTCCATTTAGCCAGAGACATAAGATAAAGTTGAACAAAATCTAACCCAAAAGCAAAATTAGCTGTGGTATAACATGTAAAAACTTTTTGCAGAATGACAGTGAGGGAAATCAAGAACATCCAAACTTATTTGGGCCACTTAACTGCTTACTTCAAGGCACCATACAGAAAAATTCCAATATAAAACAAAATAAAAACAACATGATCAGAAATATTTCTTCATTATTTGCTGTAGTATTAAGCTTATATAAAGACCATTTATAAATGCAAGTGTAAAGATTGTATACAATTTATTTGGCTTGCTTTGTTATCTGTAGTGCCAGGTGTTTAAAATCTGATCAAGCAAACTGTTTATTATTAGGCTCAACACTGCTGGTTTGCAGGGACTGAATAAAGGACATGATGAGATCAAAAAATGATATCAGATGAAATATTTAACTGGATCTACTTATATCAAACTCCAGTCTAGATTTGGAAGTGCTTGATGCCAATACTGGAAATTAAAAATGGAACTGTACTTTATCTGACAGCATTATTAATCTTGAGAACACAAAAAAGTCCTCAAAACAAGTTATTTTTGGCCCAGTGCAAGTTTCGCAGTACACCTACAAGAGAAATAATTAGATAATATCCATCAGCTGTACCTCTCCATCACTATCTAGCTCACTTGTTCAACACTTGTCTATCTAGTAATACCCAAGAGTGTCTCCTGTTACTCACATTAAGAGATTGTGGTGGAAGGGTTAATCCAGGCTGGTCCGTTGGTTCAAGCTGGTTTATTTTCAAGGCAGCTCCCCAGTACTACTGACTTCCAAGTAGCTTCCACACAAAATGTTCCAGCTGCATCTTTTTATTCTGTTTAGATGGGATAATCATGCCCATCATCTGTTTAACTAGCAATTGTCTTTAACAAGTTGATTGCCATGCAGTGAGTTTATTTATACATTGACATCTCCCACTTTTTTTCTCGTCCCACTTTTCCAACATTACCTATGAAAGCTTCCCCCTCTCCACAAGGATCTATCCTTGTGCCTCTCCTCTTCCTCATTTACTTGCTATCACATCATCAAACTTGGGATTAGTTTCCAAATTTTTGTTCGTAACATCTCCCCTTATCCACTGCTTCTCTTAAGCTCTTGCACTGCATCTGTGTGGACTGATTGCTTATCCAAAATCCAGTGTTGGATGAGTCATAATTGCCGCCAGTTAAATACAAAGCCATTGTCATCAGCCCTCATTCTAGCCACCAATTCATTCCCTTCTCTGGCCATTGTCTCAAGCTGAACCAAAGCGTATCCTTGTCACTGATCCAATCACTCCTGCCTGGCCACAGTCTCAAGTTCAATTGACTTTTGCTTTGGTGCCCTATTTCACAGTGGGCTGAGCTTCTATCCTTTCCCTGATTAAGATCACCTACTTCCATTCTATTACATTGCTCAACTCAGTACCCTGCCACTGCAAACCTCAATTGCCCATTATCTCTAGCCTCAACTATTCCAATACTCTTCTCATAGGCCTCCCATTCTCCAGCCTCTAAAATTCAGCTCATCCAGAATCTACTGCTCATTTTCCACACTGCACTAAATCTCAATCATCCATCATCTCTGTCTTCACTCACCTACATTGGTTCCCAGTCCCTGCCAATACCTTCAATCTAATTTCCATATCCTCATATTCAAATCCTTCCATTGTGTCACTCTTCTCTATTTCTGTAAGCTCCTCCGGCTCCACAATGCCCCAAAATTTTCCATTGCTCCAATTACAGTCTCATGTGCACCCTGCTGTGCCATTGGTAGCTCTGCCTTTAATTCTCTTGGCCCCATAAACTCCATTAACACCACTACCTCTGTCTCATCTTTTAATATTTTCCATTGCCCAGAAGAGGGCTGAAAAACAAGTATAGTTAGCGGTTGTATATTTTTCATTCCCAATAAAGTTAAGGTAATACGCTAGAAAGGTCAAAATGCACCCTATAAATAACAAAAAAAAACTCCCCAAGCTCTTCAGTGAGGTGCAATTAGACAAAACTACATATGGGAGTCACAAAAAGAACATTGGAACATAGGCTCAAGAGTAGACCATTTGGTGCTTCAAGTCTGTTTATGTTAAAAGGCATGATAAAAATGCAGGCAGTTGTTGCAATCAGTTCATATTTAGTGTTATTCATTTAATGTTGTTCACTGACTGTGATGCCTGTCTTGATGGGACCCTAGTGACCAACCTGAAACCTCTGCTGCAATCTGAAGGTGTGTGAACAGTTTTTTGGGAGATAGTCCTGCTACTTGTGAACCTTAATTTAACTGACAGTTTTGTTTAATTGTATAGGATGCCTCTAACAGAGCAAGGTTGTCCCAGCCCGACATGTCTCTCTACCGAGCCTGCAGGGTCAGGTGTTCAAAACAAAGGCAAATGAAGTGAAAAATTCTGCAAGGAGCTGTTCTTCCAATCACGGACTGTTTCCCATGATTGCTGCTGGGAGACTCACAGTGAGGGCGGTGCGGGGGCTGGGGGAGAGCAGGGGTGGGAGGGAGAGCGGGAACACACACTAGGGAGAGAGATATACTTCAGTTGCAAATGAAGCAGCTTGATATTGAAAGAATAGAGATAGGCAAAAGCTTGAATTGGAAGATAGGGAAATGACAAAACTTGAAAAAAAGACAGTTTAATGGAAAAAGAGCAGAAAGGGAAAATAAGCAATTATAAGAGATAGAAATGCAAAAGCTTAATATTTGAGGAAATAGAAGGAAAGAGACAGAGCTTCAGAGAGAGAAAGAAGCCAGGTAATATGAATTGTTTAAAGGGAAACTTAGAATAAAGGATGAAAGGATAGATAGCGATTCAGATGGTGACTGATTCCTTTGAGGAATTTAACTAAAAATCTTCGGTTGGTGCCTAAATTTACAGAGGATGGAGTTGAAAGATATTTCACCTCATTTGAAAAGATAGCTATGAAATTGAATTGGCCAAGAGGTGCTTGGAGTATTATGCTACAGAGTCTTTTGTCAGGTACAGCAATGAATGTGCATGCTAGTTTATCAGAGAAAAAATCTGCAGATTATGAGATAGTAAAGGCAGCAATATTAAGTGCTTAGTATTATGAAGCGGGAGAGCAGGTGCACACTCGCCCTCTCACGCAGGCGCACACCTACACAGCTCAAAGGGAACATTGCTATTCACTTCAACTGTTTGTTTAAATTTGCTCAATAAACTCTATTTGCAATTTTAAGTCTGAGATATATATAGTTTTAGAGTTATCTGTCTACCAACTGAAGATCAAGAACATGCAGTAACATCTCCCAGTGATTAGAGAGCACAACTCTGAGGAAGCTGTGGCAAAGTGGTACCATCACTGAACTAGTAATCCAGGTTAAAGTTCTGTAGATATGGGTTCAAATCCCATCACAGCAACTGGTAGAATTCAAGTTCAATTAGTAAAATCTGGAATTAAAAACTAATCTCAGTAATGCAGATCATGAAACCATTGTCAACTGTCATAAAAACCCATCTTTAGGAAAGGAAATCTGCTCTCCTTACTGATTTGGCCTACATATGAAATAGCCGAGCAAGCCCCTCAGTTACAACAGTCCACTACAAAGTCTGCAAGGAATTTAGAAAGAATCACCCAGCATCGATCTAGGCACCAGAAACAACAATGGTCTGCAAACTCCTCCTTAGTAACATCTGGGGACTTATGCAAAAATTGGAAGAGCTGTCCCACAGACTAGAGAAGCAACAGCATGACATAGTCATACTCACCAAACCATACCTTACAATATCCCAGTTACCACCATCCCTGGGTACGTCCTGTCCCCATGGCACTACAGACCCATAAGAGGCGGCTAAACAATCAGGAGAGAGTTGCCCTGGGGATCTCAACATTGACTACAGACCCCATGAAGTCTCATGAAATCAGGTCAAACATAGGGGCAAGGAAATCTCCAAGTGATTACTATCTACTGTCCCGCCTCAGCTATGAGTCAGAACTCCATGTTGAACACTAATTGGGGAGGCAGTGACGTGGTGGCATTATCAATACTGGACTAGTATTCTAGAGACCCAAGGTGGTTGAATCCCACCACGGCAAATGGTGAAATTTGAATTCAATAAAAATCTAGAATTAAAAGTCTGATAATGACCACAAAACCATTGCTAATTGTCATAAAAACCTATCCAGTTCACTAATGTCCCTTGGGGAAGGAAATCTGCCATCTTTACCTAGTCTGGCCTACATGTGACTCCAGATGCACAGCAATGTGGTTGACTCTTAAATACCTTTTAACAAGGGCAATTAGGGATGGGCAATGAATGCTGGCCTAGCCAGTGACACCCACATCCCATGAATGAATAAAAAAATTGGAGGAAGCAATGAGGAAGGCCACAGGACATACTCTGGATGGGGGACTTCAATGTCTATCACCAAGACAGGCTAAGTAGCACCACTACTGACTGAGCCCTAAAGGACAATGCTGCTAGTCTGGGTCTGCGGCAGGTAGTGAGGGAATCAACAAGAGGGAAAAACCTACTTTGAACTCATCCTCACCAACCTACCTGTTGCAGATACATCTGTTCATGGAAGTACTGGCAGGAGTGACCACCATATAAGTCCTTGTGGAGACGAAGTCCCATCTTCATCATGTTGTGATGCATTACCACCATGCTAACTGTTCTGCAGTCCTGCAATATTCAGCTGAAAATAACGGTGGACAATTAAACAACTAACTGGAGTAGGAGGCTCAACAAACATCCTCATCCTCAATGATGGGTGAGTCCAAAGTGAGTGCCCTTAACGTCAAGGCAGCATTTGACCGAATGTGGCATCAAAGAGCCCTAGCAAAATTGAAGTTGATGGGAGTCAGGAGGAAAACTTTCCGCTGGTTGGAATCATACTGAGCACAAAGGAAGACAGTTGTGGTCGTTAGAGATCAATCATCTCAGCTCCAGGACATCACTGCAGGAGTTCATCAGGGTAGTGTCCTAGGCCCAACCATCTTCAGCTTCTTCATCAATGACCTTCCTTCCATCATAAGGTCAGAACTGGGGATGCTCACCATTGATTACACGATGTTCAGCACCATTCACGATTCCTCAGATACTGGAGCAGTGCATGCCCATGTGCAGCAAGACCTGGACAACATTCAGGATTGGGCTGATTAGTGGCAAATAACATTACTGCCACACAATTGCCTGGCAATAACCATCACCAACAAGAGTGAATCCACCCATCTCTCCCTGACTATCAATGGCATTACCATTGCTGAATTCCTCGCTATCCACATCCTGTGGGGTTACCATTGATCAGAAACTGAACTAGACCAGGCATATAAATACTGTGGCTGCACGAGCAGGTCAGAGGCTGGAAATTCTGTGGAAAGTAACTCACTTCCGACTCCCTAAAGCCTGTCCACCATCTACAATGCACAAGTCAGCAATGTGATGGAATACTCTCCACTTGTCTGGATGACTGCAGCTCCAACACCACTCAAGAAGCTCGACATCATCCAGGACAAAGCAGCCCACTTGACTGGCACCCTGTCCACCACCAAAACAGATTACTGCAGTGTGTACCATCTAGAAGACGCACTGGAGCAACTCACCAAGGCTTGTTCAACACCACCTTCCAAACCCACAACCTCCACCATCTCTCAAAGGACAAGGGCCGAAGACATAAAAACAAAAAAACTGCGGATGCTGGAAATCCAAAACAAAAACAGAATTACCTGGAAAAACTCAGCAGGTCTGGCAGCATCGGCGGAGAAGAAAAGAGTTGACGTTTCGAGTCCTCATGACCCTTCGACAGAACTTGAGTTCGAGTCCAAGAAAGAGTTGAAATATAAGCTGGTTTAAAGTGTGTGTGTGGGGGGCGGAGAGATAGAGAGACAGAGAGGTGGGGGGTGGTGGTGTGGTTGTAGGGACAAACAAGCAGTGATAGAAGTAGATCATCAAAAGATGTCAACGACAATAGTACAATAGAACACATAGGTGTTAAAGTTAAAGTTGGTGATATTATCTAAACGAATGTGCTAATTAAGAATGGATGGTAGGGCACTCAAGGTATAGCTCTAGTGGGGGTTTTTTAAAATTTTTTTATAATGGAAATAGGTGGGAAAAGGAAAATCTTTATAATTTATTGGGGAAAAAAAGGGAAGGGGGAAACAGAAAGGGGGTGGGGATGGGGGAGGCCGCTCACGACCTAAAGTTGTTGAATTCAATATTCAGTCCGGATGGCTGTAAAGTGCCTAGTCGGAAGATGAGGTGTTGTTCCTCCAGTTTGCGTTGGGCTTCACTGGAACAATGCAGCAAGCCAAGGACAGACATGTGGGCAAGAGAGCAGGGTGGAGTGTTAAAATGGCAAGCGACAGGGAGGTTTGGGTCGTTCTTGCGGACAGACCGCAGGTGTTCTGCAAAGCGGTCGCCCAGTTTACGTTTGGTCTCTCCAATGTAGAGGAGACCACATTGGGAGCAACGAATGCAGTAGACTAAGTTGGGGGAAATGCAAGTGAAATGCTGCTTCACTTGAAAGGAGTGTTTGGGTCCTTGGACGGTGAGGAGAGAGGAAGTGAAGGGGCAGGTGTTGCATCTTTTGCGTGGGCATGGGGTGGTGCCATAGCAGGGGGTTGAGGAGTAGGGGGTGATGGAGGAGTGGACCAGGGTGTCCCGGAGGGAGCGATCCCTACGGAATGCCGATAAGGGGGGTGAAGGGAAGATGTGTTTGGTGGTGGCATCATGCTGGAGTTGGCGGAAATGGCGGAGGATGATCCTTTGAATGCGGAGGCTGGTGGGGTGATAAGTGAGGACAAGGGGGACCCTATCATGTTTCTGGGAGGGAGGAGAAGACGTGAGGGCGGATGCGCGGGAGATGGGCCGGACACGGTTGAGGGCCCTGTCAACGACCGTGGGTGGAAAACCTCGGTTAAGGAAGAAGGAGGACATGTCAGAGGAACTGTTTTTGAATGTAGCATCATCGGAACAGATGCGACGGAGGCGAAGGAACTGAGAGAATGGGATGGAGTCCTTACAGGAAGCGGGGTGTGAGGAGCTGTAGTCGAGACAGCTGTGGGAGTCGGTGGGTTTGTAATGGATATTGGTGGACAGTCTATCACCAGAGATTGAGACTGAGAGGTCAAGGAAGGGAAGGGAAGTGTCAGAGATGGACCACGTGAAAATGATGGAGGGGTGGAGATTGGAAGCAAAATTAATAAATTTTTCCAAGTCCTAACGAGAGCATGAAGCGGCACCGAAGTAATCATCGATGTACCGGAGAAAGAGTTGTGGAAGGGGGCCGCAGTAGGACTGCAACAAGGAATGTTCCACATACCCCATAAAGAGACAGGCATAGCTGGGGCCCATGCGGGTACCCATAGCCACACCTTTTATTTGGAGGAAGTGAGAGGAGTTGAAGGAGAAATTGTTCAGCGTGAGAACAAGTTCAGCCAGACGGAGGAGAGTAGTGGTGGATGGGGATTGTTCGGGCCTCTGTTCGAGGAAGAAGCTAAGGGCCCTCAGACCATCCTGGTGGGGGATGGAGGTGTAGAGGGATTGGACGTCCATGGTGAAGAGGAAGCGGTTGGGGCCAGGGAACTGGAAATTGTTGATGTGACGTAAGGTGTCAGAGGAATCACGGATGTAGGTGGGAAGGGACTGGACAAGGGGAGAGAGAAGGGAGTCAAGATAACGAGAAATGAGTTCTGTGGGGCAGGAGCAAGCTGAGACGATCGGTCTACCGGGGCAGTTCTGTTTGTGGATTTTGGGTAGGAGATAGAAGCGGGCCGTCCGAGGTTGGGCGACTATCAGGTTGGAAGCTGTGGGAGGGAGATCCCCAGAGGAGATGAGGTCAGTGACAGTCCTGGAAACAATGGCTTGATGTTCAGTGGTGGGGTCATGGTCCAGGGAGAGGTAGGAGGAAGTGTCTGCGAGTTGACGCTCAGCCTCCGCGAGGTAGAGGTCAGTGCGCCAGACAACAACAGCACCACCCTTGTCAGCATGTTTGATGACAATGTCAGGGTTGGCCCTGAGAGAATGGAGTGCAGTAAGTTCAGAGAGAGACAGGTTAGAATGGGTGAGAGGAGCAGAGAAATTGAGACGACTAATGTCGCGCCGACAGTTCTCAATGAAAAGATCGAGAGAAGGTAAGAATCCAGAGGGAGGGGTCCAGGTGGAGGGAGAATATTGGAGATGGGTAAAAGGATCCGTTGAACTGGGAGAGGACTCCTGCCCAAAGAAGTGAGCCCGGAGACGAAGACGGCGGAAGAAGAGTTCAGTATCATGCCGAGCCCGAAATTCATTGAGGTGAGGGCGTAAGGGTATGAAACTAAGTCCTTTGCTGAGCACTGAACGTTCAGCATCGGAGAGGGGAAGGTCAGGGGGTATAGTGAATACACGGCTGGGGTTGGGATTGGAAGAAAGGGTGGGGACGGAGGGACAGGCAGGGGTGGAGGGTCCTAGATGGGTGTTGGTGTCGATGAGTTGTTGGAGCTTGCGTTCCTTAGCACTTGAGAGAAAGAGAAAAAGTTTCTTGTTGAGGCGTCGGATGAGCCGAAGGATAAAATGAAACTGGGGGCACGCGCAGCTTTGAAAAAGGGTACGGCGGTGCTGCTGGAGGGAGAGGTCGAGTGTGTTCATATGGCGGCGCATGGCACTGAGTGTGGATTTCAGAATGTGACGGGAACAGCAGTCCGAGAAACGTTTTATGTCCCGGAGATACCTGTAATCCTGGGTGGGTTCGAAACATGAGGGGTGGAATTTCAGTTGAAATCCACGTGGGGTAAGTCGGAGACGGAGACAGTCACTGAGAAAGGAGATATGGCTGTGAAAGCGGGTTTTAGTAAACACCTTGTCAAAAACTAGGAGGGAAATGGAAGACACATGGGAACACCACCACTCACCATTATGACTTGGAAATATATCGCCGTTCCTTCACTACCTCTAGGTCAAAATCCTGGAATTCCCTTTCTCACAGCACTGTGGGTGTATCTACACCACATGGACTGCAACTGTTCAAGACAACAGCTCACCACCACCTTCTTGAGGGCAATTAGGAATGGGCAATAAATGCTGGCGATGCCCACATCCCACAAAAGAATTTTAAAAAACCATCCAAGACAAGGCGTGTTTGGCACCCCATCCACCACCTCAGACATTCATTCCCTGCACCACAAACGCACAGTGGCAGCAGTGTGTTGCACTGGAGCAACTCATCAAGGCTCCTTCAACAGCAGCTTCCAAACCTGAGAACTCTACAACCTACCTTCGCTGTTGCCGGGCCAGAATCCTGGAGCTCCCTTTCTAACAGCACTGTGGCTGTACCTAGACCATATAGACTGCAGCAGTTCAAGATGTAGCTCATCCACCACCTTCCTGAGGGCAATTAGGGATGGGCAATAATTGCTGGCTGGGCCAGCGACCCCCACATCCTATGAAAGAATAAATTTCAAAAAAACTGAATGCAAATGGATCTGTTTCCCTTTAGCAAACGACAATCCAGATTAAAGTCATATTGGATTGAGCTCCTTCTTCCTTCATGCTCTTTGTAGTCTTGCTGCTCTCAATGTCTCACCACGCGGATCGCGTAAGCCATTGAAGGTGGCAAGACAGGTTGAGAGTGATTAATAAAGCATACAGTATCCTAGGCTTTATTGACAGGGGCATAGAGTATAAAAGCAAGGAGGTTATGTTGAACTTGTATAAGACATTAACTCAACCTCAGCTGATGTACTGCATCCAATTTCAGGTGTCACACTTTCAGAAAGATGTGAAGGCATTGAAGAGAGTGCAGAAAAGATTCAGGAGAATGGTTCCAATAATGAGGAATTTCAGTTATGAAGGTACACTGGAAAAGTTAGGACTGTTTCCCTCGGAGAAGATAAGGCTGAGAGGAGATCTGATAGAGGTATTCAAAATCATGAGGGATCTGGATAGATAGGGAGAAACTGTTCCCATTCATGAAAGGGTCAAGGATGAGAGGGCACAGATTAAAGTAATTGGCAAAAAGAAGCAAAAGGGATATGTGAAAGAACTTTTTCATGCAGTGGATGGCTAGGGTCTAGAGTGCACTGCATGAGATTGTGGTGCAGGCAGTTTCAATCAAGGCATTCAGTAGGGAATTAAACTGTTATCTGAAAAGGAAGCATGTGCAGGGTTACAGAGAAGATGGGGGAATGGCACTAGGTGAATTGCTCATTCGCAGAGTGGTGCAGACACAATGGGCCGAATGGCCTCCTTCTGCACTGTAACAATTGAGAGAAGATGCAACACCTGCCCCTTTACCTCCCCTCTCCTCACCATCCAAGGGCCCTCACACTCCTTTCAAGTGAAGCAGCACTTCACTTGCTTTTCCCTCAATTTAGTCTACTGCATTCGCTGCTCCCAATGCAGTCTCCTCTACATTGGAGAGACCAACGACAGACTGGGTGATCATTTTGCGGAGCACCTTCGGTCTGTCCGCAAATATGACCCAGACCTCCCTGTCACGTGCCTTTTCAACACACCACCCTGCTCTCATGCCCACATGTCCGTCCTTGGCCTGCTGCAATGTTCCAGTGAAGCTCAACACAAACTGGAGGAACAGCACCTCATCTTCCAATTAGGCACTTTACAGCGTTCCGGACTTAATATTGAGTTAACAACTTCAGATCATGAACTCTCTCCTCCACCCCCACCCCCTTCTAATAATTATATATTTTTAAAATATATTTTTCTTTTCCCACGTACTTCTATTATTATTTAATTTATTTCCATCCATTGTTTTATCTCCACCTTTTAGCCTATTTCAATCCCTTCCTCCTACCCCACCCCCACTAGGGCCATCTGTCACTTGCTTGTTCTGCTTTCTACCCTTAATGTCACCATTAGCACATCCTTTAGTGAATATCACCACCATCAATACCCCTTTGTCCTTTTGTCAATGACATCTTTGGCAATCTCTTCTTTGCTTCCACCTATCACTGGCCCTCTATCCAGCTCTACCTGTCCCACCCCCGTCAAACAGCTTATATTTCAAAAAACAAAAAACTGCGGATGCTGGAAATCCAAAACAAAAACAGAATTACCTGGAAAAACTCAGCAGGTCTGGCAGCATCGGCGGAGAAGAAAAGAGTTGACGTTTCGAGTCCTCATGACCCTTCGACAGAGGGTCATGAGGACTCGAAACGTCAACTCTTTTCTTCTCCACCGATGCTGCCAGACCTGCTGAGTTTTTCCAGGTAATTCTGTTTTAGCTTATATTTCACCTCATTTCTATTTTTCTTTAGTTCTGATGAAGTGTCATATGGATTTGAAACGTTAACTATCTTGGTCTCTGCAGATGCTGTCAGACCTGCTGAGCTTTTGCTGCTATTTTTGTCTGTGAAAATATACTTTTGCACTGGGCATGATAAAAAAAACTAAGAATTCTAAACACCCCTATCCTGTAGGTAGCAGTTAGAGATTGCTTGGTATTCAAGCATGCACAGCCTTAACAGCACACAGGCTTGTCTCTGTATCTTGGTTGGCACAAAGGAATGTGGGAACAGGAATAGGCACATGAGCCCCTCAAGCCTATTCCGCCATTCATTGAGATGAAGGCTGATGTGCAGCCTAATTCCATACACCGTCCTTCACCTTATATTCCTTATTACCTTTCGTTAACAAAAATCTATCAATCTCAGGCTCTAAATTAAGAGAGTTCCAAACTTCTACCATCTTTTACATGTAAAAGTATTTTCTAATTTCACTTGGGATAGGTCTAAATCTAACTAATTATTAGTCTACGCCCCTAAACCTAGACTCTCCCACATTAGAAAGTGTTTGCCAATCCATTCTATCAGCTCTCCTTATTATCTTGGAAACTTCCTTAGCATCTTTAAACTTCTAAATTCCAGGGAATACAACCCCAATTTGTCTAATCGCTCATCACAATTTAACACTTAAGAGTCCAAGTACCTTCTTGTAAATCTACATTGCACTCCCTCTGAGACCAGTATGTTCTTCCCAAGCCCAAAACTGCTTGAAGTATTCTAGGTGTGGCCTAACCAGGGCTTTGTACAGTTACAGCATGACTTGTTATGCCTTGTATTCTGATCCTCTGGCTATAAAGGCCAACATTCCTTTAGCCTTTTTGATAATTTGCTGTATTTGATCATGACATTGTAACAATCTTTATACCTAGACACCCAAGTCTTTTTGGACCTTCTGTTTATAGCTTTCCATCATTTAGGAAATAATCCTGTTCTTTATTTTTTTTTAGGTCTAAAGTGGATGATCTCTCATTTGCCAACACTTTAATCTATTTGCCAGAGTTTTACCCATTCATTTGATCTATCAATATCTCTTTGCAATTTTATCCTGCCATCTATGCTGTTGTCCATTCTTGTGCCATTGGCAAACTTGAGTATATGTGGCTTTTTATCCCATCAACTAAGTTACAAATAAGAAAGATGAATTGTTGAGGCCCCTACACAGATCTAAGCGGGTCACCAGTAGTCGCATCCTGACACTTGGAGTAG
The DNA here is from genome assembly GCF_017639515.1 of Carcharodon carcharias. NCBI lineage: Eukaryota > Metazoa > Chordata > Chondrichthyes > Lamniformes > Lamnidae > Carcharodon > Carcharodon carcharias. Next base: position 109,429,337 of record NC_054471.1, on the reverse strand, counting down.
CTGCTTATTACCCCTATTGTGTGTCTCTGGCTATATAAAATATATATAATATGCATCAACATTCCTGTATTCATCAGGCATAGCCTAACCTTTAAAAAGCCATGCTGGTTCTCTCAATCAGCTATTCTAGAATATTTCATTCTATTCTTAATAATGGACTCTTCAGAGTTTCCAGACAACAGATGTTAGGCCAACGGGTCTATAATTCCCTGGTTTCCTTCTCTCACCTTTGTTAAATAGCAAAGTGACACACACAACTTTCGATTTAAAGGAATGGTTCTCAAATCTAGAGAACTTTGGAAAATTATAGTTTCTGCAACTACAATGTTCTCAACTACTTCCTTTAAAACCCTGGGGTGAAAACCATCTAGTCCTGGGGATTTGTAACTCTTCAGGATCATTATTTTCTTCATTACTGTTATTTTGCTTATATTAATTTTGTTGAGGCCCATCCCTGATTCAATATTAGTTTCCTTGGAATGTCTGGCACACTAGCCTCTTTCACTTCTGTAAATGCTGGTGCAAAATAATTATTCAATATGTCCACCATTTCCTTACTTTCACTGAGAACATCACCATTATCAGTTTTCAAGAGTTTACATTGTTCTGAACCATCCTCTTTTACCTTATACAATTGTAAACATTGTGTGTGTTGATTTTGATATCCCTTGCAAGATTCTTTCCAAACTCTCTTTGTAGATCCCATTATATATTTTAGCACTCTTTCTTTTTGTATGCCTCTCATCCACAGATCTATGCTATTTTTTGTAATTTTCTATGCTTTTTTCATTTTATGTTTTCTCTTTCCTCTTTAGTTATCCATGGTTTTTTTTTGACATGCACAGCTTTGGTCCCTTACTAACATAAAAGTGGTTACGTAACACATTTGCTGGAATGGACTGGTTGGGCCAAATGGCCTGTTTCTGTGCTGTATATCATATGCAGTTTTATTTTCAAACACCTCCCACTTGTCTTCTGTCATTTTATCCATTAATAGATTTGCCCAGTTTACTGTAGGTAGTTTCGGTCATACTGCATTGAAATCAGCCTTACTCAAGTCTAGAATCTATTTCTCCCTTTCGAACACTGCATTGAACTTGATCACATCATGGTTGCTAATAGATAAATGTTCACTAGTAGGCTGTTAAGTACTAAATCTAATATGGCATGTCCCTTTGATGGTTTGAGGACATATTGTTGTAGAAAAGTATCCTGAACACACAAGAAATTGACACCTTTCCAACATGTGTTGGTCTGCTTATTCCAAACTAAAGCTAAAATCTATTAAAGCACACTGCCTTTGGTACATGTGCTTGTCTAATCTCAGTGCTTATACATTCTACCAATCCACAGCTTCTACCAGGGGTCCTATACACAACTCCTACTACAACCTTAATCCTTTTCTATTCCTCAATTCTACCCTTAAAGCCTTCACTGTCTGTTTCCCTATTTTTATATCTTCCCTTATCATTGAAGTAATTTCATCCTTAACTACAGTTGGTATTTTGTTTTTATTTGTTCGTAGGATGAGTGTGTTGCTGGCGAGGCCAGTATTTATTGCCCATCCCTAATTGCCTTCTTGAACTGCTGCAGTCCATGTGGTGTAGGTATACCCACACTGCTATTAGGAAGGGAGTTCCAGGATTTTGACCCAGCGACAGTGAAGTAACAGCAATATATTTCAAAGTCAGGATGGTGAGTGTCTTGGAGGGGAACTTCCAAGTGGTGTTCCCATCTGTCTGCTACCTTTGTCCTTTGAGATGGTAGTGGTAGTGGGTTTGGAAGTTGCTGCCAAAGACACCTTGGTGAGTTGCTGCAGTGCATCTTGTAGATGGTACACACTGCAGCCACTGTGTCAGGGGTGGAGGGAGTGAATGTTTGTGGATGGGGTGCCAATGAAGCGGGCTGCTTTTCCTGGAAGGTGTCAAGCTTCTTGATTGTTGTTGGAGCTGCAGTCATCCAGGCAAGTGGAGAGTATATTAAATTTCAAATTGAGACACTCCATAATCTGCATTTTTGACATCTATATAAAGATGCTCCCTGCTCCACTTTGTGTTAAGATTTTAATTCTGAGCATTCCGGCAATCAGAGTAGTTGGAATTTGGAACAGATCTCAAATACTTTCTTATGTAGAGTTAGTTCAGTGGCTTCAAGGCTCTCGCCCCAATGAAAGATTGCAACCATTTTTGGAACATGGCCCAACCCTGCATTTCAGCAGAAATGGTAGTTCCGTTAGCCAACAAATTTGATGGTTCTAAGTGGTAGAGGTAGGAGGGATAGAAAAAATTTTGAACAGAAAGTCTCTCTTGCACTTTCCTTCCTAGTTAGCCCTGCAGGTTTGATTTGAAGCCATCTGTATCAGGGTCATTCATTGTACATAGAGGCTCGAGGCAGGAAGCTGTCAGCATTCCAATTTCATTACAGAATGAATTGCTACAATGAGTTTGCACCTTAAAGCCACGAAGGAATTCGCACGCATTTGATAAATGCAGTGCAGCAAGTGACCTGAAGTATAGTACATCTTGTATACCCAGGATAATTTTTGTAACATACAGGTTTTTCTACATAACTTTGGTTGCTGCCTATTCCAATATGCCCCAGATGGCTATGGAAATTTCAGCCATCAAGTGAGCTGACACTAACTACACCGAGACCTTCTGAGGAAGATTGAACGTGTAATATCTTAAATAGGCACTGTCCATGTCACTTTACTTCTTACAAACACATCATGCTGTGCCTACTCCTGGGATAAATGGAGAATGACAACTATGAATATGATTATTCAACTTCAGCTTTCTTCCCAACAAAAGGACTTCATAGAACTTACCTTGTGGCATAAGCAGGTTGTACTTCATGAGGATTGCGTCGATCAGACCAAAAAAATAGCAGCCTGTCAAACTTTGGTTCAATATCAGCGAACTGTAATTTGCCTTCTGGAAAAATTCGAAGAAGACCTCCATTCACCTAGCAAAGCAAAGGAAATCTTCAGGTACCAGACCTCATTTGTGCACTTTGAATTCCTAGATACAAAGCAAATCATCACTAAACATTTCTTAGTATCTGAAGTTTGTACTAGCTTATGCTAATGCAGTGCATTTCATCTGTTTAGTACGGATCACTTTTCCAATGTAAAAGGTTTGTAAAACTCATCTAAATCTTCTCAGTATAACAGTAAGAATCAAAAAATCATTCCCTCCAGTTGGTTACTTCAAAATCACAATTGTTTATTTCCGTTCGTCATAAGATTTTAAAGAATGGGAAAAGTCTAAACTTATGTATTCACAAAGAGCCTAAAATCCCCTCAGCACTCGATTGTTTCTTAAGTTAATCAAGGTTTCGCCTCCACTCCATACCTAGCAGTCCAACAAAAATCAGAATTTCCATCTTTAAGCTTTGTAGTTTCTCAAAGCAATGAAGACTATTCTCTTTACTAGATACAAAATAAAAGTGAGAACTGGACATCCCTTTTGATCAGGAATTAGTCAAGATAATTTTTATATGGAGTTACAGTATATTTAAACTGCTAATGTTATGAAGCCATGCTTTACAAAAAAATAATTATGTAATCATTGGTTGAAAATCTCAGTTTTAGAAGGACCAAAACAACAAGTTAAGATGGCTGCCAGGTGTCAGGTGACTTTAATAACTTCTGCACCAACTCAAAATTACCTCAAGTCTCTGGAAAGTTATTAACTAAATTACCCTAGACGGGGTGCCCTCCCTTGAATGGATGTGTTTAGGCATAACCATCTGTGGAATTCTATTGTCTGTGCACTTAGCTGAAATTCAAAGGCCAGACTCCATATCTCTAAGCGACACAAAAAGACTGTAGATGAACCAGTTCATCATAAGTAAGAGTGAACAGCCACCATCCATCCTCCAATGTGTGGCAATGGCTCCTAACTTCGAATCATTTATGTGGACAATGGAAGTATTGATCGGGGGGGTCATATGACCAAAACATGACTTCAGATAACAAATTTTACTCCAAGGACCAGAGAGATACAAGCCAGCCTTCAAACAACCAGCACAAAAGACTCCTGTGTGCGCCTCTCTCCACCTATTCTTACAAGCTTGAGTGCTGTCTGCATTTTTTTGACTATCTACATGCCGCAGAGATTTTTTTAAGAATTCAAATCAGCTGCTGCTGTCTCCAGAAGACCAGATAAATTGTCATCTACGTCGTTAAACCAGTTCAATGCCGAAACCAGAAGGACCACCAAGCTCAGCCTGGATCCACCCAAGACATCAACCTGTAAGAGCCGTATCACTTTAATCTTTATTGGACTTTAAAATATCAATTAAGCTATCCTCCCACTGTGTAGTCTATTTTTTGTATGTGAGAACCTGAGTGTGTGTGTTTGAGTGAATAGAAGTTGGAGCGCTTTAATTTTCTTAGACTGGATTAAGTATAATAAAAACCATCCTCTGTTCCTTTACAAAGAAACCTGTTTTTGTTTTTTTATAATCACATCATGTAAACGGTTAAATATTCACTGCAAAAAGGGAAGAGGGGAAAGAAGGTAGCCATTCCACCTTTCCTCACATGATCTTAACAGTTAATAATGCAGTATTCCATCAAATTAAAATAGAATTGCTGATTGTCAGTTCTTAAAGTTATTTAACTGGTAATTATATAACTATGGATGCTTAACTGCTTCAAAGAAAAATACATTATAACAGAATAAATATTTTGTTCCTGGCTGTTAGTGGCCAGTTCTGGTGAGAAAGCATCAGTTTCTGTGGGTACTGGGAAGCTTATATATTCTAAATGTATCATCTTATTCTGGAAGACACATTTCAAGATCACGGACTGTATATAAGGATAAGAGATAGTTCATCTGATTGATCCAAAGAAACGGTTAACATTCCAAGCAGCTATAAAAATTCACTTGACCTAGAGGGTAATCCCTTGTGAACTGATTGTTGTTCTTCGTGGCGAGGAATTTGATGAGAATGTGCACTGTAGTAATGGTGCACCTAAATAGCCAAGTGGTTATGGTACTGGGTTTGTAACCCCAAGATCAAGAGTTCAAATCTCACAATGGCAAACTATGAAACAATGTAACTTCATCCGAATAGGAACAGATGGAAACGTGTTTGTACTCGCAAGAGTTACAGTGTATGCCATTACAGTGGCACAAATTTTCCAAAAAATTATTGTGCAAGTGATACAGGTCATTAATTGGTTCCATGCCAAAGCTTCCTAGGACACTTTGCACCCACCTAGCCGAAACAGTGATAATTCAATTTTCATTGCTCCACCCACTTATAAAATCAACAGTCACAACCAATTTGTTGCATTAATGCTACTCTGTTTGTCACTGCCATTTAGGCTAAAGCAGAAGTGCCGGTGACCTGGCAGCGACAGAATTCATTGCTTGAAGATTGCTTTTCCTTAAGCAAAGATAAATTTTACTGAGCTTTGTCAATTTATTTAGCTAATATAAAATAATTGGGTTTCATACGTTCCAGCTGGCTTGCTTTCTGTGAAATAGAATTCAATTTTTGATAGCCATTTAATGTCTGTACCCATCCACTAATTTCTGGTTCCTTTACAGTTTCAATTGGTACTTAAGAACATTGATTTATTTAAGGAATTATGATCATTAGACCATGCAGCTGCAACAGCTCCAAATTTAAAGGCAGCAACATCTGAGAAATGACAAATATATCCTACAGATCTTGCATTGAGTTTTTAATACAGTACATGCGCTTTGAAATGAATTTACCCACGAACATCTGAAAGCGATTACAATTCAGATGCCTCCAAACAGCTCATGAACGTGCAGCCACACATACACTGCTCACATTGCATCCAGGGATTATATTTACACGATTTTACAAAATAAAATAAATAATGCAGATTTATGGTGATTTTGCAAAATGCATCTCAAGTCAGACACGTGTTTTTATAAACTGTTAAAACAAGTGGATGAATACTGTGTTCACGTAATCAAAATCAGAGCTGATGTTTCAATCGTTTCCGAATTGCCATGTGTTGTGGCACATTCTAACGAATCTGGCAACTGGTCTAATGATCATATCTGGCAAATTTCTCTGTAAATTCATCATTGAAATCTCAACAGTATAATGCCCACACATTGCTATGGCAGGCTGACAATGGCAACCATCATTGATTGGACTAGCCTTTGATCATTTAATCCCCATGATATTTTGCCACACAAATTGCTAGAAGTTCAAGATGGAAACTGTGCAGCAACCTCTGCAAGACATCTGGGATGAGTGAACAGGGCAAACATTTGTGTACATTCTAGAACAGACTGAAGGCATGTGAAATTAACACAACATGGTCTGAACAAGGAAGTGCAAGTTAGAATGAGGATTCAATGTAAAACAAAATAAATAGGTTATGATCCCCGTAGAGACCATTAACGTTTAAAGAGAAGTTCAAGTCCAGTGCTTAACTGAAAGAAACATGCCACAAGATTTCACCTTTCCAAACAAAAGCAAACTTTACTGTGTATAGAAAAATTAGACAAAGCAAGCACTACTAACTTAACACTGTAGCACATTAAGGCTTAGATATAAATCCCCTTTTACTTCCTAATTCCACGTAAGAGTTCCTTTGTACCGTAAAAGATCTTGCTGGTTTACTCACTTTTCTTTCTGGAATCAAACCAAGTACGCCACAGCTCTGTGGAATTAATTTTGACTTCTCCTCAGTGCTCCTGCTACTCTCCGAGGTTCGAAGTTTCATGGAGATCCTCCAATTTGCTTTTGGTAAGCGACCCTCCAATTTTTCTTCAAAAACATCATGACTGTGAACTTCTCAGCTCAAGCTTGGGCTTCACTGCATTTACGCGTAGGGACTTTTAAACTTTTCCGATAGCCCTTTGCTGTGGTTTCCACTGCTTCAAAGCTCTTGGCAGACCTTTAGTCCAACAGCTGCTTTACAGCACCTGGCAAACGCACTCTCTCCCCCTGCCTGGATACAAGCTGCACTGCTCATTTTCTGTGAGCAAACACACAGATAAATTAAAATAAAGGAATCTCCCTAACTCCCACAGCTCTTCTCCATAGCAATATAGCATACTTGGAATGTTCACAACAGAAATATAAATTAATTATCCTTTAACCTTCAAACAACCCTTTGATGCTGTGGCCCACATGAATAATTTCTCTCTCCAACTCCACATTCCCACCTATCCTCAATAACTTTTCACCACCTTGCTTATCATGAATCTATCTACCTCTGCCTTAGAAATATTTAAAGGCTCTGCTTCCACTGCCTTTTGAGGAAGAGTGATCCAAAGATTCAGGACTCTCATCTCTGTCTTAAATGGGCAACCCCTTATTTTTAAACAGCGACTCTTAGCTCTAGATTCTCCCACAAAGGGAAACATCCTTTTCACATCACGTCCATCCTGTTAAGACCTCTGAGGATCTTATATGTTTCAATCAAGTTGCCTTTTATACTTCTAAACTCCAATGGATATAAGGATAGCCTGTCCAACCTATCCTCATAAGACAAAAAGCCATTTCAGGTATTAGTCCAGTAAACCTCCTTTGAACTGCTTCCAATGCATTTACATCCTTCCTTAAATAAGGAGACCAGTACTGTACACTGTACTCCAGATATAGTCTCACCAATGCCCTATATAACTGAGGCATAACTCCCTACTTTTGTATTCAATTCCCCTAGCTTTCCAAATTACTTGCTGTACCTGCGTACTAACCTTTTGTGATTCATGCAGTAGGACACCCAAGCCTCTCTACATCTCAGAGCTCTCAAATCTCTCACCATTTGGATAATATGCTTTTTTATTCTTCCTGCCAAAATGGACAATTTCACATTTTCCCACATTGGACTCAATTTGCCAGATCTGTGCCCACTCACTTAACCTATCAATATCCCTTTGTAGCTTCCTTATATCCTCTTAACAACCTACTTTCCTACCTATCTTGTGTCATCAGCAAATTTAGCAACCATATCCTCGGTCCCTTCATCCAAGTCATTTATATAAATTGTGAAAAAAGTTGAGGCTCCAGCATGATCCTTGTGGCACACCACTTGTTACATCTTGCCAACCAGAAAATTACTCATTTATGCCTACTCTCGGTTTCCTGTTAGCTAGCCAATCTTCTATCCCTGCCAATATGTTATTCCTACACCATGAGCTTTTATTTTTCACAATAACCTTTGACATGGCATCTTATCAAATGCTTTTTAGAAATCTAAATATAATATATTTACTGATTCCCCTTCATCCTTTGCATGTTACTTCTTCAAAGAACTCCAATTTCCCATTCGTGAAACCACGCTGACTCTGCCTGACTACCTTGGATTTTTCCAAGTACTCTGCTACAATGTTCTTAAATAATAGTTTCTAACATTTTCCCGAAGACAGATGTTGAGCTTATTAGCCTATCATTTCCTGCTTTCTGTCTCCTTCCCTTTTTGAATAAAAGGGGCTACATTCACTGTTTTCCAATCAAATGGAACATTTGATTCCCAAATCTAGGGAATTTTGGAAAATTAAAACCAATGCATCAACTATCTCACCAGCAACTTCATTTAAGACCCTAAGATGAAGTGCATCAGCATCTGGGGATTTGTCAGCCCATACCTCCAACAATTTACTCAGTATCACTTCCCTGGTGATTGTAATTTTCTTGAGTTCCTTCCTCCCTTCTGTTTGCTGACTTATAGCTATTTCTGGGTTGCTGATTCCACTGAGAAACCCCTTTTTTTACAAAAACGCTTTTTATGTCTTTGATCTGGGAAGTATATGAATAATTTAAATTTATCGAAATTAACTGTAGACCTCTTGTCCCTACCAAAAGCTCAGAGATGGATCATTAATTGTTTAAGTATTCTCACTTCTAACCATGACATTATAAAATAATTATAGGTTGCCCTTTGAACTGTAATTACCTCAGGTCTGTTTACCAATTTCTCAACCAGGTGTTTCCATTTATTGACATTTAAATTCAGTAAAAATCTAAAAGTTATACGTCTAAAACATCCGACTTATGAAATTAGGCATTCAATAGGATGCAAAGAAAAAAGGCCAAATTAATAGAGAAAGTCTGCCCAATCATAACCAGAGCTCCTTCAATAATAACATCTCTTCTCACACCTGCAGCATTAACTCTGCAGTCCCTGAAACAACTATTCTTGCCCCCTCCTCTTTTTCATATACGTGCTGCCATCATCCAAAGACATAGCATCAGGTTCTATATGTAAACTGATGACAAGTTCTTGCTCTCCTATCTATAGAGCTTTTCACTGGTTCCAAAATCCTTCCCAAAATGGGGAGCCCAGAACTTCATGTAATACTTAAACTACAACTGAACCAATGTCTTATACAAATTTAATGGTTTCTTACATTTACATGCAATTTCCACTTTTATAAGATTTCTGCATCACATTTATTTTTGTATGTTCCTTTACACATATGCTACCAACTTTGAAGATCTTTGCATCTATACCCCTGAATTACAACGCCTTGTTACAACCACTAGATGCTAAAAGACGGTTATATTTAAACTGTCTCTTTTAATTCAAAGGTAAGGTGGAGCAGGTGATGATCTATTGATTCTGCCCAACAATAAGTCAATATGACCAGATTGTCATGGGGTCTGCAGGACCCAGGTCAAGTCATAATGAAACCCACAAGCCAGATTAACACAACCGCATACCAGATTTAACATCTGAACACAAAGGAAAGAAGCTGGCTTCACTTTGTGTAGACTTGCAGACTTTCAGATTTACTGACTCAAACCCTGAATACAGGTGGAGAGAAACAGAGAACCAGTAGCTGCCATGAGTAGCAGGGGAAAAGGTTGTTCTCATTTAGCTACCAGGCAGAATGCAGATTGGAATTCGTCCTCTGTTTGAAGAAATTTATGGTCACTAGGAGGCTAACCTACCCTGACATGGCTGGGAGGTGGCGGCAGAATGATGGTATTGTCACTGGACTAGTAATCCGGAGACCCAGGGTAATGCTCTGGGCACCCAGGTTCAAATCCCACTTTGGCAGATGGTGAAATGTGATTTAATAAAAACCTGGAATTAAAAGCCTAATGATGAATATGAAGCTACTGCTGATTAACGAAAAACCCATCTGGTTCACTAATGTCCTTTAGGGAAGGAAATCTGCTATTGTTCCCTGCTCTGGCCTACATGTGACTCCAGGCCCACAGCAATGTATTTGCCTCTAACTGCCCACTAAAATGGCCTAGCAAGCCACTCAGGTGCATCATACTGCTACAAGGTCTATGAGCAAAGGAACCAGATGGACAACCCAGCATCAACCTAAGTACTGCAAACGATGATGGCAAACTCAGCCCCATCAACCATGCAAATTCCTGGGGGCTTGTTGCAAAATTGGGAGAGCTGTCTCACAGACAAGTCAAGCAACAGCTGACATAGTCATACTCATGAAATCACACGTTACAGATAATGTCCCAAACACCAACATCACCATTCCTGGGTATGCCCTGTCCCACTGGAATACAGTCAGGAAGGAGTTGCCCTGGGAGTCCTCAACATCTACAACAGAACCAATGATGTCTCATGGCATCAGGTCAAACATGAGCAAGGATACTCCTGCTGATTACCATGTACCACCACCCCCCAACTCCCTCAGCTGATGAATGAGTACTCCTCCATGTTGAACACCACTTGGAGGAAGCATTGAGGGTGACAAGGGTGCAGAATGTACTCTGGGTGGGGGACTGCAATGTCAATTACCAAGAGTGGCTCGGTAGCACCACTATTTTCTTAGCTTGCCAAGCCCTAAAGGACATAGCTACTAGGCTGGGACTGCGGTAGGTGGTGAGGGAACCAACATGAGGGAAAAACACAGATAAAAACAAAAATACTGCGGATGCTGGAAATCCAAAACAAAAACAGAATTACCTGGAAAAACTCAGCAGGTCTGGCAGCATCAGCAGAGAAGAAAAGAGTTGGCGTTTCGAGTCCTCATGACCCTTCGACAGAACTTGAGCGTCAGGTTCTGTCGAAGGGTCATGAGGACTCGAAACGTCAACTCTTTTCTTCCCCGCCGATGCTGCCAGACCTGCTGAGTTTTTCCAGGTAATTCTGTTTTTGTTATGAGGGAAAAACATACTTGACCTCATCCTCACCAACCTGCCTGCCACAGATGCATATGTCCACGACAGTGCCAGTAGGAATAACTACTGCACAGTCATGGAGACCAAGTCTCGTCTTCAATATGATAAGTGGGATAGATTGCGAACAGATCTAGCAACTCTAGACTGGGCAACCATGAGGTGCTGTGGGCCATCAGTTGCAGCAGAGTTGTACTCAACCACAATCTGTAACCTCTTGGTCCGGCATATCTCCCACTCTACCATTACTACCAGGCTAAGGGATCAACCCTGGTTCAATGAAGAGTGCAGGAAGGCATGCGAAGAGCAGCACCAGACATACCTAAAAATGAGGTGTCAACCTGGTGAAGCCACAACATAGGTCTACTTGCATGCCAAACAGCATTAGCAGGAAGTGATAGAAAGAGCTAAGGAATTCCACAACCAACAGATCAGATCGAAGCTCTGCAGTCCTACCACATCCAGTTGTGAATGGTGGTGAACAATTAAACAACTCTGGGAGGAGGTGGCTCCACAAATATCCCCACCCTCCATAATGAGGGAGCCCAGCACATCAGTACAAAATATAAGGCTGAAGAATTTGCAACAATCTTCAGCCAGGAGTGCCGAGTGGACGATCGGTCTCAGTCTCCTCTAGAGATCCCCAGCATCACAGGTGCCTGTCTTCAGCCAATTTGATTCAGAGGCGATAGCATTGTGGTATTGTCACCGACTAATATTCCAGAGACCCAGGGTAATGCTCTGGGGACACAGATATGGCAGATGGTGAAATTTGAACTCAAAAAAAATCTGGAATTAAAAGTCTGACGATGACCATGAAACTATTGCCGATTGTCATAAAAACCCATCGGGTTCACTAGAGTTCTTTAGGAAAGGAAATCTGCCATCCTTAACTGGGCTGGCCTACGTGACTCTAGACCCACAGCAATGTGGTTGACTCGCAAATGCCCTCTAAACAAAGGCAAATAGTGATGGGCAATAAATGCCGGCTGAGCCAGCAAGGCCCACATCCCACAAGCAAATAAAAAACTTCACATGATGGCAAAAAATGGCTGAAGGCACTCGACACTGAAAAGACTGTGAGCCCGGACAATATTCTGGCAATAGTAGCTTGTGGTCCAGAACTTGTATTCCAGAACTTGCCAGGCGCCTAGACAAGTTGTTCCAGTATAATTCCAACACTGATATCTGCACAGCAATGTGGAAAATTGCACAAATACATCCTGTACACAAAGCAAATCCAACCCGGTCAATTACCACCCCATAAGTCGACTCTCAATCAGCAGTGAAGTGAGCGATGGGGTTATCAACGGTGATATCAAGGACTTGCTTAGCAATAACCTGCTCACTGACACGCCAGGGCTCCACTAGGACCACTAGACTCCTGACCTCATTACAGCCTTGGTTCAAACATGGGCAAAAAAGCTGAACTCCCGAGGTGAGAATGATTGCCCTTGACGTCAATGCAGAATTTGTCAGTGTGGAATCAAGGAGCTCTAGCAAAACTGGAGTCAATGGAAATCGGGGGGAAAACTCTCCGCTGGTTGGAGTCATACCCAGTACAAAGGAAGGTGGTTGTAATTGTTGAAGATCAATCACCTCAGTTCTAGGACATCACTGCAGAAATTCCTCAGGGTGGTGTCCTATGCCCAATCATCTTCAGCTGCTTCATCAATGACCTTTCTTCCATCATAAGGTCAGAAATGGGGATGTTCGCTGATGATTGCACAATGTTCATGACTTCTCATCTACTGAAGGAGTCCATGTCCAAAGAAGCAAGTCCTGGACAACATCCAGGCTTGGGCTGACAAGTGGCAAGTAATACTTGTGCCACACAAGTGCCAGGCAAATGACCATCTCCAACAAGAGAGAATCTAACTGTCGCCCTTTGACATTCAATGGCATTACCATCACTGAATCAACATCCTGTGGGTTACCATTGACCAGAAACTGAACTGGACTACCCATATAAATACTGTGGCTACAAGAGCAGGTCAGAAGCTAGGAATTGTGCGACGAGTAACTCACCTACTGACTCCCCAAAGCCTGTCCACCATCTACAAGGCACAAATCAGGAGTGTGATGGAATACTCCCCTCTTGCCTGGATGATTGCAGCTCCCACAACGCTGAAGAAGCTGGACACTGTCCAGGGTAGAGAAGTCTGCTTGATTAGCACCACATCCACAGACTACTCCCTCCACCACACAGTAGGAGTGTGTACCATCTACAAGATGCTCTGCAGGAATTCACCAAGGCTCCTTAAACAGCACCTTCCAAACCCATGACCACTACCATCTAGAAGGACATGGGCAGCAGAGATTGGAACACCGCCACCTGGAGGATCGCCTCCAAGTCACTCACCATCCTGACTTGGAAATATATCGCAATTCCTTCACTGTCGCTGGTTCAAAATCCTGGAACTCCCTTCCTAACAGCACTGTGGGTGTACCTACACCACATGGACTGCAGCTGTTCAAGGCTGCAGCTCATCATCACCTTCTCATGGGCAACTGGGGATGGACAATAAATGCTGGTCCAGCCAGCAAAACCCACATCCCATGAATGAATTTTTAAAAATTAAGATAAAGAAGAAAAAGTGTGCTTACAATAGATGTCAGGTAGAAAATACAGTTGAGAATCAGGCTGAATATAGAAAGTTCAGAGGAGAGGTGAAAAAGTAAATAAGGGAAACAAGGAGGGAGTATGAAGAGAGACTGGTAGCCAATATAAAAGGGAATCAGAAAATCTTCTATAGGCATATAAATAGCAAAAAATGGTGGTAAAAGGAGGAGTAGGGCCTTTTGGTGACCAAAATGGGGATTTACACATGGAGGCAGAAAACATGGCTGAGGTATTAAATGAATACTTTGCATCTGTCTTTACCAAGGAAGAAGATGCTACCCAGAGCATGGTGAAAAAGGAGGTAATTCAGACACTAGTTTGCCTCAGCTGGAGTACTGTGTCCAGTTCTAGGTGCCACACTTTAGGGAGGATTTGAAAGCATTGGAGAGGGTGCAGAAAAGATTCATGAAAATGGTTCCAGGAATGAGGAATTTCAGTTATGAAGATAAGATGAAGAAGTTGGGACTATTTTCCTTGGAGAAAAGAAAGCAGAGAGGAGATTTGATAGAGGTATTCAAAATAATGAGGGATTTGGACAGAGTAGATAGGAACAAACTGTTTGCACTTGTGAAAGGATCAAGAATAAAAAAAAAGCAGAGATTTAAAGTACTTGGCAAAAGAAGCAAAAGCAAGATGAGAAAAAAAACTTTTACACGCAGCGAGTGGTTCGGTCTGAAATGCACTGCCCAAGTGTGTGGTGGAGGTAGGTTCAATCGAAGCGTTCAAAAGGGAATTAGACTGTTATCTGAAAAGAATGCGCAGGGTTATGGGGAAAAGGTGGAAGAATGGCACTAAGTGAATTGCTCATTTGGAGAGCTGGTACAGACACAATGGGCCAGTTGGCCTCCTTCTGCATTGTAACAATTCTGTGATTCTGTAATTAATATCAAGCATGACCTGCTCATTACAGATTCATGCCTACTATTTCTGTCTAGCTTGTGCTTACCTGTTCACTAATTTCATTTTAAAACTCTAGAAGCTTGCTCAGTACTGAGTTAACACAAATTAGCTTGTAAATTTTTACTTAGCCTTTTTCCCTTTCTTGTTCAGATTCATTTAAAGAAACAGGTAGTTGTTGTAATGTGAAGACTGTTGGGCTGCTCAAGGTCCATTTTACACAAATCTACCAATTCAAGGAACAATTTGTCCCATTACTCTCCTGTCTATTTCCCATAGCTCTGCAATTTTTTTCCCATTTTCTACGTCTGTTAAATCTGTCCTCAATCTCCTTTGCTCAAAGGAGAACTGTTCCAGCTTCTCTAGGCTCTCCACAGAACTGAAATCCCTCAAATCTAGTATAATTCCACATTGCCTCTACACCAATCCCCAATTGTATATCTAAAGTATCGTTTCATCACATTCAGGGAGGCAACGATTTCAAAATTATGGGAAATGCACCAAGAATCTGATATCAACAGTAAAGGTAACATTCCAATAAATTGGAGATATACAGTTAATACAATTTTATCTACTATATCTATACCAACAGTGCACAGCAGGTGGCATTAAACCTCAATTCCGGAATGTTTTCACGAGAACATTTTTAATTCATTCATGGGAACACTGGAAAGCTAGCATTTGTCATTCCCCAATTGCCCTCGAGATGGTGGTGGTGAGCCATCTTAGTATCTTGCTCGGTCAGTTCAGAAGGTGCTAAAAACTAGTGTCTTAATTACCTCCTTCTTCACCATGCTCTGGGTAGCATCTTCTTCCTTGGTAAAGACAGATGCAAAGTATTCATTTAATACCTCAGCCATTTTTTCTGCCTCCATGTGTAAATCCCCACTTTGGTCCCCTACTCCTCCTTTTACCACCCTTTTTTGCCATTTATATGCCTATAGAAGATTTCTGTGGGTCTGGAGTCACATGTAGGCTAGACCAGTTAAGGACTACAGATTTCCTTCCTTAGAAGATGTTAGTGAACCAGATGGGTTTTTATAACAATCCGACAGTTTCATGGGGCAGAATTTAATGGGTGGCAGTTTCCCACCCCTCCACCCGAAAAGTTGGTGCCAGTTGCCCTGCAGCCTTTTATTGGCTAGGTGCAAGACTTCTGCCCTCACTTGGGCAGAAGTCCTGCTTCAGAGAGCTGCTGGCCAATCAACAGCTTTGCAGTCTTGTCAGCACCACCTGGAGCAGTGGCCATTGCTGGGATTACAAACTGTCCTCAGAGTCTAAGCACTGGAGTTCAAGACCAGGTAAGTGTGGGGGTCTCCCAGCAGGAAGGGAAGGTGAAGCCCAGAGGATGTGGGGTTCTTGCTGGAGAGGCCAGGGAATGCCTGATGTGGAAAGGGACTCTTGCGAAAGACACATCACCCTAATCCGTCCCGCAACTGCAACCCTCCCCTCCCAACACCCCACTCCTGCCCCAAGGCCTGGGCAGATTTCACACACCAGCCTCAGAACTGACCCATTAATTGTCTCAATTGGGGAGAGTCTGGGCAGCTCACCCTTGTCCTTGCCTGGCCCCTGTAAAATTGAGGACAGGTTGCGGGCAGGTGGGAGGGCCAACCAGAGTTTATTCAAAAACTCTGCTTCGATCACCTTTTGAAGAGTCCAAAGACTCACAACCCTCAGAAAATATTTCTTGTCATCTCTGTCTTAAATGGGCAATCTTAAATGGGCTTAGTCTCAATACTGTTTAACTAGCTTCAGGAAAATTGTCCTTCACATATCATGAGAAAAGCTTCTCTTCAAAATAGAAAACAAGATAAAATAACACAATTTTAAGAGCACACTCATTGATTCAAGGCGTTTACCTTTTGCAGATAAGTCATGATGGTGGATCTTGGAGGAGTGCCTAGCATAGATCTCTGCACATATTACAGCTGTGTAAAGCCAAATATTTTTACAACAAATATACTATGCAAGATGACCCCCAAGACCCACTGAAAAACTGAACTACCAGACATTGCAAGCAGTTTTATATAATGGATTTATTCAACACTTTTTTTATTCATTCACGAAAGGTGGGCTTCATTGGCTGGGTCAGCATTTATTGCTCATCCTTAGTGCCCTTGAGAAGGTGCTGGTGAGCTACCTTCTTGAACCACTGCAGTCCATGTGGTGTAGGTACACCCACAGTGCTGTTAGGAAGGGAGTTCCAGGATTTTGACCAGCGACAATGAAGGAACGGCGATATATTTCCAAGGTCAGAATGGTGAGCAACTTCGAAGGGAACTTCCAGGGGTGGTGTTCCCATCTATCTGCTGCCCTTGTCCTTTCTAGATGATAGTGGTCATGGGTTTGGAAGGTGCTGAGTAAGGAACCTTGGTGAATTCCTGCAGTGCGTCTTGTAGATGGTACACACTGCTACTGTGCGTCGGTGGTGGAGGAAGTGAATGTTTGTGGATGTGGTGCCAGTTAAGCAAACTTTTTTGTCCTGGACGGTGTTCAGCTTCTTCAGTGTTGTGGAAGCTGCACTTATCCAGGCAAGTGGGGAGTATTCCATCACACTCCTGACTTGTGCCTTGTAGATGGTGGACAGGCTTTGGGGAGTCAGGAGGTGAGTTACTCATAGCACAATTCCTGCTCTTGTCACCACAGTATTTATACGGCTAGTCCAGTTCAGTTTCTGGTCAATGGTAACCCCAAGGTGTTGATAGTAGGGGATTCAGTGATGGTAATGCCATTGAACATCAAGGGGCATTGGTTGGATTCTCTCTTGTTGGGGATGGTCAATGCCTGAATGTGGCACGAATGTTACTTGCCACTTGTCAGCCAAGCCTGGATATTGTCCAGGTCTTGCTGCATTTGGACATGGACTGCTTCAGTATCTGAGGAGTCACGAATGGTGCTGAATACAGTGCAATTATCAGCGAACTCCCCACTTCTGACCTTATGATGGAAGGAAGGTCATTGATGAAGCAGCTGAAGATGGTTGGGCCTATGACACTATCTTGAGGAACTCCTGCCGTGATGTCCTGGAGCTGAGATGACTGACCTCCAACAACCACAACCGTTTTCCTTTGTGCTAGGTATGGCTCCAACCAGTAGAGAGTTTTCCCCGATTCCCATTGACTCCAGTTTTGCTAGGGTTCCTTGACGCCACACCGAGTCAAATGCTGCCTTGATGTCAAGGGCAGTCACTCTCACCTCACCTTGGGAATTCAGATCTTTTGTCCATGTTTGAACCAAGGCTGTAATGAGATCAGGAGCTGAGTGGCCCTGGCAGAAGCCAAACTGGGCATCAATGAGTAGGTTATTGTTAAACAAGTGCCACTTGACAGCACTACTGATGATTCCTTCCATTACTTTACTGATGACCAGAAGTAGACTGATGGGGCGATAATTGGCCGGGTTGGATTTGTCCCGCTCTTTGTATATGGGACATATTTTCCGCAAGGCTGGGTAGATGCCAGTGGTGTTGCTGTACTGGAACAGCTTGGCTAGGGGCACAGCAAGTTCTGGGGCACAAATCTTCAGTACTATTGCCTGAATATTGTCAGGGTCCATAGCCTCTGCAGTATCCAGTGTCTTCAGCCGTTTCTTGATATCACTTGGAGTGAATGGAATTGGCTGAAGACTGCCATCTGTTATGTTGGGGACCTCCGGGGGAGGCCGAGATGGATTATCTACTCAGCACTTCTGGCTGAAAGTTGTAGCAAATGCTTCAGCCCTATCTCTTGCACTGAGGTGCTGGGCTCCTCCATCATTGAGGATGGGGATATTTGTCCATGACAATTCACAATTGGATGTAGCAAGACTGCAGAGCTTAGATCTGATCCGTTGGTTGTGGGATCGCTTAGCTCCATCACTTGCACTGCTTATGCTGTTTGGCACGCAAGTAGTCCTGTGTTATAGCTCCACCAGGTTGACAGCTCATTTTAGGTATGCCTGGTGCTGCTCCTGGCATGTTCTCCTGCATTCTTTATTGAACGAGGGTTGATGCCCTGGCTTGATTGTAATGGTAGAGTGGGGGATATGCTGGGTCATAAGGTTACAGATTGTGTTTCAGTACAATTATGCTGCTGCTGATGGCCAACAGTGCCTCATGGATGCCCAGCCTTAAGTTGCTAGATCTGCTCAAAATCTATCCCACTTAGCATAGTGGTGGTGCCACACAACACGATGGGGGGTATCCTCAATGTGAAGGTGGGACTTCATCTCCACAATTTCTGTGCGGTGGTCACTCCTACTGATACTGTCATGGACAGAGCAGGCAGGTTGGTGAGGATGAGATCAAGTATGTTTCTCCTTATTGTTGGTTCCCTCACCACCTGCCACAGATCCAGTCTAGCAGCTATGTCCTTTAGGACTCTGCCAGCTCATTCCGTAGTGGTGCTACCGAGCTACTCTTGGTGATGGACGGTGAAGAGCCCCCCCCCACCCCCAGCATCCATTCTGTGCTCTTGCCACCCTCAGTGCTTCCTCCAAGTGGTGTTCAACATGGAGGAGCACTGATTTATCGCTGAAGGAGGACGGTACGTGGTAATCAGCAGGAGGTTTTCTTGCCCATGTTTGATCTGATGCCATGAGACATCATGGGATCTGGAGTCAATGTTCAGGACTCCCAGGGCAACTCCCTCCACGACTGTATACCACTGTGCCGCCACCTCTGCTGGGTTCTGTCCTGCCGGTGGGACAGGACATAACCAGGGATGGTGTTGGAGGAGTCTGGGACATTATCTGTAAAGTATGATTCTGTGAGGATGACTATGTCAGGCTGTTGCTTGACTAGCTTGTGAGACAGCTCTCCCAATTTTGGCACTAGCCCCCAGGTGTTAGTAAGAAGGACTCTGCAGGGTTGACAGGGCTGCAATTGCCGTTGTTGTTTCCGGTGCCTAGGTCGATGTCCGATTTCACTCCTTTTTCGTGACTTTGTAGCAGTTTATTATAACTGAATATATTCAATGACCTAATTTCCACTGCTTTCTGTGGAAGAGAATTCCAAAGACTAACAATTCTCATGAAGAAATTCTTCCTCACCTTCATCTTAAATGTGAGACCCCTTATTTTTAAACTGTGCCCCAAGTTCTAGATTCCCCCACACGGAGAAACATCCTGTCAGCATCTACCCTGTCAAGACCCCACCGGATCTTGTATGTTTTAATAAAGATCACCTCTCATTCTTCTAAACTCCAATGAGTATAAGTCCAACCTGCTCAACTTTTCCCCATAAGACAATTGCTTCAATCCCAGGAATCTACCTAGTGAACCATCTCGGAATTGCTTCCAATGCCAATCTCCTTCCAATCTCCTCTTTAGTCTGACCTGAACTGCTCCTTGCTTCAAATGGTAACAGGGTTCAAGATAAGCATGTGGCAATTCCAAGACACTATTCTTTTCTCCAGAAAAATTGTTTCAAATGTACATAATAAACTCAATTCAGAACAATCAATAAACATTACGTTAGTAATATGAAGACGGCACAAGTACCTTTGGTAGCTATCAGGCTGGAAAAGCAGAGTGACAGGATTGGCAGCTTTCACAGTTGATGTCATCTGAAAGGTAATTACAGTTGCATTTCAACTGCAAAAATGCCATCAAAGGAAGCATCAACTGGCATTCTTAATACAGAAAACAAACTGCAATTTGAAAACAGAGTACCAATGCTGAGAAGAGCTAAGAGAAGTGCAAGCCCAGGGGGAAAAAAAAATCAACTAATACCTTACCATATCTGAGGAGGAGGGGCCATTTAATTTTATAAATGCAATTGCAGCCCTGACTATCCAGTTTTACAAGTCAGAGGATTAATGATGGAAATGATAAATCTACAAGGTAGAGTTAATGAGCCAAAAAAGTAGATTTAATTATTTTAGTTATTTACAGCATATCCATTTTGACTTTCTCACCTCCAGCCACCCCAGCATCCCATCCAAGTTTCAATTAGCACTTTAAGCTTCACAACTCACCAACTTCAGCAATACCTTCCAAACCCACGACCGCTAGCATCTAGGAGGACAAGGGCAGCAGATAGATGGGAACACCACCACCTGGAAGCTCCCCTCCAAGCCACACACCATTCTGACTTGGAAATATATCACTATTCCTTCACTGTCACTGGGTCAAAATCCTGGAACTCTCTTCCTAACATCACTGTGGGTGTACCTACGCCACAGAGGCTGCAGCTGTTCAAGAAGGCAGCTCACCACCACCTTCTCAAAGGCAATTAGGGATGGGCAATAAATGCTGGCCTAACCAGCGATGCCCACATCCCATAAATGAATAAAGTAATTGTGATGCCATGATTGTGTTGTACATCAACAATACAATTTGGCCTCCGAACAGAGAATAATCCTCCTTAAGGTTAAATGCATTTTCTGCACCCAATCTTTTTTGCCTACACCTCTAGCCTAATTTCTCATTCCTTCTCACGTAATCTCCAACTCAAAATTTTGCAGCGGCCCCCATTCAATTCTATATATATTAATTTGTCCACCCTGTAAAATGTACAGTGTCTTTGACGTTAAGTCCAATGCTGTATTCTTTCAGAGTTGGCTGGCTGAAGGCTGATCCTGAATAATTCACTATTCCAGTAGAAATGATTTCCACGATGAGATGAGCCCGTAGGGATGCATTAGTCTGCAGGCACTGGTACAGAGTCCTCGTAGAAACAGTGTAGATGAGGGTGAGGCAATTTAAAACTGAACAGAGCTCTGGTTCTGCTGCTGTTTGGTTAATGGAAGGCTGCCTCGTTCAGCTCCATAAAGCAATATTACATGTTCTGGCAGCATGGGAGGGGTGTTGGGGGGGGGGGGTAGATGTGGAGGTCATGTGACAAAACACCTATTTCTCTACCTTGGTTTGGACAAAGTGTACAATCCTTGTCTGTATTCTTGAGAAGGTTAATGTTTCATCCGTTAATAAATTCAACAGAGGTTTCAGGGTCCTTTGTCCTCGCAGACGATCATCTCCATTGGCCAGAGCCTGGCCTTAGAAATGTAAATGGTCTTTGTACAAATCCTTGGGTCTGATCTCGGCAGTCACAAGGGGCAATAGCATCTCTTCAGAGATAACGGCATTGTTGTTGTTTCTGGAAGGCCAGAAATTCCTTTTGCGTGAATCATAGCTTGAGAAGGAGCCTGGCTTCAGTTATTTTAGCTTTTGTCAAGTTTTTAAAAAATAATATAGATTAGCCAGGATGATCTCTTATATTTTCATAAAAATATAGAGTGAGGTCTAAGCCCCCTGACACCCCTTGGCACCTCGGGGGTGAGGGGGGAGAAGGGGTGGTGGGGGGGTGGGGGGGGGGGAATAAATTCAATTTATTTGTGTGTGTGATTTTAAGGAAGAAAGAATAGTAAGTGAAGAAGTATACATGCATTCTCTCGTTAACACTGACAAATTAGACATACAGCTAGCAGGGCAACGGCAGTTCCCTGCTGCATTTTCATTTTGAGGTTTAAAGCTGGGACAGGGCGTCTGGAAGGGCATCGCTGGTCCTGGGATTTTGGAAGGTTTAGGTGACTTGGGAGGATTTGAGATTCATCTGTATGGGGAAAGTCTATTCAGTGCTAGAGTGCTGAATTCCCTCTGTTGGGGATAAAGCATTCCTACCTCCTGATTAAGTATCCTGAAAAGGGTCTGGGGGTTTTACTGGGTGGCTAGCACTCAGGGGACAAGTGATGGTCAAGCTGCTCTGGGCGTTCGCATGGGAGTGCAGGGTTTCTGACTCTGTGGGTACCAGACCCTGAGATCATAGGGCCAAGCTGCTCTTGTCCAGCTTAGCTCCTGCCTGTCCACTCTAGTAATCTGGGGGTTCAACTGTTCAGACATAGGGACAGTGTGTAGGCTGAGGGTCAGGAGAGTGGGGTGTTTTAAAGGGACTTTGGCCTCTTTAGGGGATTCTGCAGATTTCTGTTAGTTGACATTGGCCTTTTTTCTTTCGCTGGATACCTTCCTGCCAGCCAAATCATTTCCAAGGAGGAAATTGATTCCTGCTGATGGTTTAGGGACAATCGCTACTGTAACAGGGCCTGAATCAAGGTCATACTCTAGATGGACATTATGGAGGAGTGCAAACACAGATCGTCCACCCATTCCACTGATCAGTGCTTTGGCTTTCAGGGAGGACTCTAAGCTTCCTTCCAACATTAAGGACTGATTAGCCACAGTGCCCGAGCACAGACCTGCTCACATTTTTGGACAGATAGGAGGACACTGTTCCTGAAAGGATAAAACTCTGGAAGCTCTCTAGGAGTTTGTCCAGCTCTAACACACACCCTTTGGAGGGCATGGCATTGTAGGTTTCTGTAGTGAGAATCTCTGCCTACTTTGCTGCACTACCCATTAGGACGTTCTTAGGGAGACTACTCTTGTAAAGTCTACTAGGCCATCTGGCTTGCCACGCAATTTCCAGCATTCAGGTCTGGAATGGCCTATTTTGTTGCAATGAGAGCACAACAGCCTCCAAGCATTCTCCTTTCAGGCTGCAGGGGGACTCCTCATACCCTCTTTTGTGTTTTACTTTCTGGGTAGTGGGCCTTTCATATCTAAGCCTATCTTCCCAATACTCATAGGAATGGCAAATTTCCCAGACTTGAGCTCCCAATTTCTGTAATGGACAGGAGGGGGTTCAATTTAAAACAGCCCTGATTTCTCCTCTCACCACCCATCCGTTATCAGAAAGGTGCTTTTGATTTTTGATTTCCCCCTTTATTAGTGGTGGCGCATTTTCCTCAGCCACTCAGTTTTGGAGTGATCCAATTCTCTGTTAATAGATAGGGTAAAATCAGAGGGTTATACACACTCAAAATGCAGTAAGGGGGAGGTGTTGCTACTTAAACCCTGGTACAATCATACAATAAGAAAGGGATAACGGAAAGAAAGAGGTACAGGGCAAAGACCACCACAGACAAAATAAGAATTATCTTTTCATGTGAATCTAGAATCAAAGTCAAATGGTGTATTCTTTCAGAGTCAGCCAGCTGAAGACTGATGCTGGATAATACACTTTGCCAGTAGAAATGAAATCCACAATAAGATGGGCCCATGCGGATGAATTAGTTTTATAGGCACTGGTACAGAAGTTCAAAGTTCACGTAGAAAGTGTAGGTGAGGGCCAGGCAATTTAAACTTGGACAGAGCTCTGGTTCTGCTGCTGTTTGGTTGATGGAAGATGGCAGACTGCCTCTTTCAGCTCCACAAGGCAATATTACAGGTTCAGGGGGAGTTGTGGGGGTTGGTGGGCTGGTTTGGGCTCTGACATAACTCCCATTTCCCTACTTTGGTTTGAACAAAGGATGTATATTCCTTACCTGGATTCTTGAGACGGTTAATGTTTCATCCATTAATAAGTTCAACAGAGGTTTCAGGGTCCTTCGTCCTCGCAGACGATCATCTCCACTGGCCAGAGCCTGACCTTAGAAACATAAATGGTCTTTGTACAACTCCTTAGGATTCGATCTCAGCCGTCACAAGGGGCATTAATGCCTCTTTAGAGATAATGAGATTGCTGCTGTTTCTGAAGGCCAGAAATTCCTTTTGTGTGGGTCATTGCCAGCCCTGGCTTCAGTCATTTTGGTCTTTGTCCGGTTCTTTATTCTTTATTATAAAATAATTTTATAGGTTGGCCAGAATAATATATGAGGTCTTAGCTCCCTGACATAATGTACTCCATCCCAAACAGAAACAGAAAATGCTGGAAAAACTCAGCAGGTCTGACAGCATCTGTGGAGAGAGAAACAGAGTTGACATTTCGAGTCCGGATGACGCTTCTTCAGAGCTAAAGTAGAAACGCGATGAAATTTATACTTTTTGTGGGCAGGGGGGTGGTCGCGAGGAACAGGTGAAGCTGGATAGAAGGCCAGCAATAGGTGGGGGAAAAGGAGAGATTGACAAAGGTGTCACGAACAAAAAGAAAAAGGGAGTGTTAATGGTGGTGCTAAGGGCTAAAAAAAAAGGTGGAGATAGAGGCATTAAGGGTAGAAAGCAGAATGTGATAATAGCAGGACAAGGGTAAGCACTCTGAAAAGAAAAGCATGAACAAGTAACAGGTGACCCTTGTGGGGGTGGGGTGGGGAAAAAGGGGGGTTGAAAATGGGATAAGAAGGGGGGGATAAAACAATGAATAAATGAATGAAAATAAAAATGAAAAATAAAAATAAGTGGATAAAAAATAAAAATGAACTTTGAAAAAAAGGCATAAAAAAGGGGTGCAGATAAAAGAGAGTTCATGGGGTGTAGATAAAGGAGCAAGGTCATGGTATGAAGTTGTTAAGTCCAGAAGGCTGTAAACTGCCTAATCGGAAGATGAGGTGCTGTTCCCCCAATTTGCATTGGGCTTCACTGGAACACTGCAGCAGGCCAAGGGCAGATATGTGGGCATGGGATCAACAAGGTGTGTTGAAATGGCAAGCAACAGGAAGGTCTGGGTCATGCTTGCGGACCGAGCGAAGGTGTTCTGCAAGGCAGTCATCCAGTCTGAAGCGTTGCTTCACCTGAAAGGAGTGTTTGGGCCCTTGGATGGTGAGGAAGGAGAAGGTGAAGGGACAGGTGTTGCACCTTCTGCGATTGCATGGGAAGGTGCCGTGGAAAGGGGATGAGGTGTTGGGGGTGATGGAGGAGTGGACCAGGATGTCCCGGAGGGAACGTTCCCTATGGAATGCTGACGGAGGGAGGGGAAAATGTGTTTGGTAGTGGCATCATGCTGGAGTTGGCAGAAATGGCAGAGGATAATCCTTTGAATGCGGAAGCTAGTGGGGTAAAAAGTGAGGACAAGGGGACCCCTATCACAGATCTGGGAGGGAGAGGAAGGTATAAGGGGAGAGGCGCAAGGGATGGGTTGGACACAGTTGAGGGCCCTGTTAACCACAGTGGGTGAGAAACCTCAGTTAACGAAGTAGGAAGACATGTCAGAAGCACTGTTTTGTAAAATGGCATCATCAGAACAGATGCAACGGAGGCAAAGGAACTGAAAGAATGGAATAGAGTCCTTACAGGAAGCAGGGTGTGAAGAGCTGCATCGAGGTAGCTGTGGGTGAATTGTTCAGTAAGAGAACTAGTTCAGTTAGATGGAGGAGATTGGTGGTGGATGGGGATTATTCCAGTTTTTGTTCAAGGAAGAAGCGGAGAGCCCTCAGACCATTCTGGTGGGGAATGGAGGTGTAGAGGGATTGGACGGCCATGGTGAACAGGCGGTAGTTAGAGCCAAGGAATGGAAATTGTTGATATGACGTAGGGCATCAGAGGAATCACGGATGTAGGTGGGAAGAGACTGGACAAGGGAAGAGTCATGTGCTTTTATGTACTTCATCCTGTTTTATTCTCTAGAATCACCAACTAAGATCACACTTTATGAATCACATACAGAGCATTGTTTTTCTCATGTCTAATAATATCTTCAATTATACAGATTTTTCCATGCATGCAAGATGTGAGCATGTCAGATCTGCTTTTACAATACCAAATATTTGTCGATATTTATTTTTCAAACTGTTGAACCTTTTTTGGGCAGGTCTATGCTCCCTGAATTCTGTGCTGCTACATAGATCTATAGCATACCATCTCGCACCTCTTGAAAACTCACTTTTCGATAACTTACTTTCTATCTGCGTCTATATTATTCTCTTCATCACCCTAACCTGAAATTATAGTCACATACTTATCCATGTGGCAAAAGGAACTCTTCTATTTCCCTTGTTGATTTCTCCATGTTAATTCATGTTCCCAGATTGCCCACACAGGTCAACATGTAGTTCATCATACTCCAGCCCTGTACATATGTTCTCCTAATATTAGGAAAGCTTCAGGGCTTCAACATAATAAAAATAGAAAATATAACTTTTGAATTAACTGCATGCAAGATTTCTGCACATGCATGATTGTTTTAGTGTTGCGTGCAGTGGTTGAAACATCCCTTTGTGCAATTGGTTGAGTTTAAAATACCTGCAGTGCCATATTTCAGAATCGCTTTTATTAACCATGAATCAGTCCATAAAACGTATGGTGAATTGATCAAGAGGAATTATTACAATTCAAGTTATTTGGTTCTCATATGAGGCATGCATCACTTGCCTGTTACCTGCCAAGTCTATTTTTACAATTAATCACAAATATAAGTAACAGTTCTCATAAGATGAACTAAAACCCACGTCAGAATTTCTCTATTATTGTAGCTCTATTAAATTTGTGTTATTTCCAACCTGCTGCCTTTTAAAAAAATCTCAGCAATATTTCTGAAAATAACGAATGTTATGTACCTGTGCGTCCCAGTTTTTATTCAGATAATATATACATGTGACACATCGTCCATCTCCATTAGGGTTATCAACATGGCGAACATATCCTGTTCCATTGCCTGGGTAACATGCCACCATTGCCTGTAAATCAGTAAAGAAAAATGTAAAGAAAACTGGAAAGAACTGAAGCTCAAGACTTATCCTGTTCCATGCTCTCTTGTCATAGTCCAAAAGATTAGGGTTTGGTCCACTGATTTATCAGCACAGTTACAATACATGCCTACCCTGTGTAGTAGTCTACCAATGTTTACTGTAGATAAGCCTTCTGCTATGTGATTGAAACACCTAGGCCTGTAAATATTGCAACAGTGATCTTCTTATATCAGCCCACATTTTTTGAGAAGGAACAGAATGACCATCCCTTTGACTAACTAGTCAACTCTTCAAATTACTGTTGTTGAGTTCAGTTCTATGCTGTTAGGGTTGAGATTGAAATGTTAAATCCAATTTTATGGAAATATTATGTTGAAAAAAATCCAGCTCAGCAGTTCAAAAATTCAAGATGCTACATTTATGATCCTAAGTTAATAAGTTGCAGGAATGTGTTTTCTATAGCATTCAGAAACAATTTTGAGAGAAAGAATAGCCAAGTTTTCATGTTTCTTCTTCCGTGGTTAACTCTTAATAAAGCCAGTTAGAAAATGTGTAAATTTCCAGGTGAGAAGCTCAACTTCACAATACCATGAAGCACTAAAATGAGGGAACTTCAAAAGTAATTAATCTGATGTAAAACATTTATCCTCAGGACATCATACGGCATTCTACAAGTAAAGTTTCTAAAATGCACGTGAAAAATTGCAAAGTAATCAAGTTTTTTAAAATCATGTATAGCATTTGAGTGTCGTTGGCTAGGCCAGCATTTATTGTCCATCCTTAATTACCCTTGAGAAGGTGATGGTGAGCTGCCTTCTTGAACTGCTGCAGTCCCTGTTGTGTAGGTACATCCACAGTGCTGTTAGGGGAGGAGTTCCAGGATTTTGACACAGCGACAGCGAAGAAACAGTGATAATTTTCTAAGTCAGGATGGTGAGTGACTTCGACGGGAGCTTCCAGATGGTGGTGTTCCCATGTGTCTGCTGCCCTTGTCTTCTAGATGATAGAGGTCGTGGGTTTGGAAGGTGCTGTCTAAGGAGACTTGATGAGTTCCTGCAGTGCATCTTGTAGATGGTTCACACTGCTGCCACTGTGCATAGGTGATGGGAACAGTGAATGATTGTGGATGGGGTACCAATCAAGCAGGCTGCTTTGTCTTGGATAGTGTCAGTATGGGTTATACTTCAAAAATACTAGAAATCAGACAAAAATGTCCTATTTGTAAATATAAAACAACTATTTTGTATTATACTATCAGTGTTTATAAAAGTCACCACTGATGGTAATAAATATTTGGATCATAACTATTTGGTTCATAACTATGCTTTCAATGACTATGACATCAAAGAGAACTGTGTGGAGGATGGTAACATACTTCAGGAGGGCACAGAAAGACTGCCGAATGGATAAACGCAAGGAAGATGAAATGTAACACAGTAAGACATGAAGTGATTTATTTTTCTAGTAAGAATGAGAAGAAACAATATAAACTAAATGTTGCTGAAGAGAGACATGTTGCCAAAGCTTTTCATTTTGCACTCATCAGGGCAAACACAAGAATGCCAAATTTCAAGCAATCACAATTTATACTACAGGAGAAAAGGTTGCTGACTGGTTGATAAGTTGTCTCTGATTGACCGAGGTGCTGTCATGAAGAAAGCAACAGGGAACTATAGGCTCCCCAAGGTCCTTGTACACAGCCTTTGAAGGTGACAGGATAAGTTGAGAAGGCTGTTAAAAGGCATACGGGATTATTGACTTTCTAAATAGGCACAAGAGTACTGAAGTAAGGAATCATAGTACATTTTATACAACACAGTTTAAGCTCCAGCTGGAGTACTGCAGCCAGTTATTTGCACCACACTTTAGGAAAAATGTCAAGGCCTTGGAGAGAGTACAGGAGAGATTTACCACAATGGTGCCAGTGATAAAGACTTCAGTTACATAGAGACAAGAGAAATTAGGATTGCTCATCTTAGGGCAGAGCTGGCCAAGGGAAGATAGGAAATAAGGAGAAACTATTTCAGAAGGGGCAGAAGGGGTGGTAGCCAGTGGACACAGATTTAAAAAGGTAATCGAAAAAGGTACCAGAGATGGCAAGAGGGAAAACAAATTTACACTTTCTGGAATATGCTATCTGAAAGGGTAGAGGAAGTAGATTCAATAACAACCTTCAAAAGGGATTATATAAATAGCTGAATGGAAAAAATATGCTGTTGGGAAAGGACAGGCGAGTGGGACTAATTAGATAGCTCTTTCATGGAACTGGCATGAACGGCACAATGGGCACTGTCATTCGGTTTGAAAAATTTTAAAGGATTTACTGCTACCCATTTCTGCACTCTCACTCTTTTGATCCTTCTGCTTAAGAGCTAACATTATTCTAATTGGCATGAAAGACATCAAATCTCACTCTTCCCCCTTCTATGCTATCTGGTACTACATATTCTTTCATTTATACCAGTTATACTCCCATTTCACAAGGATTCTGCCTTTGCTTGCCTTCTGATTAGTCTTTAGTATCCCAAATCAACTTTTACTTTGTTTAAGAACATTATTAAACCAGTTAAAAACAAATTTACTTAAAAGCCTGTCTGGTCCCTTAGAAAAACTCTCAATTTCTAGAAATAATCCTTGCTATGTAACTCTGTCTTCATGGTAAATTGTTAATTCTGGTGATTTTATTAGATCAATTTAATTTGATCATATTAAATACAACCTCACTCCCTAGCTCAACCAGAGACTAAAGAGCTTTATCCTCAAAGTCCTGGCTCTGGATTCCAAGGTTGCTACTAGTTCTGATGGTATTGCTGAAAACCCCTGAAGTACTTGTAAGCCATAAGCTTGCATCTCTCCCATTTCATCGTGCCTTTTCGGAATTTGCTCATGTTCATCGGTCTCCTAAAATAAAGTGATTGCTTACTCTAATTGCCACTCTATTATCCATACTGGAATATTTTCTCAAGTTAATCAACCTGCTTTTAACTCGCAAATTCTTGATTAGTCCTTGATCACATAGTTTTCAGCACCGTGAGCTTATTGCCAATTTACATACCTCTGGTACCATGCACTTCAACATTTTAACTAATCATTTTGTCATTACTTTGGGTATCTCCGAAGTTTTTCTTTTTCCTGTACCCTTAGGCTTTAAAACTCCAACTATGACATTACCTAATTATAACTTCCTAATTTAATAAGTCTTGCCTTTTATACATTTAAACATTGTATTATGAGCCTTGCCCTTCATATTGGTCCTGTAATCTTAAAACAAAAATTAACTGTTGATAAGGCATGTCCATGTCAACTACAAAGTTCACTCTCATAGTCTTCAACTATATGTATTACTTAATTTTAAGTGCTCAATTTTATGGATGCAAAATATTGAAGTTCAATCAACTAAAAAAAAAGCTCTAAAGTTACAAGTCAAAATGGTGCCCTTCACTGGAAGGGAGGATTGGAAAACAATTGCAACTAAAACTTGCCAAACTTAAGTGTGCCTCCAAGAATTTTCTGTATCATACTTTGAAGGAGTCTCAGGGTTTTGTCAATGGAGGAGAGCTTCCAAATTCCCCCACTATCAAAGCAGGGTGAAGAGATTTTGAAGTTTTTTTCCCCCCCTTACAAACTTTCAATTGACTGGATGAGTTGGAGTCCAACTTCCAGGTTTGAGCTAATACAACTGGCTGAGGGCCAATAACCCGAAATTAATCTAATGTCCCGATGGTTCACTGTGCCTCATTGCTGGATATGTTCACTTGTCCTTTCCCCACATTTGCATAGGTGGGAGGCTAAGCACTTTGGGTGAATCATAGACATAAGTTCAAGTATTGTACCTTGGAACTTCAAGATACTTTAAATAAATAGGTTCGCAGTCTCCCTGTTCTTACCTAGTTTGTGTTTTACTTTCATTTTCTCATGATTTCTTAACTTTTTTTAAACATTCCCCCCTCCTATTTTTGTCCTTGCAGGCGGAATAAGCAACGGGTAAGTTTGTTCTTTTCATATCTTCACACACACTTTGTTCCTTTTGGGAACCAGTGGGGAAGTGTTGGAAGGATTAACAGGCTGATTATCAACCCATTTGAACCATGAACACTCCTCCTGTGGCCAACCAATCCTGGTGTGGGACTTGAACCCAAAGTTTCTGACTTAGGGGAATTATCTACTGACCTTCAAGACCTCCTTTAACAATGAAGTGATAAAGAGAGATGGAGCAAAAACCTCTTCACTATATGGGGGCACCAAAGCTCAAGGAGGAAGTGAAAGAGTAAAAGGTTTAATTCATGTACAAATGCACAAAGTGTTTTCATGATGGCAAAATCAATGGTAAATAAGAGTGCTGAAAGAAGGAATGCAATGGT
The DNA here is from genome assembly GCF_017639515.1 of Carcharodon carcharias. NCBI lineage: Eukaryota > Metazoa > Chordata > Chondrichthyes > Lamniformes > Lamnidae > Carcharodon > Carcharodon carcharias. The sequence continues at coordinate 109,397,979 of NC_054471.1, read as the reverse complement.
AAGCAACTATGCGATTCCGCAAAATGCCCATGCAGACTAAACATGTTTTACAAGGTCATGTCATATACAAAATGACCAGGTGCAATGAAACAGCATCTTGCAAGGATACAATCAAATGCAAAACCTACTTAGCTGAATATGATATGATTTAATAGTCAACGTTATTATTTGTAACAGCTGCATGCCCTGACACAACTCATATCAAACAAATTAATTCACAGATATTTGAAGAGAGAAAGAAATGGAGGAGGACAGAAAGGCTTACACACACCGACTGAAGGTAGTCTGAGAGAAGAGGAGCTTTAAGGAGGCTTTTAAAGAGGGAAGAAGGTAAGGAAACAGGTGGATTTGGGAGAAATTATGAAGAGAACAAGGCTATAATAACTGAACAATTGTTTTTCAATGGTTTAACAGAGAAGCAATAAGTCAGAATCACAGGAGCAGAGGATGCAGATATGCACATGGTTTAACGTGAACACTAACTTAACTGTATTAATTGGGTTTTTAATATGTTTAGGTGGTGGACATTAATTGAAGATTAACCTGTGCTCTTAAATACAGAGCAGACTGAAATGGTATTTTATAGGTTTGGATTGCATGTTTGTAATGTGTCTCTCTGTAAATAAATGCTCGTGAGTGTGTACTAAGACTAGTTCCAGTTCTGTCTTTCATTGCCTGGTCGTCTGGAATGTAATACCAATGTTAGGTCAAACAGTAACTGCATAAATGTCAGTGCACCCCAGTAACTTTAAGCCTAACATTTTCTACAAGAGTCCTTAATCACTGTGCAGCAATATATGCACTTATATTATGCCTTCTACACACAGGATGGGGGAAATTTGGTACAGTCTTCCACAAACAGCAGCTGATGCTAAGTCATCTGTAAATTTTGAAATCTGAGACTGATGGATCTTTGTTAACCAAAGGTGTTAAGGGATAGGTCAAAGCTAGGTAGATTTAAGTCACAGGTCACTATGACCTCACTGAATGATGGAGCAGGCTTGAAAGGCTGAATGATCTACTCATCTTCATACATTCCTTATTCCATCCCTCAATACGATGAATTGCTTGAACTGTGGTATGTGTTATGGAGCTAAATACAGCTTTTTTGTGGAGAATAAAATCCCACGAACAACAAGTTGAACATCAAATTAATCTGTTTCTAGTGGTGTTGACTGAGGAAGAGCATTGGCATAGTAAATAGAATAACTCACTGCTCTGCTTGAAGTTGAACCACAGGATCTCTAGATTTCATTGGAACAAGGAAGCATGGCTTTTCTAATGGCCTAATCAAAAGTGTAATGTCTGCCAATACACACTTCCTCAGCAATGCACTCCTGCACAAGCCTAGGTTATGCAGTTCACTTGTGCTTTGGGGCCTTCAATTCAACTGAACCGGAACTGAAGAAAAAAATGTATCTTTTCAACTGTGTACTGACAACATGCAAAGAATACACATGTACCTTATAAACCAAAGGAGGAATTATTTCAGGATCTGTGCTCCGGTCAAGGCAACCTATCTTTGTTTTTGCACTCCGCCTGCCAAATAAGGCTTTTATGATGTTTGCTGAAACTGCTTATAGGTTCTGCTTATGTTTAAAACCACCAATAGTAGAATGCCAAAATGCATATTTTCCATAAAAGACAGCACACCATTAACTGTAGTAGTTCAACCTTGATCATTTCTTCATTATCCATTACTTCTTATTACTTCATGGGATGCGGGTGTCACTGGCAAGGCCAGCATTTGTTGCCCTAATTGCCCTCGAGAAGATAGTGATGAGTCGCCTTCTTGAACCACTGCAGTCCTTCTGGTGTAGGTATACCTACAGTTCATCCAATGTGTAAGGTGCATTATCTATGATTTTTCAAAAAGGGGAGTATCAAGGGAAGTACTTTCAATAAAATGTACCCAACATTTTTAAAGAAGAAAATAACACTCAATTAAGAGCTCCTCAGACTTTTCCTCCATGTTATTGGTGCTTGAAGGCAACAAAAGAGTTGTATTTCAAAAAGTAAGGGCTATGTTGGCCCAGAAGACTATGACACAGGTTGGGAGATCTGCAACGGAGTCACTCCTAAGAAACTATGCAATTAAAACAACAACTACACCCACCAACAACTTTCATTTATATAGCATCTTTAATGCAAAGAAACTTACACAGTGCTTCACAGTAACATAATCAGACAAAAAGAGGGTTATGTGGAATGACCAAAACCTTGGCTTAAGAGATTTAAGCATTTCAAGGTGGTTCTTAAAAGATGAAAAGGAAGCTGCAGAGTCAGAGGGATTTAGAGAGGAAATTCCAGACCATGGGGCCTACACGGTTCAACACAATGCTGCCAGAGATGGGATGAGCGGTGTGAGGAATGCACAAGAGGGCAGAGTTCGAGGAAGGAAGAATTCTGGGGAAGATTGGAGGGCTGGAGGACATTACCGAGGCAGGGAGAAGCAAGGTCACAAAGGGATTGAAACAGAAGGATGACAATTTTATATTGGAGGCTTTAGAGGATGGGAGCCAAGGTCAGCAAGGATCGGACCATGGGCGAGCAGCACTTGGTCTGACAGAGGATGAACAAGACGAGTTTTGGAAGAACAGAAATTTACAGTACGTGGAGGATGGGAAGCCAGCTTGGAAAGCATTAGAATAGACAAATCGAGATTATAAAAACATGACAGGCACTGGACTGCGGCGGGACAGAAGCAGTCTACATTAAAGAGATTAAGGAGGTTTTTTTTGTCATGGAGATGATATGGGTTCGGAAGCTGTGCTCAGGGTCAAATAGGATTTTGGGGTTGCAAAACAATAGACACAATAGAGTCAATGACAAAGGCATAGAGTTTTTTTGTGGGTACCAAAGACAAAGACTTTGGCCTTTCCAATGTTTAACTAGAGGAAATGTGGGTCAACTGATACTGTCAGGCAAGCAAGCTAACAGCTCAGAAGCCTTGGAGGGGTCAAGCGATGCGGTGGTGAAGAGATAGAGCTGGTGATTTCACTGTAATTGATGACCTAACTCCCAGGTCTGCAGATGATGTCAACGATGGATCCTTAAGGGATTCCGTTAATTATACAAGGGTACAAGAACATGCTCCAGGCACGTTGAATAAGTAAGAGTGGAACCAAGCAAGAACAGCCCCACTCAGCTGAACAATGGGAGCAGAGGCTTTGCAAAAAAATAGCTGTCCAGCCATGTCAAAGGCTGACAAAAGGCCAAGAAGAAGGGTCACAACGTTCACTGATCACGTACTGCTTCAGCACTTTGACAATAGTGGAAATCTGATTGACAAGTTTCAAAAAAAAGAGTTACAGCAAAAATGGGTTTGAATTTGCAAAGCAAATCATTTACTTAATTTGAAGCAATAAGGAAGGTGCGAGATTGGACAGTAATTTGCAATGATAGAGGGCTCAGGGGTAGCTTTTTTTTTGAAGATGTGTGATTTTGGTTTAAAGGGCAGATAGGAGTCATGAGGAGAGAACCATTTATACTATCAACTAGTATAGGAGCCATAAAAGGAAGGTAGGGGTGGTCAGGTCAGCAGCTTAGTGAAAATTAATTTTATTCAGTGAATATCATGGTGGTTGAGAGAGGGGGAGAAAACAGAGCAAGAGATAGAAGGTGTAATAAAAAATTAAGCAATAGCAGAATCCTTACCAGCCATTACAGGTTTTGGATTTATCTTAAATATTCAGATATACAAATACTAGTCTCTCCCATTTAGGTATTTCATAAAGAAAAATTTTTAGTGCCATGGAATCTTTTACATCCACCTGACAAGGAAGATGGGGCCTTGGTTTAATGTCTCATCCAAAGTATGTTTAGAAGCATGCGCACACAGCCAGTATAAAATTGTATAATTGCATTACCTGTGTGTAAACAATTGGATTCATGACATAAATTGAATGATGCATCTTTTGTAGTTATGCATGTTCATAACTGTAATCTTTCTGAAGGCAGACTGAACTATTTCATGATACAAGACCAGATACACATTGTTAAACTATTTCATTTTATAGACAGCAAGTGGAATATAAAATATCTAATGTAATTAAATCTCTCTAATTCAGAGCCTCAAGAACAAGAAAAATTTTTTTTAAAGAGCCATATTATCCCCATGAGTTGGCATGCTTAGACTCTACCTTCACATATTTCTGATATTGCAAGTCTTCTAGTTCCAAACCAGACTTCATTTGCTGACCTACCTGGCTGATTGATTGTCCATGTATCCCTTTCTCCTTGCTTTCACAGCAAATAGGATGGTTTTTTTAATATTAAAGATTTACTGGTAATGATTAAAAAGGCTTCATTCTATACTTTAAAAAAAATCAGGTTCATGAAATTAAACGGCAAAGTCCCAACAGAGACGATAGATATAACCTATCCTAGTGGCGGTACTACTTAGCGGTGGGGCAGAAGCAGTCTACATTAAAGAGATTATGAGACAAAGAACAACATATGCAATCGTCAGAGTAGTTTTAACAACAATAATATAGTACATAAATTCCAATAGGAAACCTCTGAAAGGGTAATTCATAAAAAAATACATATCTGGACAGGTCTTCAAAAGGTCAAACACACTCCATCACTTAGTTTAATCATAGGAATAAAGCTGCATAAAACTCTATTACGATTTTTAAAAGCAATTTGATTTATAAAGCAACCCTTTTTATGTTCTATTAAGAATTCAATATGATTTCAAATGGTACACAAAATTGGACAGTTCTACAACAGGCAGGTGATGTGCTTTGCCAGATTATTGACCCAGCACTGAAGACAGAACTATATCCCATTGTGCTTACAATACTGGAGATGAATTATTTACATTATAGTTACTGCAACTTGGAGCCTGTCAGAAATCAAGCCTTAACAACGTCAAAAAACTATTTAATATTTCATTGCAGAAAGTATTAAAAAGTACAAATTTCTGATGTAATTGGTCGCAGGGATAGCTGAAAACCAGTAAAGCTCTATGCTGCTAAAATGATCTTTCCTACAGCTACTATTTCCCTTATCAGTGGGCAACTGCAAGAGTCAGCAAGTGCAGATAAGACTTCTTTTGTGGGTGTAGCGAGGAGAAATAAATGACTGCTACCGATGCAACTAACATCTGTCCCATATGGCACACAAACAAGCACAGTTAGCATTGCAAAACCTCAAACTATGTCAAAAAAACAAGCAGTGTTAAATTTGCTACTTTCACAACATTTGTTCTGTTTTCCTCTTCTCACACACTATTGTATATGAATACAGCCACCACCCCAGAGTAAGATGAACTCGTTTTAACTTCCTGGTATTGGATTTGTGCCAGACAGGCACTGTTCTTAATGATCTTGCTACGTGCAGTGCGTGAGGCAGCTTGCTGCTAATCCACAACTATGTCGGGGCTGAGAGGAAAACTCAAGGATGAGTAAACACATCAGTCAATGTCAGGACAGTGAAGGGGGCTGAACTTAGCAAGCTACATTCACATTGCGTTTCTATGTCACAGTCTCAGAATAACATACAAAAGTTAAGATACAAGATTCTGAAATCACTTCAAGCGTGTGTTAAAATAAGGAAATAAACTTAGCTTAAAAAAAAATGTGACTAGGCTGCAAATGCACCAAGACACAGATCTATGACTTCATGTAGCTAGAGATATCACTCTGCATCAAAACAAACACAGTGGAATGTCCTTCAGTACTACAGATGCATATTTCATTCAGGTCAGCATGACTTTGCTCAATTGTTGGAAGTGAAGTCATCAGGTTCTACACAAACTTTTTGCATAAGAAGATTGTGCAATGTTTCAATCTATGCATAAAAATCCTACAATATTGCACGGATAAATCGTGACTATAATTTATTCTAGGAAGTCACTTGTGCAAAGTTACTATGTAAAGAACCAAAATGGTGCACTGAAATAATATTTTCATACAATTGCCATTTTAAAACAAAGCAAAATACTCCAGTTACTGGAAATCTGAAATAAAAACAGAAAATGCTGCAAAAACTCTCAGGTCTGGCAGCATCTGTGGAGAGAGAAACAGAGTTAACGTTTCGAGTCTGTATGACTCTTCTTCAGAGCTAAAAAGAAGAAAGTAGATTTCTGAACCTGAACCGGAACGGAATCAACATCCTTGCGGGGAGGTTTGCTAGTGCTGTTGAGGGGGGTTTAAACTAACTTGGCAGGGGGGTGGGATCCTGAGAGGAGGTTCAGCAGGGGGAGATGCACAGCTAAAATTAGAAGAGAGAACAAGTGAGTCTGGGAGGCATAGAAATTATAGGCCAGTTAAGGCACAAGGGAGTTTGGCAAGGTTGGATGCCATTTATTTTAATGCAAGGAGTTTGACCAATAAGGCAGATGAGTTGAGGGCACAAATTAACACACACAATTATGATGTAATTGCTGTCACAGAGACATGGTTGAGAGAGAGGCAGGATTGGCAGCTCAATATTCCAGGATATAGGGTCTTCAGGCGAGACAGGCAAGGAGGTAAAAGAGGAGGGGGTATCGCAATATTGATCAAGGAATCAATTACAGCAGTAAGGAGGGAATCCATATGGGTAGAACTGAAAAACAAAAAGGAGCAATCACATTACTGGGAGTGTATAGGCCCCCAAACAGTCAGAGAGAAAAAAGAGCAGATATGTAGGCAAATTTCAGACAAGTATAAAAATAATAGGGTAGTAATAGTGGGGGATTTCAACTTCCCCAACATTAATTGGGTTAGTCATAGTGTGATAGGTTTAGAGGGAGCTGGATTCTTAAAATGCATCCAGGAGAGCTTTTTAAGCCAGTACCAAGAAGGTCCTACAAGAAAGGGGGTGGTCCTGGACTTGATTTTAGGGAATGAAGCTAAGCAAGTGGTAGAGGTATCAGTGGGGGAGCATTTTGCAGATAGTGATCATAACTCCATTAGATTCAATGTTGTTATGGAAAGGGACAGGGATGGGCCAGAAATCAGAGTTCCAAATTGCAGGGGGGGGGGTTGTCGATTTTAATAAGATCAGATATGATTTGGCCAGAGTGCACTGGGAAGAGCTACTTTTAGGTAAATCTGCATCAGAGCAGTGAGACTCATTCAAGAAGGAAATAGGGAGAGTACAGGGCCAACATATTCCAATAAAGACAAAGGGTGGGACCAACAAATCCAGGGAACCCTGGATGTCGAAGGATATACAGGATTGGGTAAAGAGAAAAGGTGGGGGGGGGCGTGCTTATGGCAGATACTGAGGGCTCAAAACAGTGGAAGGCCTAGAGGAATACAGAATGTGTAGGGGGGGAAACTTAAAAAGGTAATTAGGAGAGCAAAAAGGGGCATGAAAAACATTGGCAGGTAAAATAAAAGGAAAATCCAAAGTTATTTTACAAGTACATTAAGAGTAAGAGGATAACTAGGAAAAGAGTAGGGCCCATTAAGGACCATAGTGGTAATTTGTGTGTGGAGCCAGAAGATGTTGGTAAGGTTCTGGATGAATACTTTGTGCCAGTGTTCACAAATGAGAGGGATGACATGGGTATGGGAATCAGGCAGAAGGACTGTGATATAATTAAAGAAATTAGCATAAAAAAGGGAGGAGGTTCTAAGTGGTCTGGCAGGCTTAAAAGTAGATAATTCTCCAGGCCTGGATGAAATGTATCCCAGGCTGTTGAATGAGGCAAGGGAGGAAATAGCAGGGGCACTGAAAATAATTTTCAATACCTCTCTGGCTACAGGAGAGTTGCCAGGGGACTGGAGGACAGCCAATGTGATACTGTTATTCAAGGAGGGATAAACCAGGGAACTACAGACCAGTCAGTCTCACCTCAGTGGTGGGGAAACTACTGGAAGCAATTCTGAGGGACAGAATTAATCTACACTTGGAAGGGCAGGGATTAATCAAGGACAGTAGCTTGGATTTGTTAAGGGGAGGTCATGTCTGACCAATGTGATTGAATTTTTCAAAGAGATGATCAAGTGTGTAGATGAGGGCAATGCATTTGACGTAGTCTACTTGGACTTCAGCCAGGCTTTTGATAAGATCCCACATGGGAGACTGATAAAGAAGTTAAGAGCCCATGGGATCCAAGGCAGTTTGGCAAAATTGGATGCAGAATTGGCTGAGTGGTAAGAAGCAGAGGGTGATGGTTGAGAGGTGTTTTTATGACGGGAAGCCTGTGTCCAGTGGGGTTCCATAGGGATCGGTGTTGGGTCCCTTGCTGTTTGTGGTATATATAAATTATTTAGACTTGAATGTAGGAGGGTTGATCAGTAAGATGACACGAAAATTGGTGGGTTGGTAAATAGTGAGGAGGATAGCCTTAGATTACAGGAGGATATAGACGGGCTGGTCAGATGAGCTGATCAGTGGCAAATGGAATTTAATCTGGATAAGTGTGAGGTGATGCACTTGGGCAGGGCAAACAAGACACGGGGATACACGATGAATGGTAGGATCCTGGAAAGTACTGAGGATCAGATTGGTGTACATGTCCACTGGTCCCTTAAAGTAGCGGGACAGGTAGATAAGGTGGTTAATGCAGCATATGGGATATTTGCTTTATTAGCCGAGGCATAGAATATAAGAGCAGGGAGGTTATGCTGGAACTGTATAAAACGCTGGTTAGGCCATAGCTAGAGTATTGCGTGCAGTTCTGGAATCCACATTACAGGAAGGATGTGATTACACTAGAGTACAGAGGAGATTTACCAGGATGTTGCCTAGGCTGGAGAGTTTTAGTTATGAGGAGAGATTGGATAGACTGGGGTTATTTTCCCTGGAGCAGAGGAGATTGAGGGAAAACATGATTGAGATGTATAAAATTGTGAGGGGCATAGATAGGGTAGACAGGAAGGAACTTATCCCCTTGGTGGAGGGATCAATAACCAGGGGTCATAGATTTAAGGTAAGGGGAAGGAGGTTTAGAGGGGATGTGACGAAGAATTTTTTCACCCAGAGGGTGTTGGGAATCTGGAACCCACTGCCTGAAAGGGTGGTAGAGGCAGAAACCCTCATAACATTTAAGAAGTATTTGGATGTGCACTTACGATGCCATGGCATACAAGGCTATAGGCCTAGTGCTTTAAAATGGGATTAGAATAAGTGAGATACTTGTTTGACCGGTGCAGGCTCGATGGGCCGAAGGGCCCTTTTCTGTGCTGTAGACCTCTATGACTCTAAAGGAACAAAATAAACAGGGGATTATGTTGATGGCTGATTACAATTTTGCACTTTATTGCACTTGCACTATTAACATATTCTGCTATCTTACCTTTATGCCACTCTCAGTGCCTTCTTTAGTCTTTAACACTACCATTAACACTCCCTTTATCCATGGTATCTTTGTCAAATTTCTCCTTAGTTCCCACCTATCCCTGACCTTCCATTTTGCTCCAAATCTTCCACAGTATAAAATCCATCACATTTCAACAAAGTGAATTTGAAATAAACCACTGGAAACATTGATAGAAAAAACAAAATGAACAGGGGATTACGTTGACGACTGACTATAATTTTGCACTTTATTCTTTGCTTCTGTAAACTACTAAAATATTATAGGAATCACTAAGTTACTCTGTGAAATAATGCTCAGTTTTACGAGTAAAGATTCCAAGCAAAAATGCCAAATCTTGACTGATTGACAAAGAACTTATAATAGAAAGTGGCTGGATTTGGCATTAAAAGTAAAATAAAGGAATATTTTGATTTACTTGCAAAGTAACACATTGAAATAAAAAGTTAGCCAAACAATTGTAAACCACCTTAATCTTTTTGGATCTCCTTTTGATGTTCCCTGGAGAAGGGTCGTTACCAGTCTCCTCCAGTTTTGTAGAAGTGACAAACAGTAGCAGCAAGGTAGAGAGGATTCTTACCCTGTCCTACTCAAGCAGGTTGATTAAAGAGTAGCAGCTTTTTTAAATTGAGAAACAAAGGTGATATCCAGGCCACACACCAAGACACTCAGAGCAGTACGACATAAAACTGGGAAGTGAAACAAGATAAACAGGAAGCAGTGAATAAAGAATTGGAGAAAGGAAAATGGTTGGAATTTTGAGATACTAAGAAAGAAGGAGTTAAGTTAGCATACTTGAAGTTTAGAAGGAACAAGATAATAAAATTCAGAAAAGCAGTGACCATAATATGTATTAAATAGTTAAATGTCCACTGAAACAATCAATTGAAACCACAACATAATTGTGAAATGAGACAACATTAACGGGCAAAGGGCTTGAACAAAAAATGCACCATTTGTTCCTTTTGAATTTTTAACTTGTATTTTGTATTCCCCAAAACAGCAAAACACTCAGGGATATAGAAAATATAGTTCAACAGAAACACCATTAGTGCAGAACAGACAAGTTGGCTGACGGTGCACATTTCTGCAGCAAAGCCAACAGCTTTTTCAAAGCAAAAATAGCTGGAAAAACTTAGCAGGTCCGACAGCATCTGCAGAGAGGAATAAAGTTAACATTTCAAGTCCGTATGACTCTTCATCAGATCTGGAGGACTGTGTATTCAGTTATTTTTGAAGAGAGAAGAATCACATGATGATGCAGGATACATTCCTGTGGCCTGTCAAGAGTTCTCCATCATGATCACTTGCTTTTGCTATCATTTACCCAGATACTGTGTTGAAAAGGAATGTTCCAGATTGCACGAGGCATGGGATTCACTTGAGGGAATATCTAATTACAATGAACCCTTAAAAAAACTTTAAAAACCCAAAAAGTGACAAGAATCAACAGGTAAATTTTACTCTTCAGGAAAATACGTAAGAAATGTTGCTGAAACCTATAGAAGATAAGTAAAAGGAGAAAGACCAAAACTGCAAACAGTTACTCACAGTGCAGCAGCAGTGAAGGGCATGTATTTTTCCAGTAGAAGGGGTGTTGATCAAGAAACTACTCTAGCCTGGATTGGGTTAGGGCTCTTGGATATTGATAGAGCAACACCCAACCAGGTGAATGGCAATATTTTTCATCACAAGCCTTGTAAATTTTATGAGGTTAAAACTGAGCTACTCATGGCAAAGAATTGGACCTCTGCTCTGTTCTTGTTCTCAGTTTCTCCTATATAGATATAGCTGGTTCAGTTAAGCTTCTGGTTAATGGTGATCCCCACAATGTTAATGGTGGGGGTAATTCAACTATGTTGTTACCTTTGAAGGTAAGGAAAGTGGTCGAGCCTTTTCTTGTTAGATATGATAATTATTTGGCACTTTGAGCAAACATTACTTGTCACTTGTCAACCCAAACCTGGATATTGTCCAGGTATGCTGCATGTTAGCACTGGCTGCTTTATAATCATTATCAGAGGAGCTAATTGAATAGTTGTGTGTTATATTTCTATTATAACTGGCTGCTTGAGTGTTTCTTTTTCATCTTGGCACTTAATGGGGAATGTGAAGGACAATTTTTATTCAAAGAATTCCCCCATTTAATTCCGAAATAAGATAGTCTTTCCAAAATCTAATTATTTTTTAAAATGAGAATTTTCTTACTTGAAGTATTTATGGTTAAGAATGCCCTAGTCAACTCATTATTTCAGCCTGCTCCTGCCCCACTTCTTCCCCATCTTGACTCCATTTTTTTCTCCCCTTGTACTGTCTCTTCTTACCTACCCCCATAACTCTTCTAATGCCCAATATCACTTCATTAGTTTCCTGGCCGTAACCGTTTTCTCTTCACCCTGGACATCCAATCCCTCTACATCTTTGTCCCCCATCAGGGTGGTCTCCGAGCTCTGCACTTCTTCACTGAACTATGGCCCAATCAGTCCCCATCCTCCACCACCACCCTCTCTCACCTGGCTGAGCTTATTCTTACGCTGAACAACTTCTCCCTCAACGCCACTCACTTCCTACAAATAAAAGCTATTCCTAAAAGTATCCACATGGGTCATAGCAATGCTTGCCTTTTTGTGGACTGTGGAACTTTCATTATTTCAGTCCTACTCAGGACCCCTCCCTCATCTCTCTTGTCGGTACATTGACTGTATCACTGCTGCCTCCTGCTCTCACCATGAACTGGAAAATTTCAGAGTTCCCAATTTCCACCCTTCTCTCACCTTCAACTGGTCCATCTCTGACTCTTCCCTTCCCCTCCTCAACTGCTGTGTGTTCATTTCTTGAGATAGGCTTTCAACTAACATTCACTACAAACCCACAGATGCCTATAGCTATCTTGACTACACAACCTCGCATTGTTTCCTGTAATGACTCCACTCCATTCTCACAGTTTCTCCATAGCATCCATTCTGATGATGTAACCTTATACACTGTTGCTTCTGTTGTGCCTTCCTTTTTCCTCAAGCAAGGATTCCCATTCAGGGGAATTAACAGGGTCCTCCAACTTGATTGATCATTTCACACACTTCTGCTCTCATCCCTTCCCCTCACTCCCAGAAAAATACTCAAAACTAAGATGGGAACATTAATTATATGAGGCTTCCTTCAAGCTCAGATAATGCCAGGTGTCATCCTCACCTTCCACACTATCAGCCTCTGTATTCAACTGATTATCCTCTATCATTTTCACCAGTTCCAGCATGATGCCATCACAAAACAAAGGTTTCCCTGCCCTCTCCTATCAGCATTCCCTCCGTGATACCCAGATCAATTCCCAAGGCACCCTCAACATCTACTCCCTTCCCTCCAGCACCTTTCTGTGCAAGTGCAGGAGATGCATCACCTGCTCTTTCACCCTCTCACCATCCAGCATATACTCCTTCCAAAAGAAACAGTAATTTACCTGTAATTCTTTCAATTTGGTATACTGTATTCGCTGTTCACTACGTGGTCTCCTCTACATTGGAGGCTAAACGTAGATTGGGTGACCACTTTGCAGAACACCTCCATTCAGTCCGCAAGCATGATCCTGAACTTCAGATTACCAGCATCCACTGTATTTTGCTTTTTTATGATTAGGTCTGCTAGCCTGAAAAGTCTCCCTATAATCATCAGTGTTCTGGCCAATATTTATCCCTCAACCAATATCACAAAAACAGATTATCTGGCCATATCACATAATTGTTTGTGAAAACTGGCTATGTGCAAATTGACAGCTCTATTTCCTACATTACCACCATCGCTACGCTTCAAAAATATTTAATTGGCTGTAAAACACTTTGGAATGTCTGGAGACCGTAAAAGGCACTACATAAATTTAAATTGCTTTTTCTTTTACTGTGAATACCACAATAACCTTTACTTTCCTAGTTCGTAAATATTAACAGTTATCTGTAAAATTAAACGGTTAAATCATTCCCAGTTAAAAGGGACAAAGATTCAAGATGGTTTACTCAGTCTTAAGTGTCAATTTAAAGAACTTGATGTTTTCAACAAATGAATAACAAGAGTGTAAATAACATTACAAAATTATTGCACTTTCTTGAAGATATCAGAGATGACTAAGACAAATCCAAGAAATAAGTAGAAGCACTGAGGAAAACTTATGTTCCATCCTATGCTAAACAAGCCAATGGCCTTTTGACAAGTCTAAAGGGAAAATCTCAAATCATTCAGGTCATTGGGCAACATATTAAAAGACTACTTGCAAATTCTATAAATCCTACAAGTTTACATAATGTCTTTTATAAAAATAATGCAATTAACTATTCATCTATTTAGGATTTACAATTTCCTAATATCCAATTTATTTTGAACATTTAAATGTTCAAATTTTACAGAAAGAAACAATCCTCCAATTTAGTGATAACTGTTAGCTCCACTGGAGGACACTCATCCTTGGAAGCAGCCATTTTCAGACTTTTCAGAGTTCTAATTTCCTTCCCAGATAGTTGAGTCAAGAAATATTGTGGTAGTAAGGCATACAGACTATGATGAAAGATCATTGACCCGAAATGTTTACTTGGTTTGTCTCCACAGATGCTGCCCGACATGCTTTCCAGTGTATTTGCAGCATTTTTTGTTTTTGTTTCCAGCACCTGCAGTATTTTGCTTAAGACTATGAAGCTCCAGGTTTAATTCTAAGTCTATACCAAGGTAGCTCATTTAAGCCAAGTGTTAGCTTGGCTACTCTCGCCTCTGCATACTAAAAACAGTCCAGGAGTGTGCACATAATCCAATCTTAACACTCCAGTGTAACACTGAGTGAGTCATGCATTGTCAATGACAGCGTCTTTCAGGCAAAACATTATCAGGCAGGTGGGGCTTTGGTTTAAAGGACACATAAAAGATCTCAATGTACAATTTAAAGAGTAGGCTCTGTGCTGCTGTCCCAGTCAATATTCCTCTCTCAATCAACAATATTAACTAGTCCTTTATCTCATTTACTGTTTGTGGGGCCTTACTGTGTGCAAATTAGTTTTGAAATTTATCTATAGTAGTGATGCACCCCTGAGGATATGATAAAGGCACTGTTATGATCCCAATAGATATCAATAATTTTTTTCAAAAAGAGATATGAATTTCCCAGTGGCCAACACAAAAGAATTACAACATGATTTCATGTTTTAAAACTTTTACTACAACAAACTAAAATCAATAGCAACTAAACATTATTTAGTAGACAACTAATACACTAAACTACAGAAAAGGTTTTTTCCCCCATCAACCGAAAACCCCACACCGAGTTAGATGTTACGCCATGTTCTCAACAGATCTGTAACCTTGTAGATTCAAGATTCAAGTCCAAATCCCTCCCAGTGTTTTGGCAGGCTCCATTCTCCCTGCCACATCAGGATGAGTCTTCTAGTGTCCTTTTCAAAGTCCCTTTACTCTATCTTGAGTACACTCGAACCGACTTGCAGCTGTCAGGTCCACTCCATGGCTCTTAAATCTTCAAAAGTCCCATCTGTTCTTCTTTTGCTCCTGAACAGAAAATCCGACTGTTAAAAGCATCCTGCTCTCACAGATGTAACTTTTCTGCTTCGCACATCCAGCAGCATATCCTTCTCTCTCCAGGTTCTGAGAGTCTGACTGAGAAAACAAGTCTGTGTTCAGCCAGACCAGCTGCCCATCTTGTGTCAGGATGTGAAAACTGGCACTCGAGTTCTCTGAGTTTCATCATGGTACCACTGTCTTGTCTCTGGACAGATTTCATAAGGGCCACATCCCCTTTTCCAAACTATTCAATTTTGCCTTGAATTAAAAAGAGACAGTTATAAACATAACTGCCTTATAAAGTCTAGCAGTCCTAACAGTGCTATATAAACACTGTTTTTCTGACATTAGTGGAGAGCTGCTAAAATTGGCTTCACATTTTAGGAGTTGGATGGAAGTGCATGCATATATACCTCAGTTAAATGACAATCAAAAAGAGCTGTGGGACTCTCGAATTCTGAATAACCTGCTGACATTCACTATTTTGGCTTGTGCCAAACCTCAAGGCAAGTTCTGGAAAACAGAATTGTAATCCAGCAAAACTCAGAGCTTTTAAGAAAAGTGGAGTGGCAGTAGTACAAATTAGGACTCACTTTAGACATTGTAACCCCACAAATAAAAAATACTTTGCATCCCTGATCAGGATTTTGTCTGCACTGCCCAATATCTAGATGTACTAATATCTAGTTGGAAGATAGCATTTCCCAGGATGTGACAATGGAACCCATCTTGCATGTATTAGCTACTGTAAACTCTCACTTACCCTCAAGCACGCTTCATCAATCTTACAAGAGGCAAATTAACAGCTCAGGAGATGAAGCCAGAAACGAATTAAACTGCTCTTTTTTAATATAACAATAAGTGGATATACACAATAATAGCTATAGCTCTAAAAACCATTACATACGGTACCAGTTAATGTGCAGGGTAACACTATTTTATTCAGCTCAATCACCAAATTGGATCAAGGCTTGTTCTCCATTTTGTTCACTCAAGATACACAGGCCTAGGCTCTTACCTGCCTCAGCAGAGGTGACCAACTGCCCAAACATGCATATTCCTGTTCATTTGGTGCACTCTTGACAATAATATCAAGATGGATTTATAATTGAGATCTTGTAAACTGCTGAAGTCTATTATAGCATTTGCTTACAGTTACAAGAGTGATGCCTGTATGTTCCAAATGAATTATTGAAAATTTGTATTCCCCCCAACCTTGCAAGATGTGGATTATTTATTGCAGCTTTTCAGATATAGCATTTTGTTCACACAATATTTTTGTTCCCATATGCAATTCATAAAACATTTAGCCCAAAATGCCTGGGCTGTTTTTTAGTAGAGCTATTTCATTAATCCCATTCACTTGCTCTTTGCCCAGCATCTCTACATAACTGGAATCCCTCATCCCTTGTAGCATTCCAGTAAATCTTCTACAAGATGACACCCTTCCTAAAGTGCAGTGTGCCCAGGATTGAAGACTGTGCTCCAATATGAGGCCTAATGTTTTTTAAAGGTTTAGCATAAATGCCCTGCTTTTAAGAACATAGCAAATAGGAAAATGCAGTAGGCCATTTGGTCCTTCACACCTGCTTTGCAATTCAAGATCATGCTGATCTTCAACCTCAACTCCACCTTCCTGTACCATCTCCCTATACCGCAATTTCCACAGTATCAAAAAATCTATCAGCCTTGGTCATGAATATACTTAGCAACAGTGGTAGAGAATTCAAAAGATTTACAATCTTCAAGTGATGAAATTTCTCATCTCAGTCCTAACACAGTAGTTTGCCTAGTGCAAAACTCAGAACAAAATGTCTAATGCTAGATGTGATTCCACAATTGGTCAGCGCTTGCTGAGCAATCACGAGTGTGCTAAGAATCACACCATTAACCAATTTAAGACCACAAGTTGAGCAAGCAAAGTAGCTCACTTACACCTGCTGGAAATTACATTTATTCATAGGTATGGAACCTGTCCTTTGCAGGACAAAAGGAACATGTCCAGGCACACCGTCATTTTTGAATTAAACAAAAGCATGAAGAACAGGAGTTCCCTGGTGCATTCTCCATAGCAATGCCTGGACCAACTGGAGTTGAACCGCCAGCCAATCAGCATCTTTTTCTCATGGCTGTATCAACTGTTGCTCCCTTTGAAATTTGACATTCTTGTATCAGCCCTGATGAGTGCAAGATGAAAAGCTTCAACAGCATTTCTCCCAGGCGAGCTGGGCAGAGAGCGACAGCAACGGAAAGAGAGATGCACACACAAATAGCATCACACAAGGTCAATTTTCAGAGAATCTGGGAAGAGATTAGGATGAAGTTTCTTGACCTGAACAGGGAACTGATGTTAGCTCAGACCATTGCTGTAAAACTGGCAAACAAATAAGATGAAGTATGTACAGAGATAAAGTGGCGTGGGAAATATTACTGACATGCGCCAAACTGTTTTCATTACAGAAAAAGGATTGTTGGAGCATTTGATTTCGCACACCAGATTTTTCAGGGCAGTTGCTGAACAAAACAAAAATTGCTCAACATTTGATTAGATTTGAGCAAAAAAACTGCGGATGCTGGAAATCCAAAACAAAAATAAAAATACCTGGAAAAACTCAGCAGGTCTGGCAGCATCTGCAGAGAGGAACACAGTTAACGTTTCGAGTCCGTATGACTCTTCAGCAGAACTAAGTAAAAATAGAAAAGAGGTGAAATATAAGCTGGTTTAAGGGAGGGGGGGGGACACAGGTAGAGCTGGATAGAGGGCCAGTGATGGGTGGAGATAGCCAAAAGATGTCATAGACAAAAGGACAAAGAGGTGTTGAAGGTGGTGATATTATCTAAGGAATGTGCTAATTAAGGGTAGAAAGCAAGACAAGCAAGGTACAGATAGCCCTAGTGGGCCTATCCAGCTCTACCTGTCCCACCACCACCCCCCCCACCCCAAACCAGCTTATATTTCACCTCTTTTCTATTTTTATTTAGTTCTGTTGAAGAGTCATACGGACTCGAAACGTTAACTGTGTTCCTCTCCGCAGATGCTGCCAGACCTGCTGAGTTTTTCCAGGTATTTTTATTTTTGTTTTTGATTATATTTGGTCTGCTAATCAGCATCTGAGAATTCAGACATTCTAAATCATAACGATGAGCAAGCTGGAACTGAATCCCCAGGAATGTTTTCTTTTGGGATCAACAGCACTTTGATTTTAACCAGGAACACTTTTAAAGTGTCAATGTCATGCCTCTTTTGCCTAACAGTAAATGTAGAGTTAATTATAGTAATCACTTGCTCATGTATTCACTTATCATTTGTTTGCTGCCATTATTTCAAATTAGTATCTGAATTGAAGTGATGATCAGTACAGATCAAAGCACGTGTTGCATCAGCATGACAAATTGGTTCTGTAACAGCTAATCTTATGGACAAAAATACCCAACTGCACTCTGCTCATTGGCACTTCAATTCAGACTCTAATTTTAAAAAGCAACAGTGGGTGAACCTGAATGGATCTTGTATAAAACGAGGAATTATATTGAAGGGAATGTGGTGGCATAGTGGTATTGTCACTGGACTGTCCAGGGATCCAGGATAATATTTTGTGGAACTGGGTTCGAATTCCACCATGGCAGATAGTGAAATTTGAATTCAGTAAAAATCTGGAATTAAAAGTCTAATGATGACCATTGTCGATTGTCGTAAAAACCTGTCTGGTTCACTTGTGTCCTTTAGGGAAGGGAACCTGCTATCCTTACCTGACTCTAGACCCACAGCAATGTGGTTGACTCTTAATAGCCCAGCAAGCCACCCAGATCAAGGGCAATTAGGGATGGGCAATAAATGCTCGCCTAGCCAGCGACACCCCCATGAATGAATTTTTAAAAACTCTCACAGGGAAACAAATGAAACAACCTGGTTTAAATCTGCACTGCCTTTACATTTAAAGGCAAAAACTCATAGGTAATTAGAGTCAATTTGCTAACCAGGTGGTGAACCCTCCCAGGCAAAATCAACAACGTCATAAGAACTCTATAATAGGAAGGGAGGCTCTTAAAGCAGTATCATGAAGTTGTTGGATTCATCCACAGACCAAATGATAGGTACCATATTAACTCATCTATTCATATATTCTCTAATCTGTACCACATGATACATCAACATACACAGTGAATGTATAACACCCAAATGGATAAGCTCAGATCTTCATACCAAGGAGGGTCAAGTGATATGCAGAACACAGCCAGAGATGATCAGTGAACAGAACATTATGTACACCTCAGATAATAGATTGATTTGGAAGCACAAAGTAAAGCACAGGGATTGGAGAACTATTAAGGGAGTTAATATGGGGAATAGGAGACAGACCTGCTCCTGCGGAGTCATCACGCATACACAGTCTACTCCTGATAATTCAGTCAATTTTTATTAAGTTATTTGAATTATGCAAGTAATTTGAATTAAATAACAGCAGTTGTAAAGAATGATATATCAAACAATTTGAATTAAGCAATTTTTAATTATGAGAAATCAACCTTATTCAGCCCTTACTCCAGTGAAAGATGTTACATACACCATCTCAAACAGGCAGTTGGCTTGGTAGTTGTGGCTATGGAATATTGTTGCAATCTATTCATACCATCAATTACGACAGGTCTCAGGAAAACTTGAAAAATACATATAGGCAATATTAAGGAAGGATTCAGAGCCCAGCTCTTCACTGCTATATGCCTTATCTCAAAAGATCACATCCACCAACAATGGTGAAGCACATGAGCAGCAGTTGCCACTTATATTGTCAACAGTACTGCCATAGAAGAGTGCACAAATGACTACCTCCAAATCCAGTAATCCCCCCGCCATTTGTACAAAGGACACCTGTGGCACCGATATAGGCACACTGAGAAAGTTGCAAAGACAGGTTGTAGCCATTACATCTCCTGGAGCTCATCAGGTAGTTAGAGTTAATTAGAGTCAATTTGCTAAGTTAGATCAGTGAACAGAACATTATGTACACCTCAGATAATAGATTGATTTGGAAGCACAAAGTAAAGCTTTAGAGACTCTAAGTAGCTAGCCATCATTTGCTTCCCCAATTAAGAGAATGCTTAAGGCGCAGAGGTTGAACTCAAGTGTGATAAATGAAGCATAAACACACACTGAACATGTATGCTCACCACATACATTCAAGCACAAAATTGGTTCACTTTAAATGTATCATGCAATCTGTAGGTCTTTCAGTATGCAAAGCAAAAGTGAAGCAAATTGAAAATATTAGATTCTTAGCAAAAACTAGACAGCTAAAACAACCAACTGCGATGCAGCTACAACACTGTGGAAGTGAAAAATCCTCTGCATCATCACTCTCATCAGCTAAAATTTTTGTTCAAATAACACTAGTACTGGCCAAAAGTTCAAGGATAGCTTTTTTATTTATATGTCTACCCAAGTAATTCTCCACAAGTTTCCAATAATTAGTCTTAGCAGCCCTTAAAATAATTTCAACTTTTTTTCCATTAATTTTAGCAAGGTGTACATTTTAGAGACAACACAAAAAATGGCTAACTCCCAAATGCATATCTTGTGTGATGTACATGTGAAGTCTTGGGGCCCTTCCTATTCCTGAAGCTTTGAAGCCCCAAAAATCTCTAAAATAAGTAGTCATAATCTTTTAATTAAAAGAAGGAATATATTTTAATGCACTTCCCCTGTCCACCTCCCTTCAATTTTGATTTGTTCTGCAACAGACAAGGTATTTGTTTTGAGCGGGAGTTGAAATGAAATCGAAAGCTTCTGAACAACTGGTAGTTCATCATGTTGTACTGATAGATCTTTTCCACTACTAGACTGTGCTAGCCAGCCTCAACATGTAACCCCATTAACTGTTAATTGACCACAAAGTAACCAAGTTATTCTTCAGGGAGCACACAATTGTTTGTTAATGCTATTAAGATCTGCTACCAGATATATCATGATGCTTGTTAGTTTAATATCAAAAAGGAGAACAATGTTCTTTACTAACAACACCACATTTATCAAACATTGGAAAGCCTTTCACATATAGTAAAATACTCTGAAGATGTTGTAAAAAGATTGTTTTACCATGCAAAGCTTGAATTTAATAACTTAAAATGTAGATTGACCATTCAGACATAGAAAAATAAAGCAAAACCTAACTTAATTAACCTAATACAACTGGTTACAATTCAAGTTCTGCAAGGGTGAATTACGATTTGGATCCTGTGAATTAAGGTTAAAATTTAATTAAGAAATCATTTCATTAGCTAGCCTCCAGTATTATGCTCCATTTGCACCATTCTTTCTTGTAAATTGAACCATCGTTGATTGCAGCCTTTCCTTTCTAGATATTGTCCCTACTCCCTCAGCAGCAGCATCCTAAAAAACCTGGCCCAGTTTCTTCACTGGTGCAAAGATTCTGTGATGCAACAAATGGCATTGGCACGCAAAAAAACTATTAAAGTATAAACATTCCCCTCTTAAAAATGAACAATATTCACCTGAACCAATCCTTTCTAATATTAAAAGATACTTACAGATATTCTCGAAAAAAGCTTTAAAATTCCCTTGGAATTAGTGCAGTAATAAAATTGTGAGGCCTCTGTGCTGGAGGCTAATTTAAAATGTTTGTTTCAATTTTAAAATGTTATGATTCCAGAAGCTATTTTAAGATAGCAGCTGCCTTAGACAGTGACACATAATGCAGACATGCCTACTTTTTTTTAATGATGTAAGTGCTTCAATCCATGTGACAAACACTTTTCAGAGCAAAAGACAAAAATTGAAATGGTCCAATAAAAAAGTCAGATCAGTTGGGAGTGAGAAACTGGAAGCCAGCACTCAGACTCTAGGTGATAGGTGCAAGGAGGCAGAACTAAACACATGAATGCATGTAAACACACGTATTTCAGTTTTTTCTCAATCCAAGAAATCTATGCTGAAATTGGGAAAGATAATTCAGTATGGTCTGAGCTTCAAGTTACTAGGAGATTCATAAAATGCAGCATCCAGTTAAAATCATATCGGAATCCAAGCAAAAATAACACTGCACTTGACTTTGGACATTATTTGTCCCCTCAATAACATATCATGCAATCACATTCTCCCACCTCCAAGTTTCTCAGAACATCTATTGCAAAATTCTTTGGACGAAAGAACAGCCACCTCAAACATCAGCTCTGCTTCTCTCCCCACAGATACTGCCCTACTTGCTGAGTATGTCCAGCCTTTTCTGTTATTAAATGCAGTGATCTTTCTTTGAATTGAGTCTACTGAAAAGACCACCTAGACTAGATCCCATGAACCCAGATGTTTAGCTGTAAACTTTTTGGTCCCCAAACACCAGTTTTCATCAAAAATCTTAGGATAAAATAAGCGCTTGATAAGTAGCAGTAATGAAAATATGAGACTCGATGCTTTTTTATGTTTCATTCACTGAGTACACAGTCTTCCACTCGGATCTAACTTGTTTCTCCCTAAAAGGGCAGATCAAGTTGTTAAAGTTGCACTTGACCCAAGTTCAGAATCCTTCTAATTTTGTATGATGGTATTAGAAACAATCAAATTTTTATCTGCATCAATAAGTTGCCTGTTGAGTTGCTCAATAACAGAGTAATTTTATCTCTTGGCCATTCTAGATCACCATTTATTTTTCATCTTGTAGCTTTTGGATAGCTGCAAATATGCCAGTGTTTTTCCAATGACAATACTGATATTTTATGGGTCTTGAAGTGCATACTTGGCCAAAAAAGCTAGATAATTAGCCTGCCTTTCTGGATACTATTGATGAGGCATAACAGCCTCCTAGTTCAAAAACAGTCAGCATTCAGTGGTTCCCATTCTGAGTATAATTCCACTGGACACCTGATTGAAGTGATGGGAGACAAACTGGATTAAAACCCAGTTCTGGTAAAATTTATATGTTGGATACATGCTCACTTTGAAAAAGGATACAAATGATATACGCATCTTATTCATTCACCTTGTTATTCAAAAGCACCTTTGGTCTTATTAAGGAAATTCTACTGCCCTGTAGTGTAAATTGGATCCTTCTGATTGAAGC
This sequence comes from Carcharodon carcharias, assembly GCF_017639515.1. NCBI lineage: Eukaryota > Metazoa > Chordata > Chondrichthyes > Lamniformes > Lamnidae > Carcharodon > Carcharodon carcharias. The sequence continues at coordinate 109,375,098 of NC_054471.1, read as the reverse complement.
AGCCACTTTGAGCCTTTTTATTCTCGTGATCTAAACCAGCTGATCCATAAAACAAAAGTAATAGAATTAAAGAAATTACAACATGGATGCAGGTTGTTTGGCTCAATCAGTCCACTTTACTTTTTATCCTCCACACAACCAGTTCCAATGCCACGTGCCTGCCCAGTTCTCATATCCTTTTATTCTCCATTCCTTCAACTACCTAAATCAATTCTTAAATGTCAGTATGGTCGCTGTTCCAAACATCAATTCTGCCAGGGCATTCCGCAATTCTATGTAAAAGGTATCTCCTGCTTGGTTTTAAGTCGTTTGCACAAAGTCTTACATCAATGTGCTTTGTTCTATACACTCAATCACTAGAAACAGTATTTTTAAAATTAGAGGTTTACCAATTTAACTTGAAACATACTAATGTAAGACTATCTATATTTCTTTTATTTCTAGTAATGTAAGCTTTTAGGCCAATACTAATGACCTTGAGACCTGAGTTCAAATCCCATATTTGCAGCTGAGGTTAATTAAATGAATCTGGAATAAAAAAATCTAGTATTAATAATGATGACTATGAAGCTAAAGTCCTCCTGAGAAGAAAATCAGCCATCCTTAGCTATTCTGACATGTACATGAAATCCTTGCCCATAGTCATGAGGTTGCCCTCTAAAATGGCCCAGCAAGCCACACAGTTGTACCAAACCATGACAACAGTCTAATAAGTATAAAACAGGACAATCAACTTGGTGTTGACCTAGGTACCAGACAGAACAGAGACACACTCAGCCCAGTCCGGCAACTTATATCAAAATTGGGAGGGCTGTACCCAAACTAATCATGCAACAGCTTCACATTCATATTCAAAGAATCATACTTTTTAGCCGATGTCCTCCATCACCATCCCTGGGTACATGTCCCGCTGGCATGATAGACCCACCAGAGGTGGCAGCACAGCACTGTTCAATTGGGAGGAAGTTGTCCTGCAAGTCCTCAGCATTGATTCTGGACCCCATGAAGTTTGATGTATAGGTCAAACATGGCCAAGGAAACCTTCTGCTGATGATCACCGTCTTGCCTCAGCTGATGGTTCAGTATTCCTCCATATTGAATACCACTTGAAAGATGCACTGTGAATAGCATGGCCACAACAAGCACTCCGTGTGAGGGACTTCAATGTCCACCACCAAAAATGCCTCAGTAGCAGATATTCACCAATGGTTGCAGTATTTAGTGCCACTAGCAACTCTTCAGATAATGATGCAGTCGGTGTCTGCATGCAGCAAGACGTGGACAATATTCAGGCTTGGGCAGATAAGCAAAAGTAGCATTCATGCCACACAAGTGCCAAGCAATGACCATCCCATGCAAAAAAGGCTAACCACCTCATCTTGACATTCAACGGGATCAGCATCGCTGAATCCCCCATCATCAACATCCTGGGGGTCACCATTGACCAGGAACTGAACTGGGTCAGCCACAAATTAGGGAATTGAGTAAAGAAACACAATAAACATGGGGAATTTTAACAACCCTTATATTAATTGGCCATAAGAGATAGGTGAAAGGGACAAGAGAATGGAGATCCTGCAAGATTCTTTTCTAATCCAATATGTAAGACCACCAAGGCAAGATTCACTGTTGGATCTAATAATGCAGAGTACTCTAGGAGACAGAACAAATAAGAGAAGCAAAGTCAGGAAATGTCCAGGCAATACTGACCATAATATAATACACTTTAAGATAATACTCGAGAAGGACTTAAGTATGACAAAGAACACATTGGAGAAGAGCCAATTAAGGACTCAGATGAGGAAAAATGGGAAGAGCCTTGAGTGGAGCATAAATACCAGCATGGATTGGCTGGGCCAAATGGCCAGTTTCAATGCTGTATATCCTATAACCCCGTGTAAATACTGTGGCTACAAGAATAGGTCAGAGGCTGGGCATTCTTCAGCAAGTAACTATACTCCCAACTCCCCAAAGCCTGTCCATCACCTACAAGACACAAGTCAGCAGCGTGATGGAAAACTCTCCACTTGCCTGGATAAGTCAGCTCCAACAACACTCAAGAAGCTCAACACCATCCAAGACAAAACAGCCCGCTTGATCAGTAGCCCATCCACCACCTTAAACATTCACTCCGTCCATGGTGCACCATGGGTACAGTGTGTCCCACCTACAAGAAGCATTGCAGCACTCACCAAGGTTTCTTCAACAGAATCTTCCTAAGCCTGTGACAATCAAGAAGAACAAGGGCAGCAAGCGCACGGGATCACAAAACCCTGCAGCTCCCATCCAAATTTCTCATCATCCTGAGGCTGAAATACACTGCCATTCCTTCATCACCACAGGGCCAAAATCCTGTAACTCCTAACCTAAGAGCTCTGTGGGTGTACATACCACAAGGATGGTAGCAATTCAGAAGGTTGCTCACCACCACCTTCTCAAAGGCAATTAGTACTGGGCAATATATGCTGACCTTGCCAGTGAAGCCCACAACCCCTGAACAAATAAAAAACATCAAGTGAGGGTTCTGTGCACAAAGTTGGAATTAGCTGGCAGTGGATACCACAGAATCAAAGCCATGCTAATAATTGTGGGTTTCACTTGATGAAATAATATGTAACAAGAGAAAAATCATTGATAAGATAGCAAAGCAAGGCAGTTAAACTGATCTCAAAAGTCTAATGATAACTATGAAACCATTGCTGATTGTCATAAAAACCTATCTGGTTCACTAATGTCCTTCAGGGAAGGAAATCTGCTGCCCTTATCTGGTCTGGCCTACATGTGACTCCAGACCCTCAGCAATGTGGTTGACTCTTAAATGCCCTCTGAACAAGAGTAATTAGGGGTGGGCAATAAATGCTGGCCTAGCCAATGATGCCCACATCCCATGAATGAATAATATAAAAATACCTTGTTCTTAAGGATACCAGCCTATTCACTAAAGTTATTCACTAAAATGTAAAGGCAGAGATCAAATTAGACTTTCCTGACCTAGAACTGTACTTTAACTTTTGGTATAATTATGCAATGCCCAAAATGTTTGAATTGTCACTTAGTTGGGGGGGGGGGGCGGCGCACACATTAAAAAAAGACTAATGAGCATTTGGATTCATTAGGATTTGATTGGTAGAATACACAATACTAAACTCCAAACTGTAATATCCTGGAGTCCCTCAACCATCAGTTGTGTTTTAAGTATCACCCTTTAAGTGTCTGTTTAAGTACCACTGCACGTATTGTACACTTACTTAATTCATGACTCTGTCTATTTATTTCCCAATACCAGATAGCATCCTGATGAATCCAAGCTATCCCCACTCAACAACTCTATCCTTTCAGCATGAAGATCAAAACTAAACACAAAACTCCAATTGTGGTTAGGCAAGAGTTTTATACAGATTCACCATTAATCTAGCGGCATCTGCTTTGTTCAGAAGGGTCAGTCAGAGCAATGCTCTGATTATACTAATAGACAACCCCCTTCATGCAAAATCTATGTACCATTTATCTCATAATTTAAGCTACCGGTGGGATTCTCACTGACTTAGGGTGCATAGGTTGTGCCTGTTTTCGTAAGATTAAACTGCACTTGTTTCCTTTTTCTCTTCCTTATAAAGAGAAATAAGTGAAGATGCAGAGTTTTAATTTTAATTTTGATTCTGGAACCATTCCTTCAGACTGGCAAATTGCACTTGTCACCTCACCAGTTAAGTGCCAGAAGGAAATCAGGGAATTAGAATATATAGCACAGAAACAGGTCATTTGGCCCAAATAAGTCCATGCCAGTGTTTATGTTCTACTTGAGCATCCTCCCATCTTTCCTCACCTAAATCTATCATAATCCCCCTCTTTGCTTCTCTCATATGCTGGTCTAGTTTTGTCTTAAATGTATCCATACTATTTCCTTCAACCACTTGTTGCATTAGTGAGTTCCACATTCTTACCACCCCTTGGGTAAATAAGTTCCTTCTAAATTCGTTCTTGGAGTTGGTGTCTATCTTATATTGATGGCCTCTAGTTACACTCTTTCCCACAAGAGGAAACAATCCCTCCGTATCCAAGCTATCAATACCTTTCATAATTTTGAAGATCTCTATCAGCCTCCTTTGTTAAGATAAAAGAGACCCGTCTGTCAATCCTTTCTTGGTATGTATAACCATGCATTTCTGGTATCATTCTTGTAAATCTTCTTTGTACCCTCTCCAGTGGCTTTATATCATTTTCATAGTGTAGACCAGAACTATTTGCAATATCCTAAATGTAGTCTAACCAATGTTCGAGACAGGTTTAAGCACAACCTCCCTACTTTTCAATTCTACCCCTCTAGAAATAAAGCCTGGTGCTTGGTTTGTTTGTTTTTTTTTTTAAATGCACTTGCTAACCCGTGGCAATTTTTAGTGATTGATGCATTTGTACTCAGATCCACTTGTACCTCTTCTCCACCCAGGCTTGCACCTTCTGAGTAATAAGTGACCTCTCTTTTCTTCCTACGAAATGTACTAACTCACATTTGTGTGTGTTGAACTCAATTGGTAAATAACTTGCAATGTCCTCCTATAATTTGTAGGAGTCCTCCTCAGTACCGCCTATCCCCCTCCCCCCTTGCCAATTTGGCATCATCCCCAAATTTAGAATGTGTTTTTGATTCCAAAGTCCAAATTATTAATGTAAATTGTGAACAGTAGTGGTCCCAGCAAAGATCCTTGAGGGACATCATTTCTCACCTTCTGCCACTTTGAATAATTATCCTTTGCCTTGAAGCCAGCTAGCAATCTATTATGTCACTTGTCTCGACTCCAAATTTGCTAACCTTATTCACTGGTCTATTATGGGACACCTTATCAAAGGTTTTTTTGAAAATCTAAGTAGATTACATCTACTGCATAACTATTATCTAATCTTTGTTGCTGCCTCAAAAAATTCAATAAGGTTGGACAAACAAGATTTTCCCTTTGAAATTCATGCTGACTATTCATTTATCATATTTTACCTGTATAGATGTCTTCTATCCTCTCCTTTAGTAAGGATTCCATTATTTTTCCTATCACCGATGTTAAGTTGATTTGTCTATAATTGCGTGCACATTTTCTGTCCCCCTTCTTAAATATAGGAATTACATTAGCTATCCACCAGTCCTCTGGCACTACACCTTTTTCTAATAAATATGTGTAGTAATGCCTCTTCTACTTTTTCACTAGATTCTTTCAAAATACTTAAGCAGCAATTCAACTGAACGAAGGGTTTTATCCCCTTTGAATTTTAGTTTATTCAATACATCTCCCATTTTTTATTATTTTAAATGCACTTATATTATTCAATATTATGTCTACCTGTTCTCTGGTAAATATCGAAGCAAAATAATTTAATAGCTCTATCACAGCCCTATTAATTGATGTATTATCCTCTCCATCTTTTAACAGTCCTTCCTCTTTTTTACTGATGCGCCTATAAAAATTTAAAATTTTATGTTCCTTGATAATGAACATCCTAGTTCCTCTTTGCCTTCCTAATTGTTTTTGGACTTCTCTAATAAGCTGTTCATATTCTCTCTTCCCCTATAAAAGTATACCTCTTTCCAGACCGTCAATTATTCCCTCTTGTCTTTATTCAATCATGGAGTCTCAGTAAAGTTTAACTTCTTCTTTCCTTTTAGCAGAATACATTTTTCCTGCATTCTGTTTAACACTGTTAAATGTTTCCCATTGTTGTCCTGTAATGTTGTTTGCCAATATTCTTGCACATTTTATTTTCCCATGTTCTATTCTCAGTCCCTCAAAATCAGCTTTTCTACGAACTGTTAACCTGGTTTTCATCATACTTATGTCCTTCTCTATCATCAGCTTAAAGCATATGGTATTATGGTCACCATTGCCTAGATGTGAACCTACTTTTACTTCTCTTATCTGCTCAATTCATTCTGCATTATTAGATCCAATTGTGAATCTTCCCTTGTTGGGGTTTTTTGGCCTGGATCTTCCCATCAGCAGTGATAAATCAGTGCAAAAAAAGTATGTAAATACGCGGTAACCAGCCCAAGTCTACACACGAACAAGCTCCATGGGGACAATCAGCGAGGGCTCCCAGAGCCATTTTTGGTGAGCCGGAAGTTCGGGTTCTGGTGTAAATTATCAGGAATTCAGTATGTAAGTGTTATGAGAACCCTATTCTCGTAGGTCTGCATATATATCTATTGAACACAGATGCATGAAGTTGCTTTTACAAACTCATAACTATATGAGTTGATTAAAAATCAAATTGTCTAAATAGACTGGCTTATTGAAGATAGAATATCTTCCATGGTACGCATTTCAGCACAGCTGAACAGTTCTTTTATCCTCTAAATTGTGTTTGCCTATTAAGTTACTGTGCATTTATAAATACAGGGGCACTTTTGGTGAGCCATAAGTTCAGCGTTCTGGTGTAGGTCAGCTCCCCAGAACTTCCAATACCATTATGGTTCTCAGTAGTGGTGAACGCTGACTGGAAGATCTGCACTATAGGGTTAGAAAGGAGTCCTGTATTCATTGTAGGAACTCCATTCCCTTATCCCCCCTCAAATTTCCTTATCCTTTTTAAAACAGCTTGCCTAACATCTGCTGTCAAGAAAACACTAGAGTCTATAATTAAGCATAAGGTGACTGACAACTTTAAAAAGTTTCAGCTGATCAGAGAAAGCCAGCACAGGTTCGCAAAGGGTAGAGGTCATGCCTGAGAAATCTGATCGATTTTTTTTGAGGAAATAACTGAAGTAGTAGACAGGAAACGTCAATGAATGTTATTTATGTGGACTTCCTCAATAAAAGCCTTAACCAAAATTGAAGCTTCTGGAATCGAAGGCAAATTTAGTGACATGCTTAAGAAACTGGTCCGGCAGCAGGAGACAGAGTAGAGATAATAGGTCAGTACTCTCATTGACAGTATGTGACTAATAGAGTTCCACAAGAATCCGTGTTGGGGCCTCAACTTATCATTTAATTTGTGAGTAAGTATGGTGATGAGACAGAAAGCTATATATCTTGAACGTTGCTGAAAAGAGACATATGTTGCTGAAAGTTTGTGTCATGTGCTCATCAGGACAAACGCAAATCATAACAATTTATACTACAGGAGAAAAGGGTTTGGCTTTGGATTAGTTGGCAAGATTACTGATTGGCTGAGGCATTACCATGAAGAAAGCCAACAGGGAACTAGAGGCTCCCCAAGCTCCCGGGTATTTCAAAAAATGCACAAGACTTGAACATTTTCTTTTTGTTTGCAAAGAATGGACGCCTGTGTATGAATGTCGCTTTTAACAAATGTCATTGAGCCATGTTACAAGTTCAACTGATTCTCTTAAATTGTTAGTTATTGCAGCTATTAGCACACCAAGAATGTTCAGCAAATGCTGCGCAATCGCAAAATCACATCCAACATTAGACATTTTGTTTTAGGTTTTGTTAGTGGTGTATGAACATATGAAAAAAAGAGTAGGCGTTCGGCCCCTCGAGCCTGCTCCGCCATTTCATAAGATCATGGCTGATCTGAAAGTAACCTCAAATCTGCATCCTGCCTATCCCAATAACCTATCACCCCCTTGCTTACCAAGAATCTATCCACTTCCGCCTTAAAAACATTCAAAGGCTCTGCTTCCACCGGCTTTTCAGAAAAAAAGAATCAAGGACCCTCAACCCTCAGAAAAAATTTTGCCTCATCTCCATTTTAGTGGGCAACTCCTAGTTCTACATTCTCCAACAAGAGGAAACATCCTCTCCACATCCACCCTGTCAAGACCCCTCAGGATCTTATATGTTTCAATCAAATCGCCTCTTACTCTTCTCAACTCCAGCTCATACAAGCCTAGTCTGTCCAACCTATCCTCATTAGGCCCATTCAGGTATTAGTCTGGTAAATCTTGTCTGAACTGCTTCCTTCCTTAATTAAGGTGACAGTACTCCAGATGTGGTCTCACTAGTAGGCATAACCTCCCTGCTTTTTTGTTTCAATTTCCCTTGCAATAAATGATAACACTCCATTAGCCTACCTAGTTACTTGCTGTACCTGCACACTAGCATTTTGAGATTCATGCACTAAGACACCTAGGTCCCTCTGCATTCCAGAGCTCTGCAATCTCTCACCATTTAGATAATATAGTTCTCTTTTATTCTTCCTGCCAAAATGGACAATTTCACATTTTCCCCACATTACACTCTATTTGCCAGGTATTTGCCCACTCACTTAACCTATCTCTATCTTTGTGTAGCCCCCTTTTGTACCCTTGACAACTTACTTTCCTGCCTTTGTGTCATCAGCAAATTTGGCAGCCATCCCATCACCCAAGCCATTTATATAAATTGTAAACAGCTGAAGTCCCAGCATTGTTCCCTGTGGCACACCACTCGTTACATCTTGCCAAAGTGAAAAAGGCTAATTTATGCCTTCTCTCTGCTTCCTGTTAGCCAGCCAATCATTTATCCATGCCAATATGTTACCCCCTATACCATGAGCTTTTATTTTCCACGATAACCTTTGATGTGACACTGTATCAAATGCTTCTGGAAATCCAAGTACAGTACATCCACTGGCTCCTTTATCCATAGCAGGTTACTTTCTCAAAGAACTCCAATAAGTTAGTTAAGCATGATTTCCCTTTCAACAAAACCATGTTGACTCTGCCTGATTGCCTTAAACTTATCCAAATGCCCTATAGTTTCTTTAATAATAGCTTCTAGCATGTTCCCATGACAGATGTTAATCTAGCTGGCCTGTAGTTTCCCGCTTTCTGTCTCCCTCCTATTTTGAATAATGGAGTTACATTTGATATCTTCCAATCTAAAAGGGGCCTTCCCTGAATCTAGGGAGTTTCAGAAAATTAAAACCAATGCATCAAATACCTTACTAGCCACTTAAGACCCTAGGGTCTGTAATATCCACCCCCCCCACCACCCCCCTATCATGACAGGCCGAGGGAAAGGCAGCAAAGGGCTGGGCAAAGGGGGAGCCAAGCAGCACCGCAAAGTTCTCCGAGACAACATCCAGGGCATCACCAAGCCGGCCATCCGCCGCCTGGCCCGGCGAGGAGGCGTCAAGTGCATCTCCGGCCTCATCTACGAGGAGACCCGGGGGGTGCTCAAGGTCTTCCTGGAGAACATCATCAGGGACTCGGTCACCTACATGGAACACGCCAAACGCAGGACAGTCACCGCCCTGGATGTGGTCTACGCCCTGAAGCGCCCAATTTTCCAATGCTGAGCTCCATGTCAGAGACTTTCATATAGGGTCATAGAGTCTAGGTACACTGCAAATTAGCCCCTTGGAACTTTAAAACTCCTGGGCAATTACAGCATAAGTATGTGCACTAGGACTTCCATAGGTTCCAATATGCAACAAACTTAAATCCAGATTTCGCTGCTTTGGCCATTGGAATATTCTAAATTGACATTTCTGTGCAGTATGGAGAACCTACTTAATTTGGGTGTGTTAACTTTTGAATGAGAAAGGTGAGGCCCCATCTGCCTGCTTGGGTAGATACAAAAGGAGGCCGGGAGTTTGCCTTTGCCCTGGCCAGCATTTATCCCTCAACCAATGTCACCAAAAAACAGATGATCTGATAATCACTAATTTCAAAAGTAATTCTTTGACTTAATAAAAGGGCTGCATTTGCTGGTACTGCAACTACAGGAGGTACACTCATCACACATGCAGTCACAGCGCCTGTGGTGTCACTGCCAGCGACATAGCAGTAGCAGTCTCATTCTGATCCTTGGCCACATGGTTGGTGGGGGGAGGCGATCCGGTTCAGGGACCAATGTTTTGTTTAGGATTAAAAGGCCAAGATTCAGGGCATCTGTTTTTGGAATAAAGCCACAAGATTCCATGAGTTTTGAACAAACTTTACTATACAAGTTAAGGAACATAAAACAATTTACAATATGTATCATATGTGTTTACATTCAAGCCAAATATGAGGTATGTGAGAGTTAACAGGCGAAATGTGGTCCAACAGGCCACACTACAGAGTAAATGACAGAAGCAACCAAAACAGTCTCCAAGGATTTCTCAAGGATCCAACCAGACTCCAGTGGATGCTAAGTCAAACAGTCTCATTGAAACTGTCTCTCTCACGTGTCATCCCAGTCTTCACATTCAAAGATCTCTCCTTGGGATTCTCTCCAAAAGTCACTCCATTCGGACGACTTTAATGACTGCCCACCCCACAGGGTTTCAATCTCGCCTTTGAGATTCCTCCTCCCTGAATTCCAAAGTACATTCAAAGACTAGTTCACAAGCACACTTTCAGATCTATGGCTGTGCCAAGCAGAACACCACTGCTCCAAAGGGGTACCTTTACCCCAGCGGCCCTCTTAAATTCTACTCACCGCAGCCCTTTCTCTAACTTTTTAAACTTAACTGGGATCTGTTCTGTCCCTGTGACATTTGCAGGCTGAATCCTCTAACTGACTGCCTCAAGAAGTCACAGACCCTTGAACAGAACTAGTGACCTACCAAAGTACTCTGAGGGTTCTACCATTGTTACCAGGCAGGAGCCAAAGTAACAATCGTTGTAACATTTAAGGTACGGGTTGTTCTAGTCTCCAGACTGCTAATTTAGTACCCAGGGACACAAATATCAGTGTTCTTTGCAGGCTGTCATGAAACCTCTCAATCGCTACCCCACTCCCAATCCCTTGCCACCTTGCTTGGCATATCGCTCACCACCCCTCTTGTTAACCCTCTTGCTGCCTTACTCATGGCGCATGAGATAGGAGAGAGACGGACGAGAGGGGTCAAGGGCAAGGCAGCAGCAATGGAACAGGGTGGCAAGGGGTCAACAAGTATGAGGCAGCGAGTGGGGTGGCAAGTGTTCAAAGTGCGCACAATTATGACATCAGTACACAGACTGGGTGCCAACTTCCTGTTCCAGTTTGGTGTCAGGAGAAAGTGTTCACAAAGGTGCTACATAATTGCAAGTTCCTTTCTTCTTTCAAATGGGGAATTAGAGTTACAAACTCATCTCCTATTGTTCTGAACTACCAAAGCTCTTTTCTCAAATTCTTAACATAGACTTGCAGAGTATTTCTCTTTAATTCATTACTTTCACTTGGTCACTCATTTCTTTCAACAAGCTCAAGGATAAAGAAAACTGAGTACGAATGCAGAAAACATATTATCCCATTCAACTAAGTGCTGACTACAAAATAGAAATTCAACATACCAAGTTATCTATCCTTCTAGACAGATGTAACTAGTGTTTTCACACCAGAGTGTATGTACTGTGTCAGATCTGGGGAATGAAGCAATTTTCTGTGATTTTAATTGCCAGTATTCAGCACTCTCATCAGTCAAATGTTTGAAATTTTCAATAAAAATCTTTCTGCCCCTAACAAGTTGCATTAACCTCAACCACAAAGAAGTATTTCTAGCTACCACAGCATGACAGTTCCTTTTCTCTTTAGAACACATCAATTGTCCTTCTCTGGACAAGTGCCAAGTTTTAGCAGTTGGTACCGTATGCAGCCTGTCTGTTTGGGAACTGATTAAGAATAGTCAACATTGTTGGATTTGACACATTAGCAAGCGGCAGCAGCAGGGGCAGGAGACAGGAGACAGATTTCTTCAACACATGTGAAAGAACCCATTTTATCAATTACATTTTTCTGCTCCCAAAATAGACAAATAAATACAATCAAACCTCCAAAAATATTACTGATTTTGCATAGCTCAAATACATTTGGTCCTGGGTCTCTAAAGCAATAGTTAGCCTTTCATATTGATCACACTAAAAAAGCGGGAGGCCTGCTACCGGTTACTGGAAGCACACAGTTATAGTTTGCTCAGCCCATTAAAATTTATATTCTTGAAACAGTAAAAATTGGAGCTGTCCATGGGCAAGTATTGCAGACTGGCACACCCAAGGATTCAGGACAATGTGCTGAAGGACACACTGAAGCTCGAGGTAGCTAGCACAAAAGCTCAATGGAGAAATGCCACTAAGGTCCACCAAGGTGCTGGAAACCGTGTAAAACCTATCAGGCTGCATGAACCAGAGAAGGTTGTACTTTTAAATTTCATGTCCATTGTAAATATAACCTGTAATGGCAAGTGTAGTGAGGCAGCTCATCTACTGTTCTGAAAAAAACTGGTCTATTATTGCATGTTAAACTTTTCAAATTTGCACTTATATAACATACTTTTACAAATTTTATGAAAGGTATATTTTTGAAAAATGTTGGACACAAACTGTTTTAAATATTTTTGAATACTATATTGTTCGTAGAATCCAATACTTGCAATTTTGCCACCAGCATATTATGGAACACCTAAATAATAAATACAAATTTAAAATAATATCTAGTGTTACAACATTGAAGTGACGACTAGAAATTTGGAACTTCATGTGCACTGCTATAGGATCTTCAAATCAGTCTCACCACTATTATCTTCTATTTCTTCAAACGGTTACACACAAAATTCTCTAATAAACTGTTAATACTGAGACCAGAACACAAATCTCCTGGTCAGGTTTTCCACTTCTGTACTCACCAACTGTAATGGCTTGTGCATTTGCAATAAAACATCATGGGTTTGTCAAATTTAATGGAGACCACGATTTGTGCTGTTTTTCTGAGAAAGCCTCCAAGTGGCAAAACGTTACCTTATTGACTAATTATTGCACGCTTTTGTGCATGCCGATAAAGATTAATCTGGAAATGGGCATTGCCAGCTACCACAAACTGTCAATTGCAGCATGATGCCAAACATCTTCTCCCCTTCAGCATTCAGAAAAGACCATTCCCTCAGTGGCACCTGGTCCATTCCACAGGTATGCCCAAGATCCCACCCTTTCCTACAGTACCTTTCATGCATGCGCAGGAGATGCAACACCTGCCCTTTTACCTCCTTTCTTCTCAGCATTGAAGGACATGAAACAGATGGCCTTGATGCACAGAAAGAATTAGTTTCCTTAAACTATGACACACGATCAGTTTGGAGAATGTTAACAACTGGACAATGTCATAAGTCAACTGCAATTATGAATCACCATCAGTTCCAGGCAACAATGGAAGCAGCATTATCAGAACAGTGCTATAAGCTAAACACCAATCACTGAGGGAAATCACCTTATCTTCTGTTGTGTAAACAGTAGAGGAGGAGATAAGGAATTGTCTTTGACTTTGCGGTTTTGCATTGCTCAGGGGATTGAAAGACCAAGATAAAGAGATATGAAAGACCAGGTGATGATCCAGCAGGCTATTAACTGAATCTAAGCCTAAAGTCCAGGTATGAAAAGGACAACAGTGAAGCATGGATGCTGCAGTCAGGTGAAGGAGGTTGGGGACTGACCATCTCCAGATCCAGAACTACTATCAACACCAGCAACAACCAGCTGCTTGGGTGATTGCAAGTTTCAGTTACTTCATAAAGGGATTTGTACTGGGGTTTTGCTGGTTTAATAAACTAAGAAATTTAAGGTTCAGCCAAAATCTGTTATTCACATGTATTTTGTTCTTGCAATTCCGGGGTCCAAGAATCACCGTGAGGAGGAAGGGAATGGAATACCTTATATCATTCAAGGCCCCAAACATTCCTTCCAGATGACACTGCAATTTATTTCTACTTCTTTCAACTTGGTATACTGTATTGGCTGCAAACAGCATGGTCCCTTCTGCCTTGGGGAGGACAAACACAGGCTGGACAGCAGCCATGCAGAACCCCTCTGTTCAGTCCACAAGAGGCTCCTTAGGCAGCAACTTCCAAATCCACGACTGCTACCACCTAGCAGGACAAGGGCAGCAGATTCTTGGGAATACCACCACCTGGAAGCTCTCCTCCAAGCCACTTGCCACTCTGACCTGAAAATATATCGCCATTCCTTCACTGTCACCAGGTCAAAATCTTGGAACTTCCTAACAGCACTGTGGGTATACCTACACCACATGGACAACATCAGTTCAAGAAGGCAGCTCACCACCACCTTCTCAAAGACAATTAGGGATCGGCAATAGATGCTGGCCTTGCCAGTGATGTGCACATCTCAAATGAATTTTTAAAAAGCTTCCAGTCACCTCATTTTAATTTTCTACTTTGCTCGCATTCTGATCTTTCTGCCCTTGGCCTCCTGCAGTATTCCAATAAAACTCAACTTAAGCAGAGGAAGTGCACCTCACCCTTAGACTCGATAATTTATTGCCTTCTGGAGTCAACAACTGTAGATTGTATCCTCTGACCCCATTTTGTGTTTTGTTTTCCTTTGCTGGTTTGGTTTTTTTCCCCCCTTTTGTTTCCCTTTACTTCCTTTCCTGTGCTTTTGAATGGCAGCTGTTCATGATCCTACCAATCATACATCCTTTACCCATTTTTATTTCCTTTACTGGGTCCCATTACCAATCCCTTTGGCCTTGCAATACAAAACTTTTGTCATTTAATCTCTCCTGTCCTCCATCCAATGGCAGATCTTCCCTTTAATTGTTCTTCCCACCCTCTGCACTTTCACATGCTCAAAACTACTACACTTGTAATTTCTCCCAGTTCTGAAGAAAGGTAACAGACCTGAAACGTTAGCGCTGCTTTTATCTCCACAGATGGTCAAGATTTTTTTTAAAATTCAGTCATGGGATGTAGGCTTCGCTGGCTAGGCCAGCATTTATTGCCCATCCCTAATTGCTGTTGAGAAGGTGGCAGCGAACTGCCTTCTTGAACCACTGCAGTCAATGTGCTATAGGCACACCTACAGTGCTGCTAGGAAGTTCCAGGATTTTGACCCAGCGACAGTGAAGGAACGACTTGGAGGGGACCTTCCAGGTGATGGTGTTCCCTTCTATCTGCTGCCCTTGTCCTTCTAGATTGTAGCGGTCGTGGGTTTGGAAGGTGCTGTTGAAGGAGCCTTGGTGAATTCCTGTATCTTGTATTATGCATCGTTGGTGGAGGGAGTAAGCGTTTGTGGATGCATTGCCAATCAAGTGGGCTGCTTTGTCCTGAATGGTATCCAACTTCTGAGTGTTGTGGGATCTGCAGTCATCCAGGCAAGTGGAGAGTATTCCAACACAGTGTTGACTTCTGTCCTGTAGATGGTGGACAGGCTTTGGGGAGTTACTCGTCACACGATTCCTAGCCTCTGACCTGCTCTTGTAGCCACAGTATTTATATGGCTAGTTCAGTTCAGTTTCTGAAGTAAAGTATAAAGTAAATCAAAGAAGGATTAATATTCAAGGACATCTTAGAGCTGCATCAGGTAACCAATACATTGATAACTGATGAATGGAAACACATTACATCAGAACTCTAATTTAAAGGCCCTCTTAGTTCTTTCAGGAATATTTACCATGATTAATCTGCCATCAAATCACAACCTTCCAGGGTGTGGTACTCATTTATTTCTACTGCTCTCTCATACTAGATTGAATAAGGGAAGACCGTTTATTTTGATTGGCAAGTCAGTGATCGAGAGTTATCAATTTAAATTTGCCACCAAAGCTGAGGAAAAGTGTACAGTGAAATGTCCTTAGCATAGAATTCTGGACCAAAATCAGTAGTCAGCTATTAACTGTTGAGTTCATGAACATTTGTGGCAGAGTAAAATACATGGCTATAGGAAGGACCAGAATAATAGGACTGCAATAACCAGGAGTATGCAAAGACACAATGGGCTGAATGGCTTTTTTCTGTTAAGTGTCTTTGGTTTTAATAGTTCAGCAATCTTTTCCATAAATTGCTCTGCTTTCCTCGTCTCCTACCCCCCAACAAAATTGATGAATCAGAAAGGAGGTTTGAAATTCAGCTCAGACTCAAATAAGGCATCAAAGCTGTACACTGTTGGGTTCAACCTGAACGAGCAGCTGGGAAAGGGGATTGATAGAAGGCTCAAATGCAAGTATCTGGCAAGAACTGAAATGGTTTCAGTTTTGCCAATAGCAAAGTAAAGGGAATTCTGAAGTATCCATGACTTGCTGCCAGGCAGCAGAGCAACAGTCAATGAGCAGATCATAACCGAAGAACATTACAGGGCCTTTCCTCAGTTAAACTTGCATTTCCAAATCTGCACATGTTATCATCAGCAAACCTCAACTATTCATCTGTAACAATTTACAAGCTGGCCAAACTAAAGAATATAAATGTTATACTCTTATCATGACATTACATTCAATGGAATGCACAAAATGATCTACAATACCAGGTCAATGCACGCTGACCAGCTGACAAGTTCAAGAATTATTTAGTTTTATCAACTGCTACAGATATTGCAAAAGAACATTTTGTACTGAAAGGATGTCACAATTTGGAGTTCTTTGAAAATATATTAAATATTGAACATAAAATGCAAGTTATCTTCAAAATAAAAGTACTGTATACACACTTTTTACATAAAGGTGTTCCATTGAATAACTATAGGTTTAAGCCAGAAAGGGCATCCCTTTGCACAGCTTTGTTGTGCACTACAAACATTACTGTTTTCCAGTCAACCCTTAAGGAACACTACTCATAGCTCACCATACCACGTGCAAATGTTTGTTCTCAGGCTAACAAATTGTGGTAACAAATTATATCAAAGATACAAACACAGATGTACATCTTCCTCAGCACATTAGCAAACATGTTACAACACAAAGATATACCTCCCCTTCAAAATTCTGATGTAGTCCATAGGTTTGTTTCTCAAACTAAATTAGCATTCATGTTCTCCTATTTCCATCCCTGTGCAACTCCCACACATTCAAAGGAACAAAATAGCACTTAACCATCGAGGCTCAAAGCATCGGCTCCTGTAGCTTGTCTCATTTCCCTGTCTAATAGCACCTGGCCTCTTCCTTCCATAGGCAGAAGCATTGGGATGGTGGAAATAAGCAATGAGGCAAGGGTCAGAGTGAACAAAAACAAAAATACCTGGAAAAACTCAGCAGGTCTGACAGCATCTGCGGAGAGGGATACAGTTGACGTCTCAAGTCCGCATGACCCTTCATCAGAACTAAGAATATAGAAATGAGATGAAATATAAGCTGGTAGAGGGGGGTGGGTGGGACAGGTAGGGCTCAGTAGGGGGCCAGTGATAGATGGAGGCCAAGAGACTACCAAAGATGTCATAGACAAAAGGACCAAGGGCTGTTGACGATGGTGGCCCCTACCAAGCTCTACTTGTCGCCCCCCCCCACCGGAGGCTTATATTTCATCTCATTTCTATGTATCTTAGTTTTGATGAAGGGTCATATGGACTGGAAATGTCAACTGTATCCCTCTCCGCAGATGCTGTCAGACCTGCTGAGTTTTTCCAGCTATTTTTGTTCTAGATTTCCAGCATCCGCAGTATTTTGCTTTTATCTAAGGATCAGAGTGAGTTAGGGAGGAATGTTCAGTGGAGAAGGTTAGAGATACAGAGTAGCAAGGGAATGCAAACATGGGTAGGAATTGTAAAATGGATGCATTTAGATAATAGGTGAACAGAACTTTTGCAGTATTATATATGGACAGAGTTTTGGAGGAGTTATAGTTTATGGGAAGTGAAGAATAGGAAGCTGTCCAGAAGAGCATTGAAACAGTTAACTCTGAAGGTGACAAAGGTGTGGATGAGGGTTTCAGCAGCACATGGATGAGGTAAGAACAAAAAGTGGCAATGTTAACGTGCTGCCAGTTAGCAGTCGTTGCAATTGAGAGGATATGGTGTCAGAAACTTGGCTCAGGGTCACGTAGGAGAGTATGGGTGCCCAGAATGGATCAAGACTGAGCTGGAGGCCTGGGACAAAGTGGATTTGGTGATTAAAATAAGGAGTTTGTCAGGGGAGCTCCTTGCTTGCCTTACATAGAGGTTTTAAACTTTCTTCCCCACCCATCCCCAGAAGACTAAAAGGCTGGGTATAAAAATTGTTCCTCAAACCTCTGCTATAATTATATTCAAGTCCCTTTGATCAGTTACCATAGGGCCATCTGGATATGCAACTAAATAGTAACACCAAAAGCATGTCAATAACTATTTGAACCCAAATGGTGCTCCACGTTAGTTTTTGATGAGCAAGTTGAGTTGTGCAATATAGGCATTAGAATGAAGAAACCCATTAAGGTAAGAACCGCTGTACAACCTGCTGCTAAAGTACTTGTGCAAAAATCCCCAAATTTACATATACTTTATACTAGAATTAGTTATGCAAATCAATGGAGGTCAGCACACCTTGCGTGGAATATATCAAGACTAGTTAGTTCTAAAGTTCTTTAATAACCTGCTCACTGACACTCAGTTTGGGTTCCTCCAGGACCACTCAGCACCTGACCTCATTACAGCCTTGGTTCAAACATGGAAAGAACAGCTGAACCCCAGAGGTGAGGTGGGAGTGACTGCCCTTGACATCAAGGCAGCATTTGACAGAGTGTAGCACCTAGGAGCCCTAGCAAAACTGGAGTCAATGGGAATCAGGGGGAAAACTCCCCACTGGTGGGGTCATATCTAGCACAAAGGAAAATGGTTGTGGTTGTTGTAGGTGAATCATCTCCATTCCAAGACATCACTGCAGGAGTTCCTCAGGGTAGTTACTTATACCCAACCATCTTCAGCTGCTTCAATTACTTTCTTTCCATCACAAGGTTAGAAGTGGGGATGTTCACTGATGATCGCACAATGATCATCATCATTCACGACAACTCAGATACTGAAGCAGTCCATGTCCAGAAGCAGCAAGACCTGGATAATATCCAGGCTTGGGCTGACAAGGGGCAAGTAACATTCGTGCCATACAAGTGCCAGGCAATGGCCATCTCCAACAAGAGAGAATCCAACCATCGCTCCTTGACATTCAATGGCATTACCATCACCAAATTCCCAACTATCATCCTGGGGGTTACCATGGAAACGGAACTGGACTAGGCACATAAATACTGTGGATACAAGAGGTCAGAGACTAAGAATCCTGCAGCAAGTACTCATGTCCTGACTCCCCAAAGCCTGTCCACCATCTACAAGGCACAAGTCGGGAGTGTGATGGAATACTCTCCACTTGCCTATGTGTGAGTGCCGCTCCAACAACACTCAAACCTTGACACCATCCAGGGCAAAGCAACCCGCTTGATCAGCACCCCAACATTCACTTCCTCCATCACCGATGCACAGTAGCAGTGTGTACCATCTACAAGATGCACTGCAGGAATTCATCAAGACTCTTTAGAGAGCACCTTCCAAACCCACGACCACTACCATCTAAAAAGGACAGGGACAGCAGATATATGGGAACGTCCCTGCCTGGAAGCTCCCGTCCAAATCACTGACCATCCTGACTTGGAAACAGATCACCTTTCCTTCACTTGTCTCAGGGTCAAAATCCTGGCACTCCCTTCCTAACAGCAGTGTAGTGTGTCTACACCACATGGGCTGCAGAGGCTCAAGACCACAGTTCACCAGCACCTCAAGGGCAATTAGGAATGGGCAATAAATGCTGACCTAGCCAGCGACGCCCACACCCATGATTATTCATTTATTCGAACAAAAATTCGTTTTCCTCTAAAGCATCAATTTGGTTAAATACATAATTGGTTAATAAACAATTAAAAGTAAATGAAGGTCAGCAACAGGGAAACGGCGACACGCTACTGCGAGAGAGATAAGTTCCAACTTTTAATGCATAAAAGGTTATAAAACAAGACGTACACCCGAACGATTCCGGAGCACTCACTTTCGTCCTGCCGTTAATATTATAGTTGCCCAGTTTGCCGTTGCAATGCCTGATCAGATCGTCCATGCTGTTCATCAAGAGCCCGATTTGTGTGCAGCCGGACTCCTTCCCGTCCACCCAGGTGATCTGATCACCCCGGATGTCCCTGGACGAGTCCCCTTTCTGGTTAACCACCTGGCCGTCGGTGAAGCGGCCACTCTGGTGCAGTTCCTTCACCTCCCTCAACACACTGTCCCCCATCTCCTCTCCCAGGAAATTGTCCACCAAGCAGATGCCGTGCTTGTTCATGCACGGCACGATGTACTCCTGCACCAGTTTCTGGAAGCTGCCGCCGCTTCGTCCATGCGGCCCCCAGTGACTCCGGCTGTCGATGCCGGCTCCGGATAGGAGATTGGCCGTCGTCGTCGCCGCCTCCTCGCTTTTCTCCGCTGGCTGCCCGTTGACGGAGGCCGGTGGCAGGGGCTTCGGAGGCGGCAGCGGGTAGTGGTTGCTGTTGGCCGAAGCGCTCCGCGTGTCCTCGCCCTCTGCTCGGCCCTGTCGCCTCGCCGCCTCCTTGCAGATCTGCTTGTGCTTTTTCCAGTCCATTTTCTGGTGCTCTTTACTGCAGTAAAACGACCTCTTACAACCCCCGCAAAGCAGTAGCTTCTCCATTTTACCGCACAGGCCACAGCTCTGGTCCTGCTCAACGGTCGGCGGCAGCGGCGGAGACTCGGGCGTCGGACTGCTCTCGCTAGCCATGTCCGGGAAGGAGGTGGGGACGTGGAAGGGGAAAACAAGGCAAATGAAACACCGACAGATCGAGGGAGGAAGGGGAAAGGAGTGAGACGGGGATCGGGAGAAGGGGGTGGGTTGGGGGGGGTGGGGGGGTGAGGGGGGGGGGGAAGGAAGCCTCCACTGCTGTTCCTTCGGTAGGAATGACTTTCTTGCCTCCGCCTCTCACCCCTTTCCTCGCGCTTGCGCGCAGATGGCCGGCTCAAGCTGGTGGCAAGTTGCCAGTCACGCGTTGCTTAGCTGGACCCTGCTCGCGGGTCCGGCCACACACCTTCGCCGCCCCTCCCCGGTTTGACTGGCCGCGAGTAGAATTCAAACTCTGACCACAACTGTCTCGCGCTTGGAGCGTGACAGCGAGAGCTCGAGCAGGTGGGCTGTGTTTATGTGTTGGGGGTGGGGCATAGAGGGGTGGACGATTTTATCTCCGCTTTCCCGTCCCTGTTATCAGCGTGTTAAGTTCCCGTCACCCGGCCTTCCGTCGGACACCCTTTGCGGGCTACCTCATACCATATCTGATCGGCTGAAGCGAGAACGTTTATAGCCGCCTTCCTCTCTCTCTCAACTCTGTATTCCTTTCCTTTCAAGTGCCTCACTCAGATTCGCCTCAGACATGTGGCGGGCGGAGCCAATTCTCCTCACTCCCTCAAGTCAAGCAGGTTTCTCTCTCCATAAATGCTGCCTGACTGGTTGAATATTTCCAGTATTTTGTGGTTCTTCAATCCCCCTCCAAGCTGTCACAGAGCTTTATTTCCCTTTGTTCTTGGTGGCTCCTTTCCGAGCAGAAATCATTATTGATAGTGCTGCTGCCACCTTTGACAAATCTTATTTGTAGTACAATCGATAAGTAATCATACCGCTTCATATATTGTGTGTGTATGTATATATATATATATATATAATTTCCAAATGACCAATACAGGTCAAATGACAAAAAGAAACAAGAGGGTGGGGGGAAAAGAAACACAAAATAACTCGCTAATCCAAAACTGTCTTCAGTCATTCAAGAATGACCCTGAAACAAGAAACACCATGGTCAGATATCAGAACTCAAGTCTGACATTTGTATGTTTGAAATAGTGTTCCAAGATAATGGTTACTCTAAGTTTGAAATAGCGTGGAAATTGGCGAATGCGAGCAATAGAATATTAAGAATCGCATGGGAGTAATGAGTGTAAACTCAGCCTTGGCTCAGTGGTATTTTCCCGCTTGATCCAAAGGTTGTATATAGGTTTACGCCCCACACCAGAGACTAGAGTACAATCTAGGTTGAAAATGCAGTGCAGTACTGTAGGAGTGCTGCCTTATGAGCGGACCTGTATTTTGCATGAGGGATTAAACTAAGGCCTGGTCAGGAGGACATACAAGATCCCATGGCACCATTTTAAAAATAGGTCCTAGTTAATATTTATTCCAACCAACGGTTATTGAAAAGCACATGGCTGTTATCTCATTGCTGTATGTAGGATCTTGCTGTGTGCAGTGACTCAATTTCAAAAGTATTTCATTGGCTGCCAAGTTGATTTTAGGATGTCATGAAAGGCACTATTATAAATACACGATTTTTTTTCCTTTATTCTATATTAAAAATTGTCTCAGGACTCTAAAGGTACTGTGTGTGTAGATGCCTAAGTGCATAGATGACTAACTTAATGTTACAAGATAGTCACCTTTAGGAAAAAGTACTAACTTATCTTAACTAGAAAGCATGATTTTGAGATAGAAATTAAAATTTCAAAGTGTAGGATAGGCAGACAGCATTTGGAAAAAATACATATAATTCTCCATCTTTAAGACCACCTTTGAAATCAATTTCTCTAACCAAGCTCTGATCACCCCTCCTTATATCTTCTTTGGTTCAGCATCCTTTTCTTTTCATTTGTATCCATGAAACAGTTTGGGAAATTCTTTTATCCTTTTCTATCTTAAAAGTGCTCTGTCAATGCAAGCTTTTATTGGTATAGTATGATATCCTGCACACTTTGGCACAAAAACAGACAGAAAAATAAATAACTGTTTAGATCTTGGCATCAAAATAATAATAACAGAAAATTCTGGAGTTGCTCAGCAGATGTGACAGCATCTGTGGAGCAATAAATAGAGTTAATGTTTCAGGTTTATTTACTCATTCTTGGGATGTGGACATTGCTGACATGACCAGTATTTATTGTACATCATTAATTACCCTTGAGAAGGTAGTAGTGAGCCACCTTCTTGAACTGCTGCAGTCCATATGGTGTCCATACAGTGCTGTTAGGGAGGGAATTTGCGGATTTTGGTACAGTGACAGTGAAGGAATGTTTCATCAGAATAGAACAGCTAAGTCTGTTTTCTCCCTCCAGTGATGTTGCCAAACCTAATTAGTATTTCCACATTTTGCTGTTTTTATTTCAGATTTCCAGCATTCACAGTATTTTGCTTTTGTATCAAAACAGTGATTTTCAAAATAAATCGCTTAAGTACTGTATTTCATTTATGGCATATATTAGTATAAAAGGGTATTTATTAAATGTATTGGTGTATTAATACAGTAAAATGCAAATAAATTGAAGGTACAAAAGCTTGTATTCACAAGTACTACTTACAGTAGAGCTTAAAGGTACACAGGTACAGCACTTTTACCAATCTAAAGCAACAGGAATGAGAAAAATCTATAGCAGCATTTGAAACAAATGGTACACACAGATTCAGTGCACAAAGGACAATACTGAGTACAAGCAAAGATACTTTGAATATTACACTGCACAGAATCATTTTATTATTCTGTGCTTTTTTCCTCTATGGCTCTTTTTATGAAGCCCAGGATCACATTGACCTTTTTAACAAATTTCTTAATCTGCCCTGCCACCTTCAATGATTTGCACATTTACCCCCAGGTTTCGCTGTCCCTGCAACCACTTTAGAATTGTACCCTTTATTTTATATTGTCTCTCTTCATTCTTCCTACCAAAATGGATCTTTTCATACTTCCTTGCATTAAATTTCATCTGCACATGTCCATCCATTGCACCACCCTGTCCTATGTCCTCTTGAATTATTCCAAATGTTGTGCCATAGGCAAATTTTGAAATTGTGCTCTGCAAACCCAAGTCCAGATCATTAATCTATATGTAGAAAAGCTGTGGTCCTAGTACTTTCCTCCAGTCTGAAAAACAACTGTTCACCAGTTCGTCGAAGGGTCATGAGGACTCGAAACGTCAACTCTTTTCTTCTCCACCGATGCTGCCAGACCTGCTGTGTTTTTCCAGGTAATTCTGTTTTTGTACATGCATTGTGCCTGTTTCAGCTAAACAAAATAAATGATAGCCATTTGCTATCCTCACTCACTCCTCAGAGCAATGCTTTGACCAATCAGGGTCAAGCTGCTTGGCATTGTTTAATACTTAACTGTCAGTCACCATCAATTGGTGCAATTTCCTTGGCTGTACCTCTGCCAATCAGAGTCCACTTGCCAACCAATCAGCACGCTCTTCTCGTATAGTATAAATTGTTATTTTCCCTTTGTTTTGGTATTCCTGCGATCTGCCCTGTTGAGTGCAAGATGAAAAGTTTCAACATGTCTCTTTTTCAGCAACACAGTTAAAATACTTCTTAAAAAATTGGAGGAGGGTTGGGGTGAGAAAAGATCTGCCCTGGATAAATTACAATCTAAGATTGGCAGGCAAGATTGTTTTGGAACAATGGACTACCTTTAAAGAGGAGATGGTTTGGATACAGTCAAAATACGTTCCCAAATGGTGGAAAGGTAGGGCTACCAAAGTCAGAGCTCCCTGGATGGTGAAAGAAATAAAGAATAAGATTAAATGGAAAAAGGGGCCGGTATTTAATGTTGTATAGAGCTGTCTAGAGTCCTGTGTCGCCTCTTTTTGAGAAGACCTGCTGAACAAAGTGCCAATCAGGCACTTAACTAGGCAGCTGTGGTCCTTCCCTGGACCTTGGGGCAGAAATCCAGGCCCCCCAAGAGCTGCCGGCTAATCAGAAGCCTGCAGCTCTTCATTTCTTGGTTGTGTCGTTAGGTCGACAAAAGGGCAGGGGGGTAGCTCTCAGTGGATCCTCCTTCCTGATGTCAGATCCCTTGATCAGGCACAGTGCATTTGAATGAGGGACCCCACCCTCAAAGCCTACAAGCAACCCCAAGAGGATTTATTTTTCGGGCAAGTTCCACACCCATTGCTAGGTGAATAGGCTCTTAGCTGTGTAACTGGGGCAGAGGTGGGAAGGCAGCAGTATTCCCATCAGCCACTGTCCCACCCAATTAAATGTCCCCCCGCTACCAAACTCACCACAGGGGACACCATTAATTTCCGCCCAGAGTGTGTAGCTTAGATGCCAGGTTGATAATATAAGTGAGAATCAGGTTGAATATAGTAAGTTCAAACAGGAAGTGAGATGGGAAATTGGAGAAGCAAAGAGAGAGTATGAGAAAAGACTAACAGCTAACATAAAAGGGAATCCAAAAGTCCAAAATGGTGTCTTTATAATCTTGGATAATGTATTTCATTACTAAATAGCAAGCATATAGAATTCAATAAAAGTTGATTCTGGTCAATATTCTTGCGTGAAAGTATATTCTGTACCGTTCTTTGGGACCTAAGCTCCACCTCATTGGAACCACCAATAGAAAGATGACCACAATCTTAACTGTGAAGTTCCAGTATCTTATTTCTCATTCCCCATATCAAATCTCCTCTTACTGTCTCAGCTACATTTCCTGTACTCTTGCTCTGTTCCAAGGATATTTTTGTTTATCATACTGTCTTTTTCACTGTCCCCACTCCAATTTGTCATTCCATACTTTCACAGCAAGAATTCTGTTTTTTTCACACACCAGCATTATAAAGTCTCTGAAAATACGCATGCAGTTTATCCTGTACAGCCTACATTGTGCTCTCAGTAGGATTTGTTGCGGAACATAAATCACAAATTGATCTTCTGGGAATTGTATTAAATTTGGTTGAGAAATTGCTGACATTGCTGCCTATGCTGTAACAACTGCCCAAGAGGAAAGGAAATAACTTGTGTACAGCGCGTATACCTACTTACACCAGTGTACAAACCTCATTTGATTCAACTACAGATAAAATTGTGATCCAACATTTTTGCAAGGTTTCATAGCACACAGCATTCCTGGCATCAGCTATTATGAGGGCTACTGGTTTACATTGACTATAATTCAGATGTTAGTTTTACTAGTATTTTTGAGGTGTTGCATTGTATAATTTCACCCGTTTGTTCTTGGAAACCATAAACCAGAGACTTTAGCTATCATGAAGAGAAAACCTTTAATTTTGAGTTGTTACATTCTTAAAGTATAGCTTTCCTGACCCATTTTATGTAGGAATTCACTTTTAGATGTTAATCACCATAAACAACTAAATGGCATAGATTTATAATGAGCCAATTATAATTATTTTTTAAAATCTTGTTCATCAGCTATAAACTCATTTTATTTACCTGGTCTTAAAAATGGCAACATTAGTTAACCTTTTGATTCACCTGCTGATCCTGCTTATCTTGTGAGACAGCAGAACTCATATTTTACTTCCTGCTTGTCAGCTTGACAACCTAGGTCTACCAACTCCAGCCATTAATTGGAACCAGCTTTCAGTTGTGAGAATCCTTTGTTCCTGGAGTGCAATCAGAACTTCCCAGAACGTTTAGCATTATCCCTTTGGGATTTCCAAGAATACATCATTTTAAGCCCACATGCTGCAATTCCCTGCTCCTCAACTCCCTGTCCTTCCTGTTTCAACCTGTGAGCCTGTGATCTTGTTATCACACAACCTGGAAACAATCCATAATGCTCTCTCTGCAACACTACTGTTAAAAACACCTCTACAGGCTGCTCAACTACCATAGGCATCACTCACATCTGTGACCCAACTATATCATTACCTAAAATAAATTGAATCCTGCAATGGGCAACTTTTCCACTACTCCAACAATCAACTCACCTGTATTCCACTTACTCTTTAAATTTACCTTCCATGAACCCCACTTATTATTACCTGTTCCTGCAATACACCCTCTGAACAACAAATATCACTATTCTACAACATTAAGGATTGACTAGCCCGTGTTTCTTAAAATTTTAACATCCTTACCTACTCCATTCTGAACACATGGAAAGACTTCCCCTTCACATAGAAAATCTTTAAACATTTCTGCAACTTGCTCCTTCGAACTCCCTTGGGTAAATTGTGAACAGATTCTCACTTCTTTACCTATCACTGATTCTTCCTGTTTTACCTAACACAAACCACTGATTTTTCCTGTGCATGAACCTCAGAACCCACAGTACTTTTACTTCCAGAACTTTTTTGCAACCCAATAATCGCAACAGATTTTCCCTGTAATTTCCAACACACTGACTTTGTGTGTCTAACTTTATTACAATGAAAATACCTCAATTTTTGAGTGTCAATTCTACCCTCCGCACCTTCCTTTTTATTCTGAGAAAAAACTTCCTGGGAATTTCCACCTATTCCTCTTCACTGAGTACCCACCTGCCTTTCACTTTCCCACTTTCTATCCTTCCCTGATTTAAAAGGGTGACGAGAAAGGTTTAGATCTATGAACTAACTCATAGGGCAGGATCTTCCAGTCAGTGAGTGGGAGTGGAGCCTGCTCGTTGATGCATAAAATGATGCGTGGTGACGTCAGGCAGGCGTCCCGATTCACCACACATCATTTAGATTGTCAGTTCGGCGGGCACGCAGCTGAATCGGCTGCGTACTCTCCGAACTGTCAACGGCCATGTAAGATCTTTAAAAAAGTAATTAAGGTAATTAATGGAACTTCCCATCCAACCTTAAGGTTGGCGGGCAGGCGAGGAGGCCATACGGCTTTAGAAAAAGCATAAAACCTCATCCACGGGCGGGATAAGGTTTCATGAGGGATTTAAAGATGTAAGAATATTTCAAAAAAAAGATATGGACATGTCCCAAATCATGTGGCAGAAAAATTTTTTTCCAAGCTTTTTTTAAAGTTTAACATCTGAGCCAATCTCCTTGAGGCAGTATTTTGCCTCAGGGAGATCTGTGTGCTCTTTCGCAAGCATGCACGAAAGAGTGCACTCCTGGCTGAGGGAATCTCCCCCCGCCTGCACATGGCGCTTCCTGCGGACGTCACACTGGGTAGGCCTTAATTGGCTCACCCACATAAAATGGCAGTGCCCCCCCCCCCCCCCCAAACCAGAGGTGCCGATCGGGAACCCGCCCGCCCACGTCTGCTGCTGCACATCCACCTCAGCAGGGGGAAAATGTTCCCCATAAACATCAGCTATTTGCTGCTTGTCTTACCATTTCAACGCTCTGCTCCTCCACATGAGTTCTCACTACCGAAGGAATTGAATCTTCAAATTCTTCCAAAAGAATTACTTCTCTAAGAGCTGCATATGTCATCTCTATCTTTAATGCCCGTATCCACCGGTCAAAATTACTTTGTTTTACTTTCTCAAACTCAATATAAGTTTGCCCAGGCTATTTTCTCATATTCCTAAATTTCTGCCTGTATGCCTCAGGAACCAACTCACAAGCACTCAAAATAACCTTTTTAGCCACATCATAGTCCACTGACATTTCTTCTGACAGTGAAGCATGAACCTCTTGTGCTCTACCTACCACCCTAGATTGTAACAACAATGTCCAGTTTTCCTGTGGCTATTTCATCTTTTTAGCTATCTTCTCAAATGAAATAATGAACACCTCCACATCTCTTTCCTCAAAGTTTCTGATCTGGAAATAAGTCCTTCCGCACCTTCTGGTGTCTCTTTTTTAACTGCCAGCATTTTAAGCTGGAATTCTCTGTCTTTCTCTTTGTCCCTTTCCTCCTTTTCTAACCTCACCATTTCTAATTCCCTTTCTTGTTCTTTCTCTCTCCTGTTTTTCTTTTTCTGCTGCCCTAGTTCTAATTTTCTCATTTCCAATTCTTTTTCCTTTTTGTTTGCTTCCAATTCAAGTTTTCTCAGTTCCTGTGCCTGTTCAAATTCAAGCCTCTTCATTTCTAACTGAAGTCTCACTACTTTCAGCTGTGACTCACTAGTGCAAGGTATCCCTTCCAACTTCAAATGCTGTGCTATACCTTCAATTACGTCTGATTTCCTTACCCCTGCAGATAATCCTAATTGTAACTTATCTGCCAATTCCATTAACTTAATTTTATTTACCTTTCGTAAACCAACCAAAGTTATAACTTCAAGTCCCAGAAAAGTCTTAGCAACTGCCAAAGCCATATTGCAGTTTCATCACTTTAAAAAAAAGCACCTCATATCAACTCCTGAATTCAAAGTGTTTCTCGTACTCATAACCTTAAGATTCACCAACTCTAAATCAATCAATGAATTTCAAATGTAACCCACAAAGGACCACCAATTTTGTTATGGCACAGCAGATGGTAAAAGCTGTGCTGCTTAAATCCCAGAGGGAAACTTGAAACAGCTGCCACAACTGTTTTGCATTTTGTATTTTATGTTGAGATGCATGCCTTGAATTCAGTAGTAATAAATCCACCGAAACTTAGAGGTTTTTTTTAACAAAAGTAAATCAAACATTTATTAATAAAAGAAAAGATTTTAAGCACATACATAGGTCTACAAGTTACTACTATAATATCTCCTAAATCCCCTAATTAATCTGGCTCCCGATTACACCTCTGTTAAGGCAACACAAAAAGCAAATAGATTTAAACAGACCCAGGCAAAACACACAATACCCAGGACAGCAATATTCAAAGTGAGTTTTGTTAGCTTGTAGACAGCAACTTGATGCCCAGAGGCTGGAGTTTTTCACTCTTATGTTAAATCTTAGAATGCCTTCTCCCTTACACATAACCTCATCTCCTTTATTCATTTACTGCCTTTTAATTCAAATCCCATTGTCCCTCTATGTTTTTGCAACTTTATTTTTTTCATAATATAAATCTTTTCATCGTACTAATTTTATCAGTAACTTTTGGGAAAAATAAACACACTGTTTGTCTTAGCTTCTTCTGACTAGGTGTAACATTTTATCATCTCTTTGAACTTCAAACTATCTAAAAATGTAAATTTTCTTTACACCTCACATTCTAAAACTTCAGCCGTGTTTACATATTTAGCATTTCAAACCTAGCTTCCCTTTTGATAACTCAAAACCTCCAGGCGAGCTGTCTCCAATTCAATTAAATCCTCCTCACACACACATACACACAGTGAAACTAATCCAAACCCCACTATTAACAAACTTTTACAATAAATCACAATAATATAATGAAAATTATTATATTTCCATGACAAGCTGCTCTAAAAACTCAGCATTTAAGCTCTAATGTCCCAGGTATATGTGACCACTGATACATGATTATAACAAAACAGTTAAAAACAATTCCATATAAGGTAAAACTAATAATCAAACATATATGTATCGACAGTTCAGTTAAAAAGATGAGTGCCATTTCTTGTTCTTGTTATCACATAAACCTTCTTTCTGCAGTTAATCACTGTTAAATTAAGTAATTCTGCTTTTATTTAATGCATGAACAAATGAATTAGGAGCTTGAGTGGGCCATTCAGTCCCTTGAGCCTGCTCCACCATTCGGTAAAATCATGGCTGATCTGATTGTGGCCTCAACTCCACTTTCCTGTCTGCCCCCACAACCTTTAGCTCCTATGTTGATCAAAAATCTATCTAACTCAGTCTTGAATATATTCAATGACCCAGCCTCTGCTGCTTTCTGGGGAAGAAAATTCCACAGAGTAATGACCCTCTGAGAGAAAAAATATCTCCTTATCTCAGACTTAAATGGGAGACCCCTTCATTTTTAAACTGTGTCCGCTAGTTCTAGATTCCCCCACAAGGGGAAACATCCTCTCAGCATCCATGCCCCTGTCAAGTCTCCTCAGTATCTTGTATGTTTCAAAAAGATCACCTTTCATTCTTCTAAACTCCAATGGGAATAAGCCCAACCTGTTCAACCTTTCCTCATAAAATAAACCCTTCATCCCAGGAATCAGTCAAGTGAACCTTCTCTGGACTGCTTTTAATGCAATCATATTATTTCTTAAGTAAGGAGACCAAAACTGTACACAGTACTTCAGATGTGATTAACTAAGACCCTATACAGCTGCAGCAACACTTCCTTACTTTTATATTTGATTCCCCGTGCAATAAACACCAACATTCCATTTGCTTTCCTGATCGTTTGCTGTACCTGCATACCACCTTTATGTGATTCATGTACCAGGATATCAAGATTCCTCTGTCCCACACAGTTCTGCAGTCTCTCCATTGTGGTTACATTCAGATCAGCCATGATCTTATTGAATGGCAGAGCAGGCTCAAGGGACCGAGTGGCTTACTCCTGCTCCGAATTTATATGTTCGTACGCATGTCCATTCAAATAATATAATGCTTTTCTATTCTTTCTGCCAAAGTGGACAAGTTCATATTTTCCCACGTTATTCTCCATCTGCCAAACGTTTGCCCACTGACTTGGTCTATCTAATCCCTCTGTAAACTCTTTATGTCCTCTTGACAACTTACTTTCCTATCAATCTTTGTGCCATTAGCAAATTTAGCTCAGTCTCTTCATCCAAGTCATTGATCTAGATTGTAAATATTTGAGGCCGCAGCACTGATCTCTGTGGCATACCACTAGTTACAACTTCCCAGTCCAAAAATCACACACTTATCCCTACTCTCTGCTTCCTATTAACTAACCAATCCTCTATCCATGCTAATATGTTAATCCCTACATCATGAGCTCTTATTTTGTGAAGTAACTTTTGATGTGGCATCTTGTTGAAAGCGTCTTGGAACTCAAAATACACCACATTTTCAGGTTTCCCTTTAACTGCCTTGCTCGTTACTTCCTTAAAGAACTCTAATAAACTCGTCAAACACTATTTCCCTTTCACAAAATCATGCTGACTGCCTGATTGTATTATGATTTTCTAAGTGTCCTGCTATTACCTCCTTAATAATGGATTCTAGTATTTCCTCTATGATAGACATTAAACTAATTGGCTTATAGTTTCCTGAGACCATGGCATAATTTTCAGTAGCGAAAACAGATGCAAAGTATCCATTTAGTACTTATGAACATGCAAATTAAGAGCAGGAGTGGGCCACTTGGCCCTTCGAACCTGCTCCACCATTCAATAAGACCTTCAGTTATAATAATAATAATACTTCAGTTATATACTATTCCTCAGAACTAACATGACATGCTAAATCTCTCAGGAACTATGTGAAAAAAAATTACATGCCTAGGACTTCTTTGTCCAATCCTTTTTTCTGATGCATTCTCAACATTCCTAATAGCTTCAGTTATGCCCAACTGTACCTAACTTTACTACCTAACAAATATTTATTTTATACCAAATGAAATATGTTTTGTTAGGTTAATTTCATTAACCCTCATTAAACCCTCATTAGGACAAGTGGATTCACTTTACCTCCATCATAATCAGAGGAACACAGGATTATCCTGCTGATGAGCAGAGGCCTCGTTTAATTTTTTATTTGTATTTTGTTCTCAGGATGTTGATATTGCTGACAAGGCTATTGCCAAGCCTAGTTGCTCCAAGAAGTTGGTGGCGGGTTTCTTTTAGCACTGTTGCTATCCTTTTGGTAATGAGTATTAAAAACGTAAGAACATAAGGAATAGGAGCAGGAGTGGACCACACAGCCCATCGAGCCTGCTCCACCATTCAGTAAGATCATAGCTGATCTTAGGCTTCTACTCCATTTTCCTGCCCGCTCTCCACATCCCATAATTTGACGATCCTCAACCCTCTGAGATAGAGAATTCCAAAGATTCACAACCAATTGAGTGAAGAAATTTCTCCTTATCTCAATCCTAAATCAGCCCCTTATCCTGTGACTGTGCCCCTTGTTCTCGATTCCCCAACTAGACTGTTTTAGATTCCATGACCAATGGAAACAATCTCTCAGCATCCACTGTATCAAGCCCCTTCAGAATTTTGTAGGTGTCAATGAGCTTGCCTCTCATTCTTCCATACCTCAGAGAATATAAGTCTAATTTACTCAGCTTCTCATCATAGGACAACCCCCTCATCGCAGGGACCAATTTAATGACCTTTGCTGTCCCGCCTCCAATGCAACTATATCCTTTCTTAAATGTGGAGACTAAAACTGCACACAATACTTCAGATGCAGTCTCACCAAAACACTATACAACTGTAGCAAGTGTTACAAAACTATCATATTTTTCATAATAGTATTGTGGGATATTGTAAGGTAGATTAATGTTGTGAGTGTGGATAGTTCTGTCTGTGTGACTGATTTAATTGAATTAGAGTCAGAAAGACTGCAAGGTTGAAATTATCATAAAAGTCAGATGTAAAAAGGGTATTTGAAATGCTAATGAGTGAGCTAGAGTATAAGGGTCCATAGATAAGGTGTGAATAAAATTTGCATTTTAAGATAAGTTGATTGATTTTCAAAGGGATGGTAGGATGTTTACAACTAATAGGGCAAGGTTATTACATTTATTTTTCTCAGAAGTGCTGACCATAATGACGACATGAAAGGTTTTTATATTATGGGAAAAGTAAATTTCCAAAGGCATGTAGAACAATGGGATTTTACATATTAAAGAGAGAGAAATATATATAAAGAAGGATGGAAGGCTATGTGGTGTGTGGCCATGTAACATCTTGAAAGGTACACCGTATAAAGCAGCCTTGGGAAAAAGCTTCTAGCCACTTTTGCAGAAATCTGCTGTGTCCAGTAACTAAAGTAGTGTTAAAAGCCTTTGGAATTCCACTGATGAGTGGGTGCTGTGGTAGCCTTGCTGAATTGCCTATTTAAATTTAAAATCTATTTTGCACTTTTGCCTTAAAGGGGGTGTTTGATTGGGAATCAAGTTAATTAGGAATTTTGGGATTTGTTATAATATCAAGTAACTGTAACTTATGTCTGCATTTGAATTATTTTCTTTTGTTAATAAATGTTTTAAATTAATTTTTAAAATCTCTAAAGTTGTTAGTGGACTCACTATTTCTGAATTCAGTGCACAAATCTTCTCGTAATAAATACAAACTGCAAAACTGTTGTGGTAGCGTAGCCTAGTTTCCCCTATGGATTTGGTCCGCCTGGCACATATCACCTGCCACATCATAAGAAAATTTGGGGTCCTTGCAGGATATTTGAAATTCCTTGATTGGTTTGGAGTTGGTGAATCTTAAGGCTAGGATTACAGGAAGAACATTGAACTCAGGAGTTCATGTGGGGACTTTAAAGGCCTGAACTTTGCCCTCATTGGGCAGGCTTGGCGGAAGCAGGCGGGGGCGGTCGGGGAGCCGACCGCCACCCCGATTAGCTCTGCATCACGATTTCGCACAAGCAGGCCAATTAAAGCCTGCCCTGTGTGGATCACCAGCAGCAGTGCTGGGCCTCTTGCACAGTTCATGCATGCGCACGAAAGAGCACTTCAATAGCCCTGAGGCGCAGCATTTGAAATTGGAAAGGATGCCTGAAGCTCATCAGTCAGTTAAATTGGCTAAGATTCAATTGCAATTAAAAAAACTTGCAGTTGGAGGTGAAAGAAAAGGAACAGAGAAAACAGAGAGGGAAATGGAAATAAGAAAACTTGATCTTCAGAGAGAGAAATTAGCAATGGAGGAAAGGGAAAAGGAAGGGGAGCGAGAATATCAGCTTAAAAAGCTGGAGGTTTCAAAAGAGATCCCAGATGCTGAGGAAGGTTCCGATGTGGAAATGACCACTCTCAATTTAAAATCCAGTGGAGAGATGTTTAAGTTTGTGCAAGCACTTCCAAAGTTTGAGGAAAATGATGTAGAGGCATTCTTTATTTTATTTGAGAAGATAGCTGAGCCGATGAAATGGCCACAAGAAATCTGGACATTACTTTTACAGTCTAGGTTGGTGAGTAGATCTCATGAGGTATATGCAGGAGTGTCAGAAGAGATATTGATGGATTATGAGGCAGTAAAAAAGGCTATTTTGAGTGCATATGAGTTGGTTCCTGAGCCACACAGACAGTAATTTAGGAATATAAGGAAACAGCCTGGTCAGAGTTATATTGAGTTTGAGAGAGTAAAACAAAGTAATTTTGACTGGTGGATTCGGGCAATAAGGGTAGGGACAACATATGCAGATCTTAGAGAAGTAATTCTTTTGCAAGAATTTTAAGATTCAATTCCTTTGGTACTGATAACTCATGTGGAGAAACAGAGGGTTCAAACTGTAAGGCAAGCAGCAGAGATAGCTAATGATTATGAGTTAGTTCATTGATCTAAACATTTTATTGTCACCCTTTTAAATCCAAGAAAGATAAAAAGTGGGAAGATGAAAGGAAGGCCAAGGAAGAGAAGGAGCAGTTGGAAATTTTCAGGGAGTTTCTCTTAAGACCAAAAAGGAAGGTTCTGAGGATAGAAGTGACATTCAAAAACTGAGGTGTTTTTATTGTATTATGTTTGGGCACACAATGTGTTGGAAGCTACATGGAAAACCCATTACAGTAATTGGAACACAGAAAGGTTCTGGAAATCAGAGTACTATGGGTTCTGAGATCGAGAATCAGGAAAAGTCAGTGGTTTGTGTACAGGTGAAGCAGGAAGAATCAGTGATCAGTAAAGAAGTGGGAATGTATTCACAATTTACCCAAGGGAGTGTTGAAGGACAGGTTACAGAAATGTTTAAAGATTTTGCATGTGAAGGGAAAGTCTTTCCATGTGTACAGAATGGAGCAGGCAAAGATATTAAAATTTTAAGAGCCACAGGGACTAATCAATCCATAGTATTATGGGATGGTGATATTTGTTGTCCAGAGGGAGTATTGCAGGAAAGAGTGGTAATAAGTGGGATTCATGGAGATGCTAAACCTATTCCATTATGGAAGGTAAATTTAAAGAATAAATGGAAAACATGTGAGGTGATTGCTGGAGTAATGGAAAAAAATACCCATTGCAGGGATTCAATTTATTTTAGGTAATAATATAGCTAAGTCGTAGATGTTGGTGATGCCTACTGTAGTTGAGCAACCTGTGGCAGTGCATTTAACAGTGGTGTTGCAGGAAGAACATGCTGGATTGTCTCCAGATTGTGTAAGAATGAGATCACAAACTCACAGGTTGAAACAGAAAGAGGACGAGTTGAAAATACAGTGAAAAGATGTTGATATTCAATTAGCTGAACTGGTTTTGAAAAGATTGTACAGGAAGAGAAGGTTGAAGGGAATGAGGTAAGGGGACCACTTAAGTTGATTCAGGAGAAGTTAGTGGATCAGAATTCGGAAACCACTCTCCCAGATTATGTGACTAACTTCAGAGAAAGATTGAACAGAGCATGTGAGTTAGCTAAAGAACATTTAAAGATATCACAGCAGGAGATGAAGGCCAAGGCAGATAAGAGACCCACAGTTCGTAATTTTGTTGCTGGGGAAAAAGTGTTAGTTTTGTTACTAGTATTGGGTGAACTATTAAAGGCAAGGTTTAGTGGACCTTACAGGATTGAAAATAAATTGAGTGAAGTAAATTATTTAATAAATACTCCAGCCAGAAGAAAGAAGCAAAGGGTGTGTCATGTAAATATGCTTAAAAGTACTTTAACAGGGAATATAACCAAAGGAGATAGTAGTGGTAGATAAAGAGAAAGAGGTGGAAATGAAAGATTCTGAAATTGATTTTCCCCTAATCAAATTGGACAATGAAGGGGTACATAAAAATTTAAATAATGTAATAATGAGTTATCTTCCAGACAAGTGTCAAAGTGATTTAGAGAAGCTATTGCAGTCACACAAAGCTATTTATGGGAATAAGCTGGGGAGGACAAATTTAGCTACACATAATGTAGATCTGGGTGATTCAGTTTTAATAAGGCAGCATCCTTATAGATTGAATCCAGTGAAATTATCGCAAGTACAGAAAGAAATTGAATTCATGCTTCAGAATGACACCATTGAGTCTAGTTGCAGTAACTGGAGTTCACCTATTGTGATGGCACGAAAACCAGGTGGAACACAAAGACTGTGTGGATTATCAAAAAGTAAACGCAGTGACAAAAGCAGATTCATATCATATTCCATGGATGGAAGATTGCACTGAGAAAGTGGGACAATCAAAGTTTATCACAAAGATTGACTTGATGAGAGAATATTGGCAAGTACCGTTATCGGAAAAAGCAAAAGAGACCTCAGCTTTTGTGACAGCGGATGAACCAAATCAGTCTTAAGTTATGCCATGTGGTATGAATAATGTATCAGCAACATTTCAAAGACTGACAAAGTAATTGCAGGACTCAGCAATTGTGCTGTTTATATTGACAACTTGGTAGTTTTCAGTCAAACTTGAGAGGCGTATTTACAACATTTGAAAGAACTGTTTGATTGACTGTAAGAAGCTAATTTAATGGTGAACTTGGCTAAGAGTGAATTTGCAAAAGTGCAAGTTACATATCTAGACCATACCATTGGACATGGTAAGGTGGCTCTAAGAGATGTGAAAGTAAAAGCCATTTCCCAGTGCTTACAACAAAAGTTTTGAGATTTCTGGGCGTGAGTGGGTTTTACCAGACGTTTGTTCCAAATTTTAGCAGTGTGGTTGCTCCATTGACTGAACTAGTAAAGAACAACAAGAAGTTTCACTGGACAGAGGAGTATCAGAATGCATTTGAAAACTGTATTGACTATGACATCAGTTTTGGCAGTAACTAATTATGCCAAGCAGTTTAAGTAAATTCCATTTATGCCCACTCCCTGTTTTCTATCTATTAATCCTCTATGCTAATATATTTCCCCCAACTCCACGAGCCCTTATCTTATCTATTAACCTTTTGTGCGG
Organism: Carcharodon carcharias; assembly: GCF_017639515.1. Taxonomy (NCBI): domain Eukaryota; kingdom Metazoa; phylum Chordata; class Chondrichthyes; order Lamniformes; family Lamnidae; genus Carcharodon; species Carcharodon carcharias. The sequence continues at coordinate 109,337,904 of NC_054471.1, read as the reverse complement.
CACCTTATTGAATGCCTTTTGTTAATCCTGGTATACTACATCTACTGGTTCCCCTTCATCTACCTTACTAGTTACATCCTCAAAAACCTCTAAAAATTTGTCAAAAGGATTTCCCTTTAGTAAAACCATGCTGACTTGTCCTAATCATACTAAGCTTTTCTAAGTGCATTGTTAAGACTTCCTTAATAATAGATTCCAGCATTTTCCCAATAACTGATGTTTGGCTAATTGGCTTCTAGTTCACTGCTTTCTCTCTCCCTCCTTTCTTGAAAAGTGGTGTAACATTTGCCAACTTACAATCTAGTAGAACCATTCCTAAATCTAAGGAATTTGGAAAAATCATAGCCAGCACATCCACTATACCTGCAGATGTCTCTTTTAGAACACTAGGGTATAGGCCATCAGGCCCCAGGGGTTTGTCGGATTTTAGTCCCTTAAGTCTCTCCAATACTTCATCTCTACTGAGATTAATTTTCATAATTTCCTTACTCTTTTCTGGTATGGAATTTGTGTCTTTGACTGTGAAGACAGCACAAAATATTTGCTCAAAGTCTCCACCATTTTCTCGTTCCCCATGATAATTTCTCTGTCTCTGCTTCTAAGGAACCAATATTTACTTTACCTACTCTCTTCCTTTTTATATACTTATAAAAGCTCTTACAATCTGTTTTATATTTCTGGCCGGTTTATTCTCATATACTTTTTTCACTTTTTATCTACTTTTTGGTGGCCCTTTGCTGGTTTCTAAAACACTCCCAATCCTCAGGATTGCTACTGTTTTTTGCAACATTGTAAGCCTCTTCTTTTAATTAAGTACTAGCCTTAACTTCCTGAGTCAGTCACTGATGGGTCATCCTTGCAGAGTTTTTGTCCTTTAGTGGAATGTATTTTTGTTGAACCCCAGCAGGCAGCATTCAAAATACTCAGGACATGGAGATGAGTGTGACGGAGGAAGGATTCATGTGCTTAGGAGAGTGTTTGCACAAGGCTCCAAGAGGCCCTGTCACACACTCACTTCACCCTCCAGAATCACCCTACAGCTGGCTGCATGCAGCTGAACTGCTAGTGGAAGGATGGGGTGGGGATGCGGTGGGAGGACTTGTGAAACCTGTCAATGAAGCTGAAAGACATCATGACACCTCATTCAGTGAAAGTGAATATATTTTCAGATTATAAAGTGACAAAATGTGTTCAGCTGTACAACCACTTGTAATCAGAATTTCTTAACTTTTCTAGGCTGAACACTTCTAGGTGCTGCTCTGACACTCGCAACAGGGGTTGAGACAGCCTGTGCAATGGTTGCCCTGTTGGCTCTGAAGACTTCGGTATATGCCCTCTGGAGAGCCAAGGCTTGAGAGTCCTGGCTTGCTTTGGCTGTCCTCCTGTGGGCCAGCTACTCCCTCTGTAGTGACAGAGGATGAAGTTGGGGTGGGGGAGGGTCACAGGCAAAGGGGACTCGGAGGGAGATGACAGCCTCTGAGATTCCTGAGTGGATGACCCAGGGGTGTCCAGTTGTGGTTCCTCCTCCTTTCGGGTGCCCGAGGGCCCCAGTCTGAATCCTTACTCCTTCCTCCACCCTTACTCCTTCCACCCCCTTACTCCTTCCCCTATCTGGACTCCTTCCCCACCAGGCTTCTTCCTCCCCTTGGACCGCTTCCGTCTTGTGGACTCCTTTCCCTGTGCGGACTCCTTCCGCCCTCCCTCCGGACTCCTTCCTCCCTGAACTCCTTCCTCCACCCAAATTCCTTCCCCTCTCCAAACTTCTTCCTCCCTCTGAATTCCTTCCCTTACACCTTCCTCCCCCCTTACAATTACCTCCCCGGTTGCCATATTCTCCCCCCTTACACCATCCTTCTGCCATATCCCCTCCACCCCTCCCAACCTCACCGCCCCCCACTACCGACATGCTTTCATCTCCCACCCCCCATCCACCAACCCGGTACACCTTCCTCTCGATTCCAACCTACTCCTTCCTCTCCACCCCCTTGATGGTCATTCATTGCAGACCACGGCCAAGGCACTGTGATGTCCCAAAGCAGACCCTCAAAGTGACCTTCTACCTTCCATGAGCTGCTTCACGCCGGAGCCATGACCATGAGAATCCACCCAGCATGCAATGGACATTCCTCCAGGGTGCTGTTTCTGTTGGGCTCCAGCACCTTTTGCTTCTCGGATGTCTGCGATGTGAACAAGACCTTGGCGGTAAGTCCCAACTTCTGCACGTCAGGCTTGTCAAGACTTGTTCTGCAACGGGCGTGTTTTCCCGCCAACGTGGGCGGTAAATTTGATGTGGGGGGATGATTCTGGCGAGCTGGGCTTATAATGATAAGCAGGTGTATTAAAATGAAGCTCCTGACATGCGGCGGCAGGAAATGTGGCCCCCCTTTAATGGGTGGAGTGAACGATTGCAAATTGGTTTCACAATGTCATGAAATCGATTCAGGGCCTTCCCTCCATGTTTTCCACTCATGCCTGCCATGATGCTCAATGCCAACTGGTAAGGAAAATTCCACCTGAGGAGTTGCAAATGAACAAAATGGTGTTGTTAGTCGATAGTTCCCATTTCTGGGCAGTGATATCTGGCCTCTGACAATTGTGCCAACTTCTTTAATGGCAGATGTACAAATCATATTTAACATATTCTAAGATCCATATGATATTGAAAGATATTTATTGACATATTTATTGATAGCCAAGTGAGACTACAAAATACCATTTATATACAAAGTCAGACTACAAAATACCATTTATATACAAGTAGAAGGTTCATACAGGTAATACCATTCGTGACAGCTTGCAGTGCTGGGACACAATCTATGTCACAAATCATTCATATTTATACAGATTAGCAAACCAGCATAGCTGAATTGAGTTGTGTTTAACTCCCTTTCAATTGCTTTCTTTGCCTCCCTTATTCTAATTTTATCTGTACCAGGTGGTTCCAGTTCCCTTATCTCAAGGCCTCTAGCGTGTTTTGGAATATGGCCTGAATGAGCTTATTCTTGAATTTTCCATTATCTCCAACCTTAGCAATTCTTAAGGCATTCACCCATCGGAGAAAATTGTGCACCGATATAGAGAAAGAGCAGGGAATAGAACTAATGCTCTACAAAAGGACAGGTGAAGACACAATGGGCTGAATGACCTCCTTCTGTGCAGTACTAATCACGATTCAATGAATGCTTTCTGTTCATGTCAAGGTAACTTAACCGTTGCCACTTTCAATGTACACCACCTAACAGCCATTATGGCTCCATCTTCCTTTTGAACTCAGGTCTCCTTGGATCATCCTTGATTGAATGCTACCTTGATGTCAGTGGCAGCTATTCTCAGTATTGGCATCGGTATATCTGGTCTGGATAAACTTGTGGTCGATGGTGCTCATCAAGATGTTGATGGTGGGAGACTCAGTGACAACGGTGCAGTTGAAAGTCAAGAGATGGTGACATTTCCTCTTCATCTGGCCTTTACCTGGCATTCATGTAGTGTGAATGTTACCTTCCACTTTTCAAATCAATTCTAGCTGTTATTTTGTTTCTGCTGTAACTGGTATAGGCTGCTTCATTATGTCATTCCTCTCACGTTAACCTAACCATTGCCACTTTCAATGTCCACCTCCTGAATTCAACAGGAGGATTTTCCTTTTAGCTTCAGATCTCCTTGATCACACTTGATTGAATGCTACCTCGATGTAGATAGCAGCTATTCTCAATGTTGACGTGACTGGCTTGATTAAGCTCCTGGTCAGTGGTGCTCTCCAAGATGTTGATGTTGATGGCAGCTATTCTCATCTCTTCTCTGGCATTCAGTTTTTGCATTCTTCTGTTGGTCAAGGTTGTGCTGAAGCCTGGAGCTTAGTGGCTCTTTTAACACAAAAGATTGACAGTAGTTGGATGTTATGGTAACCTCTCCTTCCAAGGTGATTGGTACTTGATCAGATACACATCCTGTTTCCCAATATGTTTTTAGGGCAGGTTTCATAGATTCAGGAGAGGGGAGAGGTCTCTGAGAGATAATTATTTGTTAGACATGAAGATCCTGGGTGGAATTAATGGGAAGTGTCTCATAAATCCCTTCATGTAGATTTTGAGGCATCTGAAGAAGTCTGCCATATTTTACATTCACACCCCAAGTCTTTGTTCCCCCCTATAATTGCCAGCTTTAAAATCCAACCTTGGCATGACCTATCTATGATTTCATCATATATCGCTTCTCTTTTGTTATTTATGGCTCTCTGCCTTTCAACTTGGTTTGTCAATATTTTTAAAGTTGAAACTACTGTTGCAAGTGATACAAAAATATTTCCATGACAATGGTATATTTGAGCAAAAATGCTTTTGTTGTGTTAAATGCTTGGCAAACAGAAAAATTTACCAATGGGTGAGATGATGGCATAGTGGTAATGTCACTGGACTAGAGTTCCAGGATTAATACTCTGGGGATGTAGGGTCAAATCCGACCATTGCAGCTAGTGGAATTTTATTCAATGAATTAATACATTTGGAATTGAATGCTATTTTCAGTGATGGTGATAATGAAACTATAATTGTTAAAAACACATCTGGTTCACTAATGTTCTTTAGAGAAGGAAATCTGCTATCTTTACCTGGTCTGGCCTACTTGTGACTCCAGACTCACAGCAATGTGGTTGATTCAATGTGGCCCACTGAAATGGCCTAGCAAGCTACTCAGTTCTAGGGCAATTAGGGATGGTCAACAAATGCTGGCCTTGCCAGTGACACCCACATCCCATGAAAAAGTTTTTAAAAACTTATCAGTGAAGATTGTGCTTTTGGGATCATTGAAATGAGGTTTTCCTTTTCCACCGAACTCCAATTTTTTACAGAGCAGAGAATCGTATCTAGACTTCCCTAGATGACTAGTATGTGATCAGAATATTTTTGAAATGCATCATTAAACTTATTGGTGAGGCTCTGAGCAAATTCTACAAGCTTTCATAATTCATGTGCTGCATGGTTAAAAATGGAATGTGGGAAGTAAAAACAGAAAAAAACTTCTTTCCTGAAAACTATTTTTAAAAGTAAGGCTTTATGGTACCAAATAAAACTACTGGCCTTGGAGATCACAAAATGGTTACAGCACAGAGGCCATTAAGCCCATCATGGTTCTCTGAAGGAGCAATTCATCTAGTGCCATTCCCCACCTTTTCCCTGTAGCCCTACACATTCTGCTTTTTCAAATAATAATCCAATTCCCTCTTGCATGCTTCGATTGAACCTGCCTCCACCAACTCTCAGACAGTGCATTCCAGATCCTAACCACTCACTGTATATAAAAAGCCTTTCCTCCTGTCTTATTGTATCTTTTGCTAATTACTTTAGATCTGTGCCCTCTTGTTTTTGATCCTTTCACCAATGGGAACAGTTTCTTCATAACCACTCTATCCATAGGAACATAGGACTTAGGAGCAGGAGTAGGCCATTCAGGCTTTCGAGCCTGCTCCGCCATTCAATAAGATCATAGCTGATCATGTTGTGGTCTCAACTCCACTTTCCTGTCTCAACCTTCTCTTCTCCATGGAAAACAGTTCCCAGTTCTCCTATTCATAATGTAACTGAAGTTCCTCATCCCTGGAACCATTCTTGTAAATCTTTTCTGCACTATCTCTAATGACTTTATATCTTTCTTGAAGTGTGGCACCCAGAACTGGATACAATACTCCAAATGAGGCTGAACCAGTGTTCTATACAAGTTTAACATAACTCCCTTGCTTTTATACTCTATGCCCCTACGAATAAAACCAAGAATACTGTATGTTTTATGAACTGCACTCTCAAGCTGTCTTGCCATCTTCTATGATTTATACACATATACACATATACTCCTCCTGTACCTGCTTGAGAATTGTGCACTTTATTTTATATTTTCCTTTTGCGTTCTTCCACCAAAATGATTCATTTCACACTTCTGTGCATTAAATTTCATCTGCTATTTGTCCACCCATTTCATCAACATGTCTACATTCTTTTGAAGTTCTACACTATCCTCGCCACAGTTCACAATGCTTCCAAACCAAAACTCTTTACAGACGAGAGTCTATTCATTTGCCACTGAAGATATTTCTCAGTATGGAATGCTACTGTGGCATTGTTAATGAAGAACAACTCTTTGATGAGGGATTGGTGCACTTTTGTCTTGGATCTCAGGTGGGCAAGGCTAAACAGCTTTCTGTCAGTTGTGGTACATAAGTAAACACCCTCTATAGGTGAACTGAAGGCATATATGACAGCAACAAAGGGAAGAATATGCCAGTGTTGGTACCAGAACGCAAGCTTGTTTGACCCCACTGTGGATCTCAAAGGGCTCTGATGTTGCCCTGTTATAGTTGATCTTACCCATTATGTTGTCATGGACAGAGGAAATCACACTGTGCAGCTCCGGAGGGCATCCAATTTTATCCAGCAGCTTAAATAGACTGCCTCTGCTCACATGGTTGAATGCTTCATTGAGATTGATGAAGGAAATACATAGTGGTTTCATTTGTTCACGGCATTTCGCTTGCAGCTGCTGAACTAAGAAGATCATGTCAATTGTGGATCTCCCAGTTCTGAAACTACACTGGGATTTGGAATGGATGTGTCCAGGCAAGATCTGCAGTCTGACAAGTGTTACAATCTTGTTAGGGACTGCTAGTGTTTAAAGAAGAAATCCAACCCAGCAATTAACCGATAGAACTACGCCACAAGATTTCACATTTTTAAATAAAAACAAACTTTATTGTATATCAAAAAAAATTAAACAAAGTAATAACTTAATTATTGCTTACAACGACATATTATAAACTCAGTTTTGCTTTTTAACTTTCCCCCAAGAATCCCCTTATTCATTACAACAATTTTGAAGGTTCATTCACTTCTTTAAGGACCAATTCAAAGGTATGCCCAGCTCTCTGGAATTCAGTTTAATTCTCCTCAGTGTTTCAGCTATCATCCAAGGTAAGATTCTATGTGGGTCCTTTCATTAGCTTTTTGGCTATGCATTCCTGCACCTTTTCTCTTTTTACAGACCTCACAACCGTGGATGCCTCAGCTCCTTGTTTGCATTACTGGCAGATACCCAACTGCTTTCCCACAACTTTCTAAGCTAACTCTATTGACTGCTTTCTGCCACAAGGCTCTGTAAGGACAAAAGTAGGTTTCTTCTGCTAGCTGCAAGCTAAAGCAAATCTTCCAGCTGCATTTTCCTCATGAAATCCAAACCAAGATTGAGCCCCCACACGCATTCTACACAGTGAACAATTTTCTCTGCTTGAAGTGCAGACCTACCTAACTGACTCTCTCAATCTGCCTGTTCCCAAACTGAACTGCTTGTTTCTGTCAGCAAATACACACAGATAAATTAAACAGAAAAACCTTCCGCCCACACAGCCTACATCTATGACAGTGTGGAAGGCTTGTTTGAGTTACAATTATATCAGACTTACTACTAGTTTCTCAATCATATATCCATTTATATAACACTTTAACCTCCATTCCTGAAATTAAAAGTTATATTCTAAAACATGTGAATTATGAACCAGATTTTTGCAACACAAGGGCAACATGGGCAAATACTTTTCCCACGAAGCTCAGCAGGAATATGCCTCAATAGTTATTGCAATACCCCAGGATGTGTGTGTTGTAAAGATTGTAACCCTGTACAAGAATAAGGGCAACTACAGTTATTGCTATAGAATAATAGATAGGGATTGATTGTTATAACTTGTCAACAACTCCATTGTATCATACAACTACCAACATGGTAGAAGGCAGATTAGCTAGATTGGAGACATTTTTTCATCTAACAATTCCTCTGTTTCTATGAATAATGAAAAGGGGGAGAAAAAAGCAGCAAGGCCCATCAAAACAATCTCTCTCTGTTGGGTCAGGCGTTTCAAGTGTATGGCCTTGGAATAATTTAATCTGGCCTGCACTATGTGGTGCACTAAACAAAAGCTTTAAGAAATGTAATAATTACATTGCTATTTTTTCACTCTTTAACCTTTCAACTTTGCTTGACAATAATAAAAAGCAAATGCTAATTTCTTAAGGCTGTGAGATGGAGATTCAAATTATTAACATATATACATCATATGTGTTTTAGAGCAAAGAAAGGCAGACAGAATTTTTTTTTATTCATTCGTGGGGTGTGGGCATCGCTGGCTATACAAGCATTTATTGCCCATCCCTAGTTGCCCTTGAAGGTGGTGCTGAGCTGCCTTCTTGAACTGTTGCAGTACATGTGGTACACCCACAGTGCTGTTAGGTAGGGAAATCAGAATAGGGAGGGAGATCTGAATCAAATAGAGGAAGAATCAGAAAAGTTGAGCCAAATGATCTATTTCTGTCCTGTATATTCTATGTAATATAATTCTTCACTCACACAGTGCCTTTCATCTTCTCTTTATACCTCTCCTTCCTGACAACCCTTACTCCCATCGTTAACCTTATTGCTTCCTCTTTGAGCTACCTGCTAAACTCTTGTATCTTTTTCTCCACTGTCACCAAACAGCCTTAACCCTCCATGCACTCCCCGCAAGTCATACTCATTGTGCTCCAAGAGAAAATGGCAAGGGACCAGAGGCCCCTTTAACCTATATTTCCTTCCTTCCTGTTCTTCATAACTGTTTCCCTCAGAGATATTGATTATGTTATAAATTCATCTAACTCTTTTTAAAATGGAATGAGGAAACAAATTGTTTGAAGCTTTCTGTCTAACTCACTTTCTGGTTCTGGTTCTTTGTCTCTGATTCTTTCTACAGGCAAGGGCTATAGGCAGAGGATTAGCTGTCTCAATATTTGTGGGCACCAGTGTCTCAGGTCGTCACTGACATCTGCAGCCCCTTGGATGAGACCTCCTTCCAAGTGGACCAGGTGGGAATGCAACGTCAGTGTCCACCAAGGTGATATCACTGGAGGTCCACCCTTCCTCCCCCCCCCACCCCACCCCCCAGCTCTCTGCCTCTCCCTGGAATTCTGCACTCTCTTCTACAAGGATAGAAATCTGAGAGATGTGCGTGAGAGAGGTAGATTCTGCGGAGAGGGGGAATGACAACGTTTGTGCAAGGTAACTGTGAGGCATAAGTGTGAGATTGCACAAAGATGATGGTGAGTGAGACTGTGAATGTTGGCTGTTGAGATGGCTATGTGAGGAAGTGCCTGGAGAAAGAGGAATGGGTGGAGCTGCAAGGTGTGTTGGTCTGAAGAGTTTTGTGCAGAGAATGTTAGGAAAGATAGAATGTGGTGGTTATCACCTGAAAGTGTCATCCCACTCACCTTACCTGCTCCCTGGAGGTCCTTGAACCTCTAAAGGCACTGTTGCTCACTACTTCAGTTGCTTCCATCCACACCTGTTTAGTTTCGAGAGGCTGGCCTCTTCTGCCCATCTTTAGCAAACATTACCTCACTTCAGTCCCACAGATCCTGCAGTAGGATCTCTAGGTAAAAATCAAAGATCTCAGGGGACACCCTTCCCTGTTCTCCTTTTCATTCCTGTGGTTGCTGAAGCCAAAGGAAAAAAAATGTGCAGTTCAACCAATCTAAACCCATCTGGGTGTCTTTAACTAGAACTCCTTCTTTTGATGGATTCAGCACATCATCCCCCTCACTCTCTCTGGTTGGGATACCTGGAAGTGGGATGCTTGTGCTTTGGCTGACTTAAGGAGCCATAGCAAAGCCCACTGACAGAACAAACAGGTCCCTGACCCACTACTGGCTGCCCCACTTTGTGTGGGTCTGTTATAAGCTTCCACCCTTTTAAGTCGTTACTTGTCTTACCAAAATGTAAGAGCACTCACTTAAATTGAGGTCCTTGAAATTACTTGCTAGTTATATGCCCATTCTGAGTAATATATTAAATAGATTAGATTGACTAGCTAGATATTAAAATTTCTTGTCTGCAGAAGTGTACTTTCAGTTGTCACGTTTTTGTCACACTTTTGTCATGTTTTTTTCAATTATGAATTCCAATAAATGCAGTTAAAATGGAAACAGCTTATGTAAGCTTGTCATACTGAATTACATCTAATAGTACATCATGTTTGCATCTTCCAGTTCCAAAGCATGTATTGCAGGGAAATTTCACTGCTCTAGCAAACTCTCCCTCTTTGCTTCCAAATTGCTGCAAGTTTTTCTATTTGATTATGAATAACGTCAAATCAATAATTACATAAAATCAAGACCGATGTTTGCAACTTTTAAAATGCAGACTTAATTATATATGCATGCGATACTGAGCTTATCTTCTTAAATTTAATTCTGCTCCATCTAAAGACAACGCTCAGAATTGATTCCATGTATAACATCATGGTAGATTGACTAGTAATATATAAAATGGAAGTGCTATGTTAAAATAAGGACAGAATGTAATTTTAAACTAGGGACCAGATATTAAACAACAACACAGTTCCTTTCTGCAGAAGAGAGATGTTAATAATATTGATTTTTTTTCCCCCTCTTTCTGAGTAGGACTTACTTGGAACAGAAAATAGGAAAACTGGAAGGTTATAACCATCAGGAAAGACTGAATATGCTGGGGATTTCTTCTGTAGCAAAGAGAAGACTGAGGGGTGACCTGAGAGAGATCTTTGAAGTCTGATGGGATAGATATTGAGAAGATGTTTCCACTTGTGGGCAGTTCAAAACCAGGGGCCATTATTATAAGAAAGTCACTAATAAATCCAATAAGGAATTCAGAAGAAATTTTTTACTCAGAGAAGAAGTGATTGAAGTGAATAACATATTTGCATTTAAGAGGAGGCTGGCTAAGTATTAGCAGAAGACAAGGCTGAAGTGTTTACAACCATACTTAGCCAGAAGTATTGACTGGCTGATCCATTTCTGCTTACTCTTTGAGGTACCCACCATCATAGATGCCAGTCTTCACCAACTACACATGATACTAAGAAACGGCTGAGCACATGGGCCCTGACAATATCCTGGCTGTGGACATCTGAAGACATGTGCTCCAGAATTAGCTGTGCCTCCAGCCAAGCCATTCCAGTATAGCTCCAACACTGGCATCTACCCAACAATGTGGAATATTTAAATAAGTAAATTACTGTGGATACTTCAAATCTGAAATAAAATCAGAAAATACTGGAAATACTCAAAAGGTGTGGCAGCATCCATGGAGAGAGAAAGAGTTATTGTTTCAGCTTACAATTGGGAGTACTTAGAGGTCTAACAATTTCTAACCAGGAAAAGACTGGGTTGGAGAGGAAAGAAACAAAAATAAAGAAACAGAAGTATGACTCCAAGGTTCCTGTTGCCTGTCATTTAAATTCTCCACTCCATTCACACTCTGACTTCCCTGTCCTTGGCCTTCTACACTGTTCCAGTGAAACTCAAAGTAAGCTTGAGGAAAAGCACCTCATCTTTAAACTAGGCACTTCATGGGTATCCAGACTCAATATTGAGTTCAATAATTCTGGATCATAAATCTACCCCACTTTTTGTTCATGTTTTGTGTTTTTTGTTTTTGGATGGTAGCTTTTGATAATGGATTCTTCATTTTCTCATGCACAGCTCCTCTCAACACATCCTCTGTTTCTTTACTTATCCCATTACCAACTCCTTTTGCCTTTCGCCATCATCCCTTTTGTCATTTAATCCTCCCCGCCTTACACCCCATCATAGACCTTCCCTTTTGTTCTTTCACCCCTTTCCGCCAATGTTTCTGGCCTTGCTTAAAAATGGTTACATCTCTAAATACTCCCAGTTCAGACGTAGCATCATCAACCTGAAATGTTAACCCTGTTTTCTCTCTACAGATTTTTCAGATCTGCTGAGTATTTCCAGACCTTCAGTTTTTAGTTAAGGTGGAAAATTACTGAAGTATATCTTGTCTACAAAAAGCAGCACAAATTCAATCCAGCCAATTATTGCCCCATCAGTTTACTCTCAATCATCAGCAAGTGATGTAAGGTATTGTAGTAGACAGTTCTATCAAGTGGCACTTACAAATGACCTCGGCTCCAGACCTCATTACCACCTTGGTCTAAATATGGACAAAAGAACTGAATTCCAGGGGTGAGGTGAGAGTGACTGCCCTTGACATCAAGGCAGTATTTAACCAAGTAAGAAAGGGAAGAAACTTCATATGGTCCATCTCTAACACTCCCCTTCCCTTCCTTGATTTCGCTGTCTCCATTTCTGGGGATAGACTGTCTATTAAATGTTCATTACAAACCCACCAACTCCCACAGCTACCTCGATATACCTCCTCACACCCTACTCCCTGTAAAGACTCCATTCCATTCTCCCAGTTTCTCTGTCTCCATTGCATTGGTTTTAAAGATGCTACCTTCCACATCAGGAGTTCCAAAATGTCTTCCTTTTTCCTCAACCAAGGATTCCCCCTCACCATGGTTAACAGGGCTCTTTACCGTGTCCGGGCCATTTCCTGCACTTCTGCCCTCACTCCTTCTCCTTGTCCTCACTTTCCACTCCACCAGCCTCCGTAGTCAAAGGATTATCCTTCACAATTTCTGCCAATTCCAGCATGATGCCACTACCAAACATATCTTCCCTTCCCGTCCCCTTCAGCATTCCAAAGAGATTGTTTCCTCTGCAACACCCTGGTCCATTCCTCTATCATCCCCCAACACCTCATCCCCTTCCCATGTCACCATGCCATGCAATCGCATGAGATGTAACACCTGCCCCTTTACTCCCTCCCTTCTCACTGCACAAGGCTCCAAACACTGATGAAACAGGGGAAGCAGCAATTTACTTGTACTTCTTTCAATTTAGTCTACTGCATTCGCTGCTCACAATGCGATTTCCTCCACACTGGGGAGACCAAGCACAGACTGGGTACTGCTTTGTGTAACACCTATGCTCAGTCCGCAAGCATGTCCCTAAACTTCGGGTTGCTTGCCATTTCAGTTCAGCATCTTGCTCTCATGCTCACCTTTCTGTCCTTGGCCTGTTGCAATGTTCCAATGAAGCCCAATACAAGCTGAAGGAACGGAACCTCATCTTCCAGTTAGGTACTTTACAGCATTCTGGACTCAACATTGAGTTCAACAAGTTCAGACCATGGCTGGCTGTGTTGCCTGCCTGGTGTCAGAGTTTGGGACATTTGCTCAGGGCTGAAGAGGAACTTACAGTGGGAGGGGGTGATCCATTGTCGTGGTACATGTAGATACCACGTACATGTAGATACCATGTTCAGCATAGTCACTATGAAGAGCTAGGCACCAAATTAAGAAGCAAAACCTAAAAGGTAATAATCTCTGGATTATTATCTGAGCAGCGTGTAAATTGGCATAGGGCAAATAAGATTAGGGAAATGAGTGTGTGGCTCAAAGACTGGTGTGGGAGAAGTGGGTTCTGGTTTGTGGGCACTGGCATCAGTACTGGGGAAAGTGGGTACTGTACTGTGGGGACAGTCTACCTGAACCGTGCTGGGGCCAGTGTTCTAGCGAGCCACATAACTAGGGAATTGAGAGGGCTTTAAACTAACAAGGTAGGGAGGTGAGGAATCAAGCTCGGGTGGATGGAACAACTCAAGAAGTAGTGTCAAAGCAGGAGAGCAAAATAGTAATATGGAAAATGATAGTCAGAGAATGGCAGGAAGGGACAGAGAGAAAAAAACCTAAGAATACACCCAAGACTAGATGTTTCAGACAAAAAGACAAAACTAAAGGCTCTGTATCTGAATGCATGTAACATTCTTAACAAAGTAAATTAATTGATAGCATACATTGAAGTAACTAAATATGATCTGATAGCCATTACAGAGATGTGGCTGCAAGGTGACAAGGACTGGGTCAAGAATATTGAAGAGTACATGACATTAAAGAAGAATAGGAAGCTAGGTAAAGGTGGAGGGCTAGCACTGTTATTTAAGGATGGCATTAGTGCAGTAGTTAGAGATTACCTTGGTTCAGGAGATCAGGATGTAGACTCGGTTCAGGTGGAGATGAGGAATAGTAGGGGAAGGAAGTCAATAGTGGGAGTGCTCTACAGGCCCCTTAATAGTAACCACAATGTAGGACAAAGTATACAAGAAGAAATATTGGCTGCTTGTGATAAAGGGATGGCAATGATCATGGATGATTTTAAACTACATATAAAAACTGGAAAAATCAGATTGGCAGTAGTAGCCTCGATGAGGAGTTCATAGAATGCTTTCAAGATGGTTTCTTAGAGCGGCACATTCTGGAACTAACCAGAGAGCAGATTAAATTAGACATGGTATTGTGTAATGTGACAGGATTAATTAATGACCTCAGAGTAAAGGCACCCCTAGTTAGCAGCGATCACAATAGGAACAACCTGGTTCAATGAAGAGTGTAGGAGGGCATTCAGGAGCAGCATCAGGATACCTAAGAATGAGGTATCAACCTGGTGAAGCTATAACACAGGACTACTTGCATGCCAAACAGCAAGTGATAGACAGAGCTAAGCGATCCCACAATCAACAGATCAGATCTAAGCTCTGCAGCCTTGCCACGTCCATTCATGAATGGTGGTGGACAATTAAACAACTCACTGGAGGAGGAGGCTCCACAAATACCCCATCCTCAATGATGGGGGAGCCCAGCACATCAGTGCAAAAGATAAAGCTGAAGCATTTGCTACAATCTTCAGCCAGGAGTGCCAAGTGGATGATCCATCTTGGTCTCCTCCAGAGGTCCCCAACATCACAGATGCCAGTCTTCAGCCAATTCAATTCACTCCACGTGATATCAAGAAATGGCTGAAGGCACTGGATAGTGCAAAGGCTATGGGACCTGACAATATTCTGGCAACAGCACTGAAGACTTGTGCTCCAGAACTTGCCACGCCCATAGCTAAGCTGCTCCAGTACAGCTACAACACTGGCATCTACCCAGATATGTGGAAAAATGCGCAGGTACGTCCTGGATACAAAAAGCAGGACAAATCGAACCCGGCCAATTACTGCCCCATCAATCTACTCTCGATCATCAATAAAGCAATGGAAGGGGTCAATCAACAGTGCTTTCAAGCAGCACTTGCTTAGCAATAGCCTGCTCTCTGACACCCAGTTTGGGTTCTGCCAGGGTCACTCAGCTCCTGACCTCGTTACAACCTTGGTTCAAACATGGACTAAAGAGCTGAACTCCAGAGGTGAGGTAAGGGTGACTGCCCTTGACATCAAGGCCACATTTGACCGAGTGTGGCATCAAGAAGCCCTAGCAAAATTGGAGTCAATGGGAATTGGGGGAAACTCTCCACTGGTTGGAGTCATACCTAGCACAAAGGAAGATGTTTGTGGTTGCTGGAGGTCAATCATCTCAGCTCCAGGACATCAGTGCAGGAGTTCCTCAGGGTAGTGTCCTAGGCCCAAACATCTTCAGCTGCTTCATCAATAACCTTCTTTCCATCATAAGGTCAGAAATGGGGATGTTCACTGTTGAATGCACAATGTTAAGCACCATTCACGATTCCTCAGATACTGAAGCAGTCCACGTTCAAATGCAACAATACCTGGACAAAATCCAGGCTTGGGCTGACAAGTGGAAAGTGACATTCATGCCACACAAGTGCCAGGCAATGACCATCACCAACAATAGAGAATCTAACCATCACCCCTTGACGTTCAATGGCATTACCATCACTGAATCCCTCACTATCAACATCCTGGGGGTTACCATTGACCAGAAACTGAGCTGGACTAGCCATATAAATGCAGTGGGTACATGAGTAGGTCAGAGGCTAGGAATCCTGCGACGAGTAACTCACCTCCTGACTCCTCAAAGCCCATCCACCATCTACAAAGTACAAGTCAGGAGTGTGATAGAATACTCCCCACTTGCCTGGATGAGTGCAGCTCCCACAACACTCTAGAAGCTTGACACTGTCCAGGATACAGCAACTGCTTGATTGGCACCACATCCACAAACATTCACTGCCTCCACCACTGGTGCACAGTAGCAGCAGTGTGTACCATTTACAAGATGCACTGCAGGAATTCACCAAGGCTTCTTAGACAGCAACTTCCAAATCCAAGACCACTACCATCTAGAAGGACAAGGGCAGCAGACACATGGGAACACCACCACTGGAAATTCCGATCCAAGTCACTTACCATTCTGACTTGGAAATATATTGCCGTTCCTTCACTGTCACTGGGTCAAAATCCTGGAGCTCCCTTTGTAGCAACACTGTGACTGTACCTACACCACATGGATTGCGGTGGTTCAAGAAGGCAGCTCACCACCACTTTCTCAAGGGCAGCTAGGAATGGGCAATAAATGCTGGCCTAGCCAGTGAAACCCACATCCCCTGAATAAATAAAAAAATAAGGAAATGGCATATGAAATGAACAAGTATTTCGCTAGGCTGTCTTCCCTAGAGAAGATACAAAAATCATTCCAATAATAGCTGTAAATCAGGTGGTGAAACAGAGAGAGGAACTTGGTGAAATTATAAGCCCTTGGGAAGTGGTACTGAGCAAACTGATGGAGCTGCAGCTGACAAGTCTCCGGATCCTGATGGTCTTCATCCTAGAGTCTTAAAATAGGTGGATAATGAGGGAGTAGATGCGTTGGTGTTAATTTTCCAAAATTCGCGAGATTCTGGAAAAGTTCCATCAGACTGGCAAGTAGCAAATATAACCCCTCTATTCAAGAAAGAAGTGAGGCAGAAAACAGGAAACTATAGGCCAGTTAGCTTGAAGTCTGTCATGGGGAAAGTGTTAGAATCAATCATTAAGGAGGTTATAGCTGGGCACTTAGAAACTCTCAAGGTAACTGGGAAGAGTTGGCATGGTTTTGTGAAAGGGAAATCATCTTTAACCAAGTTATTGGAGTTCCTTGAAGGAGTAACATGTGCTGTGGATAAAGGGGAGCCTGTAGACATGCTGTACCTGGATTTCTAGAAGGCATTTGATATAGTCCCACATCAAAGATTATTGCAGAAAGTAAAAGGTCATGATGTAGTGGTAACATATTAGTGTGGATAGAAAATTGGCTTTGGAAGAAAACAGAAAGTATGCATAAATGGGTCTTTTTTTGATTGGCAGGATGTGACAAGTAGAATCCTGCAGGGGTCTGTGCTGGGGCCTCAACATTTTACAATTTATATCAATGACTTAGATGAGGGGAGTGAAGGCATGGTCGCTAAATTTGTGGATGACACAAAGATAGATAGGAAAATCGATTGTGAAGAGGACACAAGGAGGTTGCAGATGCATATAGATAGGTTGAGTGAGTGGGCAAAAACCTGGCAGATGGAGTATAATGTGGGAAAATATGAAGATGTTCACTTTGGCAGGAAGTATTAAAAAGCAGGGTACTAAATAAACAGAGAACGACTGCAGATTTCCGAGGTTCAGAGAGATCTAGGTGTTCTTGTGCATGAGTCACAAAAAGTTAGTTTGCAGGTACAGCAAGTAATTAAGAAAGAAAATGGGATGCTATCCTTTATTATAAGAGGAATTGAACATAAAAGTAAGGATGTTATGCTTCAGTTATACAGGGCATTGGTGAGACCACATCTTGAAAACTGTGTGCAATTTTGCTCTCCTTATTGAAGGAAGGATGTTAATGCATTGGAGGTGGTTCAGAGGAAGTTCACTATGTTGAATGAGCAGCTTGTCTTATGAGGAAAGGTTGGATAGACTTGGCTTGTTTTTACTGCAGTTTAGTAGAGTGAGGGGTGACTTGATTGAAGTATATAAGATCCTGAACTATCTTGACAAGGTGGAAATAGAAAGGATGTTTCCTCTTGTGTGAGTTCAGAACTAAGGGGCACTGTTTTAAGGGGCCACCCTTTTGGGACAGAATGAGAAGAATTTTTTTCTCTCGGGGGTTGTGTGCCTTTTGAACTCTCTGCCTCAAAAGGCGTTGGAGGTGGGGTCATTGAATATTTTTAAGGTGGAGGTAGCTAGATTCTTGTTAGGCAAGGGAATCCAAGTTATTGGGGGTAATGGGAATGTGGAATTTGAAACAGCCATGACTTTATTGAATGGCAGAGCAGGCTCAAGGGGCTGAAAGGCCTACTTCTGCTCCTATTTCTTGTGTTTGTAACTCTGTCCTCCGATTTTAATTTATTTCCCCCAAGTGTCAGTCTGTATCTTGTTCTCATGTTTTTTGTTTTCAGATGTAGCTGACCTTTATTCTGCTATTAACACCTACTCTGGACCAATGCTTTGCTTCTTTACTACTACCATTGCCACTCCCTTTGCCTTTTGTTCCATGACATCTTTGTCATTTAATCTCCTCTGCCCTCTAAACTATCTCTGACCTCTTTTGTTCCATCTAGTCCCTTCTTCAATAGCATAAAAAAGCAGCTCACCACCACCTTATCAAGGGCATTTTGGGATGGGCAATAAAGGCTGGCCCAGCCAGCGATGTCCACATCCCATGAATGATAAAATAAAACTTGTCATCTTTCTACCTCTCTTAGTTCCGAAGAAGAGTCATATTGGACTCCAAGTATTAATTCTGTTTCTCTCTCCACAGATGTTGCCAGACCCTAATATAAAAACAAAAAAATGCAGATGCTGGAAATCCAAAACAAAAACAGAATTACCTGGAAAAACTCAGCAGGTCTGGCAGCATCGGCGGAGAAGAAAAGAGTTGACGTTTCGAGTCCTCATGACTCATGAGTTCTGTCGAAGGGTCATGAGGACTCCAAACGTCAACTCTTTTCTTCTCCGCCGATGCTGCCAGACCTGCTGAGTTTTTCCAGGTAATTCTGTTTTTGTGTTGCCAGACCCTGTTGAGTTTTTCCAGCACTTCTATTTTTATTTCAAATCTCCAACATTTTGCTTTTATTTTAGGGCGGGAGAAGGCTTGCGTGGCCTGTTCCTGTGCTGTAATTTCCAAGTGAGTCAATATTATCAGTCATATGTGCCATAGCTTTCAACGGGAATCAACAGCATGTGCAGCCTTGAGGTGAAATCTGCTCTAGTCGCTAGAACTACATTTCCTAGCGTACACTGCAGTCAAAGCGCCTGCGCCGGTTTATTGCTGTTCCACCAGGTTCCTGAACTAGACTGTCGGTAAATGGCTGGTGGCGAGACTTGTGTTAAACGATCCAACTGCACGTTGGTTTTATTCAGCTACGTATTTTGTTGTTCCTGATTTAAAATCTAAATTTTGTATATTTAAAAAATCCAGCTGGGTTGCGGAATTGAACGCGGTTCAGGATAGTGGGCAGATACCTACAGGCTGGCTTTTGTGCTGCGGGTGCCGGAGACGGTTTGAGATTCCCTGGAGTGGCCGTGGATACCTGAGAGTGGGGCCAGACCGGAGCGAAATCAGAACAGCAAGACATTCTGACTCCCTGGGGCAGCCGAGATGAGTAGAGAAGGTAGCTGAAGCCGAGATCTCTGGGCCTGTTGCTCAGAGAGATCCTGTGAACAACAACAACTGTCATTTATACACAACTTAAGTAAAGTAAAACATCCCAAGGTGCTCCACAGAAGTGTTATCAGGCAAACAAAACCACATAGGGAGATATTGGGGCAGGTGACCAAAACTTTGGTCTTAAGGAATATTTTAAACGAGGAGAAAGAGTGGGAGAGAGGCAAAAAGGTTTAGGGAATTTCAGAGGTTAGGGCTGAGGCAGTGGAAGGCAAGGTCACCAATGGAGTGATTAAAACCAGGGATGCTTAAGAGGCCAGAGTTAGAGGAATGGCGATCTCACAGGGCTGGAGGAGATTGTGCCTAGAGGAGGGGGAGGGGGGAAAGGTCATGGAGGAATTTGAAAACAAGAAATTTAAAATGGAGGTGTTACTGGACTGGGAGTCAATGTAGGCCTATGAGCTTGTGGGTGAAGGGTGAATGGGACTTGGTGCAAATCACAACTAGGGAAGTGGAGTTTTGGATGACAAGTTTATGGGGGGTGGAATATGGGAGGTTGGCTGTGGGTATATTGGAATAATCAAGTCTAGAGGTAACAAAGGCATGGATGAGGGTTTCAGCAGCAGATGAGTTGGAACAGAGACAGAGGCAACGTTACAGAGGTGGAATTAGTGATGATGTGGATATGTGGTTGGAAGTTCATCTGGGGAGCAAATATGACTCTAAGGTTGTGAACAGTCTGACAGTTGCCAGAAAGAGGATGGAGCTGGTGGATAGGGAATGGAGTTTGTGGTGGAGACCGAAGACAATGGCTACAATCTTCTCAATATTTAATCGGAGGAAATTTCTATTCATCCAGTCCTGGATGTTGAAAAAGCAGTCTGACAATTTTGAGACTGTGAAAGGGATGAGAGAGGTGGTGGTGAGTTAGAGTTGATTATCATATACATACATGTGGAACCTGATGCTGTGTTTCCGGATGATATTACCAATGAGAAATGGGAGGGGGTAAAGATAGATCCTTGGGGATATCAAAGGCAATAGAGGAGCTTTTATGGCTCAGTAGATAGTGTCCCAAAAGCTCTGGATTCAAGTCTCACTCCAGGGCTTACTGGCCACAGAAGGAGTAGTCATGATGTGGTTGAACAGGTTGATAATTAGCCTGCTAATCATTCCCCCCACCCCTACTACTAAAAGAGAAAAAAGTATGTGAAAATACAAAACAAACCTGAGGTAATGGTGTGGGATTGGGAAGAGAAGCCATTGCAAGGTGATTCTCTTTCTTTGACTCGATAAACAAGAATGGAACTAGGCACGTGCTGTCCCACCCAGTTGGATGATAGGTGAGAGCTATTGGTAGAGGAAGATGTGGTCATCCATGTAAAAGGTTGTAGGCAGCTAGTTAAAAAGGAGGAAGGATAATCTTTGTCACAAATATGATGTTATTTGTGACCTTGATAAGAGCTGTTTTGGTACTGTGGCAGGTGCTGAAACATAATTACAGGGCTTCAAAGGTAGAGTTTTGGGAAAGATGGACATGATTTGGAAAGCAACAAAATGATCATAGATTTTGGTGAGGATAAAAAGGTTGGAGATGTAGCAATATTTGCAAGGGTGGAAGGGTCAAGGGTTTGCCTTTTTGAAGAAAGTGGTGATGATGCCAGATTTGAAGGAGAGAGAGCAGTGCCTGAGGAGAGAGAATTGTTACTAATATCAGTTAAGATGGGAGCCAGAAAGTTTGGTGATTTAAGATTGAGTGAGTTGGAGATGGGTTTTGGGAGAGGCATGAGGGCAGAGGTTAGAGCAGAAGCTGGCAGCAGGGAAAGATGCAAGTTCAGAACTATGGCAGGGTGGAACCTTAGATAAAGTTTGACCTGGAGGCTATAGGAAGGGAGGGAAGTGGCAAAGACATCGGATCAGATGGTCTCAACCTTAGTGAACGTGTTGTCCGTGAAGGAATTAATGTTAAGAGGGGGAAGGAGGATAAGGATTGAGAGTGATATCAGCAAGTAACCAGAGATAGTCCTATCTGTGATTTACATGATGGGTGTAGCAAGACTACGTGGGATGACAAGGTCAAGAGTGGCCGTGAACAAGGGTGAGCATAAGAACATATTAATTAGGAGCAGGAGTAGACCATTTGAGCCCTTGAGCCTACTCCTCCATTCAATATGATCATGGCTCATCTACCCAAATTTGACCTTTCCTGCTCACTCCCCACATCCATTAATTCCCCCATATCAAAAATTTATCAATCTCAGTTTTGAATATACTCAACGATAAAGTATCACAACCCTCTGGATTAGATAATTCCGAAGATTCACAACTCTGAGTGAAGAAATTTCTCATCTCAGTTTTAAACGATTGACCCCTATTCTGAGGCGTTGTCCCGATATTCTGGATTCTCCAGCAAGGGGAAACAGCCTCTCAATGTCTATCCTGTCAAGCCCGTTCAGAACCTTGCATGTACCAATGAGTTCACCTCTCATTCTTCTAAACTCCAGAGAGTGGAGGCCCAATTTACATAGCCTCTCATCATAGGACAAACCTTTCATAGCTGGAACAAATCTAATGATCCTTCATTGTACTGCCTTGAAGGGAAGTTTCCTTAGATTTTTCTTTAGTTATGGAGACCACAATTGCTCACAGTACCCCTGAGGTGTGTTCTCATCAAAGCCCTTTACAACTGTTGTAAGACTTATTTGTTCTCAAACTCCAATTCCCATGCATTAAAGGCCAACATGTCTTTTGCCTTCCTAATTGCTTGCTGTACTTGCGTGTTAACTTTGTGTTCCATGTCTCTCTGAATGCCATTTCACATCCTTTAAAAATATTCTGCTTTTCTGTTCTTACAACCAAAGTAAATAACCTCGCATCTCCCCGTATCATACTCCTGCCATCTTGTCGCACACTCAGTTAACCTGTCTATATCTCTTTACAGCCTCTTTTTGTCTTCCTCACAGCTTACATTCCCACCTTACCCACCTCACTTTGTATTGTTATCAACTCAAATACATTACACTCAGTCTCTTTGTCTAAATCATTAATATAGATTGTAAATAGCTGAGGCCCCAGCATTGATCCTTGCAACACCCTATTAGTTAGAGCCTGCCTATTGAAAATGCCCTGTTGATCCCTACTGTCTGTTTCTTGTCCATTAACCAATCCTCCACCTATGCTAATAAAGTTGCCCATGAGACCTTACCTTGCATATTAACCTTTTGTGTGCGATTTTGAATGCCTTTTGGAAATCTATGGATAATACATCTTCTGGGTCCCCTTTATCTTCTTTATTAGTTACATCCTCAAAAACTCTAATAAATTTGTCAAACATGATTTCCCTTTCAAAAAACCACATTAACTTTGTCTGATCATACTATGATTTTCTGAGTGCATTGTTAAGACTTCCTTAATAATAGATTCCAGTGTTTTCCCAACGACTGATGTCAAGCTAACTGGCCTATAGTTCCCTATTTTCTCTTCCTTCTTTCTTGAATAGTGGAATTATAAGCCATTGGGACCATTCTAGAATCCAGGGACTTTTGGAAAATCATAACCAGCACATCCACTATCTCTGCAGCTACCTCTTTTAGAACCCTTGGATGCAGACCATCAAGTCCTGGGTATGTTTGGCTTTTAGTCCGTTAAGTTTCTCTAATATTTTTTCTCTGTTGATATTAAATATCTTAAGTTCCTCACACTTATTAGCTCCAAGGTTACCCTGTATTTCTGGGATGTAATCGGAGTCTTCTAATATGAAGACAGACACAGTATATTTGTTTAGTGTCTCTCCCATTTCCTCATTCCCCATGATAATTTCTCCTGTCTCTGCCTCTAAAGAACCAACATTCACTTTAGCTACTCTTTTTATATACTTGTAAAAGTTCCTACAATCTCTTTTTTATATTCCTGGCTAGTTTGCTTTCATATTCTATTTTTTGCCTTTTATTAACTTTTTGGTCATCCTTTGCTGGTTTCTTAAAACATTCCCAATCTTCAGGCTTACTACTATTCTTTGCAACTTTATAAGCCTCTTCTTTTAATCTACATACCTAGCATTATACTGGCATTGAAATTCATATGCCACAATACTCATTTGGGTGATAGACATATGTAGGCCATATATCCCGAAGCCTGGTGGATTGTATCTCACAGCGTGTCCCCAATGGGCAAGGTGCAGACTGTACCCAACCAGCTTGTGCTTGCAAAACTCAAAACACAGGGCAGGATTTTCCCGTCGGCGAGTGGGGGGGTTGGGGGGGGGTCTGTTCGCCGACGCGTAAAATGATGCACGGTGATGTCGGGCAGAACTCCTGACGTCACTGCACTCCATTTAAATTTTCAGGTAGGCGGGGAGGCGCAGCAAAATCAGCTGTGCGCCCACCGACCTGTCAATGGCCAATTGAGGCCATTGAGAGAGTAATTAAACTAATTAATGGACATGCCTGTCCAACCTTAAGGTTAGCAGACAGACCAGGAGCCCTGGCGGGAATTAGAAAAAGCATGAAACCTCATCCGTGGGCGGCATGAGGTTTCATGTAGGTTTTTAAAAATTTAATTGAAGTTTTAAAAAAAATTATGGACATGTGTCACATGAGGGGACATGTCAGGGAATTTTTTTTTTTCTATCTTTAATACTTTTGACAGTAGAGCTGATCTCCCTGAGGCAGCACTTGGCCTCAGGGAGATAAGTGCGCTTTTTTGTGCGCACGCGCAAAACACGCACGCTCAGGTTTAGGAATTCCCCACACCCACACAGGGAGCGCTCAGCACTTGTGTGGAAGTCACGCTGGGTGGGCCTTAATTGGCCCGCCCACGTAAAATGGCACCTTGGGGGTGCTGATCGGAGGCACGCCTATGCTCGCCTGCACTTTAGCTTCACCCCCAACAGGGGGAATATTCTGCCCACAGTGTCCAACATTACATGTGATTCCGCAATTGGACAACATTGGCTAAATATTCCTCAGTGTGCTAAGAATTACTCTGACAACCAATTTAAGATTGTCAGTCAGGCTTACAGTGTGGTGCACTTGCATGTACTAGAAGCTACATATATAATTCAGAGGGCCCTGTTCTTTGCAGACAGAAAGAACATGTACATACATTATTTTCCTGTTTCAGCTAAACAAAATAAGTGATAGCCATTCGATGACTCATTCCTCAGGGCAATGCCTTGACCAATCAGGGTCAAGCTGCCTGGTTTAAATTTCAAACAATGCTTGGCAGTTAACTGTTAGTCACCATCACTTGTGCATACTTTATGGCAACGCCTCTACCAATCAGAGTCCACTTGCCCACCAATCAGCACTCTCTTTTCATACAGTATAAATTGTTGTTTTCACCTCATGTTTGTATTCTTGTGAAGTGTCCTGATGAGTGTAAGATGAAAAGCTTTGACATGTCTCTAATTTTCAACAATACTCAAGTTCTCTACTACCAAATGACTGCTCTTGTTTGGGACAGGAGTATGTCACTTTGAAATGTAACATGGAATTCAATTGTATTATGATCACTTTTTTCCCCAGAGGATCTTCTACTATGAGATTACTAATTAAACCTGCCTCTTTGCACAATACTAGCTTTATCCCTAGTTGGTTCCACCACATTGTTCCAGGATACTTTCACAAAAGCATTTTACAAACCCATCTTCCAAACTACTTTTGCCAATTTGATATGTCCAGTCTATATGAAGATTTAAGTCTCCCACAACTATTACATTGCTTTTTTTGTTAATTTATTTGTTCTTGGGATTTGAGCATCAAGGCATTTATTGCCCATTCCTGCTTGGCATTGAGAAGGTGGCAGTGAGCTGCCTTTTTGAACTGTTGCAGCCCATGTGATGTTGGTATGCCACAGTGCTGTTAGAGTGTTTCAGGATTTTGACCCAGCAAAGTTGAAGACACAATGATATAGTTTCAGGTCTGAATGGTGAGTGATTTGGAGGGAAACCTGCAGGTGATTGTGTTTCCATGCGTCTGCTGCCCTTGCCCTTCTAGGTGGTAGAGGTCATGTGTTTGGAAGGCACTGTTGAAGGAGTCTTGGCCAATAGCTCTAAGGAACACTAGCATAACGGTAATGTCACTGGACTAGTAATCCAGAAGCCCGGACTAATTCTCCAAAGATATGAGTTCACATCCTGTTGTGGGAGCTGGGGGAATTTAGTTTCAGTTAATTAATACATCTGAAATTAATACTAGTCTCGTTAAATAATGGTCATGGAGCTGTAAGATTGCCGTAAAACCCCTCTGGTTCACTAATGTCTTTCAAGGGAGGAAATCTGCTGTCTTTACCTGGTCTGGCCTAGAGATTGTCTTTGTTAAAAGCTCCAATTATTTCTTACTTAATGCTTTGTCAAACAGTACAAGTACTGTTAGGAGGCCTGTAAACCACTCCCACCAGTGTTTTCTGACCCTTGTTATTTCCAATCTCCACCCATCCTGATCTTACTTCCTGATCTTCTGAGCCAAGATCCATTTTCAGTAATGCTGTTATGTCATCCCTTACTATCAGGGCTACTCCTCCTTTCCATTCTGTCTGTTTTCTCAAAATGTTGTGTACTCTGGAATATTTATTTCCCAAGCTTGGTGATCTTGTAATCTTGTCTCTGTAATGTTGATTAGATTGAAACAATTTATTTTTATTTGTGCCACTAGTTTATTGACCTTATGAATACTTTGTGTTCAGATAAAGGGCCTTTAATTTTATTTTGAATACTATTCTTTGCATGGGCATTATTCACTGTTCCACTATCTCTTTCCCCTTCCTGTCCCATTCATTACATTGCTCTATTCCCGCAACGTTTCTGTTCCAATTTCTAAATGTATCTTAACCTGACCTCTCCCTCATTAAGGGAAGGTAGAATGGCACTGAACTTGTGGAGGGCTTGGGGGGGCAAGAGAGACAGACATCAGTATGCTGGGTGTATTGTGCTATGTGCAATGGTTCAGGGAGGCTGATGATTGATGGCAGGACAAGTGTTGTAACAAATGAAGTTTCCAACATCCCTCACTGTTGGCACTTGAAGGGAAGACAGTTGACCTTTGCTGGTACATGGATATGGAGCTGGTGCCTGGAATAATAAACCATGCCCCATTGATTGTTTGCTCTGTTGCTACCATGAATTGAAGTAAATTGAAGTTCTAGAGCTGCAAATCCCCTTCTACTATAAGGTTTACTGATTAAACTTAAGGGAACTAAATATCAACATTGTGATTATGTTCTTCCTTGGAGTCATTTGTCTGCTATGCATCAGTAGATATCTCAATTTTTTTTTATAGGAATTATGTCTGTCAATATATCTGAAGCTCATTCAGTACCCTAATTGGTTTCTGGAAATTTAAGACAATCAAAAAATAATTTTATCACTTACTTAACTGTATGAAATTGACTCTTAAACTTCCTTCAGAATCCTTTCAGTGGCCATGTCATTTACTAATCCATGGCATTATGTACCACATTACAATTTTACAACCCAATAAACATCTACAAAATACAAACAAGTTACTCATGTACTCATCGTTTGCTTTCTTTGCATTATTCAATTTTCAGTGTACCTCAAACTCCCCTCCTGTTCCACACACTTCCATCTTACGGTGTGGCATAGGTCTTTGAATTTCTTAATATCACATCCACAGAGTCTCCGCTGCAAATGAGGTTAATGATTTCCACAAAGAACTCCAGTAAATTTGTTAGGAGAGAGCCTCCCCTGCTCCACACCATGAATCTATGCTGTCATCTCCTGGCTCCCTTCCTCTCCATCTCCACAAATCC
The DNA here is from genome assembly GCF_017639515.1 of Carcharodon carcharias. NCBI lineage: Eukaryota > Metazoa > Chordata > Chondrichthyes > Lamniformes > Lamnidae > Carcharodon > Carcharodon carcharias. The sequence goes on along the minus strand of NC_054471.1, from coordinate 109,310,852 downwards.
AGGATGGTTATGAATGGGTCTATGTTAACATGACTTGGAGTCAGTAGTCGGGTGCCACATGTTAAAAGTTACTGTTCATACATCGAGTAAAGGACAAATCTGGAGCCAGTCTTCTTCCTTAACATAGGTTTATTCACAAAAGCACAGACACCACCTCCCTTTTTCCTTCCCCCACACCAGTGTAAACCAGTTCTTATATACTTAAGAATAATTCCCTAATCTTTCCCCAATAGTAATAGCTGCTCTCATTTACAAACTAAAGCATGACTTCATTGTAACAGGATTCCAACATTACCTGATCATTCATTCGTTTGGTGTTGTACATAACAGTGACTGAGTTCAAAAACCAACCCATTGTTTATAAACTGCTATGGGATATTCTAAGGATCTGAGGCACTGTGCAAATGCAAAGATCTTCATTTTTTTTGGAACTGCACCCAAACATATCAGTGTCTTTAGGATCAGAGAGATTTCCACTTGCATCAGTTCTTTGTGACAGATTATTGAATACTGTAACTTTAAATACAAATGCTAGTATTTTTTTATTAATATTTGTTGACATTTAAGTTTCTCTCCTAAGAATTGTTACTATTCCAGTCAAGGGCATTCTAAAGCTACTCATATTACACTAATCTAGGATATCCTATTGCTATTTTTGCTGTACCAATCAAGGGCATTCTAAAACTATTCTCCCAATCAAGGGTGTTATATAGCTATTATACCGATCAAGGGCATTCTAAAATTGTGTTCATCCATATCAAGCATTTATTAAAACTATTCCATGTTACATCAGTCAAAGCATAATAAAAATATTTATATTACGCCAATCAAGGACATTTAATAGCTATTCTTGTACCAATCAAGGGTGTACAAATACTATTCTTATACCAATTTAGAGTGTTCTAAAGCCAATGATATATCAATCTAGGAGTTTTACAGTTTTGTTCAAGAGCATTGTAAAGCTATTACGATAACAATCTGGCAATCTATATTAATTCCTACTGTAACTATTGATGGTAATTTAAATGAAAATATGTTGAAGTTCCAGCTAGCCATGTGGTATTGCCTTATTATTTAATGTTGCAGTAGACAGAAAATGCAGAGCCTGCTTTCCTACATGATATGAACATTTGTAACAATATCACAATACTTGATTTGGTTAGTGTTGATTATGATCTATTGAAATAGAACAATTTGTTGATGTATTGTAGTTTTCTTCGAGTTCAGGTGGATTCCGAAAACGAAAACATGATAATGTGCAGCCTCGTAACCGAAAGGAAGAAAGGGAAAGTAATATAAATCCATCCTCTCCAGTGCTGTTATCCTTCAAGTGTAAGTGCTTTATTAGCTCACCACTTTTATTGCTTTTTCCATCTCATTTTTAGCTTGTGCCAATCTAAGGCATCCTAATGCTTTTCTTACTGAACCAGGATTGAGTTGACTAATATAATGGGAACAGATGCGGAAGAAGATTTAGAATAGCAAAAGGAAACCAAAAATTGATTTGAAAATCAACATGGAGATGTGAATTAAGAATTAGTGACAAGACGTACGAAGCATGCAATAACGCAGTGGCTGATTTGCAGAAGAATGAAATCTAAATGAGAATATTATCTCTGTAATATAAGTCTAATCACATTACTATTGTCCTCCGAGAGGTTTTCTTGCTCCCGTGAAGTTTTGGACTTTTGTTGAGACATTTGTACAGGCCCAGTCATCCTCTTGTACCGCACCAAAGTGGAAGTCTTGACAATATCTGAAGGCTCTACAACACAGTAGCATCACAGTTGAGCCCAATCCTGACCTTATATCCACATTTGTGCAGGAATTTCTGAATGTGTTGCAGGAGTAGGGAAACTAATGTGTGCCCTGACTGAAATCCGCAAAATTGAAAAAGTGCCCTTTTAGTAGAAAAGTAGGATTTGCCTCATCAAAAGGATATGTAATTTGTGTGAACTGAAATTAAAGCCTTGTGTTCCTCAGAAATTTGACATTGCATTTTGCATGAAGTGGGAGTTATCTAGATTGTCAAAAACTTCTGGCTCCTGATGAAACTAATGCTGCAGAAATGCAGTTGCTTTATGCTGTCTTAGTCTGAGATAAGTCAGATCTCATGGTTATCGGAAGGAAGAAATAAAAGACTGGTTGAGTATACCAATGGAAACATTTGGTTTGTTCAGTTTTTTTTCTACTGTGGGGCTAGGATAACCTGTTTCAGCTGTGTCACTAAAGGTTGCAACACATGTTAGAAACAAACATTTACAGATAATTATTGATTGAATTGATTGGAGGTTTCTACAGGCCCATGAATATACTTGGCCATTTCTTGGAATGGGCAAATTTGTTGCTTGGATAGTTGTAATAACCTTTTTAAGGATATTGGTGGTTAGGTGTCAGCTATGGTTGGTAACATTCTTGCCTCTGAGTCAGGATGTTGTAGGTTCAAGTCCCACTCCTTCTCAGGTAAATGTTAAAGATCCCGTGACGCTATTTTGAAGAAGAGTAGGGGAGTTATCCCATGGTGTCCTGGCCAATATTTATCCCTTAATCAAAATCACATGAACAAGTTATCTGATCATTAGCACATTGCTGGTTGAGGGAGCTTGCTGAATGAAAATTGGTTGCCACATTTTCTACACCCAGTGACTGTACTTCAAAAGAACTTCGTTGTAAAGTGCTTTGGGATGCTGGTGATTGTGAAAGATGCTACAGAAATGCAAGTTTTCTTTGCTTTTATATTCTTTTCTACAGACCTTTGTCATTAGGTTAACTACTGAAGGTTGTATTATTTTTGGAATATCAGCCGTTCCAGGACACCACAGTTATGAAACTCATTATAAATTCCTTTGAGAATATGTCTTGATTATTTTCAAACAGTGAATCGGCAGTGACATTGCTGACAATGAGTCAGAGGATGAGCATTTTATCATGTGGGTGTGCTGACAGCAACTTCCCTCGTAGTCAGCAGAGCCAAAGGTACTCCACTAACACGATTATTGTCTTTCGCTCTGCCACATACACAGCCTCTTCCCTCTCACCACAGCTGGTGTCTCTCTCTTTTGTAATATTTTCTCCCTTTCTTTCCTTCCATTTTTCTTTCCCTCTCTCTTTTGTCTCAGTCTTCTCAAATTTTCTTGCTCGATTTCTTCCTCTCCTCTGTTCTCACCTTTTTTCTCTCTACTTTCTTCTCTCTGTGCTCTCAGCTCTCTGTGCACTTTCTCTTTATTCTCTCTGGCTGCTGCATTTCCTGCATTAAAAACAGTGACTGCACTTCAAATTACTTCACTTTTTGGAAAATGCTTTGGGATTTCCAGAAATCATGAAAAGTGCTGTATAAATGCAAATAGATTTTTTTTTCTTCTCTTCTATCTTTGTCCACTTGCCCATACATGCTTACCCCTCTCTCACATTCATGCCTTTAATTCTGAAGGTTGTTGGTTGAAATGCCATGGGATTTGAACAGATAATCTAGATTGCCTTTCAGTGCAGTACTGAGGTATTGCTCTGTTGTCAGAGGTGTCAACTTTTGGATATGTGAAGACCCCTTGGCATTATACTTAGAAAAGCAGGGAGTTCTGGTACCCGGGCCAAATTTCCTCTCCTACACAAAACACATAATATGTATTGGAAAAACTCAGCAGGTCTGGCAGCATCGGCGGAGAAGAAAAGAGTTGACGTTTCGAGTCCTCATGACCCTTCGACAGAACTTGAGTTCGAGTCCAGGAAAGAGCTGAAATATAAGCTGGTTTAAGGTGTGTGTGTGGGGGGCGGAGAGATAGAGAGACAGAGAGGTGGAGGGGGTTGGTGTGGTTGTAGCGACAAACAAGCAGTGATAGAAGCAGATCATCAAAAGATGTCAACAACAATAGTACAATAGAACACATAGGTGTTAAAGTTAAAGTTGGTGATATTATCTAAACGAATGTGCTAATTAAGAATGGATGGTAGGGCACTCAAGGTATAGCTCTAGTGGGTTTTTTTTTATTTTATATAATGGAAATAGGTGGGAAAAGGAAAATCTTTATAATTTATTGGGAAAAAAAAAAGGGGGGGAAACAGAAAGGGGGTGGGGATGGGGGAGGGGACTCACGACCTAAAGTTGTTGAATTCAATATTCAGTCCGGAAGGCTGTAAAGTCCCTAGTCGGAAGATGAGGTGTTGTTCCTCCAGTTTGCGTTGGGCTTCACTGGAACAATGCAGCAAGCCAAGGACAGACATGTGGGCAAGAGAGCAGGGTGGAGTGTTAAAATGGCAAGCGACAGGGAGGTTTGGGTCATTCTTGCGGACAGACCGCAGGTGTTCTGCAAAGCGGTCGCCCAGTTTACGTTTGGTCTCTCCAATGTAGAGGAGACCACATTGGGAGCAACGAATGCAGTAGACTAAGTTGGGGGAAATGCAAGTGAAATGCTGCTTCACTTGAAAGGAGTGTTTGGGTCCTTGGACGGTGAGGAGAGAGGAAGTGAAGGGGCAGGTGTTGCATCTTTTGCGTGGGCAAGGGGTTGTGCCATAGGAGGGGGTTGAGGAGTAGGGGGTGATGGAGGAGTGGACCAGGGTGTCCCGGAGGGAGCGATCCCTACGGAATGCCGATAAGGGGGGTGAAGGGAAGATGTGTTTGGTAGTGGCATCATGCTGGAGTTGGCGGAAATGGCGGAGGATGATCCTTTGAATGCGGAGGCTGGTGGGGTGATAAGTGAGGACAAGGGGGACCCTATCATGTTTCTGGGAGGGAGGAGAAGGAGTGAGGGCGGATGCGCGGGAGATGGGCCGGACACGGTTGAGGGCCCTGTCAACGACCGTGGGTGGAAAACCTCGGTTAAGGAATTTCGGGCTCGGCATGATACTGAACTCTTCTTCCGCCGTCTTCGTCTCCGGGCTCACTTCTTTGGGCAGGAGTCCTCTCCCAGTTCAACGGATCCTTTTACCCATCTTCAATATTCTCCCTCCACCTGGACCCCTCCCTCTGGATTCTTACCTTCTCTCGATCTTTTCATTGAGAACTGTCGGCGCGACATTAGTCGTCTCAATTTCTCTGCTCCTCTCACCCATTCTAACCTGTCTCTCTCTGAACTTACTGCACTCCATTCTCTCAGGTCCAACCCTGACATTGTCATCAAACCCGCTGACAAGGGTGGTGCTGTTGTTGTCTGGCGCACTGACCTCTACCACGCGGAGGCTGAGCGTCAACTCGCAGACACTTCCTCCTACCTCTCCCTGGACCATGACCCCACCACTGAACATCAAGCCACTGTTTCCAGGACTGTCACTGACCTCATCTCCTCTGGGGATCTCCCTCCCACAGCTTCCAACCTGATAGTTGCCCAACCTCGGACGGCCCGCTTCTATCTCCTACCCAAGATCCACAAACAGAACTGCCCCGGTAGACCGATCGTCTCAGCTTGCTCCTGCCCCACAGAACTCATTTCTCGTTATCTTGACTCCCTTCTCTCTCCCCTTGTCCAGTCCCTTCCCACCTACATCCGTGATTCCTCTGACACCTTACGTCACATCAACAATTTCCAGTTCCCTGGCCCCTACCGCTTCCTCTTCACCATGGACGTCCAATCCCTCTACACCTCCATCCCCCACCAGGATGGTCTGAGGGCCCTTAGCTTCTTCCTCGAACAGAGGCCCGAACAATCCCCATCCACCACTACTCTCCTCCGTCTGGCTGAACTTGTTCTCACGCTGAACAATTTCTCCTTCAACTCCTCTCACTTCCTCCAAATAAAAGGTGTGGCTATGGCTACCCGCATGGGCCCCAGCTATGCCTGTCTCTTTATGGGGTATGTGGAACATTCCTTGTTGCAGTCCTACTCCGGCCCCCTTCCACAACTCTTTCTCCGGTACATCGATGATTACTTTGGTGCTGCTTCATGCTCTCGTCAGGACTTGGAAAAATTTATTAATTTTGCTTCCAATCTCCACCCCTCCATCATTTTCACGTGGTCCATCTCTGACACTTCCCTTCCCTTCCTTGACCTCTCTGTCTCAATCTCTGGTGATAGACTGTCCACCAATATCCATTACAAACCCACCGACACCCACAGCTATCTCGACTACAGCTCCTCACACCCCACTTCCTGTAAGGACTCCATCCCATTCTCTCAGTTCCTTCGCCTCCGTCGCATCTGTTCCGATGATGCTACATTCAAAAACAGTTCCTCTGACATGTCCTCCTTCTTCCTTAACCGAGGTTTTCCACCCACGGTCGTTGACAGGGCCCTCAACCGTGTCCGGCCCATCTCCCGCGCATCCGCCCTCACTCCTTCTCCTCCCTCCCAGAAACATGATAGGGTCCCCCTTGTCCTCACTTATCACCCCACCAGCCTCCGCATTCAAAGGATCATCCTCCGCCATTTCCGCCAACTCCAGCATGATGCCACTACCAAACACATCTTCCCTTCACCCCCCTTATCGGCATTCCGTAGGGATCGCTCCCTCCGGGACACCCTGGTCCACTCCTCCATCACCCCCTACTCCTCAACCCCCTCCTATGGCACAACCCCTTGCCCACGCAAAAGATGCAACACCTGCCCCTTCACTTCCTCTCTCCTCACCGTCCAAGGACCCAAACACTCCTTTCAAGTGAAGCAGCATTTCACTTGCATTTCCCCCAACTTAGTCTACTGCATTCGTTGCTCCCAATGTGGTCTCCTCTACATTGGAGAGACCAAACGTAAACTGGGCGACCGCTTTGCAGAACACCTGCGGTCTGTCCGCAAGAATGACCCAAACCTCCCTGTCGCTTGCCATTTTAACACTCCACCCTGCTCTCTTGCCCACATGTCTGTCCTTGGCTTGCTGCATTGTTCCAGTGAAGCCCAACGCAAACTGGAGGAACAACACCTCATCTTCCGACTAGGGACTTTACAGCCTTCCGGACTGAATATTGAATTCAACAACTTTAGGTCGTGAGTCCCCTCCCCCATCCCCACCCCCTTTCTGTTTCCCCCCTTTTTTTTTTCCCAATAAATTATAAAGATTTTCCTTTTCCCACCTATTTCCATTATATAAAATAAAAAAAAACCCACTAGAGCTATACCTTGAGTGCCCTACCATCCATTCTTAATTAGCACATTCGTTTAGATAATATCACCAACTTTAACTTTAACACCTATGTGTTCTATTGTACTATTGTTGTTGACATCTTTTGATGATCTGCTTCTATCACTGCTTGTTTGTCGCTACAACCACACCAACCCCCTCCACCTCTCTGTCTCTCTATCTCTCCGCCCCCCACACACACACCTTAAACCAGCTTATATTTCAGCTCTTTCCTGGACTCGAACTCAAGTTCTGTCGAAGGGTCATGAGGACTCGAAACGTCAACTCTTTTCTTCTCCGCCGATGCTGCCAGACCTGCTGAGTTTTTCCAGGTAATTCTGTTTTTGTTTTGGATTTCCAGCATCCGCAGTTTTTTTGTTTTTTTTTGTTACGTAATATGTATTAATTGGCCATTCATTAATTTGCTACTTCTGAGACCTTGCTGTATGCAAATGGTTTGCTACATTTGCCCACATAACAATAGTGACTGTATTTCACAAGTAAAGTGAAGTGTTTCAGGATTCCCTGATTGAAGAAGTGATCAAGCACTAAGTATCTGCAAGTTCATTCTTTCACTGCATTTTCTGGTACATTTTACTTCCTCTTGGATCTGTTGATTTAGATAGGTATAACCACTTAGTGTGTTTGGCCAATTATATAATATTTTATTATGGTGTATGTTTCTCTTGGCACTTTATAATTTCAGTAGTTGTTTGAATGGTTAATATTTGTACATTCGTATGACGCTCGGAGTTAAAAATATTAGAAGAGTTTTATTGAGTTTTATTTATTGTGTAGTAAATCAGATGAGCTAAGTGTACAGGGCGAAATGTGGCAATATGATATCATAGTTATTACAGAAACATGGCTTAAAGAGGGACTGAAATGGCAACTCAACATTCCTGGTTACAAGGTTTTCAGGTGAGATGGAGTGTGGGTAAAAAAGGAGGGGGCAGTGGCAATTTTGGCTGATAAAACAACTACAGCTGTAATTGGAGGGATTATATGTTAGAAGGATCATCAAATGAGGCAATATGGATTAAGCTTAGGAACAGAAAAGGAGTATAGACCCCAAACAGTCAGAGGGAGGTAGAAGAGCAAACAAGTAGGCAAATACCTGAGAAGTGCAAAGAAAATAGGACAGTTATAGGAGGGTATTTTAACTACCCCAGTATTAACTGGGATGGTTTTAGTGTGAAAGGAATCGAGGGAACAGAATTTTTGAGATGCATTCAGGAGAATGTTTTTGGCCAGTATGTAGCCAGTTCAACAAGAGAAGGTGCAGTTCTGGACTTGGTTTTAGGAAATAAAGCTGAGCAGGTGGAAGAAGTGGCAGCGGGTGGGCATTTTGGTATAAGTGATCATAATTCAGTTAGTTTTAACATAATTATTGAAAAGGTCAAAGATAGAACGGGAGTTAAAGTTCTAAATTTGGGTAAGGCCAATTTTACTAAGCTGAGGAGTGACTTAGCAAAAATGGACTGGAAAAAGCTACTTGAAGGTAAATCAGTGTTAGAGCAGTGGGAGGTAGTCAAAAGGGAGATTCAAGGGGTTCAGAGTAAACATGTTCCTGCAAAGAAAAGGGGTGGAATGGCCAAATCAAGGAGCAGACAGAGTAAGATAAGGCAGAAAAGAAAATCTTACGTCAGACATCGAGAATTCAATACTACAGAAAGCCAAGAGGCGTATGGAAAGTGCAGGGATGAAATAATAAAAGGAAATTAGGAAAGAATGGGCATGAAAGAATACTGGTAAGTAAAATCAAGGAGAACCCAAAGAAGTTTTATCAATATATTAGGAGTAAAAGGATAACCAAGGAAAGAATAGGGCCCATAAAAGACTAGAAAGGTAACCTATGTGTGGAGGTATAAGATGTGGTTATGGTTCTTAATGAATGTCTGTCTTCACAAGAGAGGGGGATGATGCAGATATTGTATTTAAGGAGGAGGAATGTGAAATATTGGATGTGATAAACATAAGGAAAGAGGAAATATTAAGGGGATTAGCATCCTTGAAAGTGGATAAATCAGGGCGAGATGAAATGTACCTCAGGCTGTTAAAAGAAGCCTGGAAATAGCGGATGCTCTGACCATCATTTTCCAGTCCTCACTGGATGCAAGTGTGGTGCCAGAGGATTGGAGAACTGTTAACTTTGTACCTTCATTTAAAAATGGAGCGAAGCATAGATCAAATAATTACAGGCCAGTTAGTCTAACCTTGGTTGTGGGCAAATTATTTGAATCAATTCTGAGACACAGGATAAACTGTCACTTAGAAAAGGATGGAGTAATCAAGGACAGTCAGCATAGATTTGTTAAGGGAACATCATGTTTGACTAACTTGATTGAATGTTTTGAGGAGATAACAAGGAGAACTGATGAGGGTAGTGCAGTTGATGTGGTGTACATGGATTTTAGAAGGGCTTTTGACAATTTCCCACATTGCAGACTGGTTAAAAATAAAATCCCATAGAATCCAGGGGAATGTAGCAAGCTGGAGACAAAATTAGCTCATTGCATTGCAGGAAACAAAGGGTAATGGGGGTGGGTGTTTTTATGACTGGAAATCTGTTTCCAGTTGGGTTCTGCAGGGCTCAAAACTAGATCCTAGTTTTGTGGTATATATGAATGATTTGGACTTAAATTTAGTTGCCATCATTAAGAAATTTCCAGACAACACAAAAATTAGCTGTGTAGTTGATTGCGAGGAGGAAAGCTGTGGACTGCAAAAAGGGCAGAAAAGCGGCAAATGGAATTCAACCTAGAGATGTTGCATTTGTGGAGGTCAAATAAGGCAAAGTAATACACAATAAATGGGAGGATACTGAGTGGTGTAGAGGAAGTGAGGGATCTTGTAGCACATGCCACAGATCTCCAAAGGTATCAGGACAGGACAACAAGGTGGTTATTAGCTGAGGCAGAGAATATAAGAGCAAGGAGGTTATGCTGGAGCTATATAAAACTCCAGTTAGGCCACAACTTGAGTACTGTGTGCAGTTCTGGTCACCTCAATACAGAAAGGATGTAATTGCACTAGAGAGAAGTACAGAGGAGATTTACGAGGATATTGCCAGGACTGGAAAATTGCAGCTATGAGGAAAGATTAGATAGACTGGGGTTCCTTTCCTTGGAACAGAGGAGACTGAGGGGAGGTTTGATTGACGTGTACAAGGTTGTGAGGGACTTGGATAGAGTGGATGGAAGGGACTCATTTACATTAGCAGAGAGTTGATATAAAGTGACTGGTAGAAGGAATAAAGAAGAGATGAGGAAAAATCTTTTCACCCAGAGGGTGATAAGGATATGGAACTCATTGCCTAAAGAGTAGTAGAGCAGCCCTCAACTCATTTAAAAGGTGTCTGGATATGCACCTGAAATTCCGTAGTCTCCAAGGTTATGGACCAAATGCTGGAAAATGGGATTAAGCTGGGGGGCTCATTTTTCAGCTGGCGCAGACACAATAGACAAAGTGCTATAAATTTTTCTCCTGTGCTATAAATATTTCTCCTTTTGTGCTATAAATATTTCTACTTTTTCTAAATATCTGAAAAGAAGGAAAGTGCAGGGATGTGGGGAGAGGGTGTGGGAGTGGCATACGTGAATTGCTCCTTAGGAGAGCCAGCACAGACAAAATTAGCTGAAAGGTCACCTTTTTTTTAAATTCATTCACAGGATGTGGGCTTCGCCGGCTAGGCCAGCATTTATTGCCCATCGCTAGTTGCCCTTGACAAGGTGATGGCAAGCTGCCTTGAACCGCTGCAGTCCACAGTGCTGTTAGGAAGGGCGTTCCAGGATTTTGACCCAGCGACAGTGAAGGAACAGTGATATATTTCCAAGTCAGAATGGTGAGCGGCTTAGAGGGTAACTTCCAGGTGTTGGTGTTCCCATCTATCTGCTGCCCTGTCCTTCTAGATGGTAGTGGTTATGGGTTTGGAAGGTACTGTCAAAGGAGCTTTGGTGAATTCCTGCAATGCATCTTGTAGATGGTACACACTGCTACTACTGTGCGACTGTGGCGGAGGGAATGAATGCTTGCAGATGTGGTGCCAATCAAGCGGGCTGCTTTGTTTTGGATGGTGTCAAGCTTCTTCAGTGTTGTGGTTGCTGCACTCATCTAGGCAAGTGGGGAATATTCCATCACACTCCTGACTTGTGCCTTGTAGATGGTGGACAGGCTTTGGGGAGTCAGGAAGTGAGTTACTCATCACAGGATTCCTAGCCTCTGACTTGTTCTTGTAGCCACAGTATTTATATGGCTAGTCCAGTTCAGTTTCTTGTCAATGGTAACCCCCAGGATGTTGATAGTGGGGGATTCAGTGATGGTAATGCCATTGAACGTCAAGAGGCGATGGTTATATTCTCTTTTGTTGGAGATAGTCATTGCCTGCACTTGTGTGGTGCAAATGTTATTTGCCACTTGTCAGCTCAAGCTTGGATATTGTCCAGGTCTTGCTACATTTGGACATGGACTGCTTCAGTATCTGAGGAGTCGTGAATGGTGCTGAACATTGTGCAATCATCAGCGAATATCCCCATTTCTGACCTCTTGATAGAAGGAAGGTAATTGATGAAGCAGCTGAAGATGTTTGGGCATAGGGCACTCCCCTGAGGAACTCCTGCAGTGATCTCCTGGAGCTGAGATGACTGACCTCCAACAACCACAACAATCTTCCTTTGTGCAAGGTATGACGCCAACCAATGGAGAGTTTTCTCCCTGATTCCCGTTGACTCCAGTTTTGTTAGGGCTCCTTGATACCACACACTGTCAAATGCTGCTTTGATGTCAAAGGCAGTCACTCTCACCTTACCTCTGGAGTTCAGTTCTTTTGTGCATGTTTGAACCAAGCCTGTAATGAGGTCAGAAGCTGAGTGACCTTGTCGGAACCCAAACAGAGCATCAGTGAGCAAGTTATTGCAAAGCAAGTGCCGCTTGATAGTACTGCTGATGACCCCTTTCACCACTTTACTGATGATGGAGAGTAGACTAATGAGGCAGTCATTGGATTTGTCCAGCTTTTTGTTTACAGGACGTCCCTGGGCAATCTTCTAAATTACTGGGTAGATGCCAGTGTTGTGGCTGTACTTGAATAGTTTGGCTAGGGGCACAGCAAGTTCTGGAGCACAAGGCTTCAGTACTATTGCTGGAAATTTGTCAGGGCCCTTGGCCTTTGCAGTATCCAGTGCCTTCAGCCATTTCTTGATATCACATGGAGTGAATCAAATTGTCTGAAGACTGGCATCTCTGATGCTGGGGACCTCTGGAGGAGGCCAAGATGGATCATCCACTCAGTACTTCTGGCTGAAGATTGCAGCAAATGCTTCAGCCTTAAAATATGCTATATGTGCTATAACGATTCTAAGAACTAATTGAAGGTTTGAAGAAACCAGAGGGTGATTTTAACCAAATACTTTAGGTTCTAAAGAAGTGGTCAAAATATTAGGCTGAAGCACTGGTATAGCCTGTATTTAGTGCAAAATGCCATCTTGGCAAAAGATTGAAGCCAGTGCTAGGAACAGCTGCCTGGAGGAGAGTTAAACTGATTGCCACTTAAGATGCCTGCTGGTGCTCATTAAAGAAGCTGCACAGCATTTTTGTGGATAGCAGTTCAGATAACAGCCTGTCCTAACAGTGACCAGCTGTTTGGGAGTAAAAATGGCATTGATGTCGATTTCAAGTGCTATTTAAAGAGAAAGTCACCACTTAAAAGCATACTCACCATTTCATGGTTATTGCTAATGGAGCTGTGAAAAGATCCTCTAAGACACAGTTATAGATTTTATGGGACACTTTGTCAAGTCTTCACTAAGATACAAGCAATATTTATTCTGGAAATGTTCTGAATTTGCCTAAAAAAGATTAAGTGCAATGCTACTGCATCTTAAGTTGGCCACCAGGAGAAAGGGAGTGCTTGGTCATCAGCGTCTTGCTAGGGTCTCCTTTGGTCTGGATGAGGAATTGGAGGAGGACATAAGACCAGGATGTGCCTCACCAGCAGCTACAGGAGAGAACAATAGGAGGTCAAGATGGCATCCTGCCTCCCCTGTAGATACAGGATTTTCCTCCTCCTCTGGACCTCCAATGCTGCATTTGATGACCTGTGCATTCTCTTCCCTCAGTCCCTGAGCTATCATGCAAAGTGTTGCTTTGTGGTTGGCAGAGCACACCACATATTTAGTGGAAGTGGGTGCAAGGATCCCATATATTCCGCTCCATAAAAATTGTGTCTGATCAACACTTGAGTGCTAAACCTGCAGGTTTATGGTGAGCAGCTGTAGGCACAATCAAATTATAGCAATCAACAATTAATCCAAAAATTGTGTCTTGAATCTGGACTTTCAAACAGGTGTTATTAACACAGTGCCTATTTAGTCGTTGTTTTCAGCCTTTGGCCAAAATAACTCAGAAGTGTTTTGCTGTTTTCAAGCTAACTTTTTGCAGGCCTGGGAAGGTTCCTTTAATCTGTGGTTTATAGGGAAGAAGCTGTGGTTTGAGCATGGTTTAAGTAAATCACTGCTGTGGAGGCTACCTCTGCTTTCATTCTCTGCCTCAGGGACTTCTCAGGAAGTGCTTTTCAATGTTAACGGAAATGAAACAAGCAGTAGTTTCTATTGTTCTATAAGAACGACATTGTATCATTTGCAGTGAATAGTCCATTGACATTTTCACAGATGAACTAAAATTGTGATTATAGACAAACTAATTGTTTTCCTCATTTTGTTTTGATCAGCCTTTCAAAAGGAGCTAGATGCAAAGCATGATAAATATGAGAGGCTAGTAAAACTCAGTCGTGATATTACTATTGAAAGCAAACGGATTATTTTTCTTCTGCACAGAGTAACCAGGTGGGTAGTGAACGTTTATTAACTTATTACAAAATTAAATATATTCAGTGAAGAGTGCTATTTATATATAAAGTAGGTCTCTCAAAATGTTGCTGTCATGAATTTGGTTGAATGTTATTTGATAAGGACAGAAGTGTTATTCCATGTGATACACATAAAACTTTGCTGGTAATGTCAGCCTGTGTACCTATAAGGCCACAAGTATAAGCGTTACATAAAGAGTCAGTCATTCATAGTTTAATGTCTAGTCCAGGGACTTTGGGAATCGGTATGTGCTGGTCAGATTCATTCACCAGCTGTGAAGCATATAGTATTTGAAAGTTGTTTGAGGACAGTAACAAAATGTGATATGTGCAGGTGTGCCATGCTTAATATTACTTGTGAATCCAGAAGTAAGCCAAAGGATGCAGTGTTTTGTAGGGCAGAACATTATAGAAATTTAAAACATTGTGTTATTCTGCTGCTGAAGTGTTGGTGTGTCCTTTTTTTAAAGCTTTAGTTGTTGATATAAATGCTCAGTCATGGATTAGACTGCATATTGGAACGCTGGCTACATTGTGGGAAGGTAAATACAAGAAAGCAGACACTATGGCTCAAATATTAAGTTTTTTGTTATTTTGAAAACGCTGCACAATGTGGGGTGGTTCTGGAATGTAGGGTACCTGGAAGAGGGATCCTTGTTTTAGGAACTGGGGAGAGTTCTCTGATCAGGAAGGACAGATAATTCAATCTGTCAGTTTGTAAACTCTTGAGATTGCATCTTAAAGTCTAGGAGGGGATTGGTCCCAGCATGACCCGCATTGAGTGGGGAGGCAGGTTCTAGCACTCTTTACAGGTTTGTAGCCTAGAAGAATGGGACTTCAGCAGTCCTTGTCTGTTTGGTGCTCTGACAAATGCCCCCCTCCCCCATCTAATGCCCCTTTTGTAGCATAAGACATTCTCCTCCATTGCTTTCTGCATACATTCTTCCTTAAAGTATTTAGTGTACTATTAGTGAGTATGTTGATTTGTATGATATTTAATAAGCATAAATTTCTAGTTCATACCACAGTTTTAATAATTCGTTATACCAAGTAATTGACTTTTAAATCTAACAAAATAGTTAAGAGAAATATTTTTAAACTTTCATCCTTCAGATTGAGAAAAAGAAATACATTCTTAATAAGGAATTTGGTTTTATTTGTTTTGTTTTGTAATTGTCTCTAAAGAAAGCATGGCTACTGTTAATTACAGGTGTAACAACAACAGATTTGGTCAAAGTGAAGATTTCAAAACAAGAGTACTTGGTAATATGTTAATTGCTGTGATATGAAATCAGTGTCCAGTTTGGTTCAAAAGTTCAGAGATTCAAACATTATTGGATCTGTTTCACAGGCTTAAAATGGGCAGAATAAATACAAATTTAGCAGAGCAGTGATCCTTTGATTTGGGTTGCCACTAAACTTGTTGGAGCCTTTTTCTGTAGCACAGGGCTCATTCCATATTGAAATAATTGTCCTGTGCGTGTTTCAGAATTTGTTTCCTAACTTTCAGGCTCTACACCTGTCATCCTGTGACAGGTCTTTGAAAGAACTATCCAACTTTTCACACTCCCCAGCTCGCTTTTTTTTTTGCATTGCAAAATGTATCTACTGCTGAGTGAAACACTGTTGAATGAAAGAAATATCCCCTTTTGACAAATAGTAAAAGCTGAATTTCCCACTTCACAATACCATGGACTGAGATGAGCAAGTCAGAGAATTGACTTGGAGAGATAAATTATCAATTTTTTTTCGAATTCAGGTAGAATTTCCTTAGATAAACTACATATTTACAAATTATGCTTAGTTATTTATTGCATCTAATAAACTCTTCAATTCACAGCATTAGTGACATTGAGGAATTGCTAAATGAATCTGAGGGCAAATTTGGTGATGTTAGACTAAAGATCCAGCAAATTTCCCAGGAACTGATTGGTGAAGACACGTGCCAATTTCACCGTGCATTTTCTCCAGGTAAGAGGCCAATTTGAATCCATTTTCAATTTTTTTCTTGGAAATAGCCATGAATAATACTTCAATCTAAAACCTAAATTTCACTTACACATTTCAAAATAATGTGAACCTGTTCTTTAGAAGACTAAGTTATTTTAAATGGATTAGTGATTATTTATTATCTAAGTCATGTACTGGAATAATAGAAAATTTGAATCAGACAAACCAAAAATAGTTGCAGTGTAATTTTTGTATTTTGTTCAATCAAGTCCAGGCACACACATTCTTTAAGCAGTAGACATAAAGAGAAATAAAGACAATTACCCTGTTGTTCCCTGGGTAGAAACATAACCTTCATTGATCCTTTTCAGTTTTGACTCTCTACAAATTGTTAAGGAAAGCTCAAGATCTTTATTAGTCACTTCTCACACACACTGTCCTAGACGAATCATTGTAGCGTGACAAGTACTATGGTGAACAAGACTTCCAGAAATGAGAGAATTCCTACAAAATAGCACATTTCACTAGTTTAGCATCCAGGCCTAGTGTCCTACTTCCTATCTCAAGATTATCTTGACTATCTCAGTTCCAACGTGGCAACAAAAATTAGGCAACAGGCACATCTTGCAAGCTAAATCCTGCATTTCAACAAAAAGTTAACCACAGTGTCAGCTAAATTGTACCCTGACACATATAGTCTTCTTGCACCTTGTGAATGAACAAACTTAGCATTTTATTTCTAGCTACAGTACAAATCCACAAGCTATTAATAAGTAAAATGAAAGCAAAAACCTTAATCGCATGAGATTATACCAATTCGAATTCCACATCTATTTTACAATACTGTGATTTAAATAATTTGAAGCTTGTTGACCTTCATGCTGTTATGAAAGATGCACCAGAAATAGGTTGCCAGCTCTGATTTGACATACTCCTTGAAGGTTTGAAATAGGAGCATGTGACTGTCCTAGTACCTGGCCCATCATTCTCCAACAGGGTTGATGCTTTGGTGTTCCTATTCTGCTGCATTTCTGATGGTGGAGAAGGCCTTAAGAACTTTGATCCAATTAGAACCATTATTGGTCCATGATGTGTAAAATTGCTGGGGAGAATTCCTCTGACTTGCTTTTGAGACCTGAACACTAACATGTAGTGTATGTTTTTATTTTCGTAGATTGTTTTGTTTAAAATCTTTTTAAGTGGGCCACCCCTCCCTGAAATTCTGCTGGCGTCTTGCCCCTTTAATGGGAAACACTTGAAACATTTTGGTGGGATTGGGTTTTTTCAGCCCATTAGAAATAAGAACCCCTGCACGTCCACTGGCCAACTACAAAATGGAATCGCCTTCTCCAGTCTCTAAATAAATGTTTGGTACAGTTCAATTTCAGGTGTGTCTGCAATTACTTTTCTGAAAAAGAGCTCCTTTGTTATGAATATCTCATATTTCCTGTTCCAGTATGACATTATTTGATATTTCTGATCATTAAAATCCACCTCTAGGCTTCAAGTAGTGAACTAAACATGTGTCCCACACGTTTAATTCTGTGATTTGCCTAAAAATCATCTTTTACAATCAATTGCATCCAGATTGCATTAATAGCACTGAATCTGTTTCACATTGATTGTCAGCTGCTTTGCAATTGTTTCACTGCCAGTTGGAGCAGTGGGAAATTATTGTATTATAATTGGATGGCCATTTTGAAAATTTAAATGATACACCCTTGATTACTCATCGATGGAATGTAAAATAGATATTGCAATGTGCATCAGTGATAATATTTTGCATGAAGTAAGAAATTAAACATATGGTGAAACTTCCAAGTTTTGTTCGTATTGTTGGTGAATCCTGATTGAAAGTGCATTCTAATGTATTCTTTTAAAGCAGCTGTTGTATCAGAATACAACTTACTCCGTTTTCAAACACTGACACCCTTGTTATGGTGAATTATTCATATCAAGCATCTAACTTAAACAACCGCAGAAGGCGCAACACCCCTTTACTTCCCCTGTCCTCACCGTCCAAGGGCCCAAACACTCCTTTCAAGTGAAGCAGCATTTCACTTGCACTTCCCTCAATTTAGTCTACTGCATTCGCTGCTCCCAATGCGGTTTCCTCTACACTGGAGAGACCAAACGCAGGGTGGGTGACCACTTTGCGGAACACCTTCAGTCTGTCCGCTAGCGTGACCCAGAGCTCCCTGTCACTTGCCATTTCAACACTCCACCCTGCTCTCATGCCCACATGTCCGTCATTGGCCTGCTGTAATGTTCCACTGAAGCTCAACACAAACTGGAGGAACAGCACCTCATCTTCCGACTAGGCACTTTACAGCCTTTCGGACTGAATGTTGAGTTCAACAATTTTAGATCATGAACTTTCTCCTCCATCCCCACCCCCTTTCCAATTTCCCCCTTTTTTTCCAATAATTTATATAGATTTTATCTTTTGCCACCTATTTCCATTATTTTTAAATGTTTTTCCATCCATTATTTTATCTCTACCTTTTAGCCTATTTCAATCCCTTCCCCCCGCCCCCACCAGGGCTATCTGTACCTTGCTCGTCCTGCTTTCTACCCTTAATCTCACCTATTCACACATTCCTTAGATAATATCACCACCTTCAACACTTCTTTGTCCTTTTGTCTATGACATCTTTTGTCTATCTCCACCTATCACTGGCCCTCTATCCAGCTCTACTTGTTGTCCCCCCCCTTAAACCAGCTTATATTTCACCTCTTTTCTATTTTTCCTTAGTTCTGTTGAAGAGTCATACAGACTCGAAACATTAACTGTGTTCCTCTCCGCAGATGCTGTCAGACCTGCTGAGTTTTCCCAGGTGTTTTTATTTTTGTTTTGGATTTCCAGCATCCGCAGTTTTTTTGCTTTTAACTTAAACATGCATTGAGTTGACACTGAGGCACATGCATGTATATCAAAAAATGTTTGGCATGATTCCCTTCTTTTGACCAAGTGGCTCATCTTCACAGCTCAGATGATTTTTTTCCACCAATTGCTGGCAGTTGTAGGATGCAGAAGGCTGGAAGAATCTGTGCAGCTCAGCCTTGGTGTGCAGGAAGTGATAAGTGAACTGCAGTCCTGGAGCTGTGGTTTCTGAATGCTGGACAGGATTTGGCTAGGGAGGTTATGTCTGTTCAGTCCCACTGATAGTCTGACAAGGCCAACATCAGTGCAGTGGTGTCCCCTGCCTCATGTTCCCGATCCAGTTCTGGCTTCAGCTGCTTGAGATATTTTAGCTGTAGCTTTCTGAAGCCATAGTCCCAGCCCTGGAACACTTGACTCCATGCTGTGGCTGAATCAAAAAGTTGAAAGATCTAGCGGATGTTCTGGAATTCGGAACAACTAACAGAGTGTAACAGCATCCTCAGCGTGATTGCTGGTCATGTGCAGTTTGGTGCCTTTTGACTTTCAAACTGGACAGAGTCGGCAAAATATAGATTTTGATCATATTATCACTGGTTCTGGAAGAAGATATGAAGGGGCTGGGAAATGACAGTATGGAGGAGTGCAGGAATCGAAGATTATTGCCAACTCAAGGAAGAACATTTAAACAGGATTCAAAGCAGCATCACTTAAAAATTGTTATTTAAATCACCAAAAAATATATTTCCTGTGACGCTGATGATGCAAAAGAGGGAGTGAATGTTTGTGGATGTGGTGCCAATCAAGCAGGCTGCTTTGTCCTGGACGGTGTCAAGCTTCTTAAATGTTGTGGGAGCTGCACTCATCCAGGCAAGTGAGGAGTATTCCATCACACTCCTGACTTGTGCCTTGTAGATGATGGACAGGTTTTGGGGAGTCAGGAGGTGAGTTACTAGTCACAGGATTCCTAGCCTCTGACCTCCCCTTGTAGCCACAGTATTTATATGGCTAGTCAAGTTCAGTTTCTGATCAATGGTAACACCCAGGATGTTGAAAGTGGGGGATTCAGTGATGGTAATGCCATTGAACATCAAGGGGGTGATGGTTGGATTCTCTCTTGTTGGAGAAGGTCATTGACTGGCACTTGTGTTGTGCAAATGTTGCTTGCCACTTGTCAGCCCAAGCCTGGATATTGTCCAGGTCTTGCTGTATTTGGACATGGACTGCTTCAGTATCTGAGGAGTTGCGAATGGTGCTGAACATTGTGCAATCATCAGCGAACATCCGCACTTTTGACCTTATGATGGAAGGAAGATCATTGATGAAGCAGCTAAAGATGTTTGGGCCTAGGACACTTTCCTGAGGAACTCCTGCAATGATCTCAAGGAGTTGAGATGACTGACCTCCAACAACCCCAACCATCTTCCTTTATGCTAGGTTTGACTCCAACCAGCTGAGAGTTTTCCTCCTGATTCCAATTGACTCCAGTTTTGCTAGAGCTCCTTGGTTCCACACTCAGTCAAATGCTGCCTTGATGTCAAGGGCAGTCACTCTCACTTCATCTCAGGAGTTCAGCTCTTTTGTCCATGTTTGAACCAAGGCTAGAATGAGGTCAGGAGCTGAGTGGCCCTGGCAGAACCCAAACTGGGCATCAGTGAGCAGCTTATTGTTAAGCAAGTGCTGCTTGATAGCACTGTTGATGACCCCCTTCCATTACTTTACTGATGATGGAGAGTGGACTGATGGGGTGGTAGTTGGCAAGGTTGAAATTTTCCTACTGTTTTGTGTATAGGACATACCTGGCCAATTTTCCACATAGCTGGGTAGATGCCAGTGTTGTAGCTGTAGTGGAACAGCTTGGCTAGGGGTGCGGCAAGTTTTGGAGCACAAGTCTTCAGTACTATTGATAGAATGTTGTCAGAGCCCATAGCCTTTGCAATATCCAGTGCCTTCTCTTGTTTCTTAATATCACGTGGAGTGAACCAACTTTGGAGAATTGATTTAATATTTAATGTGAGGACATTTCTTGGTTAAAAATCAATAAAAAGTACTTTGAAAATATTTAAGAAAAAATTCACTACCTAACATGGGACTTGAAACAATGGCTCTGGGATTAAGCGTCCTATTAGCTACCAAGTGAGCTACCCAGGTTGTGTACAAAGTCCCTATGCAAAGACTGAATATATATGGAAACACATTCACTTTTTATGGTTTCAAGCCCCTGGAGCCCCTGCCTTGCATTAGAAGAACCTACTGAGACTTGATTCAGTTTAGGGTTGTTTCTGTGTTGCAGAATCTCTGCCTCAGATCACATCCAGCCTGAGCTATTTTACCTCATTAATGTTGTTAATACAAATTCTACCGCAAATTTCTCTCCCTTAATATCACAGACTTCTTAGGGAATCTGCCCACCTGGATATCGAGTCTGTACTAAAAATATCCTTCAGACCTATCCTTTATGCCTTTCTGATACCTATCAAGCAACTTTCCTTCCTCAGTTAATATTGTATGCTTTCTCTTTCATCTTCTGAACTTCCAGAGATATTCCACCGTCTACACCCAATGACTGAACACAGTGCTCATCAAATGGAGTAAAGTTATGCCCATTTAGATCTCTACAGCTTCCAAATTGGAAGCTTCTTTTCACTAATGCATTTGAGTTCATGTGTTTTTTTAAAGTTTTTTGGAAAGCTGCCTTAATCCTCAGATTACAGTCAGTTACTGAGTTTTAGGCTAGCATTATAGATCAACCCTATTTGCTCTGCTTTCAGTTTCTTCCCAAGAGAGCCTTTGTTTCTTTTTAAATTTAAGGTTGAGGGATTAATATTCTTTCATTTTAATCTCCACCTCAAAGCAAGACATCACTGCGAGCCCCTTTTTTCTGGCTGCCCCAACAAATATATACATTTCGCATCAATAACATACCATTTCTGTAAATGATAATTTGTTTTTAAATGAAGAGAAACAAAAGCCATTAAGCCAATAGTGTATAGCTAAATGGATGATGGGACAGATTCTGCATTGTTACAACTGAATAAACAGTGAATGAGTTGAAACATATTCCCTTATTCTTTGGTTGTAACCCTGGGCTTCCTTTAATCATAAGGCTACAAGTGGATGCATCCCTTAAATTTACGACACATTACTAATTGGACAAAATGCCCAACGCTGAGGTACTTCAAAGAGCAGAAATGTCTGGAATTGAAGCACTCATTATCAGAGCTCAGCTGAGATGGAGTGGATATGTAGTACTGATAAAATCCCTAAGACGGTCATGTATTGACAACTTAAACTTAGTCGCTGCCTATGAGGTAGACTGAAATTAAGGTTCAAGAACTTCTTGAAGGCAAATCTTAGTGGTGGCAAGTCCACCATGAATTGGGAGAAAAATGGACAAGAACGAACTACTCGGGGGGTGATCTCAAGTAGTGGTGTTGCCTCTTTTGAACAGCAAAGAATACAGGCAGTTAAGGGCAAAAGACAAGCTGGAAATACGGGCAGTCACAACAAACTCAGACAATTCATCCTTGACTGCTCTGTGGAAAGTCATTCATGTCTGCAATCAGGCTTCACAGCCACATTAGAACCCACAACAGATGATTCTAAGCACACAAGAAACAGCCATCTTCAATAACGAAGGGAAATCGACAATGACTAATTGGATTTGACAGCATCTTGAGGTTTAACTTTCAGCAAATCTGTCCAATCTTTTAATGCTTAAAACTCATCTTTCCTCTTAAAACCCTCTCCTCTTAAAGATAGTGAGGCATTTTCCAGATACACTGTAACCTCCCAACCATCTCCAACCGGTCTGATCAGGTTCTTTGTTTCCTTTATTTATGACATTGTATAGCCAAATATTGTACTGGTGCTCTGTTGTGTGCTTCACTCAGAATTAAGGCAACATTGATACGGTAATGATTAGCCTGTTCCTTACAAATTTTGAACTTCTTCCACGGAACAAGGGAAATGGAAAGGGCAAGAATCAGCAAGAACTATTGGTCATAAAAACCTATTGTTACCTCTGAAAAGAAAATTTACCTCTGATAAAAGTTCAGAAGTTCGCTTTATTTTATTTTCAGGTTTTTATTACATTTAAGAATGCAGTCAGCATAAATACTTCAGTCTTTCCAAAGACTGTTGGCTAGATTTACAAACTAGTCTTCAGCCAATTTGATTCACTCCACGTGATATCAGGGCTGGAATCTTATGCTGCTACCGGCAGCAGGAAATGAGGTGGGCAGACGCACTTAATTGTGTGGGAGGTGAAATGCTAGGTTCCATAGCAGGATGAAATTAGGGCGTTACAGTTGCGGCAGATTGAAGACGGATTGAGCTTCCAATTGCAAATGGCAGGAACCTATTTTTAATGCATTTGCATGTCATGCATTCTTGTTAAAACACAATTTTACCAGATTAAATGGTACTGCTGTAATTAACTCTGCAGCAAACAAGAAATACGTGCCTTCAAATTCATGACTGGTTAAATGTGGCATGCAGTAGGTGAGATAGTCTGCCTGGTAGATTTGGGTTGACTAGGAGCTGCTTTTCTTTCATGAGGTACTTTCAACAGTGCAGCACTCCCTTACTGGAATGTCAGCCTAGATTTTTGAGCTTGAGTCCTGGAGTAGGACTTGAACCCACAACCTTCTGTCTCAGAAGTGAAAGTGCTCCCCACTGACTCACAGCTGACAAGTCGGTGGCTGGATATTCTGCAGCAAGTGACTCACCACCTGACTCCTCAGAGCCTTTCCAGCATCTACAAGGCACAAGTCAGAAGTATGATGAAATTCTTTCCACTTGCCTGGATGAGTACAGCTCCAACAACAATCAAGAAGCCTGACACGATCCAGGACAAAGCAGCTCGCTTAATTGGTGCTCCATCCACCACGTTAAACATTGATTCCATCCATTCTACCATGGTTGTAATATGCATCATCTACATGATGCACTGTAGCAACACCCCAAGGATTCTTAGACAGCAGCTCCCAGATTTACAACCTCTACCACCTAAGACGACCTTGGGGGTGCAGACACATTGGAACACCACCTCCAAATACCCCTTCAAGCACACACTTTCCTGACTTAGAAATGTATTTCAGTTCCTTTAACGTGGCTGGGTCAAAATCTTTGAACCCTCTCCCTAACAATTCTGTGTTGCACCTTCACCACAGGGGCTGCAGCAGTTCAAGAAGACAGCTCACCACCACCTTCTTGAGGGCATTTAGGGATGGGCAATGAATGCTGGTCTTGCTCATGATGCCCACATTCCATAAATGAATAGAAAAATATGTGCAGAGATCTCCCTTGATGTTGCTCGTAGTGAAATTTATAACCATAGTATTATGTCAGATAATTCACATGTATAAAGGGAAGACTTTAACTTCTTGAAATGTTATAGTCGGCTATAGTTAAAACTTGTGCTCTGTGCAATGATACAATATTGGCATTTCAGGCAGATAGTTAGATACTTCCCATAAACCCAGACCTAGAAGGAGTCACAAGGCTACTGCCCATCCCAGGACCTTAGAAAAGGCAAGAATGAACATAATGGACCTTTCACTCTAGTCAGGACGCTTGATGTATCCAACCCAGCTGAACCTTGGGAGCTTATGTTGTTATCTTGATCATCCCAGACAGCATGGTTTTTGCATTTAGTGCACAACCATTCATTGTGCCAGCATATTCTCCTGGATATTCCATGGACAAAATGCTACCATGAATTTGTAAAATACATGCATGGTATCTCTTAAAAGAATTGTCATTTAACTAAAAGCATGTTATTTGAAACCAGCAGGACCATGAAGCAGAAATGTAGTTTTCAGAAGGGGTTCTTGGAGACAAATATGCAGCAGAAGCAGAAAAATAAAACTGCATGCAGCAATGAAAAGCAATCTTTTTCAAGCAAAACAGCAAAGCCACTCCCTAGAATTCCTGTTATAGACACTTTTGCTCTGCAAATGTGCTTAACAGCCCATAGGGACATAGCTTCCTCATGTTTTGTACATAGCCTATTGTTTCCTCTACAGATATTAGCTTTCAATCTCATCATTACTGCATTCTGCAGCTCTATAAAACTCAGGTGTTCAACTCAATTAGCAGCTTTCACTTTTCAAACATAGACTTAAACTGTAATTGAAGTAAGCAACCCCATGTCAGCCATGGGCTTCCATTCACCTAGCCAAACCATGCTGGAACTAGGTGCCAAGAAACTGCCAGCTGATATGAGGGAAATTGATTAATGGCTCTGTAAAGCCTTTGGAAAATTTATTGCCTGTTCTGAGGAAGGCAGCTGAGAGAGAACAAAAACATCTTGGGCTAAAATGCAAATTAAAATTTTATTTTTAAGATGACCCATGTGAGGATGTATTCCCCTCTCTAAAGAAATGGGTAAAGGGACAATCATGTTTTTACATTTCTGCATGTGTTTTTTAACTTCTGTAGCCAGTTATGTTACATTCAGGAAATTACTATTCACAACGGATCATATGGCTTTCGTTTATCATAAGTTACTGATAAAGCAGAATGTGAGGAATGTAATGCTTCATGGCCAGCAAACTTTCCTATCTTGGTGTTATGTGATTGGAACATCCTACTTTCAGACTGGATATAATCTGGATATAAACATGTGTTGCTTATTGCTTGTTGCAAAACAGTCAATGTTTTGTTTAGTCTAAGAACTATTGTGCTCAGTTCTGGGTACCTCACTTTCAGAAGGATGTCAATACCTTGGAAAGGGTGAATGGGAGATTTATTAGAATGATATTGGGATGAGAGACTAGAGAAGGTGAGATTTTCACTACAGCAGAGAAGGTTAAGAGAAGATTTGATAGAGGTATTCAAAATTAGAGGGGTCTTGACACAGCAGATAGGAAGTGTTATGACGTGGCAGATGATGTGTGCCAGGCGGACCAAATCCACCAAGGCAATCTTGGTTGCTCTATTACAATGGTTTTGCAATTTGTATTTGTTACAAGCAGATGTGTGCACTGAATTCAGAAGTAAGGAGTCCACCAAGATTTTAAGAGAATTTAAAAATTAAATTAAAATATTTTTTAACAAAATAAAAGATTTCAAGCACATATGTAAGACCACAATTACTACTACAACAACTCCTAAAATTCCTAATTAATCTGACTCCCAGTTACACCCCCCCTCTAAGGCAACAGTCCAAAATAGATTTTAGATTTAAAAAAAACTAGCAAGTTAACACAGTACCCACTTGACAATATAATTCCAAATGGCTTTCTCCAACTTCAGTTATTGGACACAGCTGACTTATGCACAAATGGTTGGAGGCTTCTTGAAGGCTGTTTCACACACTCCTGTTAGATGTTACATGGCCCTCTTCCCACATAGTCTTTCACTCTTCTTTATATATGTTTCTCTCACTTTAATATGTAAATTATATTGTTCCATATGTCTTTGGAACGGTACCTTTCCCATAATATAAATAATTTCATGTTGCTAATATTGTCAGTAACCTTTGGGAAAAATAAACACACCCCATAGCCTTGCTTATCTGGCTAGTTGTAAACTGACTAACATCAGTCTGAAATCCAAACAATCACTTCACTTACCTAAAAATGCAAATTCACTTCACACCTTACATGCTCAGCCAGCATCCATGTTTACTTATTAGCATTTCAAACACATTTCTATACCAAGCTTCTTTTGATAATTACAAGCTTGCAGTCTACCTAACTCCAAATGTAATTAAGTCACACAGACAGAACCAACTATACTCAAACCCGTAAATCTACTCTACAATAAACCGAAAATATTATAAAAATTATTATACTTTCATAACAGAAAAAACTATTTCCACTGCAGGAATGTTGATAACCAGAGGTCACAAATTTATGAAAATTTGCAAAAGAACCTGAGGGAGATTTTTTTATTATTATCGTGCAGTGAGTTGTTATGATCTGGAATACACTACCTGAAAGGGTGGCGGAAGTAGAGTCAACACAACTTGCAAAAGGCAATTGGATAAATACTTGAAAAGGTAAACAAATTGTATGGCAGGGGAGTGGGATTAATTGGATGGCTCTTTCAAAGAGGAAGCAGATAGGCAGAATGACCCCATTCTTTGACATATGATTCTGGAGTTTAGAAGATTCTGGAGGGACTTGACAAGACAAAACCAGAAGTTATTTCTACTGGCTGGGGAATCTAGAACAGAGGGGCACAGTCTCAGGGTGAGGGACTAATCATTTAGGAGATGTGGAGAAATTTCTTCACTCAAGGGGTTGCGAATCTTTGGAATTATCTACCCCAGAGGGTTGTTGTTGAATATACATAAGGATGAGATAGTCAGATTGTTGGTCTCAGGGAATCAAGGGATATGGGAAGTAGATGGGAAAGTGGAGTTGAGGCTGAAGATCAGCCCTGATCATATTGAATAGTGGAGCAGGCATGAGGAGCTGTATGGTCTTCTCCTGTTCCAATTTCTTGTGCTATAGAGAAATGAATCCATGGTTTTTAGGCCTTGTGGCTTCGTGGCATTGGCAGCATATCTAATTGTCTTATGAGTTGGAATCCTGTGATTAGCCACTGTGAAAATATGCCTGCATTGTTGTGATGAAGAAAACTGGGCCCATTTTTATTTTCCTTTTACAATTAGGGATCAAAGCCAATAAGCGCTTTCACTGTTCCCTACCTTCTGTTAGCTTATTAAGGAGTAGGAAAGTTGAGATCGTCAACTGCACTTCCTCCTTGGCTACAAGAAGTTCGATAGAAAATGAGGAGTGCGTTACAGCTTTAAATTTGTCATAACAATTTTCCTCATTACCTAGGCAGCCGGAGAGTCCAAAGGGTGACCAGTGGTGGAGTGGAAAACAAGGCTACTTCCTATTGGCTCTTTGATGGCTACCAGTGGAAAACCAATTAAGCAAAACAGAACTGCCTTTGGAAGTTACACATTTTTTCTTCAGTGTTGACCTTTATGTCAATATAACTGAGATTTCCTATTTATAATTTTGAAAAAAGCTATTCAGCCTGCTACATTTTAGACATGCTTTTTCAGCTTTCCTAGGCTGATTCCCTTTTAGATAATGCATTTTTGCTAGGAGGTGATGCATTATTCATAAACTATTGATGTGTTAATATATGACTAATATCATCTTGACACGTAAACACCAGCAGAATGATCATCCTCTTGTGAAATGCTGGGTTCGGTTGAAAACAGCTATGCTCGATTAATCCTATTGACCCCACAAGTATATTTGTAAAACATAACGTCTCCTTGATAATTGGAAGGAAGGAAAAATACGTGGGGATTTTTTTTGACCAAATTTGACTTTCTTTTACGTGTAAAGATGGATGTTATTTTTAAAATATTTTTAGGAATATGATGGTATTCTGTAAAGAAGGCTGTATGTGTGTATGTGTGTGTCCATAATTAATTAAACTGGGGGAAGGTCAGTAAAGATAGCTTGTCTATGGGAGCTGAGAGATGAAAGGGAAAGGTGCTAGATGCATGCATTTGTAATGAGAGGCTCTGCTGAAGTAGATTTACAAGTAAATAGGTTGGGTTTTTAAATTTGCATTAGGTGATAGGTAGGGACTTGACTTTTCAGCTGTTAAATTTCAAAGGGGAGTTTAAAAGTGACGAGATCTGTGCAACTTACAGAAGTTTCAGAAGTAAACGAGGTTATTACATTTTATTTGACCCAAAAGTGGAGGCAATTGGAAAATATGAAAGATTTTTATATTTGGAAAAGTTGAGTTAAAAGAGTTGTTTGAGAACAATGGAATCTAAGATGAAAGGGAAAAAAGATATTTAAGGAAAGATGTTTAGTTGAGTTGTGGTGGCTGTCTGGGGGAGATGACCTGAGACCAGCTCTGTGCTGAGAAAAGGTGTGAAATCTTAAACAGCCAACCAGTGGGGCTAGAAAAGTCTTTGTCTTAGAAAGTTGTTTGCTTTCTGAGCTTTCTTGGATTTCCACAACAGAGTGGAAGAGATTGAGAGGTCGTGTGGTATACCTTTATTAATGTGACAGCAGTTTTTGCCTTGGGTAATAGTACTGGATTTTTTATGGGAGCTATTGCCTGTTAGTTTACTTATGTGTTCTGACCAAGTGGGTTTTTGGGGGGATGTTTTGTAAGACTCTTTTAACTGTAACTTTAACCTTCTTTCCTTAAGTTTTTTTCATCTTGTTAATAAGTATTTTAATTTTTAAATCCTAAAAATGTTACTGGGATTCTATGCTTCTGGGATCAGTAGTTTTTTCCCCTCGTTTTCAAAATACAAAACAAAGTTATGATCAGTAAGACAAGTGCTCGCTCAGCAAATAACATCGGCTCTGGCCGTAAAACACAATCCATTTGATTCCTTTCATAAATAGGATAGTAGAAAATGTCTATCTTTTAAGAACAAATTCTGTACTTGCACATTGACTGCTGCTGGTACCGATGTACAGCTGTGGGTTGGGGCCACTTCATTTCAGGCTGTATCTTCAGTACAACTGAACATTGGTGTCTTTGTTGTGTTGGGAGTGCCAAAACTATTAGATGTTCAAGATACATTTTAAATAATGAAAACTTGTGTTAAATAGAATAATCTGGCGTTACTTCTATTCAGAATGTATTTAGGTTTAGAGAAATATTTCACAGCCATAAAATGATGCCACACTGTTCCCTGGGCAATATGCTTGGGAATTGGAGGGGGAAGCATTAGAAAGCTAACAAAAGTAAATGATTCAGTTTCAGAAGGATGAGATGTATTGCAAATTTTTAATATGTATTAGGCTCCTTAGGCAGCACCTTACAAACTCACGACCACTACCATCTAGAAGGAGAAGGGCAGCAGATACATGGGAGCACCACCACGTGGAAGTTCCCCTCCAAGCCGCTTACCATCCTGACTTGGAAATATATCGCCGTTCCTTCATTGTCTGTGGGTCAAAATCCTGGAACTCCCTCCTTAACAGGACTGTGGGTGTACCTACACCACATGGACTGCAGCAGTTCAAGAGGGCAGCTCACCACCACCTTCTCAAGGGAAATTAGGGTTGGGCAATAAACACTGGCCTAGCCAGCAAAATGTTTTGAAGAATGAGATGTGTTTACAGAATCATAAAGGTTACAGCACAGAAGGAGGCCTTTCAGCCTGTCAAGGCAATGCTGGCTCTCTGCAAGAACAATTTAACTAGTCCCATTCCCCCATAGAATCATAGAAAGTAATTTACAGTAATATTAATCACAGAATGTTACAGAGGAGGTGACTTAGCCCAGCATGCTTTGCTGTTGCTATTAATATTTGTGAAGGAGTAGATACATTGCAGTGATGTAACTCATCACATTTCTCAGAAGTGATTTGCTTACCTTAAGGTCTTTTTTCAGATTTAATCATGCAAGTTGGGACTAATGCATTCATACTGAAAAAGAGAGACAAAGAAAGCATTGGGTCAATTTCTGATTTGCTTCCTCGTGAACTTGGTTCAAATTGTTATCTTGCTTGGCAGCTAGTTTAACCCGTCACACAACACCTCTGGGAGTGGAAGCAGTCAGATTTAATTTTTAAAAATTTATTCATGGGATGTGGGCTTTGCTGGCTGGGCCAGCATTTATTGCCCATCCCTAGTTGCCCGTGGGAAGGTGGTGGTGAGCATTTATTTTTTTAGAAACTTATGAAATAAACCCCCTATTAGAGCCAGTGAATGTCAGCAGCTGCTCTTCATGTTGTGTATAATCCAAAGAAAACCCCTGACAACTTGAATATTCAGTTGCAAGAGGCCAGAAGAATGAGATGTTCAGCCATATAGTGCAGCTAAAGAGGAGTTTTTGACCTACAATTAATACCCGTGTGAAATGAGTAATAGGAGTTTTGATTTCTGAAAATACAGGGTGAGTGGGAGTTCAGGCTAACACTGAATACAATTTTATGTTAGACAAAGGGATAGCAGTGCTGGGAATCCTCCTAATGTGTGCAAAATGTGATAACTGGGCCATCATGGCCCCTTTTTTGACTGCTGTACTGCTTATATTGTCAGACTGCTCAACATTCAAGCTATGTTGAGCTACAGTTTCCTTCAGTTAAACATTGGGTATACTATATCATCTTCTGGCCCAGTCATAATATCATTTGTCACTGATACCATCCCCAACACTGGCCACAATCTCACATTGATGACCTGTTCAGCCCTGAGCTGAGATTCTAACCCGCAAACGCTCTGCATCATAAAGATGATCTACTTCCATTTCTGTAACAATACTTGCCTCAGCCCATCTGGTATTGAAACCCTAAACCATGCCTTTGTCACCTCCAGATTTGGTCTTTTCCAGTTTTCTCCTTGCTGGCCTGCTATTGTCTTACCTCTGCAAGTTTCAACTCATACAAAACTCTGCTGTTCAGATCCTATCCAGCACCAAATTCTGCTTGTGAATCACCCCTGTGCTCGCTGACCTACATTGGCTCCCAGTCCACACATGCCTCAAATTTAAAATTCTCATCCTTCTGTTTAAATCATTGTTCTTAAATACCCTTCCCAGACTCACCACTTTGGCCAAGCTTTTGGTCACCTTTCCTCACATCTCCCTTGGTTTGGTGTTTATTTTTTTCCTTATGCCTCTATGAAGTGGCTTGTGACTTTTTTTACATAAATGCAAATTTTTGAACTGTTCGTAGGTTTGTTCTCCTACAATTGAGGTAAATTATCTTAGATTCATACTACACCCATGTTAGACCTATGGCACAGATTTTTCTACTTTTTGTTAATAAATTTCCTGGTTTTCCGTACTTTTGTTTAAATCAAAAGTTATAATTATTCTATGTTAGGTGGAATCTTCTTTCTCCCAGCAGATATGGCTGCTGGTGATGGTGTTATGAATCATGATGCTTAGAACATCAAGACTGCGTGGGACAGGGTCTGTGAATCAGCTAGTCTTTTCTGTCCCATTACTTTCATGTGTTTATATCACTGAAAAGAGTGTAATTAGACTGCACCGTGCTGTGCTTCTGCGTACAAGACTTCTTCAAACTACCTTCAAAAGATGTGTGCACATATGCATCTACATGCACATTATAATTTTCTATTAACTTTGTGAGCATTTCTTAGGTGCTTTTACACTTAGTCCTGTAATTCAAATCCCAGAGACATTTAACAGTTGGCTACCCGGGTTTACGTTTATAAGATTGGCTCCCTTATCCCATGTTTTTGTCAATGCAAGGACTGGTGCACAGAACTTGCTGTCGCATAGTCAGCGTAATAGCAGTAAATAAAAATGCTCATCTAATATGTGCAGTGGACCTTTTGTGAGCTATTGGTGCAGTTGTTTAGTGGTTCTGCAGCCTTCCTTTGAGATGCTCTGTGAAGGAGATCCAAATTTTAAGAATACGTTAATGCATTTTAATCTTGTATCCATTTTGTAATATTTAGTAAATAGCGCAAAGATCAACAACCGAAATTGGAGTTTGTTTTTTGTGGCCTTTGAACATTTGTCTCTCTTACAATCTTGAATATTTTCCATCAGATTTGATGTTTGCCAATTTTTAAAGGAAATGCTAATGCCCAAACTATTTTATAGTAGTTATCTAGGAGCCTTGAAATTAACTTCATGATTATGTTTACTAGGTTTTTTTTAACATCACAGCAAGAATGATTAGTTGTTCCCTTAAGAAATCCTCACGTTAAAAGAGACCTGATCTTTGACTAACCTTTAAATAACCCTTTTCGGGAAACTTTATCTTATCGGAAATACTACCTATTTTTAAACAAAGGAATTTTTTAATTAATCTAAGCCAAAGATCATAGCTTTCATACAGATCAGTTCAAAATGGAAATCTAATCTCTGCTCAGGAATTGAATTAGCCCATTATCTAACTGCTTGCTCCAGACTGGAAAAGTATAACGGCCAAGTACGGACTTACTACTGAAAGATAAATTCAACCTTGAAGGGACATGCACCTGCATTTAATGTGTTTTCTTGGCCTTTTAAAAGGTCTCCAGTGACCTACTGCAAGAAGCACAATGGAGATTTGATTGTAAAATAGTGTATCAGTATTCACTTTTATGCAGATGCATAATCTTTTTTAATATAAAAGCAGAAATAATCAATTGCTTAGTGTGGATTTTTCTGATCTCAGCCAAAATAGACAAATGCATTTCAAGTTATGAAGTTGCCAAACAAAACACCCATGAGTGACCTGAGCTTCTGTCAACATAATAACTTTGACCAGAGACTTATGCAAAAGCAAAATACTGTGAATACTGGAAGTCTGAAATTAAAACAGAAAATGCTGCAACTACTCAACAGATCAGGCAGTTACCGTGGAGAGAGAAACGGTTAAGATTTCAGGTTGATGGCCTTTTATCAGAACTGGAAAAATTGAAGAAGTGAAATGGGGGCAGGGTGGGAAAAAGAACAAAAGGGAAGATCTGTGATTGGGTGGAAGACAGAAGTGATTAAATGCCAAAAGGGTTACAGTCAGATAGGATGTCATTTGTGAGTTTGATAAGGGCCATTTTATTACTGTGGCAGAGATGGAAACCTGATTGGAAGCATTCAAACATGGAGTTAAGGGCAAGATGGGCATGGGTTTGGGAGGCTACAATGTGTTCAAAGACTAAAGAGAGGAAAAGGAGGTTGGAGACAGGGCAGTAGTTTGCAAAGGCTAAGGATTTTTTTTTGAGGAGAGGGTGATGATGGCAGATTCATAGGGGAGAGGACAGTACTTAAAGAGAAGGAACTGTTAACAATATTGGATAACATGGGAATCAAGAAGGGAAATGGATATTCAGCATTTGATGGGGTTAGGATCGGGAGTTGAGTCGCAAGAACAAGGTGAGTTTGGAGAGAGCATGAGGTAGAA
Organism: Carcharodon carcharias; assembly: GCF_017639515.1. Lineage (NCBI taxonomy): Eukaryota > Metazoa > Chordata > Chondrichthyes > Lamniformes > Lamnidae > Carcharodon > Carcharodon carcharias. The sequence continues at coordinate 109,277,297 of NC_054471.1, read as the reverse complement.
TAGGAGAACTAGAGAAAGATATGAATACAGGGCTAGGGCAGTGGGGAACCTTAGTGGAAGCTTGGCCCATTGGACTGGGTGAAGGGAGGGATGGTCTCAATCTTGGTGATAAAGAAGGGTGATAAATGTTTAAACATGGGCTAAAGGTTAAGACGAAATTATAAACTAGTAGTTTTAATTTAGTTGTGGGTAAACTTTTGAATTTGTAAGGTGAAATTAATAATGAATTGAAAAAACATGGGATGATATCAGACAGCAGAATTTATATAGGATAAGATATGCTTGTTTAATTGAATTAACATTAAGGAAATCCCAGTGAGAAGAGAAAACTTGGGCTATTATCGAGTTATTGAAATTAATACGACTTGGAAGTAGAGAATTAATCAGAACTATTTGATATGGTATTAGAAAGGAGAAGGACTCGAGTATAAACTGCCAAGAGGTAGTTTCATGTTTCTGGCTTGTTTTGTATTTGTGCATACATGCACAAATACAAAATATTGTGTGTATTATTTATCAGCATTTTCTTTCTATCAAAAATTTTTAACACCTGCAACCACTTCTTGTCACTTTCCATTCTAAATTCCTATGCTCACATTTCTAATAGAAACTGTGTATATAAACATATCTTGCTGTAATTATCCTTCTTACCTATGTTATCATGGTACCAAATTGCCTCAGTTTTGTGTCTCCCAACATCTCGGCCTGTACTAGAGAGAAACTCCAATGCTGTACCATCTCTACTTCTTGTCTTCCCAAATCTATATAAGTTGTGATATTTAGCTATAAATCTATTTAATGTGCACTACTATTTCATTGAAAACTTCAGTGCTATTCCTGATCCAATGGGAAAACCCATTATACTACTTGTAGTACCAGACTTTATAATAGGGATTGAATTAATTTGCTCACCACAATCCAGTTATCCCCTGCTGTCTAACCCTGTTTCACCTGATGACAACACTTGGTCTGGACTCCCCATGTGTAACAACTAGTGATTGTGGTCAGCAGCCATGCTGGTGCAAATGGGCACTGCATGAAAGAAAAAGTAAGTGATTGTGAGAAATTCCTGTTTCTGCAGTTATAATGGAGACTGTGTAAACTCAACATACTGTATTTACATTTTCCCGCTAATAATGTTACATTTCCTTCACTGGGGAGGATTATTGTGTGACAAGTTTACATAGAAAATTTTCATTATACATTTAGACATAACAATGAAATGGTAACAATTATCAAGAAGTGCATGAAGATGTATTTTATTTAATATATAGTACGTATATAGAATAGACATATCCCTATCCTGGAAATTAAAGTACAGGGTATAGTGGATTGTGAAGAAGAGATCAGAAAATTGAAAATGAACATTGATTAAGTGAGTGGGCAGAACAACACAGTTACAATTTAATGTAAGGTTGGGAGTCTGGTTGAAATTGTGAAACACTGCCACAAGGCTACATGAACAAAGGGATTTGGGGTGCAGGTTCATAGATTATTAAAAGCTAGTTAACAGTTGAAAAGGCAATCAAATAGGCCATTGTTCTACTGGGCTTCATTACAAGAGATTTGGAAGATCTGTAATTATACAGGCCCCTAGTCAGAGATCATTTGAGATATTGTGTTCAATTTAGGCACCCTATTTTAGGATGGATCTTCTGGCCTTGGAGAGAATCCACAATGACTGATCAGGACAATACCTTAGTTGAAGGCACAGAGTAATGAGAGATTGACCTAGATGTGGGTTATTTCCCTGAAGATGAGATGAAAGGGTAATTTCATTGAGGTTTTGAATCAACAAAGGGAATTGATATGGTAGACAGGGAAGGATTCTACCATATCAGGGAAGGATTCTACTCTCTACTAGGGGAATTCTATGAGGATATAGCTATTGGATTCAATCAGAGTGGGTGAAAAGTGAATTCAGGAAAATCTTCTTGCACAGGATTTGTGAAAATCTGGGTAACACACACTGTGATTGCAATAGGGAATTGTCTTGACCAGTCAGAGTTGACCCTGTCTGGTTTGAATTTAAACAGAAGCTTGGCAGTTAACTGTTCCCTGGTGCATTCTCCATGGCAAGGGCTCTATCAGTCAGAGATCACTTGTCAACCAATCAGCATTCTCTTCTCCTGCAGTTTAAATTGTTGTTCCCTTTATAATTGGTATTCTTGCATCTGCCCTAATGAGTGCAAGATGAAAAGCTTCGACACAATGTCTTTTTTTCAGACTATAAAAATGACAGACAAAGTTATGACTGTAGCTGTATCTCTAACCTGTACCTGAAAGAGCAATTAGGCTCTGAATTCTCTTTACAGCCTTAAAGGAACACATTCCTATCTTTATAAATCATCCTACTGCAAGTGAAAGCTTTCTTAAATGCAGTCAGTCCTCGGCTGGAGTCTAAAACTGACAAACACAATGGCGGCAAAGTAATGGCACTTGCTATACATTACACTGACAGCTCCCCATAGAGTTTTTATGGGCTTTTGAGTGGTGGCTTACTGTTATGGGGTATCTAATCCAGTGTGACACCCTATTTAAATTATTTCTATGTTTGCTTCGTACAAACTTGCCAATGTCACACAGGACTGGTAAACCAACCGTAGATTTGGTTTATTTGAGGACGTAGTACAGGATTGCTCAGCAGACAGATTTATTATAAAGAATCAACAGATCGATAACAGAAAAGTACAGCTGCAATTCCTTCACACCACATGCTGCTAGCTAAACTTAAACAATGTCTACTGGTCACATGGTTTACATCCTGGTACTTATTAGCATATTCTCTCTCAAAGTGATATCACAACACCCAGTATAGATCTGTGACATGCATGAGCAGGACCAGCGACAGCTTACACAAATCAAATGAAGACTCCTCGCTGAGATCTTGAGATCTCACAAAGACTGCCTATTTCCACCAAAATAATATTGCCTGGATCTGCTCCTGCCTCAGCTTATCTGCTGTTGAAACTGTCTTTCATGTCTTTGTTTCCTTTAGACTTGACTATTTCAATGCACTTCTAGCCAGCTTGCCATTTTCAAGCCTTCATAAACTTGAGGTCATCCAAAACTCTGCTGTTATCCTAAATGGCACCAAGTCCTGTTCACCCATCGCCTTTTGTATCCACTGACCTATATAAGCTCTTGGTTAAGCAACTTTTTGATTTTAAAATTTGCATTCTGGTTTTCAAATCCCTCCATTGCTTCTCCCCTCCCTTTCTTTGTAACCTTCTCCAGCATGAGGAACCCTCTGTAATATCTGTACTCCACCAATTCTGGTCTCCTGTTCATCCAAATTTTAATTGGTCCACTATCGGCAGCTGGAATTCTTTCCCTAAGCTACACTGTCTCGCTACCTCTCTTTCGTCCTTTAAGATGCTTCTTAAAACCTACTTCTTTGACCAAGTTTTTGGTCATATACCTAATCTCATTATGTGGTTTGATGTCAGATTGTGTCTGATTAATGCTCCTGTGAAGTACCTTTGGGACATTTTATAATGTAAATGAACAATATAAATGCAGATTGCTGTTGTTTTGGCAGTTAACATGTTCTTAACCATTCACTTAAATCTGAATGCCTCGATACTAAATTTCTAACTTTTACTGCCTTGTTTAATGGGTAATTAACTAGTGGGTAAGTACAACATCTTCACACCCTTCATGAATTTCAATGGTGAGTCTGTCAACACGGTACTGTTGTAGTACAGCCTGTGAAAGAGCAGAGTAACACAGACCACACCTTCCAGGTTACTGTGCTTAACTGCACACATGCATACTCTGAAAGTTGCTGTTTAATTTACTCCATAATAATGCTGTTAGACTCACTTACTGTCAGTGTAAAATCTGGGGCAGTATCATGTACAAGGTGTTTTGCCTAAATAAGGACTATACTCATTGGCTTGAGGTCCTATTTTCTTAACAGTAGCTTTAAAGGGAACTAGATCGACCTAACCAGCTGAATGATATAATCTGTTTTACGTGGTGTGATCCTTCTATGCTTAAGTCATTCGTTTTTGGTGGCGGCTGTCCCTCTTGTTGAAGATGACGTCTATTCAGGGTTGGGAGTTTCTGCCATGGGTCTTCATGTGATTTAGCAGGCCGATTCTTGAACAAATATTTGGGCACATGGGGCAGTATGTCCCATGAGGTAGTGGGATCTGATGCGCAGGACACGCTTCTTTTATTTATTTCCGTGCTGCTGCTATGCCTCATCATTAACACATTGTGATACAAAGCATGATGTAGCTTGATGGACAAGTTGTTGTAATTTTGAACGATTGGCAGCAAACTCCTCCCGGTCATTAATGTCGATGTTGCTGTGCTTCAAGGAGAGCTTCAGAATGTTTCAATCTATGAGAATACATATCACACTTTGCAGATGCAAAACAGTTTTAAAACTGCTGGCTGAAACTGAGAGCATGTTCCAATCTTGCCTTGTCCCTGCTGCCATAGTTGATTTTTCTGCTGGAAAAAGGTGATTCTGGAAACAGCAGTTTAAATTTTAAAAAGCTTGCTATTACTAAGTAAAAAGACTTACTCTACCGACCAGTTGTATTTTGCAAGTATTCATTGAGGGGTTAAATAGTGCAGCCTTTCTTATAAATATACAGGAACGCTTGATCAGTTTACAGCTATCATCTGAACACTGTAATTTGATTGCTATCCGTGAGTGTATAAATATGCGTGCATGTTAGAAAGGTACTGATAACTGAATTAAAACTTTGTAAAAGTTCTGCTTTGTTTTGAGGCCAATAGCAGCTGTCATTGCACAGAGCAACTGAATGTACTCTCAATCATCAGGAAAACGAAGATATCACTGTTGATGACATCTTTCAAGTGGCACTTACTCACCAATAACTTGCTAACTGACACAAGACTTGGGTTCTGCTAGGACCACTCTGTGCCAGACCTCATTACAGTGTTGTTTCAAACATTGACCGAAGAGCTGCATTACAATGGTGAGGCGAGAGTGATTGCCATTGACATCGTGGCAGCATTTCACCAAGTGTGGCATCAAGGAGCATGAGTAAAATTGAATTCAATGGAATTCTGGGTGAAAACTCTCCATTGGCTGGAGTCATATCGAGTTTAAAGGAAGATGATTATGGTTCTTGGAGGCCATTCATCCAGCCCCAGAGCATTGCTTCAGGAGTTCCTCAGGACAGTGTCCAAGGCCCAACTAACTTCAGCTGCTTCATTAATGACCTTTCCTCCATCATAAAGTCAAAAATGGGGATGTTTGTTTATTATTGCACAGTGTTCAGTTCTAATCGCAACTCCTCAGATAATGAAGTAGTCTATGCCTGCAGCAGCAAGAACATACAGGCTTGGGATGATAAATGGCAATTAACATTCACAACACTCAAGCGCCAGATAATGACTATCTCCAACAAAAGAGAGCCTAACCACTTCCCCTTGACATCCGACACCATTGCTGAGTCCCCCACCTTCAACTTTCTGGGGGTTATCATTGACCAGACAGTTAACTGGACCAGCCACATAAAACTGTGGCTGCAACAGCAGGTCAGAGGCTGGGTATCCTGTGGCAACAATCTCACCTTTTAATTTCCTAAAGCACCTTCTACAAGGCACAAGTCAGGAAAGTGATGGAATTCTCTTCTGGATGAGCACAACTCCAAAAGCACTCAAAAAGCTAGGCAGTATCCAGGACAAAACAACCTGCTTTATTGGCCACCCCATCCACCACCTTAAACATTCTCTGCCTTCTTCGTGGTTGCACCATGGATGCAGTGAGTACCATCTATAGGATTCACTGTTGCTGGGTCAAAATCCTGGAACTCACTCCCTAATAGCACTGTGCATATACCTACACAAAATGCACTGCAGCAGTTCAAGAAAGCAGGTCACCAGCACCTTCTCAAGGGCAACCAGGGGGGATGGGCAATAAATGCTGGCCCAGTCAGCGAAGTCCACATCCCGTAAATGAATAAAAGAAACTTGCCAAGGCTTCTTTGATATCATCTTCCAAACCCATGATCTCTTCCACCGAGAAGAACAAGCACAGGGCACATTGGGAACACTGTTGCCGCAAGTTTCTGTCCAAGTCACACGCTATCCTAACATGGAAATATATTGCCAAATCTTCGTGGCTGGGTCAAAATTAAGGAACTCCCTCCTGAATGGTACTACGGATGTTCTGACACTTGCCTCCTTCTCAGGGGCATTTAGGAATGGGTAATAAATGCTGGCCTTGCCAGCAATGCAGACATCCCATGAACAAATAAGGGTACAGGCATTGATGAGAAATTTCCACTGTTTGGTGGAATTCTGACTGTTTAATTTTTCTTTCTGACCTCCACCTGGCCTTGGGGAGCTGTCACTCAACACCTCTCTGTTTAATCCAAAGCCAATCCGACTCGCTTTGTGATTGAGAGATGCAGGGGCCGTGTGCCTAGCAGCTGCTGCTCCCAAGTGCAGCCTGCAGAGTGCCTCCCATAGAACCATAGAAAAGTTACAGCACAGAAGGAGGCCATTTGGCCCATCTTGTCCATGCCAACCCGAGGACACCCAGGTGCCCTTTCCAATCCCACCTTCCTGCACCCGCCCCATAGCCCTGCAGTTTACAGCACTTAAGGTGCAGATCCAGGTACTTTTTAAAAGAATTTAGAGTTCTGTCTCTACCACCAACTTGGGCAGCGAATTCCAGACGCCCACTGCCCTCTGTATAAAAAAAGTTCTTCCTCATGTCCCCCCTACATCTTCTGTCACTTATCTTGAATCTATGTCCCCTGGTTCTAGAATTCTCCACCAAGGGAAACAATTTTATCCTGTCCACTCTATCTATTCCCCTCATAATTTTGTACACCTCAATCAAGTCACCTCTCAGCCTTCTTTGTTCTAAGGAAAATAACCCCAACCTAACCAATTTCTCCTCGTAGCTACACTTTTCTAACCCTGGCAACATTCTTGTAAACCTCCTCTGCACTCTTTCCAGAGCTATTACGTCCTTCCTGTAATGTGGTGACCAGAACTGCACACAATACTCCAGTTGTGGCCTCACCACCAACATTATATCCTTACTTTTATATTTTATACCTCTGCCAATGAAGGAGAACATTTCATATGCCTTCTTTACAATCTTGTCTACTTGAACTGCTGCCTTCAGCAGGGACCTGTGTTATTTGTATGCCAAGATTTCTCACTCCATCTACCCCTCTTAGTATATTCCCATTTATTGTGTAATCCCTGTAACTTTCACCTCCCTAAATGTATGACCTTACACTTCTCTATGTTAAAATCCATCTGCCATTTTACCGCCCACTCCACCAACCCATCTATATCGTTTTGGAAATTATGGCTATCCCCTACACTATCCATTACTCGGCCAATCTTTGTGTCATCTGCAAATTTCCCAATCGTGCCTCCCACGTTCACGTCCAAATTGTTAATATGTAACACAAACAGCAAGGGTCCCAACACCGAGCCCAGTGGAACACCACTTGAGACAACTTTACATTCGCAAGGGCATCCATCGACCATTACCCTTTGTTTCCTGTTACAAAGCCAACCTTTTATCCAGTTTGCCACATTCCCCTGAATCCCATGGGCTTTTACTTTCCTGACCAATGTGCCATGTGGGACCTTCTCAAATGCCTTGCTAAAATCCATGCACACAACATCCTCTGCACTACCTTCATCAACCTTTCTTGTCACTTCCTCAAAGAATTCAATCAAATTTGTGAGGCAAGACCTTCCTTTAACAAATCCATGCTGACCATCCCTGACTAGCCCATGCCTTTCCACATGACAGTTAATCCTATCTCTCAGGATTGACTCTACTAATTTGCTCACCACTGATGTAAGACTAACTGGCCTATAATTGTTTGGCATTTTCTTTGATCCCTTTTTAAACAATGGAACTACGTTTGCATTTCTCCAGTACTCTGGTACCTCCTCTGTATCTAGTGAAGATTGGAAAATCATCCTCAGTGCATCTGCTATCTCCTCCCTGACTTCCTTCAGCAGCCTCGGAAACAATCCATCTGGCCCTGGAGACTTATCAACTTTCGAGGATTTCAACCCTTCGAGTACTTCCTCTCTCTTTATGACTATCCCATCCAATATCTCGCAGTGTAGAGTCCCTGCAAAGGGTCGTGCTGCCACCTCCACTGTGGGGTTGCTGCCACTGGACAGGGGGTGGGGGAAATGGGGCTGAAGCCTCAGGGCTTGGCTCCAGGACCTAAGAGAGGATAGGGGCCAGGGTGGCAAGAGGGAGGAGAATGGAGCCAATGGGAGAGAGTGAGAGGAGTGGGTTGGGAGGGGGGGTGCAGGAGGGAGGAGCAGGGTGAAGTGGGAGTGGGGCTGAGGCCAGGGGTTTGGGCCCTGACGGCAGCTTCTCTCCCATGCCAATCAACGTTTTATAAAGGTTTAGGATTTGAGTCTAATTTATAAAATGTTTCCCTTTCATACATCATCGTTATTACTGCTTTTCTACTCCAGGTCCCCCACATCCGGGCAAGTTGGAGAAATCCAGGTAGTTGCAGGAGAGGGTGGAGAAGAAGGATGGGATGAACGAGTGGGGATGGATGAGGAGGGAGGGCATGAGTGAGTGAGTTGGGGACCAAGTGAGGAAGGAGGGCATGAGTGAGTGTACAGGCGGAGGCTGGTTGAAAAGAGGGATGTGTGTGGTGGTGGGTGAGAGGAGCTAATTACAGTGTGGGTGCATCAGTGAGGATGAGAGGGGGTTCACTGTCTTCTGCCTACATGGAATATGGAAAGTTTGGCTGAAACCTACACAAGTACATAAAATAAGAATATTTTTGCAAAATACCTTAAAAACATGGATTTTCATATTTATTATTTGTATGTTAATCTATAAATACGAAATGTTACTATGCAGCTTTATTTCTGTTGTTTTTATTGGTGTCTGGAGTTCACAATTTTCAAGAGGTTTTTAATATATATATGTTTGTTCATGGGAAGTGCGCATCACTAGCAAGACCAGTCTTTGTTGCATATTCCTAATTGCCCTTGATAAAGTGGTGGAGAGTTAAAATAGGATCGCATTAGAAAATAGTTTGCAAAGCATTGCCATTGTCCTTTGCTTTGCTTCACACGTGCATGATCCAGCAAAATCATTTTCAGTTGTTAGTATGGACTTTATCTTGTATTACATGCATTAACTGCATTGAATGTTGAAACGCTGAGGTCACTTTGGTAATTTGATAGAAATGCATCGGTCCAGTCTTGGCAGCACTGGAAAGTAAACAAAGGAAAAACTAATGTTTCTACCCACTTGAAGTTCAACAAGTCCACCCATTTGAAGTGGCCTAGAAGTATTTACATTTCACAACAAATAATAATTCCATTATTTCTTGTCACAAAAAATCTTTAGACCTTTTTGTCTGGCTACTTTCTCCTGGTACGGGCAAGGAGATTGGTAATGGTGGGGAGCGGAAGTTATTTTGCACTGTATTCAGCTCTGGTCAAGATCAAGAAGCCCAGTGAACTAATCTGGGCCAAGAAATAATATGAAGTTTGCTATACTCTGTCCTAACAATATACCTTGGCTGTAGGAGAGTGCAAGAGAGCATCCCTATTGTACCAATGTGACATTTCCATTCATTTGACTGGATTTAAACCTAAATGCCAGGGGTGGGAGGATCATGTTTTAACTCAATTCTTGTTTTCAGTTCTTTGGGACATTTTCTAGTAGTTTTTCTAGTCTTGAATTTAAGGCTCCAATTTATTGTAATTTCTGTTTTGTCAAATTTTGCTTTAAAGCAAAGTGTTTTTATAACTTTTAACATTAACTTGTAGCAGTCAGTAGGATTCGTCAATTAAATTTAATGATTCCCACCATGGGTGCCAGATCTCAGAATAGCTGATAAAGGAGAGCATCAAATCATTGATATGGTTTCAGCTCCTTACCTAAAAGGAGTTAACTTCTGGGAATGATCTTAGTGTGTAAGATGAATATTAAAGTACTTCAAATTTAAAGTTATGAATTTAAGAGTCTTTTAATGGAAAACATGTTCCTTTGTTACAAGCAACAAAGCAAATCCTATACTTGCAGGGTCAGGAAGTTAATGCGCATTGAAGTGAATTATCAGATGTACTGTCGTATGTTGTTGGTCCTATCAGATTTAGATTTGTCGATATTTAAAATTAATGAGAGACTTTGCAATTTAGCCAACGTTTAGTTACTGAATACTTAGAGAGAATTAGATACTTAACAAATCTTGATACTAAAACATGAGTATCCAATGCTTTGATTTTCCCATGGATAGCAATTTAACTTAAACAGCGCAATTTTCCTTCTCTTCTTCACCCTCTGTCTAAAACCAGATTTCAATGATAAAAACCAAATATTTAAAGCGGATACCTAATAACAGCAGTATAAAATACTTTGGTGGTCAATAGAGCTAGCTAACAATGATCCTTTATTGGAGGGGAGAACTACGACATTATAAAAAGTTGCTTTTAAAATTAGCCCAACATTTTGCTTGTGATTTATTTTCCTTCATCTATGGTTTCACTTAATTCTTGGCTCAACATAAAGTCTAGAATTTTCCCTGGGAAATTCCAAAACTGACTTTCTCGATCACAACAGCATATTTAGCCAAGGTACTGGTATCATTTGGCAGTACCTTTTATAGCAAACCTGCCTCTGGAACACCAGTATGAACCTGTAATTATCTGCATCCTTTATCTATTAGTCATTCACTGCCCTGATTCTAATTCTTTCTATATCGTTTTTGTCTTTGTTATATCATGCACTAAATTCCAGGTTTGGATGTGCATTTTCAGATGTGTGCTTCCGTTTCCTTATAATTTATTGGCATTGCTAATGCACAGCACAGTACCTATCCAAAAAAACTGAGATAATTAAAGCCTGTGGGTTGTTAGCGAAAGCTGTTAAGTGTATGCATGTAATAGGAATTTAGTCAAACTGCACTTGTATCATAGTTTATGATCAGTGAGTGAGCAGAAAAAGATAACTTCAGAATTGTATTGATTATGTTTCATTTGTTTCTGTTTTGTATACTTGAGGGTATGGTAGTTATGGTCCCGGACCAGCATCTGGAGGTTATAAATTTAAATCCCACAATGGCAATTTGGAAATTTGAATTAATTAAATCTTTTGATTTGTTGGCTAGCAGAAGATAAAGTGAACATGAAAGCTACTGCGTTGTCATTAAAACCTAATGGGATAATTCATGTCCTTCAAGGACAGGAATCTGCCAACCTTTACCCTGACTGGCCTACATGTGACTCTAGTCCCGCATGTGATTGACTCTTTACATTGGTATCCGTTTCACTGTCCTAATTGTAATTTTTCTTGAACAAGTTGACAAATTTTCCAGGTGTACAGTGAAAAATTAACATTCATTTGTGAAAGTATTTGTGATCATTTTTCTGAGCCTATGGTTTTCTAATACTACCTATTTGTGAATGGCTTGTCAAAAAAGGGTTCAAACTGGTAGACATCCTGACATGGTTAAAAGGGGAAGCAAGTCTAAGTGAAGTGCATTTTGTTTCAAAGTATTACTCCTTTTATTGAGATATATATTTGCTGGTTCGTTGTTTGACATTTATTGCTCTCATGAAGTCTCTTAGGTCGAGTCACACTACCTGCTGTAATGTCATTTGCAGGAGTGTTGCCACTCTAGTTTGTGGTAGGGATATGGTATAATGCTGGCCTGAGGTCCAGTAGCCTGTTTTCCTGGCATTGATAAGCTCTCGAGCGGTTCTTAATTTGCGGACCATCCACGGTGGCTTCATTCCAACCCACCCCCATTGGAAATGTGCCACATAACTGGCAGCTAAGGAGAGACAGAGAACCCATTTGCAAGACTCCTGTTTAGCAATAAGATTCATTTTTTAAAGACCTTAAAAGAAGTAACTGGCTGAAATATAATTTTCCTGCATGTACATAAAGGAAAAAATTTTGAACAAATTAAACAACCAAGGCACGCTCTCAGTGTGGAACAGGATTAGGACAAAGATCCAAGGTTCACAGATGGCAGAATTTGAGGAGCACCAAGATCTCAGATGGTTGCAGGTCTGGGGCAGGTTACAGAGATAGGGAGGAGTGAGGCCATGAAGGAATTTAAAAACACATGAATACAGAGGTAGTGGGTGAATGGGTCTTGATGTGGGTAACGGGTGAGTGGGAGTTGGTATGAGTTAGTATATTGAGTTTTGGATGAATTCAAGTTTATGTCAATAAAGGTTCAGAACTCAGTGCAGGACAGGACTAGGGTAAAGAATCAAGGCTAAATGTCCCGTCAAGCATAAGGGTTAAAGGGCAAAGGCTGTAACTGAAGCACAGAATAAATTGCATAAAAGATTAAATATAAGATTACCGAGAAATAAAGGGAACAGATTGGAGTTGGAGATCCAGCACTGAAAATAAAAGTGACAGTTTATTTTAAACATGATGGCTTAGAATGTGTAATTTCTGACCTCTGTAAAATGTTTGACACTAAACTCAAATAAGTGATTTGATTTCAAAATTTGTCATGTACAATTAACTTCATGCAGATTTTTTGTTGCTTTGCTGTTTTTCGCAACACACTGTAGCACATCTTATTTTTTGTGTGCGATTATTTCTCCTTAGATGCACATATTTGAATGAGCTGATCTTTGGTGCAGTTCTCTAATTAACTTGTTCAAGTTGCAATGTATTTCTCTTGGGTCAAAAGAACTGGAGTAGAAAAAAATCACATATGAAATGATGTACAATTGGGCTGAATTTCAAAAGTGAGACAAAAATAATCAAAATTTCATATAGAAAAAGGAAAGAACAACAAAAAAATCAGGACTAGGCTGGAAAAGAATCACAGGACATTTCAAAACATTGGAAAGTCCTCCAAGAGTTCAAAAACCTGAATTTCTTTGAGAGGTCCTGCCTCAGATACCTCGCTACCTCTCCTCTCCCCGACCCCTGGAAATAAACTTCATTCAAATTCACATATACTACTGGAAATTATTTGCAATTACAAATATTTCTAAATTAATTGCTACTAAAATTCCACTTTTGTGTACTTGATTTTTTTCATGTAATAGAACCATTAGAATATTAGATATAGCTGTAGCTTAAGTTGTGACCAGTTCCTGTCCCACTGAACCGGCATTATAAATTATGCTTTTTGCATGCCACAAATGTGGTCATCTGGCTTCAGTTTTTACAGAAAGTAAATGGAATTTCAGAATGTGATCCCAAAACTCTAAAATTCTTAAAATACATTGTAATAAGGAATCACCTTGGAGAAATTGCTTTGATCATGAGCATTTATTCAGGGCTGTTTTTTAATTTGTTGTTTGAATTGCCAATTTTATTTTGAAGCTTTGTAATTGGTACCTATGAATAGTAATTGGTGTTTACTACTCACTGCCTGACTTATAAAAGATCATTGAATCATTCTACTTTCTAAAGTCCTGGTTTGGTTTTAAGGTGTAGTGCTTCAGAAATAATGACATTCCTTTGTGAAAAATGTCACATGCCCATATGTGGATTTCAGTATTCTTTGCTTTGATTTGCAGGATTACAGGAATATGTGGAAGCTATTTCATTCCAACATTTCATTCGGACCAGAAGCCTGATTAGCCTTGAAGAGATTAATAGGCATTTAGTCTTTGCTCCAAAAAAAGGTGAAGCAGAGAATTCTGAGGTGAGATTTCTTGTCTCCATTTGAAAATGCCTGAGAGTATTCATCTGTATTATTGTGTTTGCTGGATCATTTGAAGGAAAGTGGGAAAAGCTTAACATCCTAATCTCTATCTAGTGATCTACACTGGACATCACAATTGTGTGGATGGAGGTTTCCCAAAAAAATCAAATTTTTATTTAATTTTGAATGAGGATTATGAAATGCTGAAATATGTTCCAGGAAATTGGGCCCTGGTGATACCCCACAATGAGGTGAGGGATGAAAAACTGTTTAATGTCTACCTGAACTGCAGGTTGATATTAAAAACCTATGGCATTAGTCGAAGAAGAGAGTCTTTCTGTCCTACTGCCCAATGATCTTCCCTCCACCAGTGCCACATGGATATTCAACTCACTGGCTGTTAAGTGCATTGAGTAATCCAGTGGTTGTGAAAATTGCAAGTCTTTCTTTCTTTTTCTTTTCATTGCTGTTCTCAGATCTCACAGTACAAAATGGCTGCTGTGTTTTTCCACATAAAAATCCATGCACTTAAAAGTAGTTGCACATGGAGCATTCTGAAGAGACATCGTAAGACACTATGAAGAATTGTCTTTTCTTTAAATGCAGAGTAAACATAATCAAAGATGCGATGTGAAATATCCTCCTTGATTACTAACTTCTGTTGCAGTTTCAAAACATAATTTTTACTTTTTGCATTAGCTAGCAGACCTTTTCCTAGCCATTTCCATCTCTCATCAAATCAACTGACGTGTCAGTGAAAGTAATGTATAGATTATCATATGATTCTAGAAGAGCTGGCAGGAAGGCAAGGTGGCAGCTATTCTGCTGCATTCATTATATCTAAACAAAGAGAACTGATTTAAGGAATACCGTCAGCTTTGTTGAATTGGGACCTAATTTATTTCCAATGCAAAATATATTTTTTAAAATTCATCCATGGGATGTGGCATTTATTGCCCATCCCTAATTGTCCTTGAGAAGGTGGTGGGGAGCTGCCTTCTTGAACCACTGCAGTCCATGTGGTGTAGGTATACCCACAGTGTTGTTAAAGAGGGAGTTCCAGGATTTTAACCCAGTGACAGTGAAGGAACAGTGATATATTTCCAAGTCAGGATGGTGAGTGGCTTGGAGGGGAACTTCCAGGTGGTGGTGTCCCCATGTGTCTGCTGCCCTTGTCCTTTTAGATGGTAGTGATCGTGGGTTTGGAAGGTGCTGTCTAAGGTGGCTTGGTGAGTTGCTGCAGTGCATCTTGTAGATGTTCACACTGCTGCCATAGTGCATTGGTGGTGGAGGGAGTGAATGTTTGTGGATATGGTGCCAATCAAGCAGGTTGCTTTGTCCTGGTGTCAAGCTTCTTGAGTGTTGTGGGAGCTGCAGTCACCCAGGCAAGTGGAGAGTATTCCATCACACTCCTGACTTGTGCCTTGTAGATGGTGGACAGGCTCTGGGGAGTCAGAAGGTGAGTTACTCACTGCAGGATTTCTAGCCTCTAACCTGTTCTTGCAGCCACAGTATTTAAATGGCTAGTCCAGTTCAGTTTCTGGTCAATGGTAACGCCCAGGAAATTGATAGTGGGGGATTGAGCAATGGTAATCTGCTTTATTAAGAATTTAGGCCCAAACCATGTTGTACATTGTTTCACCATGTGGTTTTTACACGGCCAAACCTTTTCTCTCAAACTGTTCTGAGTCTTTTTACTACAACAACAATTTGCACTTATATAGTACCTTCAACATGGTAATATGTCCCAAGATGCTTCATAACAGTGTATTATCAAACAAAATTTTATGCTGGATAACATGAGATATTACAACGGAGGATCAAAAGGAGATGACCAAAAGCTTGGTCAAACAGGTAAGTTTCAAGGAGCATCTTAAAAGAGAGAGAGAGGTGGAGGGGCTTAAGGAGACAATTCCAGAGCCCAGGGCCCAAGCAGCTGAAAGCATGACCACCAATAATGAAGCTATTAAATCGGGTTGTTTAAGAAGCCAGAATTTGAGGAACACAAAGATCTTGGAATGTTGTAGGGATAAAGAAGTTTAGAGATAGGGATGGTGAGGCCATGGAGGTCTTTGAAAAGAATGTGAATTTCAAACTTGAGACATTGTAGACCAAGCATACATGTAGCAAAGATAAAAAGGACTTGCTGAGAGTTAGGATATGGATAGAAGAGTTTTTGGATGAGTTCATGTTTGAGGTTGGTGGATGGTGGGAGGGAGGAAAGTGAGAATGTCAAGAGGGCATTAGAATAATCAGGTCAAGAGGGAATAAAGTCATGGATGAGAGTTTCAACAGCAGATAATCTGAGGCAGGCGATGTTGCAGTAATGAAAGTAGACAATCTTGGTGATGGAAAGGATATGTGGCTAGAAACTCACCTGAGTGTAAGATTGGATGTCCAAGTGAAAATATTCTGTTTTAGCCTCAGACAGTGATCAGGGAGAGAAAGGGATGGAGATGGTGGCCAGGGAATGGAGTTTATGGTGTGACCCAAAGACGATGGATTTAGTCTTCCGAATATTTAGTTTTAAGAAATTTCTGCTCAGCCAGGACTGGATGTCGGTAAGTAGCTTGACAAATTAGAGGCAGTAGAGCGGTCAAGAGAGGTGGTGGTACAGTAAAGTTGAGTGTTGTTAGCGTACATGTGAATCTGATGTGTAGCATGAAGGTAAGAATTAGGATAGAGGCCAAGGATAGATCAATGGGGGACAGGTGTAGAAAGCAAAGCCATTGCAGATGATTCTTCACCTATGACTGGATAGGTAAGAATAGAAATAGGGAAGGGCACTTCTACTGAGGATAGTAGAAGAGACACTTTGGAGGACGATGGTGTGGCCAACTATGTCACAGGCTGCAGACAAATCGAGGAGGAAAGGAGGGGTAATTTTGTAGTGACATGTCACTTGTGACTTTGAGGGCTGTTTCAGCTGCAGCAGGGCCATAAGTCTGATTAAAGGGCTTCAAAAATGGAGTTCTACCTTTTGCTCAGACATGCACATGCACACTACTGAAGTAACTATAATTTGTATTGACCTGACTTTCAGTGTTTACTTGCCAGTATTCGCACATCTAATCGGTGTGGGAAAGCTGGGGACGGATGACACATTCAAGGATTCAATGGTAGTTAGAGATGGAACAGTAATTTGCACTGAAAGAGGGGTTAAGTTACGGATGGGTTTTCTGAGATGATGATTGATGACAGCAGATTTGAAGGTTGGCAGGAACAGTACCTAAGGCGCGAGAAGCATTAACATAGGAACTGGAAGGGAAGTTGGGTTTTCAGCATTTTGGTGCAAATAAGGTTGTGGGAGCAGGAGGTGGATCTCAGGGACAGGATGAGCTCAGAGGGAGCATGGGGTGTGATAGGAGAGAAACTACAGGATATGAGTTCAAAGTTAGAGCAAGTTAGATCCTCTGGGAAAGTTTGACTTGGTGGGCTAGGGGAAGGGAGAGAAGCAGTAAGGGTAGCTGAACAGATGCTTTCACTCTTAGTGACAGAGAACTCCGAGTCCCTTGCACTTGTTGGGAGTGAGGGTGGAGGAGGCAAAGGAACAGGGTTTTAAGAAGTTGGTTTACAGTAGTGGAGAAAAAAAGCTTTACTTCATACAAGCAGTTTGATTTAGATGCTCAAGAGTAACTAATTCTAAGTAAAAGAGCAGTTTCACTCTAGGGTATGAATTGGAGATTGCATGAGTCCATTCAATGTTTTAAAGTTCTTTTTTAAATGGTGTTTTCCATTGAATGCCACTCTGTATGCCCCCCCTCTGCCATTTGATATTTTAATGATTAATATTCTGTGAGTATTCTGCAGAATGCAGTGACTAAAGCATTTTAATTTTACAACAAATCCATTCATCATAATAGAGGCGGTATTCAGATAATTCCCTTCCATCTCCAGCTCAACAGTCTTGCATTGTTTAAGGTTTTTGTTTTCAGTCCTTTTTTCCTTCCTGTACAAGGAGCAGGGATAATGTATTTTCTGTTGATTATTTTGATGCTGAGATTCTGCCAATCTTCTCACTATTCATATTTCCCAAGAATCAAATTATGCTTGTTGCCAAGAAATTAGAATGAGATAGTAAGATGTAATTGTAGTAAAATAGCTAATGTCAGTGTTTTGTACTGAATTTGGCAGTGCCGACAAGCACGTAAACAGTATCCAGTTTTGGTGCTAATGTCCCCCAATGGCCCTTTATTTTCAATTCAAAATTTAGAAGAAAATACCAAGAAATTTTAGACCACACCAACATAAGATTGCTGTCCAATATGATGGCTACTGGCCAGATGTGACTGATTTAGAATCCAGATGTAGCTAATTGCATTTTTGATTTTAACAAATGAATTGACACCATCATGAGACATGTCATCTCAATACTCCTATTGAAATAAAGGATTAGTTTTACCTTTTATTAGGTATCCTCAAAAAGTGCTACTTTATAATGAGAATCCAAGAACCATAAGGATTTGATTTAAGCATCTCTAAATAAATAGTTGTTAATTGCTTAAAATTCTTTTTTTGGCAGTAGGTGATATTTAAACTAATGTGTATTTTTCCGCTCTTATTAATGCTTTTCATCATACAGGTCTTGGCCTTATCCAATTCACAGGATGGGAAACAGAAACAACTTTTCTGTCTGCAGGTGACTCCCACAGACTACCTGTTGGGGGTTGCAGATTTGACTGGTGAATTGATGCGCATGTGTATCACCAGCATAGGCAATGGGGATATTGAAACACCCTTTGAGGTGAGCCAGTTTCTACGTGCTATCTACGATGGGTTTACTTACATTGGTAACACTGGACCTTATGAAGTTTCTAAGAAGCTTTACACATTGAAACAAAGTCTAGGAAAGGTGGAAGATGCCTGTTACACATTGACTGTGAGAGGCTCTGAAATTCCAAAACATATGCTTGCTGATGTGCTTAGCTCAAAAACATCCATGAGCGAACATGAGGAAGGTATATAATTAATAAGACATCAAGGGAAAAGGTATGGGTCTGTTGATACACACAAGTTAGTTATTTGTTAGCTTAATTATGGGAATAATGTAATTTACCTTTCGTTGAGTTGCACACTACATGCAACCAGGAGATCCAATATTAAATTTTTTGTATTTTCCCCAAATGTATTCAGCTGTATTCTATCCATTACATTACAGAATTCCTGATCTAGAGGCTGTTTTGACTACAAATATAGTTGAAAGTTGAATGTTGAACCAGAATTTTAAACTGCTTTCGAAAATAATGCTGATGTTCAAAATAGGAATGAGAGTGTCTCAGAATTTGGCAGAATATCACTGCTGCTGCTTTTGTAGGGAGAACCGTAAGGTCTCATCTATGGCCTAATTTTTTCAAATTGGTTATGCTTGGCTATCAGATGAGTATATTTTAGCTCCCACATGCCCTTTATTTGTAAACTGCCCAGCAATCCCCAAAAATATAAATGTTTCCACTTCCTTATAAAAGGTTTTTTTTTGCTGAAGGTAGTTTTGATACACAATAAACGAAATTGCATTGTGTTAGAGTAGACACAACAGAACAAATTTTATTGTATGCCATTTTCACAATACAATTCCTAATAATAAAAATTAAATGAATCAGTATTGTTTGGATGCTATGGGTGATATAGCTACATTCTGTAGACCAATGCGCTGAAGGTATCTTTGAGATGAAATTTGACTTGTATATGTTGTAAAAACTGAAAGTGCTGGAAATATTCAGGTCAGGCAGCACCTGTGAAGAGAGAGAAGTGGTGTTAATGTTTCAGTTGACAACCTGAAACATTAACTTTGTTTTGCTCTTCACAGATGCAGCTTGACATGAGTATTTTCAGCTTCTGCAGTATTTTGCATCTGTAGTTGCATATGTTGATTTTATTTGCATCTTTGAATATGAAGACTGGATTGAACTTAAGTTTTTAATGTAAGCGCATAACATAACTAAGAACATTGATGCAAAAATGCTTTTCCATTTTATGTACTTGCTTAACCAAAATAAAACTGTTGAAATTGAAATAGCAAAACTGCCTAAGTGATTTAATTGACCAACTATTTAAATCAATAGATCAGACCAAGTTAATTAATACTGTAATATCTATGAGAAATTACAATTAGTGTTAAACAAACTCAACATTGCAGGTAAAGAGTTTAGTACATTTTCAGCATTAATAGAGGTCAATACAAATTGTTTTTTAGTCTTTGAGAACATCGTATTTTTTTTTAAACTGAACAGTTGCATCCAGGAGAACAAAATAATGCAGAATATACTTTGCTTCAGTGGCTGCACCACCTCATATAAATGATTCCAGTTCTGGTCTCTTGCACATCCTTCAGCTGCCAAGCTCTGGAATTCTCTCCCTAAACGATCAACAGGCCTGTCAGTTTAATCTTGGTGGTGGGAAAACTTTTAGAAACAATAACCTGGGACAAAATTCAAATTTG
Source organism: Carcharodon carcharias (assembly GCF_017639515.1). NCBI lineage: Eukaryota > Metazoa > Chordata > Chondrichthyes > Lamniformes > Lamnidae > Carcharodon > Carcharodon carcharias. The sequence goes on along the minus strand of NC_054471.1, from coordinate 109,257,221 downwards.
CTTCAATGAGGATGGATTAATTAAGGAAAGTCAGCAAAGGTTTGTCAAATATAAATTGTGGTTAGCTAATTTGAGTTTTTTTGAGGAAGTAAGAGTATTGAAGGTGTGGTTGATGTGATGTACATGGACTTCCAAAAGGCATTTGATAAAGTATCACATAATAGGCTTGCCAGCAAAGTTAAAGTTCATAGAATAAAAGGGACCAAAGGGACAATGACAACACTGATAAAGTTGGCAGGGTGACAGGAAACATTGATGAATTTTTTTCCAGACTGGAGAAAGGTATACAGTGGGATTTCACAGGGGTTGGTACTAGGACCACTGCTTTTCTTGATATATATCTGAGAGAGGACTAAGATCTCTCAAGGTATATTTTTATAAAAGATACATAGATATTCTCATGACTATTTCTAAACTTTAAAAACTGGACAAAGACCTTTTAAAATGGCTGAATCTATGTTTGCCTGTGACCCTTGAACAAAAGGAGCTACCTGGCAGTATCAAAGAAACTTGCACCTCTAACTCTGAAGAGCCACTGAATGAAACAGTGGGTTGCACAAACCAAATTCAAAGAAAGCTATACAAAGGCCATCTGCATTTCATAACCCAAGCTGGCCCACTCATCTGCTAGGACAAAGGGCCTCACAACCTTCCTTTCAATTTTTAATGATTGAGACATTTAACAATCTCGGGAACCCAGAAGAGGGATACACACCCTTTGTCAAAGACACTCTGAAGAGTAGGAGTCGTGTGACATGGACCTCAAGTTTGTGGATCCACAACGTTGCCTTGTGGAACTGAAAAGTTAGTCTAAAAACAAAAAAACTGCGGATGCTGGAAATCCAAAACAAAAACAAAAACAGAATTACCTGGAAAAACTCAGCAGGTCTGGCAGCATCGGCGGAGAAGAAAAGAGTTGACGTTTCGAGTCCTCGTGACCCTTCGACAGAACTTGAGTCACTGTCGAAGGGTCACGAGGACTCGAAACGTCAACTCTTTTCTTCTCCGCCGATGCTGCCAGACCTGCTGAGTTTTTCCAGGTAATTCTGTTTTTGTTTTTGTTTTGAAAAGTTAGTCTGCTGTTTACTATCTGATTAGCAGCCTTAAAAAGGAGCTCTGCCCAGGTGGAATACCTGGCCCCACCTGCACTGTTTCTGCTGGAACTTCTGTACCATCACTTACAAGATGGATTCATGTCTGCATGCCTATCTCACCGTGTGAAGCCAGCACCACTGAAAAGTGAATTATACATCATCGGTTTTCAACTTGCCGACGTCATGTGAAGGAATACCTCATTGGACTTTTATTTTGAACTTTGATTCTGGGCTTTGGACCCACGTGAAACAATATTTCTTTTTCTGTGGTCTCTGCACTGTAAACCTTTTTTCCCTTTCCGTCTTTTACTGTACAAATGCAAAGGAGGCAACATTGCGACCCTCCTTCTGAATCGAGTGTGTGCAAATAAACTAACCCTTCGAAATCATCCAATCTCGAGTTTGCTGTGGGGTTATTAATAGAAAATTGGATCACACCAAAAATGAGTTGGGAAATGTGCCACCACTTCTAAAGAGCGAAGCAAATCAAAACGCTTTTCTGTTTATGGTGGGGAGAGTGAAGAGGATAATGATAGACTTCAAGATGACTTAGGCTGGTGTAATGGGTGGAAATGTGGCAACTGAAATTCAATGCAGAGAAGTGTGAAATATTACAATTTGGTATGAAGAACAAAGAGAGACAATAAAAAATAAAGGGCTCAATTCTAAAGGGGGTACAGAAACAGAGACCTGGCTTTAAATATTCATTCATAAATCACTGAGGGTGGTAGGGCAGGTTTACAAAGGCATATGGGACCCTGGACTTTATAAATAGAAGCACTGAGTATAAAAACAAAGATGTTATGGTGAACCTTTGAAAACACTAGTTTAGCCTCAACTGGAGTATGGTGTACAATTCTGGGCACGACACTAGGAAGCATGGGAAGGCTTTACAGATGGTGCAGAAAAGATTAATGAGAATAGTTCCAGGGATGAGGTATCTCTATTATGGAGAAGCTGGGGTTGTACTCCTTAGAGAAGATTGAGAAGAGATTTGACAGACGTCACAGTTTTGAGGCGTCTACACAGAGTAACTGTTTCCATTGGTGGAACGGCTGAGAACCAGAAGATACCGATTTAAGATAAATGGCAAAAAAAACCATTGACGACATGAGGAAAAGCTTTTTTTTAAACTGTTTGTGGTTAGGGTTTGAAATACAGTGCCCAAGTGTGTGGTGGAGGCAGATTCAATTGTGGCTTTCAAAAGTAAATTGGATAATCAGCTGAAGAAAGAAAAATTGCAGGGCTTTGGGGAAAGGCAAAGAGAGTGGGACTAGCTGAGCTGCTTTTGTAGAGAGTTGGCAGGGACATGACATCCCATGGCCATCTTCTGAGATTTAATCATTCTATGAGTCTATAAACATTTTGGCCTCTCTTTCCTTCTTTAATACACTGACTAAATCCAACCTCAGAAGTTTTTGGTCATATTCCTTAATATCCAGTGTGGTTTGGTGTCAGATTTTGTTTGTTTTGATGCTCCAATGGACAACCTTCGGATTTTTACTATGTTAAAGATGGCATATGAATGCAAGTTGTTGATTTCATAAAATAAAATCTCCACATAGGCTATGTCACTTAGAGTTCCTTTATGGATTAGTTACTCTTTCAGGAAGTCTACCTGTAGTATAAGGGTCTAGCATATAAAGGATTAATGTGGGATTGAGTACAGTACTGAGCACACATAACCTGTACCTAGGAGTCAGTGCAATGTTGGACAGAGCTGTGTGTAGAAGCAAGCATGGATCTTTATTGTACTTATGTATATAGTTTCTAGTAGTTAATAAATACTTCCTGTTGAACTACCTAAAACTACAAATACCTTAAGACCTACTGAACTACACCCAACACCTTACAACACTACCTACCTCAACTAAAGCAAGAAGGAGCTTTCAGCAGGCATCTCCTTGAGCAATGCCGTTGAATGTTGTCAGAACTTATTCTTTTCCCTCTTCTCCTTACCAATAATTACTTTGAATGTGTAGCCTTTTTGACAAAAGGAAGTGCAGCAGGTTATCGCACTTCAAAAAGTGCTTGGAGCTTGCATCTAGTGTCTAGGTGAAGAGGACTATGCAGGTTATGTATGTTTCAAAAATTGCTCCTTGTTTTGCAGCTGTTAAACTTAATTATTTTGGAAGAGTGGTAAATCATTATTGAAAAGGAGATGCTGTATTGAGAAGAATGAATTATGTTCCTACTATTCTATAATTGGTGAGAGGATTGGGTGTGCTGGACTTATCTTTGATAATTAACCATTGAATAAGCTCCTAAAGAAGGAAAATAAGGTGGTCGAGTACCATTATAAAGGCAATGTAAATTGTAGATTAATTATAGGCAAAATACTCTCATAACATTTAAGAAGTATTTGGATGTGCACTTGCGATGCCATGGCATACAAGGCTATGGGTCCAGTGCTGGAAAATGGGATTAGAATAGTTTGACTGGCGCAGACTCGATGGGCCAAAGGGCCTTTTTCTGTGCTGTAGACCTCTGACTCTACTGCGGATACTGGAAATCTGAAATGAGAACAAAAAGTGCAGGAAAAACTCAGCAGGTCTGACAGCATCTGTGGAGAGAAAGACAAAGAGTTAATGTTTGGAGTCCATATGACTTCTTCAGAACAGAAGAGAAGTAAAGATGGTGAAATATATTCTGTTTGGTTGGGGGGGTGCGATGGGTAGGACAGGTGAAGCTGGATAAAAGGTCACTGATAGGTGGAGGCAAAGGAGAGATTGCAAAAAATGTCAAAAGGTCGAAGGGATGTTGATGGTGGTGATACTGGCTAAAGGAGGTGCTAATGATGATATTAAGAGTAGAAAACAATGAGCAAGTGACAGATGGCCCTAGTCGGGTGGGGTTGGGGGAGGGGAAGGTGTGGGGGAAAATAGATTGAAATAGGCTAAAAGGTGGGAATAAAATACTGAATAAAAATGGAAATAAATTTAAAAAATAATAGGTGGGAAAGTATATATATATATATTTTTTTTTATAAATTAATAAATATTTGAAAAAAGGGGTGAGGTTGGAGGAAAGTGTTCATGGTCTGAAGTTGTTGAACCCAATGTTAAGTCTGGAAGGCTGTAAATTTTCCTCCCGGATCATTCCCTCCGGGACACCCTGGTCCACTCCTCCATCACCCCCAACACCTCAACCCCCTCCCACGGCACCTTTCCATGCAATCGCAGAAGATTCAACACCTGCCCCTTTACTTCCCCCCTCCTCATCGTCCAAGGGCCCAAATACTCCTTTCAGGTAAGGCAATGCTTCACTTGCACTTCCCTCAATTTGATCTACAGCATTTGCTGCTCCCAATATGGTCTCCTCTACATTGGAGAGACCAAAACCAGACTGGGTGACCACTTTGCAGAACACCTTCAGTCTATCCGCAAGTATAACCCAGACCTTCCTGTTGCTTGCCATTTCAACACACCAACCAATTCTCATGCCCACATGTCCGTCCTTGGCTCGCTGCATTGTTCCAGTGAAGCTCAACGCAAACTGGAGGAACAGCACCTCATCTTCCGATTAGGCACTTTACAGCCTTCCAGACTTAACATTGAGTTCAACAACTTCAGATCATGAACCGTCTCCTCCATCCTCACCCCTTTTTGATCCCCTGCTTTCAAATATTTACTTTTTAATTTTTATATATTTTTTCCGACCTATTTATTATTTTTAAAAATTTATTTCCATTTTTATTCAGTGTTTTATCCCCACCTTTTAGCCTATTTCGATCTTATTTCCCCACACCTTCTCCTACCCCCACCTCATCCCCACCCCACCCCCATTAGGGCCATTTGTCACTTGCTCAACCTGCTTTCTATTCTTAATGTCACCATTAGATCTCCTTTAACCAGTATAACCACCATCAACACCCCTTTGATCTTTTGTTTATGACATTTTTTGCAATCTCTCCTTTGCCTCCACCTATCACTGGCCTTCTATCCAGCTTTATCTATCCCACTCTCCCTTAAACAGTATATATTTCACCACTTCTACTTCTCTTTAGTTCTGAAGAAGTCATACCGGCTCCAAATGTTAACTCTGTTTTCCTCTCCACAGATGCTGTCAGACTTGCTGAGTTTTTCAGCACTTTTTCTTCTTTCTACAATGTAGATTGCGATGAGGCAATAAGGGACTAGCTGGCAGTCAACAACCTAACAAGCACAAATTTCCACATAGCCATCTTAACATCTCACAAAGCTCTGTACTTTCAGATAATGGACAGATGCTACCAGTATGTGCAGAGCTGTCAATTCAGTAGAGAGGTTGGGGGTTAAATAAAATGTGATTTTACCAAAAAACGTTTCTAAAAAAAAAATTTTATTGCAGATGTTAAACTCCACAGTATCAATGGGTACTGTTCCTTATGTGCCATGCAGCAGCTGTAAGTAGGCCGAAAATGTTCTTTCAACATTAGCAGTTAATACTGGAAGCTAAACATTTTTTTAGCAGTGCAGAGAGACCGTTTTACCTATGCCTCCCATCCAGTTAGGTATTAAAATCCTCTGAATGGCAGTGGTCATGGTGCCACTTGAAATCTCTCACCCTCAGTAGTTTAGGGATTATAATCATAGTATATAGATTTGTTTGAAGTACAGTGTACATATTTTTTTTATTATTGGCAATCCCTCACTAACGAGTATGATTATCTTCCATGGGTCTGAAGATGGCTGAGGCTGATTCGGGATCTACAAACTTTATAGCATGTTGGGCAATTGTTGTCATGTGGAATGTCTGGTTGTGTATTATCATTTTGGGTGATAGCATGATCTATTTACCACTTTGCTTTTCCTCTTCACTTTGTTGTCGCTCGGTCTCAAAGTGCTAGGATCCTTCCAGCAGACTCTGCCGCCATCTGGTTCAATCCAAGGTGATGGTCTCCCAGCGATTGTTTTAGATAAAGTCTGGGAAAATGACTACACAATCAGTTCTGAAACTTTAACACTGCTGTAGTTTCTGAACTGCCTTGTCTTTAAGATTGCTACAAAGCAGCCAGCACAAGAAACTGCAGAAGCAGGTTTAAGATCCTGTAAGACTTTTTCAAAGTCTTTATCAGCTTCTCAAAGTAAACCAGTTTTATTGTGTGCCCAGATTCAAATATAGCCTTCTGTCCAGCAGAGACAGCAGGAGGATAATCTGGGTAATTTGCATTTATCAGAAATTCAGTGTAATTTGTGCAGTACAGATTGGCACAAGAATGACTCCTTGGTCTGTGAACTCAAGCAGTGGCACCGCAAAAACTTTGTCAATATTTTTATTAATGCTACACCAAAACCATTGGACCATATGCATGCAAGGTGCTAAAGGCTTAAACATGCAAGTGTTTGCCAAGTGCTGTGTGCAATTTCTACCTACACCTATGGGCTATTAACAGAAGAATTGTATTCAACCACAATCTGTAACCTCATGACCCAGCATATCCCTCACTCTATCATTACCATCAAGACTAATTTAATGAAGAAGGATATGCCTAGTGTTACTCCTGGCATGCAGGAGCAACACCAAGCATACCTAAAAATGTGTCAACCTGGTGAAGCAAAAAACAGGGCAACTTCCATGCCAAACAGTGGAAGCAGCATGTGATAAACAGACCTAAGCAATCCCACAACCGATGGATCAGAGCTCTGCAATCGTATCACATCCGGTTGTGAATGGTGGTGGACAATTAAATAACCGCTGGGAGGAGCAGTCCCCATAAATATCTCCATCCTCAATGATGGGGGAGCCCATCACATCAGTGCAAAAGACAAAGCTGAAGCATTTGCAACCATCTTAAGCCAGAAGTGCTGAGTGGATGATTAATCTCAGCTTCCTTCTGGGGACCCAGCATCACAGATGCCAGTCTTCAGCTAATTTGATTCATTGATTCACCCCACGTAATATCAAGAAATGGCTGAAGGCACCAGATACAGTAAAGGCCATGGACTATGATAATATCCTGGCAGTAATACCGAAGTCTTGTGCTCCAGAACTAGCTGTGCCCATAGCTAAGCTTTTCCAGTACAACTACAACACTGGCATTCACCCAAAAATGTGGAACATTGCCTAGGTATGTCCAGTCTACAAAAAGCTGGACAAATCCATTACCACCCCATCAGTCTACTCTTTGTATTGTGTGTTTGTTTGATGTCTCAATGATAACATCTTGAGGCTTGTATGTTTAAACATGAACCATTTATTGTTAATCTCTATGTATGTACAGATCGCAGTTAATGGCATGCATAGTGCTGCTACCAACTGTTAGCAATTGTCACCAGCTGCTTCTAAAATGTTCTGAGTCATACCTTGTGACTCTATACATCATGCAGTGGGTGGTGCTGTTCTCCAGTCACACATTAACCCTTGCTTTGCCGTGCACCTTAACATCACAACGGCATGCAGGCACATACAGTATCATAAATCATCTCCCTTCTCAAAAGAAAACTTTCCTCCCTTCCAACAGGGTGTAACTATTTACAGTACAATCTTTACTTGCTATCCCTTCTCCCCTGCCTCAAGTCTGACTTTATAAATCCAAATGGTTGAGGCTTCACAGTTCTTTCACATCTTTTTCACGTTTGGAGGAATGGTAGTAGTACTTGTTTTCTGATGCTTGTTATCTCTATTTGATTCACTTTTTGCGCTTTGAGTTGCGTTTCTCTTTATTAACAAACCATCTGCTTTTCTCGGACACCGTGGGTTTGTCCTGCTCCTTCCAAACAGAACTCCATTCATTTCTAGAATGGACTCGAGTTTTCTTTTCAGAACTGCAGCAGTTCAAGGAGGCAGCTCAAGGGCAATTAGGGATGGGCAATAAATACTGGCCTAGTCAGTGACGACTACACCCCATGAATGAATTTTTTAAAAATTCCATTTACTTGAATATCGTCTCCCTCGCTCAGGGGTCTTGAGAGCAGAGGTGCAGGGTAGTGAAGAGGTGAACGATAATCAAAGTGTGACAGGAAGGGGCAGAAAATATAAGCAGAAGAGTGCAGCAGAAATAGAAAATAGGAGCAGGAGTAGGCCATTCGGCCCTTTGAGCCTGCTGCACCATTCATCATGATCATGGCTGATCATTCTAACTCAATACCCTGCTCCTGCTTTCTCCCCATATCCTTTGATCCCTTTCACCTCAAGAGCTATATCTAACTCCTTGAAAACATACAATGTTTTGGCCTCAACTACTTTCTGTGGTAGCGAATTCCACAGGCTCACCAATCTCTGGGTGAAGATATTTTTCCTCACCTCAGTCCTAAATGGTCTACCCCGTATCCTCAGATTGTGACCCCTGGTTCTGGATTCCCCCACTATCGGGAACATCCTTCCTGCATCTACCCTCTCTAGCCCTGTTAGAATTTTATAGGTTTCTATGAGATTCCCCCTCATTCTTCTGAACTCCAGCAAATATAATTCTAAACGACTCAATCTCTCCTCGTATGTCAGTCCAGCCATCCCAGGAATCAGTCTGGTAAACCTTCGTTGCACTCCCTCTATAGCAAGAACATCCTTCCTCAGATAAGGAGACCAAAACTGCATGCAATAATCCAAGTCTGGTCTCACCAAGGCCCTGTATGATTGCAGCAAGACATCCCTGCTCCTGTACTCGATTAGAACCAGAATGAGTAATAATGGTAAAAAGTCAAAGCTTAAGGCTCTTTATCTGAATGCACACAGCATTTGTAACCATAGAAAAGTTACAGCACAGAAGGAGGCCATTTGGCCCATCTTGTCCATGCCAGCCTGAGGACACCCAGGTGCCCTTTCTCATCCCACCTTCCTGCACCCAGCCCATAGCCCTGCAGCTTGCAGCACTTAAGGTGTAGATCCAGGTACTTTTTAAAAGAGTTTAGAGTTTCTGCCTCTACCACCAACTTGGGCAGCAAATTCCAGACACCCACTACCCTCTGTAAAAAACAGTTCTTCCTCATGTCCCCCCTACATCTTCTGCCACTTATCTTGAATCTATGTCCCCTGGTTCTAGAATTCTCCACCAAGGGAAACAATTTTATCCTGTCCACTATACCTATTCCCCTCATAGTCACCTCTCACCCTTCTTTGTTCTAAGGAAAATAACCCCAACCTATCCAACCTTGCCACCCTTTGTTAGATAATATCACCACCTTCAACACCTCTTTGTCCTTTTGTCTGTGACATCTTTTGGTTATCTCCACCTATCACTGGCCCTCTATCCAGCTCTTCTTGTCCCACCCACCCCTTAAACCAGCTTATATTTCACCCCTTTTCTATTTTTCCTTAGTTCTGTTGAAGAGTCATGCGGACTCAAAACGTTAACTGTGCTCCTCTCCACAGATGCTGCCAGACCTGCTGAGTAGATTTCCAGCATCCACAGTTTTTTGCTTTTAACCCAACCTATCCAATTTCTCCTCGTAGCTACAATTTTCTAACCCTGGCAACATTCTTGTAAACCTCCTCTGCACTCTCTCCAGAGCTATTACGTCTTTCCTGTAATGTGGTGACTAGAACTGCACACAATATTCCAGTTGTGGTCTCACCAGTGTTTTATACAATTCCAACATTATATCCTTACTTTTATATTCTATACCTATGCCAATGAAGGAGTAACAAGATAGATGAGTTAACGGCACAAATAGAAATAAATGAATTTGTTTTTCAGTCCATTGTGGGGTTTTTACTTGGAGCTGGTTTACTTGGTAACCACCTTTGTCCCTTCTGACACGGCATGCTTGGCCAGTTCCCCAGGCAGCAGCAGGCACATGGCAGTCTGGAGCTCCCAGGAGCTGATGGTGCTGCACTTGTTGTAATGGGCCAGGCAGGAAGCCTCACCCACAAGTGCTTGAAAATATTGTTCATGAATGAGTTCATGATGCTCATGGCCTTAGAGGAGATGCCAGTGTCATGGTGAACCTGCTTCATCACTTTGTAGATGTAAAAGGAGTAACTCTCTTTCCTCAATCTTCGCCGCTTCTTGCCGCCCTTTGCTGACAGTTTCTTTAAGGCTTTCTTGGCTCCCTTCTTGGGAACTGGTTTCTTCTCATCAACCATCTTCAGTTTCAGACACAGAAACTTGATAGCTATTACAGAGATGTGGTTGCAGGGTGACCAAGACTGGGAACTCAACATTCAAGTCTCTTCAACATTCCAGAAAAATAGGCAAAAAGGAAAAGGAGGTGACGTAGCTTTTTTAATAAAGGAAAAGTATCAGTGCAGTGGTGAGTAATGAAAAAGGTGCAATAGATTATGAAGTGGAATTGGTTTGGGTGGAAATAAGGAATAGCAAGGGGAAGAGGTCACCGTTGGGAGTTGTCTATAGGCCTCCAAAGAGTTGCCTCACTACAGGACAAAGTATAAATCGGAAAATAATGGAGGCATGCAAGAAGGGTGCTACAATGGTCACAGGTGATTTTAATTTGCATGTTGACTGGACAAATCAGATTGGCAGGGGTAACATAGAAAATGAATTTGTAGGGTGCATCAAGGATTGTTTCTTAGAGCAATACGTTGCAGAAACTATCCGATGACAGGCTACTTGAGATCTAGAAATGTGTATTGAGATGGGATTAATAAGAGATATTGTAGTTAAGGATCCTCTTGGGGGTAGCAATTCCAACATGGTAGAATTTCAAATTCAGTTCGAGGGCAAGCAATTAGGGTCTCAAGTCAGTGTCCATGGTTAACAAAGATGGTCAAGGAGAGTATCCAATCAAAAACTAAGGCATACGAAGCGGCGAAAACTTGTGGTAGGCCAGAGGATTTGGAATTTTTTTTTTTTTAGGAACCAGCAGTGGATGACTAAGAAGCTAATAAAGAGAGAGAAAGTTGATTACGAAAGCAAATTGGCAAGATATAAAAAAACAAAAAGCAAGAGATTCTAAAGGTATATAAAAAGAGTGGCTAAGGTGAGCATGGGACCTTTGGAGGATGCAACTGGAGGACTGATAACAGAGAACAGATAATTTAAACCAGTATTTTGCATTGGTCTTCACCATAGAGGACAATATATAAACATCCCAACGATATCAGATAAGCAAAGAGCTAATGGGAGGAAAGATCTTGTAACAGTCTCTATCACGCGGGACAAAGCATTTGACAAACTAATAGGACCAAAGGCAGATAAGTCGCCAGGACCTGATGGCCTGCATCCAAGGGGTTTGAAGGAATGGCCGCAGAGATAGTGGAGACATTGGTCGAAATATTCCAGAACTCACTGGATTCCAGAAAGGTCCCAGCGGATTGGAAAACCACTAATGTGATACCCCTTTTCAAGAAGGGAGGGAGACAAAAAGCTGGAAACTACAGGCTAGTCAGCCTAACATCTGTTGTTAAGAAAATGCTAGAGTCCATTATTAAGGAAGAAATAGCAGGACTTTTAGAAAAATTTTAGTGCAATCAAACAGAATCAACATGGTTTTGTAAAAGTAAAATCATGTTTGACAAATTTGCTAGAATTCTTTGAGAATATAGCAAGCTGAGTTGATAAAAGGGAACTGGTAGATGTAGTGTATTTAGATTTCCAGAAGGCATTCGATAAGGTGCCACATAAAAGTTTTTGCACAAGAGCTCATGGTATTCGGGGTAATGTATTAGCCTGGATTGAGGATTAGTTAACACACAGAAGACAGAGTCGGGATTAATGGGTCTTTTTCAGGTTGGAAAGACGTAACTAGTGAAATGTCACAAGGATCAGTTCTAGGGCCTCAATTGTTTATTTTCTATACTAATGACTTGGATGAGGGGGCAGAGTGTAATGTATCCAAATTTGCTGATGATACAAAAATAGGTGGGATGGCATGTAGTGATGAGGACATAAAGAATCTGAGAGGGTATATAGATAGGTTGAGTGAGTGGGCAAAAAACTTGGCAGATGGAGTTTAATATAGGAAAGTGAGAGTTCATGCACTTTGGTAGGAAGAATCAAAATGCAGACTATTAATTAAACGGAGAGACTCCAAAAAAGTGCAGCACAGAGGGATCTGGATGTTCTTGTGCATGAAACACAAAAAATTAGCATGCAGGTGCAGCAAGTAATTAAGAAGGCAAATGGAATTTTGGCCTGTATTGCTAGGGGGTTGGAGTTTAAAAATAGGGAAGTCTTGTTACAACTGTACAGGGTGTAGGTGATGCTGCACCTGGAGTACTGTGTACAGTTTGGGGTCCCTGTTTTGAAGAAAGAATATACTGGTATTGAAGGCAGTTCAAAAGAGATTCACTAGGCTGATTCCTGGGATGAAGGAGTTGACTTATCAAGAATGGCTAAACAGATTAGGCCTTTAAGAATGAAGGGTGATCTAATTAAAACATACAATATTCTGAGGATGCTTGATGGGGTAGATGTTGAGAAGATGTTTCCACTAGTGGGGGAATCTAGAACTAGGGGACATGTTACAGAATAAGAGGATGCTCATGTAAAACTGAGATGCGAAGGAATTTCTTCTCTCAGAGGGTAGTAAATGTCTGGAATTCTCTACCCCAGAGAGTTGTGGAGGCTAGGTCACAAAGTTTTTAAAGAGGAGGTAGATAGATTTTTGAAATATTGAGGAGTTGAGGGCTATGAGGAGCTGGCACATAAGAGGAGTTGAGGCCTCAGTCAGATCAGCCATGTTCTTATTGAATGGTGGTGCAGGCTTGAGGGGCCGAACAGCCTACTCCTGGTCCTATTTCTTATGGTCTTTTGGTGACCTTGCTCTGCAGTCTCTGTTGTCCTCAGCATTTTATTAGGGATGCGCTAGTCTTTCTTCTAGGGTCTGCACTCTCTACAATTTGGGAGTTTAAAATATCTGTCAATGCCTTTTAATATCTCACCAAATGTTGTTGAGTATTGATCTATACGTTGGGTGTGGAGTACTTCACCAGCAAATGAACCAAAGATGAACAAAAACTTATCAACTTGTACTTCTTCTGATCCCCAATTTAATGCTATATGTCTCCTGTAAACTAAAAATTGTCTTCTCCAAGACTCCTACTTCCAAGTCTGGTTTAGCCTTTTCCTTAGTAAAAATACATCTGACTCTTCTAATTTGCTGTTCATGCCCTTTTTTTCTCCTTGTAGTTTACCACTTTAAACAAAGTTGTCCCTTCAAGGCAGTCTGTGCAGTAACCATTTTTAAACTCAGGCTGTCTCTGCAGTTGCCTTTTTTTGTTGTTAGGTTCCTGCACTTTTCCGGTTTTGGCAGGTATCTTGGCAATCATGGGCCTTCTTTTTTAAAAAACTTTTTAATCTGAGGCATTTCTTTTCTGTGCAATTGTTTCCCTTGTTTTTTTTTACCTCTGCAGGTCCTTTCCCCTTTGAATGTCCTGCGCTTCAAGAGTTTCAGCAGGCGCGTGCATTTTATTTTAATGCCACGAGCTGTCAACACTGCAGGGTTTTTTTTTAAAACTCCTGAATGACAGCAATTCTTCTTTCTTTAGTGAAAACCTTTACTTTTCCTGACAAAAAGGGTTCCCTGTCTCAAACTCTGCAGGCTTTTTACTGTGCCCTGCAGGTTTCTCTCTTGACTCTGCCAGCCGATATTTTCTTTTTAAACAGGTCTTTTTTTAAACTTGCAGCTGTCTTCCAGCTTCTCTATGGATATGCTGAGCCATGGGACTATTCTATAATGTAAGTACAGCTTTTTCGTATTTATGCTCACCGTCTTGTGAACGAACTAGGTCCTTTGACGTTGCATCAATCAGGGTCTTGCAAATTTTTAGTTTACAGGAGACATATAGCATTAAATTGGGGATCAGAAGAAGTACAAGTTGATAAGTTTTTGTTCATCTTTGGTTCATTTGCTGGTGAAGTACTCCACACCCAATGTATAGCAACACCCAACGTATCATCTGGTGGTATAACTAAGTGTCTTAGCTCAGCATCCCTCAGAGTCTTGCAAGAGTTTTATGGTATTGCTCACCTGTCTTGTGATCAGACCAGTTTTTTCCCCGCACCACTCAAGAGGTCTCGCAATGGACTCTGTTGGGTTCCCCAACTTAAGTCTGTAGAGAAGCTTCTTCAACTGTTGCTTTAATTTTTCTCTTTAAGCACATTTCTTAGGCTTCAGCTGTTTTTAGTTTTTCATATCTTGGAATACTGTTCTGTGTTCATCGTTTAAAACACCACTTTATCACCGCTGATCACCATGTTGTATTATTGGCTCATTTGATGTCTCAATGATCAGATCTTGAGACTTGTATGTTTAAACATGAACCATTTATTGTTAATCTTTAACTACGTACAGATCCCAGTTAATGGCATGCATGGTGCTGCTACCAACTGCCACCAGAATGTTCTGAGTCTAATACCATGTAACTCTATACATCATACAGTGGGTGGTGCTATTTTTCAGTCATACGTTAACCCTTGCTCTGCCGAGGACCTTTATATCACAATGGCATGCAGGCACAAACAACATCATACAACACTCTCGATCAGCAGCAAAACGATGGAAGGTGTTGTTGACAGTGCTATAAAGTGGCACTGACTTAGCAATAACCTGCTCACTGATGCTCAGTTTGGATTCCGCCAGGACCACTCAGGTCATTACAGCCTTAGTCCAAGCATGGACAAAGGCCAAATTCAAGAGGTGAGGCGAGTGACTTCCCTTAACATCAAGGCAACATTTGACCAAATGTGGCATCGAGGATCCTTAACAAAATTGAAGACAATGGGGATCAGGAGGAAATGCCTCCAGTGGTTGGAGTAATACATAGCATAAAAGATGATGGTTGTTGGGGGCCAATCATCCTGCCGAAGTGTCCTCAGCTCAACCATCTTCAACTGCTTTATCAGCGACCTTCCCTACATCGGAACTTTAGAAGTGGGGATGTTCTCTGATGATTGGTACCATTTGTGACACCTCAGATACTGAAGTAGAAAGTATCCATATGCAGCAAGACCTGAATAACATCCATGGTGGAGTTGATAAGTGGCAAGTAACATTCATGTCACACAAGTGCTGGGCAATGACCTTCTCCAAGACAGAATCTAACCATCTCCCCATGACATTCAATGGCACTACCATCACCTGAACTCCCAACCATCAGCATCTTTACCTTTGACCAGAAGCTGAACTGGACCAGCCATTTAAATATGGCTACAAGAGCACGTCAGAGGCTGGGAATTCTGCAGCGAGTAACTCACCTCCTGACTCCCCAAAGCCAGTCCGCCATTTACAAAGGCAAATCAGGAGCCTGGATGAGTGTAGCTCCAACAACACTCAAGGAGCTTGACACCATCCAGGATAAGCCAGCCCACTTAATTGGCACCCCATCCATCACCTTAAACATTCACTGCCTCTACCACCAACACAGTGGCAGCAGTATACACCATATATAAGATGCAATGCAGCAACTCACCAAGCCTCCTTGGAAAGATCCTTCTAAACCTGCGACCACTACCTCTTAGAAGAGCAAGAGCAGCAGATGCATGGAACACCACCACCTGCAGTCCCCCTCCAAGCCACACGCCATTCCGACTTGGAACTATATCACCATTCATTCACTGTCACTGGATGAAAATCCTGGAACGCCTTCATAACAGCACTGTGGATACACCTGTGCCACATGACTGCAATGGTTCAAGGCAGCAGCTCACCAACGCCATAAGGGCAATTAGGGAAAGGCAATAAATGCTGCACTTTCAAAGCAATTTGTATAGCACCTTTAACATAATGAAACGTCTCAAAGAACATCGTAAAACAAAATATTGCACCCAGCCACATAAGGAGATTAGGACAAATAGCCAAAAACCTGGTCAAAGAGGTAGGATTTAAGTGTCCTAAAGGAGGAAAGTGAGGTAGAGAGGAGGAGAGATATAGGAAGCGAAATCCAGAGCTTGGGGCATAGGCAACTGAAGGCACAGCCAAAAGGTACAAAGGTGGAGCAATTATGATTGGCAATGCACAAGAAGCCAGAATAAAGCAGCACAGCTATCTTGAAGGGTTTTGGAGTTGGAAGAGGTTACAGAGATAGGGATGCTCACATCACAAGAAAAATTAAAAAATGTTCACTATTTTGGTTTAATTTCTCTTCTGCAGCTGGAAGGAAAAAAGTTTTCAGTATCTTAAGATTGCAAGTAAAAGCCTGGGATTGCTAACCCGGATGCCAATGAGGGGATTCTCATGACCCTGAGCTACTACAGGCCATGGCCCAATATGCAGCTGTCCAAAAGGAAATGGATTTACAAACACAAGTGATAGATGTTGTCCCTATGTTCTATGGGTGCCCTCTTGTGGTAGATTGACACTAAACTTTTCAGTATAAGAAATAAGTCAGAGTTTCACATTTGCTTACCATTAATAGAAACAGTCACGGCTTTAGGTTTTTATGTTTGGTATTTACTTAAGTGCAGTGTCGCCAACTACTTCATAGGTCTGAGGCTGGGAATTCTGCAGCAAATAACTCACCTCCCGACTCCCCAAAGCCTCTCCACCGTCTAACAAAACACAAGTCAGGAATGTCATGGAATACTCTCTCTACTTGTCTGGATAAGTGGGACCCCAACAACACTCTCAAAGTTTGGTACAATCCAGGATAAAGCAGCCTGACTGATTGGCACTCCACCCACAAACATTCACTCCCTCCACCACTGGCACACAATGGTAGCAGGATGCACCATATAAAGTCACCAAGCCTCCTTCGACAGCACCTTCCAAACCTGCAACCACAACCACCTAGAATGACAAGGTTAGCCAACATATTGGAATACCACCTCCAAGTTCCCCTCCAAGCCACATATCATCTTGACTTGGAACTTTTTATTTTAATATTCATTTATGAGATGTGGGCATCACTGGCTAGGCCAGCATTTATTGCCCATCCCCAACTGCCCTTAGGAAGGTGGTGGTGAGCTGCTTTCTTGAACCACTGCAGTCAATGTGGTGTAGGTATCCCACATTGCTGTTAGGAAGGGAGTTTCAGGATTTTCACCCAGCGATATAATTCCAAGTCAGGATGGTGAATGGCTTTGGAGGGGAACTTCCAGGTGGTAGTATTCCCATGTGCCTGCTGTCTTTGTCCTCCTTGATGGTGGTGGTCCTGGGTTTGGATGGTGCTATCCAAGGGGCCTTGGTGAGTTATTGTTGTTCCTTCACTGTTACTGGATCAATGAAACCTGGAACTCTCTTTTAAGAGCACTGTAGGTGTACCTAGACCACATGGATGCAGCAGTTTAAGAAAGCAGCTCACTACCACCTACTCAAGGGCAAATAGTGATGGGCAACAAATTCTGATCTTGCCAGTGATATTCATATCCCAGGAAAGAATTTTTTTAAAAACTAAGTTGACTCCGTGATCCCTATGATCTGGAGCATTCTGTATCCCTCCCAATATAAAGATAAACAATAGCGAGAGCAAGAACCCTGACTGTAAACACCAGCTACTGGAATCTGTTGTATGCCGCGATACAACTTCTCGCTCTTCAAAGGTAGACCGACTACAGACTCTCTTTGGCTGAGACTTAGGCTCTAAAACAACAGACTAAAAATGTTAGGACACATGTAGTCCTAAAAGTTGAAGGCTGGGTAAGATATGTACATGTTAATCAGACTCCTTAAACATGCTGGAATTGTGAACAGTGAACCAAAGTTTGTGCTATAGGCAGAATATGCTCCATAAAGTTGGAATGTACTGTGGTTGGGGGAGGTGATGGCATAATGGTATTGTCACTGCTCTAGCATTCCAGAGATGAACAATAATGCTCTGGGGGCCTGGGTTTAAATCCCACAGCAAATAGTGAAATTTGAATTCAATAAAAAGCTGGAATTAAAAATCTAATGATGACCATAATACCATTGCCGATTGTCATGAAAACCCATCTGGTTCACTAATGTCCCTTTCGGAAGGGATATCTGCCGTCCTTTCCTGATCTGGCCTACACGTGACTCCAGACCCCCAGCAATGTGGTTGACTCTTAAATTTGGCAATTCGGAATGTGCTCTTAGTTCCTGGCCAGCAACACCAACATCTCATGAACAAATAAATAATATTTAACGCATTAGGTTATAAACCCAATGTCGTCACATTACAAAGCTGTTACGTACTCAGAGTACGGTATCCACCCAGTTGTGATAAAGGAGGGTGTGGATCTTAAGGTTCAGGTATTTTTCAGATGTAGTGACACCAGAAGATTTTGTCCTGGAATCTGCTCTCCCTTTAAAGCATTCCACATCCTTCCCTTTTAAAATCCCCAGAAAATGCTGGCAAGTGCCATAAATATCCTACAACAGTATTGAAACTCTTAACTGAAGGCAGCTCTGCATTTATTTGAAGATACCTAGGCTTGCCTGCCCTCCCATTTATGAAGCAGCCATGAATTCCTAGAGCGCCTGATATATCATTAGTGTTTACTGCACAACGATTAGAGTTCCATTTCACACTGCTACATTTTCTGCTGACTCTAAATCTGCATAGAAAACAATGGTGGATAATGTGGATCTTGTACAAGGTCTTGGTTAGGCTGCAGTCAGTGTTGTATACAATTTTGGGCACAATATGGGAAAGGTGTAAGCAATGAGAAAGATGCAGTTAAGATTCATTAGAATGACTTCCTCTTATTGTGAAGTCAATGACAGGGAGTCATCAAATTAAACTTTTTAAGGAGGACAAAGAAGATTGTAGGAACATGGAACACTTTGCCACAGCAAAACAGAGACAATTACATCTTTTCAAGGAAAATTGCATGAATAATTGAAACAGAGGAAAATACAGGATTATGGAGGGAGTAGGGCAGTGGAAATTGGATTGGATTGCTCTAGCAAAGGAATGGTAGAGAAATGATGAGTGGAATAGATTAAATCATAGGTGATAAATACAATTCTATAGACATTACTCAGAATGAAAGCTTACAATCATGAAGGGAATCTTGAGAAGTTAAGGCTTTTTCACCAGAACTGAGGTTAAAAGGTGACCTAATAAGAGGTCTTCAGGATGTTGAAAGATTATATTAAAGATTATATGGTGATAGATATTTTCTCTTGGTCAGCAAGATAGTAGCAAGGGCACATTTATTTAACAGAATCAAAGTTTAGAAAAAAATTAAACAGGAATCAGTTCTGGGACCTCAACTGTTTACAATTCATATAAATGACCTGGATGAAGGGATTGAAGGGATGGTTGCCAAATTTGCTGATGACATAAAGATAGGTAGAAAAGTAAGTTGTGTAGAGGAAATAAGGAGGCGACAAACAGATATAGATAGGTTAAGTGAGTTGGCAAAGATCTGACAAAGATGGAGTATAATGTGGGAAAAGAGAAGCATATTATCTAAATGGTGAGAGATTGAAGAACTGTAAGGTGTAGAGGGATCTGGGTGTCCTAGTGCATGAATTACAAAAGGCTAGTATGCAAGTAAGCAAGTAACTAGGACAGCTAATAGAATGTTATCATTCATTGCAAGGGGAATAGAATACAAAAGTAACAAGGTTATGCTTCAGTTGTACAGGACACTACTGAGACCACATTTGGAGTACTGTGTACAATACTGGTCACCTTATTTAAGGAAAGATGTAAATGCATTGGAAGCAGTTCAGAGATTTACCAGACTCATACCTGGAATGGGTGGGTTCTCTTATGAGGAAAGGTTGGGCAGGCTAAGCTTGTATCTGCTGGAGTTTAGAAGAGTAAGAGGCAACTTGATTGAACCATATAAGATCCTGAGGGGTCATGACAGGGTGGATGTGGAAGAATCTAGAACTAGGCGTCACTGTTTAAAAATAAGGAGCCACCCATTTAAAACAGAGATAAGGCAAATTTTTTTTTAGAGGGTCATGAGTCTTCGGAACTCTCTTCCTGAAAAGGCAGTGGAAGTAGAGTCTTTGAATATTTTTGAGACAGAGGTGGATAGATTCTTGGTAAGCAAGGGAGTGATAGGTTATCGGCGGTAGATGGGATGCAGATTTCAGGTTACCATCATATCAGCCATGATCTTATTAAAGGCAGAGCAGGCTTGAGGGGCTGAATGGCCTACTCCTGCTCCTTGTTCATATATTCATATTTATACAGTGCATTTCAGAAGAACATCTCAAAACAGTTCAATGAGCTAGTCAATCGAATGGCCTCCTTCTGAACTGTAGCAATCCTACTATGGTAAAATGCAGCAGTGAAGAATGGTTAGTATGTGGAATTTTCTTTTATAAACTGTTACTGATTTAGAGTCTATAGATGCTCAAGCAGCAGAATATTAAAAAGGGTCAACAGTGGTTCACGTGGAAACAAAAACACATATAGCCTGTATATTATAAACTCTTGATTCTAACTAGCAGTAAAAATTAAGACTCAAATTGAAGTGCTAATTAACAATTCATTTTGAGGAAATATGCTTAGATTCTTTTTTTGAGCACTTTATTCCTTTTTTACTGCCTAGTGCTGCTTTCAAGGCTATTTATACCAACTGCTAGGATGTAACTGAGAGGGGCATGGGTGATCACTCTTCCTCTTCCCATTGAGGAAGCAGCTGACTTCCTCCCAGTAACACAGCTGTGAGAAAGAATTCAACAGCATGAGAAATTGAGGACAGGAAACCGACATGATACTGGCACCATATCTGATTTTGTACATGCACTGTCACCATACCACTTTGATGATTAAACAAAATATATCTGTAGCTGGACACATTAAAAATGAGGACTGTGGTAAAAATTTAGCACCAGAATTTAAAGTAAAAAGTACAGTTCTTTTCAATTAATTACCAGATGTACACATCTTATGTAAAAAAAAAGTATACTTTTTGGAAAGACGACAATATACTGTATATACTTGTGTAAAAGTTGAATTTGAGACCAACATTTAAGGTCAAAAGTTATGGGGTTGACTTTTACTTGAGGGGTGTTATGGCACAGCCGATGGTAAATGCTGAGTTGTTCAAATCCCAGAGGGAAACTTGAAACAACTAATTCTGCAATGTGTATAAATTTTGGGATGAGTTCCTTGAATTCCGTAGTAACAAGACACCAAGTCTTACAGGTTTCTTACCAAGTTAAATTAAACCTTTATTAACAGAAAAAATGATATTAAATACATACATAGATCTACAAATTACTACGATAATTTCTAAATCCTCTAATTAATCTAACTCCCAGTTACTATTGCCTTAACAAAAGTGTAAGACACAGTTTTTTAAGAGACCCAGGCAAAGAAACATGATACCCTGAACAATCTAATTCAAAGTGAGCGTTCTTAACTTCAGTTCATTGTAGACAGCAGCTGGAGGCGTAGATGATGAAGGCTTTTCACACTTGTTAGATCTTAAAATGCCTACCCTTACACACAGCCTTTGCACCTTCATACATATTTTCACCTTTGAATGCAAATTATCATTGTTTCACTATGTCTTTGGACTTTATCTCTTTAATAATAAAATCCATCATAGTACTAATTTTACCAGTAATCTTTGGGAAAAATAAACACAGTTTCTGAACTTCACCTGGCTGGGTGACCATTTCACTCCCTCCTTTGGAAACAATCTAGTCTGGTTTATTTAAAAATACAAATACAAGTGCTATTACGCCTTACATTCTAAACTTCCCTCAAGTTTACGTACTTAGCGTTCCAAACCTGGCTCGTCTTCAGAAACATTAAAGACTTCAGCTGCCTTTAATCCAATTAAGTCCCTCACACACATACAGACACAGATACCACTATGTTACAATAAATTCCATAACATTATTATATCTTCCTGACAGGGGTTGGCATGGGTGCTTTATTTGGACCTCACTGAAATCCAAAAAACACCATTGCAATGGAATAAAGTACAAAACCAACAGTAAATAATTCATATGAACTAACTTTTTTTTTAAAAAAGGTCTTTCACAGCATGTGGGCAATGTTGGCTAGGCCAGAATTTTTATTGTCCATCCTGAATTGCCCTCGAGGAGGTGGTGGTGAACAACCTTCTTGAACCCTGCAGTCCATGTGGTGAAGGTACACCCACAGTGCTGTTAGAGAAGGAGTTCCAGGATTTTGACCCAGCAGCAGTGAAGGAACAGTGATATAGTTCAAAGTCAGGATGGTAAGCGGTTCTGAGGGGAACTGCAGGTGGTGATGTTTACACACATCTGCTGACCTTGTCCTTCTAACTGATAGAGGTGGCAGGTTTGGAAAGTGCTGGTCAAAGGAGCCTTGGTGAGTTGCTGCAGTGCATCTTGTAGATGGTATACACTGCTGCCACAGTGCATTGGCGGTGGGAGTGGGTTTGGAAGTGGTGACAATCAAGCAGGCTGCTTTGTCCTGGATGGTGTTGAGCTTCTTGAGTGTTGTTGGAGCTGCACTCATCCAGGCAAGTGGAGAGTATTCCATAATACTCCTAACCTGTGCCTTGTTAACGGTGGCCAGGCTTTAGGGAATCAGGAGGGGAGTTGCTCGCCACAGAATTCCCAGTCTCTGACTAGAAATTGAACTGGCCCAGCTATATAAATACTGTGACTACAAGAGCAGGTCAATGGTAACCCCCAGGATGTTGACAGCAGGGAATTCAGCAATGGTAATGCCATTGAATGTCGAGGGGAGATGGTTGGATTCTCTCTATTTGGGGATGGTCATTGCCTGGCACTTCCGTGGCGTAAATGATACTTGCCACTTAGCAGCCCAAGCCTGAACGTGGTCCAGGTTTTGCTGTATATAGGCACGGACTGCTTCAGTATCAGAGGAGCTGTGAATGGTGCTATCAGTGAACATCCTCACTTCTGACCTTATGATGGTGGGAATGTCATTGACAAAGCAGCTGAAGGTGATTGGGCCTAGTACACGAGGCCATTTTATAACATTACAAACTATATGCATTTCATCCAACACAATATAAATATAACAAACTAACTACAACACTTTGCTTTGAAAGCCTTCAAAATCACTCTCAACACCATCAAATCACTGAGCAATTAATCCCAATTGACTGGCTGTATAACATTGTATGAATCTTCTTTGTCTTCATCATCATCAGTAGTTACTTCAGCATTTTCATTGCACAAAGTAATCATCCAGCACATTCTATATTCCACATTTTAGAAAATGAATTTTTGACAATATTGAGATCAAGTTCATTCAACGCATCTACATCGACACAATATTGCTAGTGAGGGCGCGCAAATATTTCCTCCCTTAGTGAATGTCTTTTCCCTTCCAAAACCCAATTGTTCCACATCACTCAGATATAGTTTTTGAGAGGATTATCTATACACACATTCAAGGGCTGAACAAACACTAAAACCGCTGAGAATAGCTGCCAAGTCAATGTTGATTGATCTCACATCACTGGTTACATCATCAACAAGGTGGGATTACAACATGTCGCAGACAAGCAAACTTTTTTTCTTTGCATAGTCTTCCTGGTCTCAAACTCCACACTTCTTGGATCCACTTCTTGCAACTGCCTTCCTCCATCCAGCCTTTCTTGCAAACATGGATGACAATGCCTTTCTGAAATTTCTCTTTGGGAAGAGTTTTTCTACTTGAATATCACTGTTGGCTATAAGTTTGTGCCATCACTGTGAATTGGGTCTTCTCATGGCCAGCCATCTATACAAGAAAAGTTTTTTCACCAGTCTTCATAATGGTCTTATTTGCAAACACATTGAAGTTCATCGGTGTTTTGTTCATTCCATGCGGCCAACTGATACGCATTCTTCTCTTGATGTTGGATGACAAAATTGATGGAATTTGGTGAGTTTGTCAAGCTCAGGTGGCGGATGCTCTGAAATTTTCATTTTCTGATGGAGTACTAAATTGTGCCTTTTCATGAATTTTATGGCCACTTGTCATTGGCCTTGACTTCTTTCTTTACTTCTCTGAGGGTGTAAAGGTAGATGGCTCTACGGGTGACAATACAATATGACCATTTTGCCAGTGCTCATTCTGCCATTTTTTTCTCCAGTTTAAAATCAAGCTGCGTACTTGCTATTCTTTTTCAAAGGCATCTTAACAGATCATATGATTTACGTTAGTCAGGTTGATTGGCTCGGAGATTGCACTAGAACAGACAAGGGAAAATCTAAAAGTTCCCTTCCGTGCTTTTAAGTAACAAAATTAATAATTAGTGGTAAGTAATTAATAATCACGACGTGATTTCAATACAAGAGCAAAAGAACTAAGAATAGGAATAGACCATATGATCCATTGAGCCTACTCTGCCATTCAATACAATCATGGCTGATCTCAAGCTTTAATTCCACTTTTCCACCTATCCCTCAATTCCCTGAGGGACCAAAAATCTGCCCATCCACTTTGGCAGGAAAAATAGAAAAGCAGTATTGTACTTAAATGGAGAGAGATTGCAGAACTTGAGGTACAGAGGGATCTGGATTCCCTGGTACATGGATCACAAAAAGTTAGTATGCAGGTGCAGCAAGTGATTAGGGAGGCAAATTGAAAGTTGGCATTTATTGCAAGGGGAATGGAATATAAAAGTAGAAATGTTTTGCTACAGTTGTACAGGGCTTTGGTGAGATCACATTTGGAACACTGTGTACAGTTTTGGTCTCATTATTTGAAAAGTGATACAATGATGTTAGAACCAGTTCAGAGAAGGGTTCACTCAATTTATTTCTTGGACGAAGGACATATCTTATGGAGAAAGATTGAACAGGTTGGACCTATACCCATTAGAGTTGAGAAGAATGAGAAGCATATTGAAGCTTATAAGATGCTGAGGGGGCTTGATAGGGTTATCCAGTCCAAAGATAAAGAAGAAAGTCCCCAAGAATCCAGGGGAGTGGATCAAGAGAAAGTCCCAAGTAGAACAGGAACCTGGAAAAGGTCCTGTTAGGTGAAGTTAAGAGTGAGGAGCAGAGAAAGGCTTCAAGCTGCTGGAAGCAGAGTCAAAGCGATATAAAGGCTATTGAGAAGGCAGAAGATCCAAAGAGGCAATTGAAGGTCTGTAACTCTTTGCTATGGGCATGTGAAGTAGTGGTGTACAGTTGACAGCTGAGTCAGTGAGAGGGAGTGCGTGGAAGAAAGTTTGAAAGCATGTCGTGACCCGGGGTAGAGGAAATTCGGAAGGAGAGTGAGAAACCCTTGTGAACCCTTGCAGAAGGCATCTGAGATAAAGCATCTGTTTTGGAGAAGATTCCAAGGCGAGTTCTTAGAAAGTGGAGATTGGAAACCCTTGTGTGAAAGACTTCAGTGAGACTGGTTGGCTTACGGTCTAACAAGCATTTGGAGGGGGGGGGGGGGGAAGGTGGTGTGTGCAGAGGAGGAGTTGAGGAGAGATCTATAGCATTTGTCTGGGGCGGCATCTGTCACTTGGTTTCAGAGTGTAGTGTGTCTGACCACAGGTTGCCAATTGGTTTCCAAAACAAAAACAGAATTACCTGGAAAAACTCAGCAGGTCTGGCAGCATCGGCGGAGAAGAACAAAGTTGACGTTTCGAGTCCTCATGACCCTTCTTTGCCAATTGGTTTACATGGACTGTGCTTACTGTGAACATTAGAGTGTAAGATAGCTTTTGTAACTTGTGTTATGCTTACAAATCTGTATATATCTGTAAAGGTATAGTTGTGGGTGAAGGAGTATTGCAACATAGTTTATCTTTTCTTGCTGATTAAATGTTTAATTCTTTCATTATAAGTTCATCAGCTGACTCCTGTGACTGTTCAGTAGCTACTCTCCACGTATCTAAACAAACAAGTTAGGATCTATCAAGCCAGGTTCGTTGAGATCAGGCTTGTCCAGTTGTAACATCAGCTGGGATCGTTATAGGAGGATGTCTCCTCTTGTGGGAGAAACTAAAACTAAGGACACAATTTAAAGCATAAGAGTTCTCAATTTCAAGAGGGAGATGAGAAGAACTTTTTCCTCGAGTGTCATTATTCTGTGGGGTTTTTTCCCCCAGAAAACAGTGGAGGCTGGGCCATTGAATTTATTCAAGGAAGAGTTAGACAGATTTTTGATAGACAAGGGAGTCAAGGGTAATGGGGCGGGCAGACAGGAAAGTGGAGTTGCGACCACCACCAGATCAACCATAATCTTATCGAATGGTGCAGCAGGTTTGGAGGCCGATTGGCCTTCTCCTGCTCCTAAGTACTATTTGCCCAGCTTTAAATGTATCCAATGATGGAGCAACAGAATCTCAAAAATTCATAACGCTTTCAGTGAAGTAATTGCTACTTATCTTAGCCCTAAACGATCGGCCCCTTCTTCTGAGACTCCACCCTGATGTTTTAGATTACCTGACCAGCGGAAACAATTTCTCAGCATCTACCCTATCAAGTCCTTTCAGAATTTTGTAGATTTAAATGAGATCGCCTCTTATTCTTCTAAACTCCAGAGAATATAGACCCAATTTACTCAGCCTCATCATAAGACAACCCTCATCCCAAGGAATAATCTAGTGAACATTTGCTGTACTGCCTCCAATACAAGTTTTTGTTATGATCCTGGACCAAATCCCCCAAAGTTTCAGTTAGAGACCAGTAACCTTTTGTTTAAAGTAGACAAAATTTGAGGTTCAAGACACTTGCTAAGAGCTACAAGATTCCATGGTTTTTGAACAAACAAAATAAACTTTACAACTGAAGGTCAGAAAGATAAAACAATTTACTATATCTATCTTATATTCTAATATTCATGGTGAATAGGAGGTACATGTGAATTAACAGGCAAACTGTGGTCGAACACACTACATTCACAATAAATGCCAAACGCGACCAAGGCAGATCTCACAGATTTTTCAGCAAACCATGCATATGTCAGTAACACTGAACCAAATCTTATTGAAACTCTGTCTCTCTCACAAGGGATTCCAGTCTTCACCTTCAAATATCTAGCCTTGGAATTAACTCCAAAACCCAGATTGCCTCAATGACGACTCACCTTGTAGGGTTTCAATCTCATCTCCTGAAACTCTGTTCCCCTGGATTCCCGAGTCTGCACTCCAGCACCAACTCAACTGCAACTTTTTAAAAAAATATTCATTCATGGGATGTGGGTATCAACGGCTAGGCCAGAATTTGTTGCCCATCCCCAATTGCCCTTGAGAAGGTGATGGTGAGCCTCTTTCTTGAACCGTTGCAGTCCATGTGGTGTAGGTACACCCAGTGCTGTTAGGGAGGGAGTTCCAGGATTTTGACCCAGTGACAGTGAAGGAACGGTGATACATTTCCAAGTCAGGTTGGCAAGTGGCTTGGAGGGGAACTTCCAGGTGGTAGTATTCCCATGTGGCTGCTGCCCTTGACCTTCTAGATGGTGGTAGTCGTGGGTTTGGAAGGTGCTATCTATGTGGCCTTGGCAAGTTCCAGCACTGCATCTTGTAGATGGTACACATTGCTGCCTCTGTGCGTCAGTGGTGGAGGGAGTGAAAGTTTATTGATGGGATTCCAATCAATTGGGCTGTTTTGTCCTGGATGGTGTCAAGCTTCTTGAGTGTTGTTGGAGCTGCAGTCATCCAGGCAAGTGGAGAGTACTCATTTACACTCCTGACTTATGCCTTATAGATGGTGGACAGGCTTTGGGGAGTAGGGAGGTGAGTTACTCACCACAACATTCCAAGCCTCTAACCTGTTCTTGTAGCCACAGTATTTATATGGTTAGTCCAGTCTAGTTCCTGGTCATTAGTAACCCCCAGGATATTGATAGTGGAGCACTCAGCAATGGTAATGCCAGTGAACGTCAAGGGTGATGGTTAGATTTTCTCTTGTTGGAGCACTTGTATGGCACGAATGTTGTCAGCCCAAGCCTGGATATTGTCCACTGGATACTGACTACTTCAGTATCTGAGGAGTAACAAATGGTGCTGAACATTGTGCAATCATCAGCAAACATCCCACCTCTGACATTATAATGGAAGGAAGGTCATTGATGAATCAGCTGAAGATGGTTGGGCCTAGGACACTACCCTAAGGAGCTCCTGCACTGATGTCCTGTGTTAGGGACTAAAGATAGTTTAAATAAGTTATGTTTGTGCTTTGGGTGTTTAGAATGAGTTTTAGCTTTAAGTTTAATTTGTATTTCTGTACTTGTGTGTTAAGAAAGGGAGAACTTGAGTTTGAGTTTCACTTTAAAAGGTGCCTGCATTTCAGTGAGGTTTATGACTCTTGAAGGGGAGTTAAAACAAACACAAGGTAGAAAAAATCTGCTGTTGCTTAGCAACAGAGGTCCAGAGAGAGGGACCCCACACAGACACAAAGAAGCAATTTGAGTTCAGTTGTCATTCTGCTCTCAGTTGAAGGAGGCAGTTTAAGTCTCTCTCTAGCTGACATACTAGCAGACTCCTGGGAAAATAAGTCTAAGAATCTTAGATGAATTGCTCTAAAGTTAAAGTAACAGTGAATGTCAATTGAGTTCTGGATCTCAAGGGAGGTATGAAATTGTCAGCAATCTATCGGGAGAGTGAACTGCAGGGAGCAGGTCCTAAAAAGAGAAAGGCCCAAGAAGCCCTTTAAGTTAAGTCCAAGGACAAGGACCAGAATCTGGAAAAGGTCCTGTTAAGTGAAGTTAAGAATGAGGGGCAGAAAAAGGCTCCAAGCCGAAAGAGAAGAAAGCTGCAGGGCGAAGACAAAGCAAAATAGGCTTGTGAGAAGCCAGAAGATCCAAGGAGACAGCTGAAGGTTGTAACTCTTTATCATGGGCATGTGAAGCAGTGGTGTTCTATTGGCACAGTGAGCATTTGAGAGACACTGTGTGGAAGAAAGCTTGAATGCATGTGGCGATCCAGGGGACAGGAACATCGGAAGGAGAGTTCAAAACCCTGGAGGTGGGCCCTTGTGGAAGTCATCGAGAGAAAGCGTCGCATGGGAGAAGATTCCAAAGCGAGCTCTTCGAGTGTGGAAATTAGAAACCCTCATGTGAAAGACAGAGTTCAATGAGACTGGTTGGTAGGGGGAGTTAATGAGGGCCCATAGCATCTGTTTGGGGTGGCATCTGTCACTTGGTTTCAGAGTGTGGTGTGTCTGACCACAGGTTGCCTATTGGTTTCCATGGACTGTGACCTTACTGTGAGCGTTAGAGTATAAAATAGCTTTTGTAACTTGTGTTATCCTTACGAATCTGTATATGTCTGTAAAGGGTTATGGGTGAAGGAGTATTGTAATATAGTTAATTTTTCTTGTTTAATAAATATCCTATTCTTTTGTTAAAAGTTCATCAGCTGACTCCTGTGACTCTGTTCAATAGCCGCCCTCCATGTTTCTAAACAAAAAAAAAGGTTGGTATCTGTCAAGCTGGTTCCACCATGGGATTTCACTTGTCCATTAGTAACATCAGCTGGGATAATAACATCTGGAACTGAGATGATTAGCCTCCAACAACCACAACCATCTTCCTTTATGCTACATATGACTCCAACCAGTGGAGAGCTTCCCCCCGATTCCCATCGACTCCAGTTTCACTAGGGCACCTTGATGCCACACTTGGTCAAATGCTGCCTTGATGTCAAGGGCAGTCACTCTCATCTCACTTCAGGAATTCAGCTCTTTTGTCCATGTTTGAATCAAGGCTATAATGAGGTCAGGAGCTGATTGGCCCTGGCAGAACCCAAACTGAGCATTAGTGAGCAGGGTATTGCTAAACAAATGTCGTTTGATAGCACTGTTGATGACCCCTTCCATTGCATTACTGATTATCGAGAGTAGGCTGATGGGGTGGTAATTGGTCGGGTTAGATTTGTCCTGCTTTTCACGTATAGGACTTACCTGGGCAATTTTCCACATTGCTGGATAGATGCCAGTGTTGCAGTTTGGCTAGGGGTGCAGCAAATTCTGGGGCACAAGTCTTCAGTACTATTGTCAGAATATTGTCAGGGCCCATAGCCTTTGCAGTATCCAATGCCTTCAACCATTTCTTGATATCACATGGAATGAATTGAATTGGCATCTGTGATGCTGGGGACCTCCGGAGGAGGCAGAGATGGATCATCCACTCCGCACTTCTGGTTGAAAGTTGTTGCAAATGCTTCTGCCTTATCTCTTGCAATGATGTGCTTGGGCTCCCCCAACATTGAGGATGGGAATATTTTTGGAGCCTCCTCCTCCAGTTAATTATTTAAATGTCCACCACCATTCACAACTGGATGTGGCAGGACTACAGAGGTTAGATCTGATCCATTGTTGTAGAATTGTTTAGCTTTATCTATCACTTACTGCTTATACTGTTTGGCATGCAAGTAGTCCTGTGTTGTAACTTCACCAGGTTGACACCTCATTTTTAGGTATGTCTGGTGCTGCTTCTGACGTGCCCTCCTGCACTCTTCATTGAACGAGGGTTGATTCCCTGGCTTGTGGTCATGATAGAGTGGGGGATTAGCCAGGCCATGAGGTTACATATTCTGGTTAAGTACAATTCTGCTGCTGCTGCTGATAGCCCACAGCACCTCTTGGATGCCCAGTCTTGAGCTGCTAGATCCGTTCAAAATCTATCCCATTTAGCACGATGGAAGGTATCCTCAATATGAAGCCGGGACTTCGTCTCCATAAGGACTGTGCGGTGGTCACTCCTACCGATACTGTCATGGGCAGATGCATCTGCAGCAGGCAGGTTGACGAGGATGAGGTCAAGCATGTTTTTCCCTCGTTGGTTCCCTCAGCACCTGCACAAACCCAGTTTAGCAGCTATGTCCTTTAGGACTTGATCAGTTCGGTCTGTATTGGTGGTGCTGAGTCACTCTTGATGATAGACATTGAAGTCCCCCAACCTTGCCACCCTCAGTGCTTCTTCCAAGTAATGTTCAACATGCTGATTCATCAGCTGGTAGTGGGGGGTATTTGCGGTACGTGGTAATCAGCAGGAGGTATCCTTGTCCATGTTTAACCTAATGCCATGAGACTTCAAGGGGTCCGGATTCAATGTTGAGGACACCCAGGGCAATTCCCACCTGACTGTATTCCACTGTGCCACCGTCTCTGTTGGGTCTGCCCTGGTGGTGGGACAGGACATGCCCAGGGATGGTGGTGGTGGTGTCTGGGAAATTGTCTGTAAGGTAAGTTTCTGTGAGTCTGACTTTGTCAGGCTGTTGCTCAACTAGTCTGAGCGACAGCTCTCCCATTTTTGGCACTAGCCCCCACATGGTAGTAAGGAGGACTTTGCAAGGTTGACAGAGCTGAATCTGTTGTTGTCGATGCCAGGAAGTCTGTTTGGTTCCATTTCTTTTAGACTTTTTAGCAGATTGATACAATTGAGTGGCTTGCTAGGCCATTTCAGAGGGCAGGTAAGAGTCAACCACATTGCTGTGGGTCTGGCATCACATATAGGCCAGACTAATTAAAGACAGCAGATTTCCTTCCCTAAAGGATATTAGTGAACCAGATGGGTTTTCTTTTAATGACAATCGACAACAGTTTCATGTTCATCATTAGACTTCTAATTTCAGATTTTTATTGAATTTAAATTTCACCATCTGCCATGGTGGGATTTGAATCCAGGTCCCCAGAGCATTACCCTGGGTTTCTGGATTACTAGTCCAGTACCAAATCACCACACCACAGCCTCCCCTGCTCTTCTGCCACGCTGACCAGAACACCACTGCTCCAAAAGATTACCTTTGCCCTAAAGGACCACAGCACAGAGTCACCAACCTTTTGCTGTCTTCACCAAACTCTAGGGCTTCTCCCAAACGTGCACTACTTAAGCCTGCCAACCATAGCACTTTCACTACTTCAATCCTCTTTCCTTGCTCCTCCTTCCAGTGGCTCCTTTCCTGGTTTTCATCCTCTCTTTCTCTCTGGGACTTTTCCCTGTCCTCTTTCCTTGGGTTCCCTCTTTGGGACTTCTCCCTGTCCCAGGAGTCCCCTCTCTGAATAAAACTGACTGACCTTTGAACTGATAGGGTGACCAATCAAAACACTCCAACTGCTCTTGTTACATTTGATCCTGCCCTAAGGTTACAATCTCAAGGTGTTAGCTTACAAAACACACAGGGACCAAAAAAAAAAATTGATTTCATGACAATATCCTTCTTTAAATATGGAGACCAAAACTGCACGCGTTATTCAAGATGCAGTCTCAAAGCCCTGTACAATTGTGGCAAGTCTTTATTCCTGTACTCCAATCCCCTTGTAATAAAGGCCAACTGCCATTTGCCTTCCTAATTGCTTGCTGTACCTGCATGCTAAATTTCTGCATTCTTTATATAAACACATCTAAGTTTCTCTGAACACCAACAATTACAAGTTTCACATCATTCAAAAAACATACTGCTTTTCTAATCTCATGCGCAAAGTGAATAATTTTGCACTTCCCTACATTATACTTCTTCTGCCACTTTGTCACCCACTTGCTTTGCAGACCCGGTGTCCTACTCACAGCTTACATTTCAACATAGCTTTGCATCATCAGCAAACTTAGAGACATTACTCTGTTTCTTCGTCTAAGTCATCAACATAGATTGTAAATAGCTGAGGCCCCAAAACTGAAAATTGCGGCACTCCATGAGTCACAGCCTGGCAACTTGGAAATACACAGTCTATGCCTACTATTTGCTCCCTGTTCATTAACCAATTCTCTATCCATGCTAATATCTTAACTCACCCTACAACTCCATGAGCCCTTGCCTTGCCTATTAACCTTTTGTGTGGCTTTTTATGGAACACTTTTTGGAAATCCATGGTATTTGGTATGCATATCATTTGGTATGCATATACTGGTTCCTCTTTATCTACCTTACCAGTTACATCCTCAGAAACGTAATAATTTTGTCAAATAAGACTTCCCTTTTGTAAAACCATGTTGACTTGTCCTAATCATGCTTTGCTTTTCTAAATGCATTGTTAAGTGTTCATTAATAATAGTCCAGAATGTCAGGCTAACTGGCCTGTAGCTCCCTATCTCTCTCCCTCCTTTCTTGAAAAGAAGTGTTACATTTACCAACTTCCAAGCTAATGGTGCTTGAATCTAAGGAATTTTGTGAAATCATAGCTAGCACATCCACTATCTCTGCAGTTATTTCTTTTCGAATCCTAGGATGTTGGCCATCAGGTCCTTGGAATTTGTTGGATTTTAGTCCCTTGAGTTTCTCCAGTGCATTTTCTCTGCTTATATTGATTACCTTAATTTCCTCACTCTTCTTAGCACTTAGGTTATCCTTTATTTCTGGTATGTAACTTATATCTTCTACTGTGAAGACAAACACAAGTATTTGTTCAATGACTGTCATTTCTTTATCCCCTTGATAATTTCTTCAGTTTCTGCTTCCAAGGGACAAACATTTACCTAGCTACTCTTCTTTTATATACATGTAAAAGCTCTTACAATCTGTTTTATATTCCTGTATAGTTAACTATCATTCTATTTTTTCTCTTTTTTTTTCAAACCTTTTGTTGGTTTCTAAAACACTCCCAATCCTCAGACTAGCTACTGTTCTTTGCAACATAAGCCCCTTCTTTTAATCTAATACTATCCTTAACTTCTTGAGTGGGCTGTGGATGGGTCTTTTTGCTGAGTTTTTGTTTTTTAATGAAATGTACCTTTGTTGAACATTTTGAATTGTTTCCTTAAATATTACCCAGTGTTTATTTACTGTCATGCCTTTTAGTCTATTTACCCAATCAATCTTAGCCAGTTCTCCCCTCACACCTATGTAATTAGCTTTTTTTCCATTTAAGCAGCTGCAGACAGCTGCAGCTACAGAGGTAGGGACAATTCAAAAACCCAAAGAGAAAAGTCAAGGTAACGGAACAGTGTAATGATACGGGGGTGGGAGATAGAGTTTAACAATAATTGTGCAAAATCAAGTAAGGTCCATGCAGGGAATAGCAGTAAAAAAAATTAATTTAAAGATTCTTGATCTGAATGTGTGAAGCATCCACAATAAGGTAGGTGAGTTAGTGGCACAAATAGAGGTAAATAGTTTAGATTTAATCACCATTACAGAGACATGGTTACAGGGTGATTAAGGTTTGGAAATAAATTTTCTGGGGTATGCATATTTCAGAAACACAGACAGAATGTAAAGGAGGAGGGGTAGCCCTGTAGTAAAGGATGACACAAGGACATTAATGAGAAAGGATCTGACCTCAGAAGATCACCAAGTCCCATCAATACGGGTGGAATTTAGGAATAGCAAATGTCAAAAATTGCTGCTGGAAGTAACTTATAGGCCCCCTATGTAGATATACCTTTACACGGAGCATTAAACAAGAAATTATTGGAGCTTGTAACAAAGGCAATATAATAGTTGTGGGGGACTTTAATCTTCACGTAGACTGAGGGAAGAAGCAAATTGGCAAACATGGTCTGGAAGATATATTTGTAGAATGTTTTTTTGACAGTTTCCTAGAGCAATACATAGTGAAAATGACTAGGGATGAATCTATTTTCATATTGTGTAATGAGGTAGGGTTAATTAGTAATGACATAGTAAAAGACCAACTAGGAAATAGTGATCATAATACAATTGAATTCCATGTTCAGTTTGAAAGTGAAATACTCCAATCACAGTGCCCCTGCAATTGAGGCCAGCCAGAAACATCGCAGCTTGCTCTGTACTCCATCCATTGTGACAAAGAAAGGCTTCCTGTTCCAGAAATTGAAGGCAATGCTGATGAGAGGAAGGTTATCCCTCCCAACAAGTGGAGAAGGATGGGTAGGGAGAACAGGATGCAGAACAAATCAGCCAGAAGAAAGAGGAAACGTATGCTGCCAGTGAATAAAAATTAATCTCCCAAATAAAGTCCTAGTTACACGATTGGCCAGGCCACTGGTCCCAGCCTGATTTAAGGAACCCATCCAACAGAATAGCTCCCTCTCCCCTGAATACTGATGTCAGTGCTCAATGAATCAAAACCCCTCCCTTCCCACACCACTCTCTAATCTGCTTGACCCTACACCAATTGGTGTGTGGCTCAGGTAACAATCCAGAGACGATTATTTTTGATGTTCTGCATTTTAATTTGGACCCTAGCCCCTCAA
Organism: Carcharodon carcharias; assembly: GCF_017639515.1. NCBI lineage: Eukaryota > Metazoa > Chordata > Chondrichthyes > Lamniformes > Lamnidae > Carcharodon > Carcharodon carcharias. The sequence continues at coordinate 109,222,371 of NC_054471.1, read as the reverse complement.
ACTCTCTCAGCAAAAAATAGTTCCTGGTTCTCAGTCAGGGATTGAGGCTCACTAAATGCTTGTTTTCCATACCTGCCTGACTCGCAGTCATACCCTCCTATCCCTGACCATTGACCAACTCTAAAGTTCTGCCTAACCTAAGGAGGTGAGGCTGCCTCCTGGAACAAAGAGTCCAGGTAACTCTCCCCCTCCCTGATGCCCTGCAATGTCTGCAACTCAAACTCCAGCTCAGCAACCCTGAACTGAAATTGCTTAAGATACAGACCTTACTGTTTATGGTTGTCCAGTGCTGCAGTGCATTCCACAGATTCCCACATGTTGCAATCATGGCACACTACCATCCCTGCCATGTCTGTCTAACTTTATTTAATTAGTCAATTAGTTATGACTTTACACAGATAATGGAATAGAAGGTTACAATTTCCTAGCTTGGGAGACAAACAAAGACTCACCTGCTGCCGGAGGCTGAAAAAAAGTAGAAAAAGGAGCAAATTTTTCCCCCTCTGCACTGAATTCCCATATGTACCAAATTCCCATTTTATCAGTCTACTTCGCATTGAGGTGTCACCTCCATCTATGCAGACCCTTACTCCCTGAAGAACTAGGGTCAACCTATACATGAAAAATTATGAAAGTATGAAAAATCATTTTTAAGCTAGGCATCATGGGTTGACTTTTACTCCAGTATATATAGTAATTCAGCATACAATGGATACTAATACTGTAAATACAGCTACAACTTTTGGACCACGAGAAAACAAATTTGTATTTATATACAGTAGCACTATGCCACATTGACAGGATGTTCCAAAGCATTTCATAAATAATGAATTTCTTTAAAACATAGCTACTGTCCTTACGCAGATAAATGTGGCAGACAATGTGTGACCAGCAGAATTCCAAAAAGCAGCAATGAAATAAATCACAAGTTAATCTGTTTCAGTGATGCTTGAGTTAGGAAATATTGCGAGAACTTCTTGGGATATTTTACATTCACTGGAATAGGCAGATTGGGTCTTAGTTTAACATCTCATCTGAAAGACAGCATTTCTGATAATGCAATACTCCCACCAATACAGCAGGAGTACACCATTAATGGGGATAGCCTAAAAGATGTGGGTGAGGGACTGGGATTTCAATGGAAAATGGCCGTAAACCATCAGTACTTTGTATATCAGTGATGAAAAAGGGAAACTAAACCTTGTGATGTATAGCTCAAGAAATAACACATTAGTCCCAATACACAATATGTAGGTGGCTAAACAAAGTACTAGTTTTCCTTTTTCCTGAGTGTTATGTACAATTCTAGGCACCATACCAAAGAGGCAACATCCTGGCCTTCATGGGGAAACATTGTTGAGAAATAGGATTGGACACCTGAGCTATGAAGAAAGTTCAAAGGTATTGGGAATGGTTTACATTGGTTAATGGATGCTGAAGATCCTTAAGGTAATAAATAATGACCAAAAGAGTTGTTTAATACTAGCCCAAACTCCAGGACACATGGGCATGGATTCAATTTTAGATGAAAAAGCATGAATAAATAGTTAAGGTCTAGCTACACATAGAGAATGGTGAATATGCGGAATAGACTATACAGAGAGACAAGGCCAAGTAGAGGATGTTATCAGTTGTTCCATTCCTATAAGTTTTTTTATTTATGCTGAAAATGTCAACAAAATCCTTATGTTACCAGTAGTGGATTGTGGTACTGTTCTATTGCTAGCTGTGATGACAATTTTTGCCCATTGGTAGTCACCAGTTCTCAATTTTATCATTACATTGCCTTTCCATGTATGCATCAAGATCTCAGCTATTTATGCTGCAAATTCTAACTTACTTTGCTTCTTCATTTACAAACATTCAACTCTCACTTTAAATAGTACATTCTTATGACATCTTTGCTTTTTTTGCCCTTGAATATAAATTTGTCAGCTGTGTCAAAAGTATTCTAACCCTAATGACTGAACAAAATAAGATGTTATACAGTGCAGAGCACAAGTTCTAGTGCAATTACTTACCTTGGTGACTGTCTTGGTGTCACTGAATTTCTTCTGCACCTCTGGTGCTTCTCCTAGGTTCTGGCCTTCTCCCGTGCCAAGCCGCTGAAGTTGCTGGCCTGAGTAATTGGTCTTGGCAAATCAACAGTCCATCTACAAATCAGGGAGGCGGTGGCGTATGACATTGTCACTGAACTGGTAATCCAAAAACCCAGGGTAATGCTCTGGGGATCCAGGTTCAACAAAAAACTGGAATTAAAAGTCTAATGGTAAGTGTGAAACCACTGTCTTGTCACAAAAACCCATCTGGTTCACTAATACACTACATGTGACTCCAAATTCACAGTAATGTGGTTGACTCTTAAATACCCTCTGAAATGGCCTAGCAAGCCGCTCAGTTGTGTCAAACCACTAAAAAGTCAATAAAAAGGAACGAAGCCAGACGGACCACTGGCATCAACCTAGGCACTGGTAAACCCAGCCCTGCAAAGTTTTCCTTACTAACATCTTTGGACATGTGCCAAAATTGGGAGAACTGTCTCACGTGCAAGTCATACTCAAGGAATCATACCTTACAGATCATGTTCCAGACACCACCTACATCGCCATCACCATCCCTAGGTACGTCCTGTCCCACCGCCAGAAAAGAGGTAGCAGCACAGTGATATATGATTGGGAGGGAATTGCCCTGGGAGTCCTCAACATCGACTCTGGTCCCCATGAAGTCTCATAGCATCAGTTCATCATTGGCAGGGAAACCTCCTGATTACCATGAACTACTCCCGACACCCTCCATCCCCCCTCAGATGATAAGAACTCCTCCATATTGAACACCACTTGGAGGAAGCACTGAGGGTGGCAAGGGCACAGAACGTACTCTGGGTGGGGGACTTCAATGTCCAGGGTGGTTCAGTAGCACCATCACACCGAACTTACCGAATCCTAAAGGACATAGCTGCTAGACTGGGTCTGTGGCAAGTGGTGAGGGAACCAACAAGAAGGAAAAACAGACTTGACCTCATCCTCACCAACCTGCCTGCCACAGATGCATCTGTCCATGACAGTATCGGAGGAGTGACCACTGCGCAGTCCTTCACACAAAGGATGCCTTCCATCATGTTATGTGGCACTACCACCGTGCTAAATGAGATAGATTTCGAACAGATCTAGCAACTCGAAACTGGGCATCTGTGAAGCGTTATGGGCCATCAGCAGCAGAATTGTACTCAACCATAATATGTAACCTCATGGCATAGCCAGCCTGGCATATCCCCCACTCTACCATTACCACCAAGCCAGGGGATCATCCCTGGTTCAGTGAAGAGTGCAGGAGGGCATGCCAGGAGCAGCACCAGGCATACCTAAAAATAAGATATCAACCTGGTGAAGCAACAACACAGGACTACTTGCGTGTCAAACAGCGTAAGCAGCAAGTGATAGACAGAGTTAAACAATTCCACAACCAACAGATCTGATCTAAGCTCTGTAGTCCTGCCACATCCAGTTGTGAATGGTGGTGGACAATTAAACAACTCACTGGAGGAGGAGGCTCCACAAATATCCCCATCCTCAATGATGGGGGAGCCCAGCACATCAATGCAAAAGATAAGGCTGAAGCATTCACAACAACATTCAGCCAGAAGTGCCGAGTGGATGATCCATCTTGGCCTCCTCCAGAGGTCCCCATGTCATGGAGGTATAATAGTTTTCATACTTTTGGGGTTTATTGTAAAGTAGGTTTATGGGGGTAAATAGCTCTGCCTGTATGTGATTTAATTACATTTGGAGTCAAGTAGACCGCAAGTTTTGCCCCATCAAAAGAAGCTAGGTGCTTGATATGCTAATAAGTAGGTGTGAAGGGAATTTGTATTTTTAGATAGATGAAGGGAGATTTGGATTTTAAAGGGATCCCAGTCTTTTTACAAATAGCCAGATATGCAAGGCTAAGGAATGTGTTTATTTTTCCCAAGGATTACTGATAATATATAGTGGCAACATGAACGTTTTGTTATGAGGGAGGTACAGTTTCAAAGATGTACAAAACAATAGAATTTACATATTAAGAAGAGAGAAACATATATAAAAGAAGAATAAGGCTGTGTGTCACGGGAAGGCATTGTGAGATTTAACAGAAGTTTGTGAAATAACCTTCAGTATTTGTGCATAAGTCTGCTGTCCACTGAAACTGAAGCTGGAGAAAACCCATTTGAAATTCCATTGTCAAAGGTATTGTGCTAATTTGCTGGATCTGTTTAAAATCTAAAATCTATTTTTGGACCATTGCCTTAAAGGGGGTTTAACAGGGAGTCAGGTGAATTAGGAATTTTAGGAGTTATTGTAGTAGTAGTTTATAGTCCTAAGTGTGCAAAATCTTTTCTTTCATTAATAAATATTTTAATTTAGTTTTTAAAAAAAATCTCTAAAAGTCTTAGTAGACTTATTACTTCTGAATTCTGACACGCATCTCAAAATAAATACAAATTGCAAAGCTGCTGTGATAGCTCAATCAAGTTTCCTCATGGATTTGGTCCACCTAGCACATATCATCTGCTGTGTGATAACACCCCATCACAGATGTCAGGCATCAGCCAATTAGATTCACTCCACATGATATCAAGCAATGGCTGAAGGCCATGGATACGGAAAGGCTATGGGCCCTGACAATATTCTGGCAATAGTACTGAAGACTTGTACTCCAGAACTTTACACACCCCTAGGCAAGCTGTCCAGTACAGCTACAACACTGGCATCTACCTGGCAATGTGGAAATTTGCCCAGGTATGTCCAGTACACAAAAAGCAGGACAAATCCAACCTAGCCAATTACCGCCTCATCAGTCTACTCTCAACCATAAGTAAAGTGATGGAAGGGGTCATCAACAGTGCTATCAAGTGGCACTTGCTTAGAAATAATCTGCTCACTGATGCACAGTTTGGGTTTCACCAGAGTCACTCAGCTTCTAACATCATTACATCCTTGGTTCAAACATGGACAAAAGAGCTGAACTCCTGAGGTGAGGTGAGAGTGACTGCCCTTGACATCAAGGCAGCATTTGACTAAGTGTGGCATCATGAAGCCCTAACAAAACTGGAGTCAATGGGACTCAGGAGGAAAACTCTGCTAGTTGGAGTCATAACTAGCACAAAGGAAGATGGTTGTGGTTGTTGGAGGTCAATCATCTCAGTTCCAGGACATCACTGCAGGTGTTCCTCAGGGTAGTGTCCTAGGCTCAAAAACCTTCAGCTGCTTCATCCTTCCATTCCATCATAAGGTCAGAAGTGGGGATGTTCACTGATGATTTCACAATGTTCAGCACCATTTGCGACGCTGCAGATACTGAAGCAGTCCATGTCCAAATGCAGCAAGACCTGGATAATATCCAGGCTTGGGGTGACAACTGGCCAATAACAATCATACCACACAAGTGCCAGGCTTTGACCATCTCCAACAAGAGAGAACATCACCATCGCTCTTTGACATTCAATGGCAATAACATCACTGAATCCCTCACCATCAACATCCTGGGGATTACCATTGGCCACAAACTGAACTCGACTAGCCACATAAATACTGTGACTACAAGAGCAGGTCAGAGGTTAGGAATTCTGTAATGAGTAGCTCACCTCCTGACTCCCCAAATCAGGAGTGTGATTGAATACGCTCCACTTACCTGGATGAGTGCGGCTCCAACAACACTCAAGGAGCTTGACATCATCCAAGACAAAGCAGTCCACATCATTGGCACCCCTTCTACAAACGTTCACCCCCTCTACCACCAACGAACAGTGGCATTATCTACAAGATGCACTGCAGGAACTCACCAAGACTCCTTAGGCAGCACATTCCAAACACATGACTGCTACCATCTAGAAGAACAAGGGCAGCAGATGCATGGGAACACCTGTAAGTTCCCCTCCAAACCACTCATCGTCCTGACTTGAAAATATATCGTCACTCCTTCACCGTTGCTGGGTCAAAATCATAGAACTCCCTCCCTAACAAGCATTGTGGATGCATCTACACCACAGGGACTGCAGCAGTGCAAGAAGGCAGCTCACCACAATCATCTCAGGGGCAATTAGGGATGGGCAATAAATGCTGGTCTAGCCAGTGACACCAACATCCCGTAAATGAATTTTAAAAAGAGCAGATGAAGTGTGACCTTTAAATTTTGCATTTTTCGTGCAAAGTAAGAGCCATGATATCTCCTGTTCCTCTCTAACTATTTCAGCAGCTACAGCAGTTTTTAATCAGAATTAAGAAAGAACTTGCCTTAATATATAGTGGAATCAAAGCACATCAAAATCAATGTGACTTTTGATGTAGTCACTACAGTTATTTAGGATGAAAGATGGAAAACATTACATTGTCAGATAATAACCTGCATTTATACAGAGGCTTTAACATAGAAAAACATCCAAAGCAACTCTGAAGAATGTCACTGAGCCAAAAGCAGCACACTTCAGGACAGGTGACCAAAATCTTGGTAAATGAGGTAGGTTTTAAAGAATATCTTAAAGGACGAGATAATTCAGAGCTTTAGAGCTTATATGGCTGAAGTGTTGGCTATCAATAGTGGAGCAAAGGAAGTAAACTATGTATAAGAGGCAAGAACAGAGATCTTGGGAGTGTCGTAAGAAGCTACAGAGATAGAGAGAGGGCGAAGCCATGTAAATACTTGAACATGAGGATGAGTATTGTAAAATTGAGATGTTCAGGGACCACGATCCTTTATATGTCAGCGAGAACAAGGATGATGGATGAATAGAGCTTGGTGGAAGTTGAGCATTGGAGCAGAGTTCATGGTGGGTGGCCAATGGGAGACTAGCCAGGAGAGCATTGGAATGGTTGAGTCATGAGCTAACAAAAACATTAATGAAGGTTCCATTAATGGAGAGATGGTGTGAGGAGGAGGGTTTCAGATTTCTGGGACATTGGGGCTGGTTCTGGGGGAGGTGGGACCAGTACAAACTGGATGGGTTACACCTGGGCAGGACCGGGACTGGTGTCCTGGGGGAATATTTGCTAGAACGGTTGGGGAGGGTTTAAACTAAAATGGCTGGGGATGGGAACCTATGCAATGAGTCAGAGGAGGGGGAAATCAAGGACAAGAACAAAAGACAGAAAGGGGAATAAGAAAAGTGATAGGCAGAGAAATCAAGGGCAAGAATCAAACAGGGCCTCGGTGAAAAATAGTGGGAACAGGACAAGTAATGTTAAAAAGACAAGCCTTAAGGCTTTGTGCCTTAATGCGAGCAGCATTCGCAATAAGGTGGATGAATTAACCTCACAAATAGATATAGATGGGTATGATATATGGGATTATGGAGACATGGCTGCAGGGTGACCAGGGATGGGAACTGAATATCCAGGGGTATTCAGTTTTTAGGAAGGACAGACAAAAAGGAAAAGGTGGAGTTGCATTGCTGGTTAAAAAGGAAATTAATGCAATAATGAGGGAAGATATTAGCTCCGACGATGTGGAATCTGTATGGGTAGAGCTGAGAAACACTAAGGAGCAAAAAACATTACTGGGGGTTGTATATAGACCCCCAAACTGTGGTGGTGATGTTGGGAATGGCATTAAACGGGAAATTAGAGACACATGCAATAAAGGAACATCTGTATTTATGGGTGAGTTTAATCTGCATATAGCTTGGGCAAATCAAATTAGTAACAATATCATAGAGGAGGAATTCCTGGAGTGTATACGGGATGGTTTTCTGGACCAATACGTTGAGGAACCAACTAGAGAGCAGGCCACCCGGGACTGGGTATTGTGGAATGAGAAAGGAATAATTGGCAATCTAGTTGTGCGAGGCCCCTTGGGGATGAGCAACCATGATATGATAGAATTCTTCATCAAGATGGAGAGTGACATAGTTGATTCTGAGACTAGGGTCCTAAATCTTAATAAAGGAAACTACGATGGTATGAAGCGCGAGTTGGCTGCAATGGATTGGGAAACGTTACTTAAAGGGATGACAGTGGATAGGCAATGGCAAACGTTCAAAGAGCAAATGGGTGAACTGCAACAATTGTTTATTCCAAAACAAAAACAGAATTACCTGGAAAAACTCAGCAGGTCTGGCAGCATCGGCGGAGAAGAAAAGAGTTGACGTTTCGAGTCCTCATGACCCTTCGACAGAACTTGAGTTCAAGTCCAAGAAAGAGTTGAAATATAAGCTGGTTTAAGGTGTGTGTGTGGGGGGCGGAGAGATAGAGAGACAGAGAGGTGGAGGGGGGTGCGGCGGTGTGGTTGTAGGGACAAACAAGCAGTGATAGAAGCAGATCATCAAAAGATGTCAACGACAATAGTACAATAGAACACAAAGGTGTTAAAGCTGGTGATATTATCTAAACGAATGTGCTAATTAAAAATGGATGGTAGGGCACTCAAGGTATAGCTCTAGTGGGGGTTTTTTTTTTATAATGGAAATAGGTGGGAAAAGGAAAATCTTTATAATTTATTGGAAAAAAAAAGGAAGGGGGAAACAGAAAGGGGGTGGGGATGGGGGAGGGAGCTCACGACCTAAAGTTGTTGAATTCAATATTCAGTCCGGAAGGCTGTAAAGTCCCTAGTCGGAAGATGAGGTGTTGTTCCTCCAGTTTGCGTTGGGCTTCACTGGAACAATGCAGCAAGCCAAGGACAGACATGTGGGCAAGAGAGCAGGGTGGAGTGTTAAAATGGCAAGCGACAGGGAGGTTTGGGTCATTCTTGCGGACAGACCGCAGGTGTTCTGCAAAGCGGTCGCCCAGTTTACGTTTGGTCTCTCCAATGTAGGAGACCACATTGGGAGCAACGAATGCAGTAGACTAAGTTGGGGGAAATGCAAGTGAAATGCTGCTTCACTTGAAAGGAGTGTTTGGGTCCTTGGACAGTGAGGAGAGAGGAAGTGAAGGGGCAGGTGTTGCATCTTTTGCATGGGCATGGGGTGGTGCCATAGGAGGGGGTTGAGGTGTAGGGGGTGATGGAGGAGTGGACCAGGGTGTCCCGGAGGGAGCGATCCCTACGGAATGCCGATAAGGGGGGTGAAGGGAAGTTGTGTTTGGTGGTGGCATCATGCTGGAGTTGGCGGAAATGGTGGAGGATGATCCTTTGAATGCGGAGGCTGGTGGGGTGATGTGAGGACAAGGGGGACCCTATCATGTTTCTGGGAGGGAGGAGAAGGCGTGAGGGCGGATGCGCGGGAGATGGGCCGGACACGGTTGAGGGCCCTGTCAACGACCGTGGGTGGAAAACCTCGGTTAAGGAAGAAGGAGGACATGTCAGAGGAACTGTTTTTGAATGTAGCATCATTGGAACAGATGCGACGGAGGCGAAGGAACTGAGAGAATGGGATGGAGTCCTTACAGGAAGTGGGGTGTGAGGAGCTGTAGTCGAGATAGCTGTGGGAGTCGGTGGGTTTGTAATGGATATTGGTGGACAGTCTATCACCGGAGATTGAGACAGAGAGGTCAAGGAAGGGAAGGGAAGTGTCAGAGATGGACCACGTGAAAATGATGGAGGGGTGGAGATTGGAAGCAAAATTAATAAATTTTTCCAAGTCCCGATGAGAGCATGAAGCGGCACCGAAGTAATCATCGATGTACCGGAGAAAGAGTTGTGGAAGGGGGCCGGAGTAGGACTGCAACAAGGAATGTTCCACATACCCCATAAAGAGACAGGCATAGCTGGGGCTCATGCGGGTACCCGTAGCCACACCTTTTATTTGGAGGAAGTGAGAGGAGTTGAAGGAGAAATTGTTCAGCGTGAGAACAAGTTCAGCCAGACGGAGGAGAGTAGTGGTGGATGGGGATTGTTCGGGCCTCTGTTCGAGGAAGAAGCTAAGGGCCCTCAGACCATCCTGGTGGGGGATGGAGGTGTAGAGGGATTGGACGTCCATGGTGAAGAGGAAGCGGTTGGGGCCAGGGAACTGGAAATTGTTGATGTGACATAAGGTGTCAGAGGAATCACGGATGTAGGTGGGAAGGGACTGGACAAGGGGAGAGAGAAGGGAGTCAAGATAACGAGAAATGAGTTCTGTGGGGCAGGAGCAAGCTGAGACGATCGGTCTACCGGGGCAGTTCTGTTTGTGGATCTTGGGTAGGAGATAGAAGCGGGCCGTCCGAGGTTGGGCGACTATCAGGTTGGAAGCTGTGGGAGGGAGATCCCCAGAGGAGATGAGGTCAGTGACAGTCCTGGAAACAATGGCTTGATTTCAGTGGTGGGGTCATGGTCCAGGGAGAGGTAGGAGGAAGTGTCTGCGAGTTGACGCTCAGCCTCCGCGAGGTAGAGGTCAGTGCACCAGACAACAACAGCACCACCCTTGTCAGCGGGTTTGATGACAATGTCAGGGTTGGACCTGAGAGAATGGAGTGCAGTAAGTTCAGAGAGAGACAGGTTAGAATGGGTGAGAGGAGCAGAGAAATTGAGACGACTAATGTCGCGCCGACAGTTCTCAATGAAAAGATCGAGAGAAGGTAAGAATCCAGAGGGAGGGGTCCAGGTGGAGGGAGAATATTGGAGATGGGTAAAAGGATCCATTGAACTGGGAGAGGACTCCTGCCCAAAGAAGTGAGCCCGGAGACGAAGACGGCGGAAGAAGAGTTCAGTATCATGCCGAGCCCGAAATTCATTGAGGTGAGGGCGTAAGGGTATGGAACTAAGTCCTTTGCTGAGCACTGAACGTTCAGCATCGGAGAGGGGAAGGTCAGGGGGTATAGTGAATACACGGCTGGGGTTGGGATTGGAAGAAAGGGTGGGGACGGAGGGACAGGCAGGGGTGGAGGGTCCTAGATGGGTGTTGGTGTCGATGAGTTGTTGGAGCTTGCGTTCCTTAGCACTTGAGAGAAAGAGAAAAAGTTTCTTGTTGAGGCGTCGGATGAGCTGAAGGATAAAATGAAACTGGGGGCATGAGCAGCTTTGAAAAAGGGTACGGCGGTGCTGCTGGAGGGAGTGGTCGAGTGTGTTCATATGGCGGCGCATGGCACTGAGTGTGGATTTCAGAATGTGACGGGAACAGAAGTCCGAGAAACGTTTTATGTCCCGGAGATACCTGTAATCCTGGGTGGGTTCGAAACATGAGGGGTGGAATTTCAGTTGAAATCCACGTGGGGTAAGTCGGAGATGGAGACAGTCACTGAGAAAGGAGATATGGCTGTGAAAGCGGGTTTTAGTAAACACCTTGTCAAACACTAGGAGGGAAATGGAAAGGAAGGAAGGTGAGCAAGACAACAGAGAGATACGGAAATCTTGTCGCAGAGAGGAACAGAACTTCTTCAAGGAGGTAGGCATTTCTTGAAGAGCAGTGGCAGTCAATTAAACACAGAGATAAAAACAAAAAACGAAAAAACTGCGGATGCTGGAAATCCAAAACAAAAACAGAATTACCTGGAAAAACTCAGCAGGTCTGGCAGCATCGGCGGAGAAGAAAAGAGTTGACGTTTCGAGTCCTCATGACCCTTCGACAGAATTTGAGTTCGAGTCCAAGAAAGAGTTGAAATATAAGCTGGTTTAAGGTGTGTGTGGGGGACGGAGAGATAGAGAGACAGAGAGGTGGAGGGGGGGGGTGTGGTTGTAGGGACAAACAAGCAGTGATAGAAGCAGATCATCAAAAGATGTCAACGACAATAGTACAATAGAACACATAGGTGTTAAAGCTGGTGATATTATCTAAACGAATGTGCTAATTAAAAATGGATGGTAGGGCACTCAAGGTATAGCTCTAGTGGGGTTTTTTTTTATAATGGAAATAGGTGGGAAAAGGAAAATCTTTATAATTTATTGGAAAAAAAAGGAAGGGGGAAACAGAAAGGGGGTGGGGATGGGGGAGGGAGCTCAAGACCTAAAGTTGTTGAATTCAATATTCAGTCCGGAAGGCTGTAAAGTCCCTAGTCGGAAGATGAGGTGTTGTTCCTCCAGTTTGCGTTGGGCTTCACTGGAACAATGCAGCAAGCCAAGGACAGACATGTGGGCAAGAGAGCAGGGTGGAGTGTTAAAATGGCAAGCGACAGGGAAGTTTGGGTCATTCTTGCGGACAGACCGCAGGTGTTCTGCAAAGCGGTCGCCCAGTTTACGTTTGGTCTCTCCAATGTAGAGGAGACCACATTGGGAGCAACGAATGCAGTAGACTAAGTTGGGGGAAATGCAAGTGAAATGCTGCTTCACTTGAAAGGAGTGTTTGGGTCCTTGGACGGTGAGGAGAGAGGAAGTGAAGGGGCAGGTGTTGCATCTTTTGCGTGGGCATGGGGTGGTGACATAGGAGGGGATTATAAAAAAAAAACCCACTAGAGCTATACCTTGAGTGCCCTACCATCCATTTTTAATTAGCACATTCGTTTAGATAATATCACCAACTTTAACACCTATGTGTTCTATTGTACTATTGTCGTTGACATCTTTTGATGATCTGCTTCTATCACTGCTTGTTTGTCCCTACAACCACACCGCCCCCCCCTCCACCTCTCTGTCTCTCTATCTCTCCGCCCCCCACACACACCTTAAACCAGCTTATATTTCAACTCTTTCTTGGACTCAAACTCAAGTTCTGTCGAAGGGTCATGAGGACTCGAAACGTCAACTCTTTTCTTCTCCGCCGATGCTGCCAGACCTGCTGAGTTTTTCCAGGTAATTCTGTTTTTGTTTTGGATTTCCAGCATCCGCAGTTTTTTCGTTTTTTGTTTTTATCTCAATTGTTTATTCCTGTCTGGCACAAAAGTAAAATAGGAAAGATGGCCAAGCCATGGCTTACAAGGGAAATTAGAGATAGTAAAAAGATAAATACAAAAAAATGCAGATGCTGGAAATCCAAAACAAAAACAGAATTACCTGGAAAAACTCAGCAGGTCTGGCAGCATCGGCGGAGAAGAAAAGAGTTGACATTTCGAGTCCTCATGAGCCTTCAACAGAACTGAGAACCAGTTCTGCTGAAGGGTCATGAGGACTCGAAACGTCAACTCTTTTCTTCTCCGCCGATGCTGCCAGACCTGCTGAGTTTTTCCAGGTAATTCTGTTTAAATTAGAGATAGTATTTGATCCGAATAAGAGGCATACAAATTGGCCAGCAAAAACAACAGACCTGAGGATTGGGAGCACTTTCGAATTCAGCAAAGGAGCACCAAGGGATTTATTAAGAAGGAGAATATAGAGTACGAGTGTAAGCTTGCAGGGAACATATAAACTGACTGTAAAAGGTTCTAGAGGTATGTGAAGAGAAAAAGATTGGTGAAGACAAATGTAGGTCCCTTACAGTCAGAAACAGGGGAATTTACAATGGGGAACAAAGAAGTGGCTGACCAACTAAATACATACTTTGGTTCTGTCTTCACAAAGGAGGACACAAATAACATACCAGAAATGTTGGGGAAGACAAGGTTTAGTGAGAGGGAGGAACTGAAAGAAATCAGTATAAGTAGGGAAATGGTGTTGGAGAAATTGATGGGATTGAAGGCCAATAAATCTCCCCAGGGCCTGATAATCCACATCCCAGAGTACTTCAGGAAGTGGCCCTAGAAACAGTGGATGCATTAGTGTCATCTTCCAAGATTCTATAGACCCTGGAGCAGTTCCTACAGATTGGAGGGTAGCTAATGTAACCGCACTATTTAAAAAAGGAGGTAGAGAGAAACCAGGGAATTATAGACCAGTCAGCCTGACGTTGGTAGTGGGGAAAATTCTAGAGTCCATTATAAAAGATTTAATAGCTGAGCACTTGGAAAACAGTGGCAGAATCAGAAAGTCAGCATGGATTTATGAAAGAGAAATCATGCTTGACAAATCTACTGGAATTTTTCGAGAATGTAGCTAGTAAAGTTGATGAGGGGGAGCCAGTGGATGTGGTTTATTGGGACTTTCAGAAGGCTTTTGACAAAGTCCCAAATAAGAGATTAGTGTGTAAAATTAAAGTGTATTGAGATGGATAGAAAACTGGTTGGCAGACAGGAAACAAAGAGTAGGAATAAACCTGTCTTTTTCCAAATGGCAGGCAGTGACAAGTGGGGTACCGCAGGGATCGGTGCTGGGACCCCAGCTATTCACAATATAAATTAATGATTTAGATGAGGGAACTAAATGTAATATCTCCAAATTTGCAAATGACACAAAGCTGGGTGGGAGGGCGAGCTATGAGGAGGATGCAGAGATGCTTCAGTGTGATTTGGACAAGCTGAGTGAGTGGGCAAATGCATTGCAGATGCAGTATAGTGTGGATAAATGTGAGGTTATCCACTTTGGTAGCAAAAACAGGAAGGCAGATTAACTGAATGGCTATAAATTGAGAGAGGGAAATGTGCAAAGAGATCTGGGTGTCCTCGTACACCAGTCACTGAAGGTGAGCATGCAGGTGCAGCAGGTGGTAAAGAAGGCAAATGGTATGTTGGCCTTCATAGAGAAAGGATTCGAGTACAGGAGCAGGGTTGTCTTGCTGCAATTATACAGGGCCTTGGTGAGACCACACCTGGAATATTGTGTGCAGTTTTGGTCTCCTTATCTTAGGATGTTCTTGCTATAGAGGGAGTGCAGCAAAGGTTTACCAGACTGATTCCTGGGGTGGCAGCACTGACATATGAGGAGAGATTGAGTTGGTTAGGATTATATTCGCTGGAGTTCAAAAGACTAAGGGGGGATCTCATAGAAACCTATAAAATTCTAACAGGACTAGACAGGGTAGATGCAGGAAGGATGTTCCTGATGGTGGGGGAGTCCAGGACCAGGGGTCACAGTCTGAGGATACGGGGTAGACCATTTAGGACTGAAATGAGGAGAAATTTCTTCACTCAGAGAGTGGTGAGCCTGTGGAATTCGCTACCACAGAAAGTAGTTGAGGCCAAAACATTGTATGTTTTCAAGGAGTTAGATATAGCTCTTGGGGTGAAAGGGATCAAAGGATATCGGGAGAAAACGGGAGCAGGCTATTGAGTTGGATGATCAGCCGTGATCATAATGAATGGCGGAGCAGGCTCAAAGGGCCAAATGGCCTACTCCTGCTCCTATTTTCTATGTTTCAGCAGTAAACAAACTTGGGCAAGAGCGCAATGGGTGGTCTTAGTGTTAGAGGGGATATGGGGTCAGAAGCCCAGCTGAAGTTCAAGAAGCTTGCCAGAGTTGTACAAGATCTTGTTCAGCCTGAAGCATTAGCCAGGGAGGGGAATTGAACCAATGGCGAGGGAACAGAATGGGAAAGTGTTCCACCAGGCTAACGCTTGAGCTCCCAATTATAGTATAGGGCACTGGAAATCAGTTGGATGGCCAATGGATTAAAGGATCATGGAATCTTAGAGCAACAGAAAAAAAAGAGGACATTCAGATAACCGTGTCTATGTGTTGCTTAATGAAATATCCATCCAATTAGTTCCACTCCCCTATTCTTTCCTGAAAGCCTTGTAAATATCAGTTAGTCATACAGGACTTGAACATTGCTGGGAAAAAAGAGACATGTTGTTGAAGCTTTTCATCTTGCACTCATCAGAGCAATTGCAAGAATGCCAAATTTGAAAGGGAACAATTTATGCAGCATGAGATAAGGGGCACTGACTGATTGGCAAGTCAGCTCTGACTGATTGCGATGTTGCCATGGCAAATGCACCAGAGAGCTTTGCCCCCCTCCCCGCCCCTGTCGCTGTTTTTGTTTATTCAAAAAAGGTGCAATGTCTGGACATACTCCTTTTGCCTGCAGAGGACAGGTCCCTGCATATGAATATATCGAGCTTCTCGCAAGCGCAAGTGAGCTACATTGCAAGTGGACTGATATTTTAAATTGGTTATTAGTGTAATTCTTAGCAGACTCAGGATTGTTCAGTAAATTCTGTCCAATTGTGGAATCACATCTAACATTCAACATTACGTTCCAAGTTTTGCAAAGTTGGGCTGGTTGAGTAGGGCGAGTACTCTGTCTATTGTGAACAGTCAAAGGAACATGCTGTTTGACAGGATCTGCCGTCGTTGGGACATATGGCCTATGTACCTGGCATCGCACTGGCACATAAATTCATATACATTACTGATTTGTCAGGTAGGTAGAATGCCATTTTAGCTTGATAGCATCAGGTTAGTGGAAAACACCACTTGTGTTGACAATACATAGTATCAGCATGAAACAGCTAACTTCACCTGTTGCTCAAATTGTTTGTAAACTTGTTCAAATTTTTAAATTCGTTATTTTAGTATTTATTCAATTCCCATTTGAGAGATAGTATCGAACCTACCTACACCATCCTTTCAGAGACTCACTAAGCAAAAACCACATTGTTCAATCAATATATTCAGGTTAAAGTAATGATGAGATTTATTTGTCAATAGGGTAATATATAATCCAATTGCTATTTGAAGGGTGAATAATGAATAAAAACGGAGCAGTACAAAATGCTCAAAATTATTCAGAACAAATAAAAACAAAAAATGTTGGAAACATTCAACACGAGAAGCAGCACTTGTGAAGAGAGAGAAAGAATTAATGCTTCAGGTTGATGACCTTTCATCAAAAGTGTTATAGAAAACAAATCTGGCGTATTTAAATCTAAAAGTTAATAACTGGTTTTCTGAAGCTTTAACAATAAAGCCGTGATTACATTTTTTTTTAAAAAAAGCTCAGACTGATTCCCTCACTTCCCTAAACCTCTGGAAGGAACGGACTCCTTGGTGCAGGAGGCTGAGAGGACTCCATATCGCTGTCTCCGTTCGTCAGTGCAGCGCTCGAGGGTTTCGGCAGTCGGTAGAGTCACGCGGCGGGCGAGGGTCGGGCGGGCACAACGCGCAACAATCAAATCTAACGAACAGCATCGCGCGGACAGAGCGCGCGACCGTCAAATCGAATGGACAACAGTGCGCGGGGGAAACCGTTAGAGTGGAACGGACAGAACGCGCACGAATTGGAATTGAACGAAACTGCGGCGCGCGGGAGCGAGGTTACCGGATGCTCTTAGTCCGCGGCTTGGCCGTTTCAATTGAGGATGTTCGCTGGGATGGACGTTATCCCCAAATCGTCGGCCTTCGCCTATCGGCCGAGATCCGCCTCCAGCAGCGATCCTGGGCCTCGGGAGCAACACCCGCAGAAAAGAGGTATAGTTGATAATAGAGACCGGGCTCTGATGCTGTCGGTCGTTTTTTTTAATGTACTTAAGAACGCGCTTAACGTTGGATATCCGTGTGTGTGGCCCGGTAACGCTCTTTTCTCCCCTTTAACCACACCCAATTCTTGTCCAGTCTCTGCATCAGGCTCCCGAGGACGAGATGCGTTAGGACCTGGTCTTTATCCACATCAAATAGGTGATTTCCCCCACCCTTACCCTGCGGGTGCAGACTAATTGCAAACGACCGTCTCAAAAATTTGTTTAAAATGAGCCGGCTTGGTCCAACCCACGGCTTCAACTGGGACCTTCTGGTCTTTACAATTCAGCTACTTGCTACATAAATTCACTACGCCATCGGGGGATGGGGGAAACCATTCCGTATTTTAGCAGAGATCAGTGCTTAACTTTTCAAGAAGATAATTTTCTCTATTAATATAAACGCGCACGTACTCGGGGCTGTATTTTCTTACTTTTGCTATTATGATTCCCATTTACCTTTTACACCTGCCACTTCTTTTATTGCTTCTATATTTCATTAATTTTTGAAATAACAGAATTGTATAATTTCCTTAACTTTCACGTATTATGTAGTTGGTAGTATGATGAACCAGGTTAGTCTAGTATGGTAGTTGGTGGCAATACTTATGGAATTGGTTAGTTATATGGGTGTTAATATTTCCACCTGTAATATTTTTATTGTAGTGCCATTAAACAATATTTCATTAACTATTATGTAATTATTTGCATTATGACACTCATTGCAGAACTTGTTTCAAAGTGAACTGTGTTATGACACAGCGGTTGGTCAAGACCGAGTTGTTTAAATCTGAGAGAGAAAATTGAACTGTCATAAACTTTATTTTCAATTGGTATGTTTGAGATAGTCTGAATTCCAGAATAAGACCACCAGGCCTTGAGGGTTTTTATATAAAACTAAATTAACCATTTATTAATTTAGCAACAAATTAAACACATACACCTGTCTACAAATTATTATGATAACTTTTAAACAACTCCTCAAATTAATCACTCCCAGGTAAATCTTTACCAAGGCAACAGTGACTTATAGACTTTAAACAGACACCAGGCAAAGCACTTTTGATCTTACGAATTCAAAATGAGGTTCCTTACAATTTGATTCCTTTGCAGACACAGCTGTTGGTTTATAGGCTGGTTAAGATCTTAAATGCCTCTGTCTTGCACACACAAACTCCTTTCTGTTTATACCTAGCTTCCCCTTTGAATGTAAATTTTCTTTAGTATCCTAGGCTTTTAATGTCACATTTCCTAACAATAACATTTTCATCCCACTAACTTTATTAGTAATATAAACACATTATTTGGCATCTCCCAGCTAGGAACAAGATTTCACCCATTCATGAATGTTTTTTCAACAAATGCAAATGTGCACTTAACCTTTTATCCTCCTTACTGTTTACCCAATTAACATCTCAAACTATTACACATCAAAACACCCAGCTGGCTTTATTCCAGTTAAGACACACACACACATAGACACATAGACCACTAAACTCTATTTAAAAAAATAATTTCCAATAACATTATAGACATTAATCTCTTCATGACAACTGTAATAAATAGATCATATTGTCGCTGATAAGTTGCCACAATGCCAAAAAATACATGAAAGGTCATAGATGGTGCAGTTTTATATTCCGCATGATAATTGAACCATCTGTGATTAGTGTTTTACAGTTAATGGATTTAAGTAGTTTAAGCACTTATGCAAACAAAGAAATATAGCATCTGTAGTCTCCTGTACCTGCCACATGACCTCATTTCCAAAGTAATTTGGTGCATTGATTGACTTGATAACTGAAATAGCACTTTTTAGAAGTTTGCCTTCCATTGAATGCTCTCACTCGTTTTGTATGAATTACTTTGTAGAATGCTGACTGTGATAACTACAGATGGTCATATAAGAATCATCTTAAAACCATGGTCTTTTCAGTAACTTCTTCTCCATGTATCCTTAAAGCCAACTGAACCAGTTATTATTTTGGCATGATGCATGATTGGCAAGTTCCCAATCTTGAAACAGCTGCTAACTTTTACCACTTCCTCCAAGAAATTACTGGAACTAAAACTGGAAGCCATCCCTGCTGACTGGAAGTAGCTTTAGGAATTGGATTTTTCTTTGACTCAGCCTAAAGCCTGCTTTTTTGGTCCCTTCCTACTTGTCATCCACATGCTTCCCTTTGGCGACATCGTCCAAGAACCACAACGTCAGTTTCACATGTAAGCTGATGACACAAAGAAACAAAAACATCCAGCTCTACCTCACCACCACTTCTTTCGATGCCTCAATGTCTCTAAGTTGTTGAACTGATTGTCCAACATCCAGTACTAGATGAACAGAAATTTCCTCCAACAAATATTGGGAAGACCAAAGCCATTGCCTTTGGATCCCAGCGCCAAAGACACCGAACCCAACCCTCTCCCTAGCAACTGCCTGAGGGAGGCTGAACCAAGGTTCATAATCTTAGCGTCATATCTGACCCTGAGATGAGCTTCAAACATATAGCCGTACCATCACTAAGACAACCTATTTTCACCTCCATAACATCACCCAACTCCACCCCTGCCTCAGCTTATTTGCTGCTGAAACCGTCATTCATGCCTTTGTTACCTCTAGATTTGACTATTCTAACATACTCCTGGTCAACTTCCCATGTACTATTCTCCATAAATTTCAGGTCTACCAAACACTGCAGCCCATGGTCAGACTTGCACCAAGTGCTTTCCACCCTTCATTTCTGTTCGTGCTGACCTAATTGAATCTCATTTAAGCAACACCTCAATTTCAAAATGCTTATCTTGGCTTTCAAATCTCTCCACAGCACCTCCCATCCCTACTTCTGTAATCTCCTCCAGTCCCACAGCCCTCCATGATATCTATGCTTCTTTTGTTCTGGCCTCACGAGCAACTCCGATTTTAATCATTCGGTCATTGGTGGCCATGCTGTTACAAATACGAGGTTTTATGGGATTGTTATGTTTTAGGACTGTGTAGGGTAATTTAGGGAAAAATGGAGAACTGAAGAGGGTCATGTCCATTTCCTATGTTCCTATATCATGTGACCTCTTCTGAATTCTGCTAACAGCAAGACTGGGTGCTTGGCTGTGAAATGTTAAAGAGGGGCCCAAATTGTTTTACTGGGAAGAAGGTGCAAGGTGGTCATGGCTGTGAACAATGACCAAAGCATCTGTGCCGATGGCGGATTGACTGTTAATCTCCAATGTCCTATGAAGGTGCTTTGTAAACAGTTATATTTGAAACTATCTATTTAGTTTCAAGATAGAATTTATTTGGGAGTCTAAAGGATAGCTAATTAGCATTTCTATATGAATACAAGGCCAGTGTGATCCACATTGTTATGGCGATGGGCTTTGAGCGGGCAAGAGTCCATGGAAAGCCATTGCAGGGATGGGTTACAGGCTTTCCTAAAAATATCACTGAACCTCACAGACAGGTTCAAACTCCAAGAATCCAAGAGAGAAAGAGCCAAGAGATGGGGGAAGCAACTCTCTTTGTTCACAATGTGGGATGGATCGTGCTCAGATTGAAAAGACCAAAGTAGTGAGGGTTTAAACAAAGCTGGAAGATTTTCCTAGCTTTGGCTAAAGGGAAGGATCTCGGGGTAACCCGCATTGTGAAAGTCAGTTCAAGAAATAGAGGTTACCTGGCTGGAAGAGGGAAAAGGAGCTAAGAATCATTTTGCACTGCTTCCTGGAGAATGAATTGTCCACTTAAGGGCCAGAGTAAGGAATAACCATCGAGGGAGATTTTTGGTAGATTTAAATGTTAAATGGGATCTTTTCTGTAGTTTAGGATAGAAGTTGCCTATTGAAATAAGGCGGGATTTTCTGGTCCCACTGAAAGTCGATGGACTTTTGGCTGGGCTGCTGCATCCACCAGGCCGAGGCTGGAAAATCCTGGCAATAGTGTTTAATGAATGTTGCCTTTAGTTTGTGTGTTACAGCAAAAGTTTTAACCCCTGAAACTTTGTCATGAAGTTCTAATAAGTTGCCCACTGGGAATTTAAATTTCTTTTTAAAAGTTATCAGTCTCTGTGGGAATGTGAAAGTTCCTTCAGCTGCCTAGGCTCTCAGCTCTGGAATTCCCTCCTTAAATCCCCCTCTCTGCCTCTCTTCCTTTCGTCAGCTCTTTTTTTTCTTTAAGACACTCCTTAAAACCTCTGTCTTTGACCAAGCTTTTGGTCCCCTGTCTTGATATCTCCTCATGTGGCTCGTTGTCAAATTTTACTTTTAAAATGCCCTGTGAAATACTTTGGGGCATTTTATTATCTTAAAGGTGCTATAAAAATACAAATTGTTGATGGATGTATGAAAGGAGGGAAATTAAAAGGGATGGTTATCTCATAGTTCTTGTTATGCAACTTCAAGCATAGAATGGCGTTGACTGAGATTTGGCTGCAGGCCAGCTGACATTAGTACTTGATGAGAAAACTATGATTTTATCCTCTTAACAGATCTCTCAAATTTCAAATAACCATTAATAAATTGTTCATGGCATGTGAAGGAATGGTTTGTATACAAGTTACTGCAACTAGATGGGACAGCTCTTTCAAAGAGCCAACAGGCACTAAGGGCTGACTGTGCCTGTGCTCTAAGACTACTTTTCTTGCCACTTCTTTTATACCTATTTTTTCCTTTTTGCATCCCTCGTTCCTGTGATAATTGTTCCATAAATGCTGGTTGTCCTTTAGGTTCCTTGTTCAAAAGGATGTCGTTCATATGTGACCCTGTACTGAGACAGTCAATATCAGCAGGTAGGTTTATTGTGGGGCCTTGCCCAACATGTACACATGCATTTTCAACAGGGGTTGCTGTATAATGATCAGGGACTGGAACTGAGTTTATTTGCATGGAGACCATTTGCAGTATTTCTTTCATTACTTAAGTAAGGTTAGCTAACTGAGTGTAGTCTGGGGTTTGAACTCAAGACATTCATTGGCTTACGCTTAGGTACTGTTGATAAATGTCAGTTTTTTTGAAAAATTGAAATTGCAAAAAAAACTGCACAGAGCATTTTGAGCGCAATATGCCTTAAACACCCATATAAATCTAGAAGATACTTTTGCTTTTTTAAAGTTTAAGTGTAATCAGAAAGCAAAATAGATTTCTGTGATTGGGCCGGTAAAAGGAAACTGGTTTTCCCATAAGCTGACAGCAATGAGAATGAAAATATCCTTTCAAATATTGTATGTTTGAGAACAGCAGTCTTATTTAGAATGAATAATCATTGGATTCTAAATTATGCATTGTAGTTTAAGAATAGAATTACAATTTGAAATTCAAAATCATACTGAGAGTTTAAGGCACTTACTATGATAGCGATACAGTGGTGCTCTGAAAATTAGAACTTAGAATTGCCTACTGCTATTGACCCAGTTGAAGCACAAAAATTATGAGAGAATCAAATCTTTTTCTTTAGAAAAATGTAAGGGAAGTAATCTGTACTCTTGGAAAATCATATATATGATATAGGATTAGTGTTAGTATAACTGAGATGTTTTCACAAGAAAGTGCTGCTTTGCTACTTAAAAATTAGTGCTTTAGATTTGTAAGTGTGTTATTTACATTTTCTTATAAGTATCCATTTTTGAACAGGGCAGTTACTTTTGACCTGTTAATCTCTGGACAAGTACATTCATTTTCGAATTTAAATATTGTATAATCTTTCCAAAGACTGTAATTGTAGATTAAAGAGATGCATCATTGTGTTGTGATTTTCAGTTTCCTGTGGAGCAGCAATTCCCAACAGTAAACTTTGACACAATAGCAAAACATTTACAAATAATTAAAGTGTGAGCACCAAAAGAAGCATCAAAAACAAAAAGATTATATTTTTTCAGTTTTATACTGATAAAATCATTAAACTAAAAACTCTGAACTAAAAACATGTTTATATAGGTGGCCACCAGCAGCATCGTTTATGATGGTGGGAAAGAGCACCAAGCAGGGGCACTGATCGGCCCTCTGGGCCCCCCCTGCAGGAGCAATGTCTTTGACAAACTGAGGGGTGGACCCAGATGCCATGAGGTGAGGGAGGAAGCAGCAAGGACAAGTTCAGGACTTGAGTAGCAGTGTGCCAGAAGCTAAGGCCATGAGTAGAGAAGCTTGAAGCCCCTGAGGGTGGCTAAAGAGCCAGGAAGGGGAATTGGAGACCTAGTCAGTCTGACTAGCAGCACCCTTAAGTCTGAGAAGCGTCAGAGAGAGAGAGAGAGAGAGAGACAGAGTGCGAAGGACTGCAGCCAGGAGCTAGAGCAGCAGATCAAGCCTGGCGAGTCATTGCATTGAGGAGCAGAGGCCGCGAATAGGGCAGAGATCTGGAGATTTGGCCGTGAATAATCTCTGTACATAGTTTGTTCCTCGAGATTAAGCTTTCCCTTGAGTTTATACAGTTCTGATGTCAGTGGAATAAAGGAGCCTTATTTTTTAATCTTTGTGCAGTCCATGTGTTTAAATCACACACAATGTAATTTAGGATGAGGTTTCTTTTGTATCATTGAGGGATCTGCTATTTTTGCTACAACCAGATGAGGATGTAGAATGGTTACAACGTAGGCAATTTGACCTGTTCTTCTGTGCCAGCTCTCTGCAAAAGCAACTCAGCTAATCCCGCTCCCCTGACATTTCCCCAAAGCTCTGCAATTTTTTTCTCTTCAGATAATTATCCAGTTCCCTTTTGAAAACTATGATTGTATCATACTTCCAGGTAATGCATTCCAGATTCTAACCCCTCACTGCGTAAAAAGGTTTTTCCTCAAGTCACCTTTGATTTAATGTGAATGGCAAAAGAATCAGTGTCCTCTGGTTTTCAACCCTTCCACCAATGCAAACAGTTTCTCCTTATTTACTCTGTACAGATCTTTAATGATTTTAAACACCCCTATCAAATCTCCTGTCAACCTTCTCTTCACTAAGGAGAGCATATCCGGCTTCACCAATCTATCCACCTAATTGATGTGTCTCATTCCTGGAACTATTCTCATAATGCTGGTACATCGTTCTTAAACTGTTGTGCCAGAATTGTACTCAATACTCAAGTTGAAACCAAAACAGTATTTTATAAGATTCACCATAACTTCCTTGCTTTTGTACTCTATCCCTCTATTTATAAAGCTCAGGATCCTGTATGCCTCTATTTATAAAGCTCAGAATCCTGTGTGCCTTATTAACTGCTTTCTTAACCTAATATGTTACCTTCAATGATTTGTGTACATATACCCCCAGGTCCATCTGCTCCTGCACATACTTTAGAATTGTATACTTTATCATATATGATCGCTTCTCATTCTTCTGACCAAAATGTACCGCTTCACACTTCCTTGCATTAAATTTCATCTGCCATTTGTCTGCCTGTTCCACCAGGCTATCTATATCCTTTTGAAGTCCATCACTTTTCTCCTCATAGTTCCAATACTTCCAAGTTTGTCATCTGCAAATTTTGAAACTGTGCCCTGTGTACCTAAGTCTAAGTCAGGAAAAGTAGTGGTCCTAGTAACTGATTCTGGGGAACCCCACTGAAAACCTTTCCCCAGTCCAAAATGCAATCATTCACCACTGCTGTCTGTCCCTGTCACTCAGCCAACTCCATATCCATGTTGCTACTTTCCCTTTTATTCCAAGGGCTTCAACTCTTCTGGCAAGTTTATTATGTGGCACTTTGTCAAGTGCCTTTTGGAAGTCCATGTACTTCATACTAACTGCTTTACCCTCCTCTATCCTCTCTGTTACGTCTTCAACATCTCTTCTTCATTAATTTTTAGCCCATCCAGTATCTCAATGACCTCCTCTTTCACTGTGATCTTTTTTCAGCATCATCTTCCTTGATAAAGACAAATACAAAGTTTCCTTTTAGTACTTCAACTATGCCCTCTGTCTCTAGATGTAGATCCCCATTTTTGATCCCTAATCAGCCCCACCCCTCCTTACTTGCCTTTTACAATTAAATGCTTATGGAAAACTTTTGGATTCTCTCATATGTTAGCTGCCAATCTCCATACTCTTTTTGCCTCTCTGATTACCCATTTCACTTCGCCTCTAAAATTTTTATATTCAATCTGGTTCTCATCTATATTATCAACCTGATATGACATATGCTCCTCTTTTTCTGTTTCACCTTGCTCTTGATATCTCTTGTCACCCAGGGACCTCTGGCTTTGTTTGCCCTATCTATCCCCCTTGTGGAAATGTACCTTGACTGTACCTGAATCATCTCCTCTTTAAAGGTAGCCCATTGTTCCATTACAATTTTGCCTGCCAATCTTTGATTCCAACTTACAAGGGTTGGATCTTTTCTCACCCCACTGAAATTGGTCCCCCTCTAATATTTTTACCTTAGGGGGTGCGCCTTGTCTTTATCCATGGCTAACCTAAACCATATGATACAAATACATTCAGTGCTTCACCCCTCCAGGACATTATCTCTCTCCAGCACTTAATATTCTTCTTACTCATTAGAGCAAGCCCTCCTCCATTCTTCCTTTCCTCATTTTTCCTGAACACCTTGGGCCAGATTTTTGCAGAGTTGAACTGATTCCTGAGGCCCATAAAAATGGTAGACTGAACCTAATTCGAAATTCCCAACCTCAATCCTGGCGCAAGCAGTTCGAGGAGCGAGTAAACTCCCTGCATTTCTGACCTGTTCGGTTCCATTGTGTGGTTAGACATCTCAGACCACCCTATAATTTTCGTGGAGTCTGGTCAGCTTCTTGAGGACTTGTGGTTTTCGGCCCCTCAGAGGGGTTGTGAACCATAGTCTGGATTCGGGAACCTTTTGAAAGATATGTTTAAAAGGTTTTACTCATGCCTCCCATGCCCTCTCTATGCCCACTCACCCAGTATGCAGCAGCCTCAGTTTTAGGTGTTATTGAAAAATCAGTACCCTGATAGTGCAGCTATCCCTTAGCACTGCATACTTGGAAGATGTGTTCAAGTTTCTGGAGTGGAGCTTGCACCTGTGGTCTTGTGGCTCAGATAGAGAAAGCTACACGTGAGCCAAACTAAAGCACTCCAGGCCTGGATTATGTGCTCACATTTTTGGAGTGGAGCTTGAACCCATTGTCTTGTGACTCAAAATTGAGAATGCTATGACTGAACCAAAGTTGAAATTGAAACTGAGTTATACCATTTTTATGCAAAATTCCAACAATGCTATAACAGCACTGCTACTGCAGGACCAGAAGAGCCAGCTGAGGATTTAAAAGGGAGAGAAGAGCCCAAAGAGGATTGCAAAAATTTTTTTGGCCTCAGCGACTTTTCTTTCAACGGTTTCAGGAAATAGCAGGGAGAGAGGTGGAGAGCAGCAAAATTGTCTAGAAAGCCAGGTTCCATCCCTGCAGCAATTTGTTTGCATTGGCAAGGAAGATGAGGCTGGTGGTACTCCTGGCACAGTAGGGAGAAAGCAATGGTGCTTGGGGAAAGAAAGTTGTAGTCTAGTTGACAACTTGATTTTACCCTTTTTTCCGTTATTATCTAATACATGGCTTTCTGATGGTGATTCCTAAAATTCGCTTTTTTGATCACTGCACTCCTTTAGCACCTTCCCCACTGATTCTTTAAAATCTTGCTTGTTTATCTTCTGTCTAAACCCTTCTGTCCATTTTCTGCCTCTGCACTGAGTAAATGCTTACTGTTAGCATTGAATAATTCAAAATTTCCTCCAGCTGAACGTAGGGAAAACTTTAGTTTGATGCTTTGGTTTCTGTCAACTCCTCCATGCCTCTGTCTGTAGCTCCGTCAACCATCTCTCACTGCCATTTCAGGCTAAGCCTGCAATATGGAAACTCATTGTGTAGCTGGATGTGACGATGTTGCTATGTTCCTTCCTCACATCTGTTCCACCACCAGGATGACTGCTTCCCATGTGTCCAAGATTGCTGACTTCTTTATCTACCTCTCCTCCATCACCCCCAGTGGAGTAGCCTTACTCCATGCTTCTATCACCCGGAAGTCTGATGTCCCTAATGCTTGTCTAGCCAGACTTGGCACTTCCACCCTACGCAAATATTAATTAATTTAAGAAAGCTGATGTCTCTGTCCTAAGCCACTGAAAGCCATAAACTTAAAACAGCAACAAGTTGAATTAATGTAGCAGTGTTAAGGTCGTAAAACACATAGGTATTAACAAGCATCTTAAAAGAGCAGAGAAATGTTGAGAGGCTTGGGAAAGGAATTCCAAAATCTGGGGCCCAGACATCTGAAGGCATGATCACTAATAGTGGAGTAATTAAAATTGGGGTGTGTAAGAGACCAGAATTAGAGGAACACAGAGATCTCAGATAGATGTAGGGCTGAGGGAGGCTATGGAGGGATTTGAAAACAAGGATGAGAATTTTAAAATCAAGGCACTACTGACTAGAAGCTAATGCAGAATGGAACTTGGTGTGAGTTAGGATATGAGCATCAGAATTTTGAATGACGTTACGCTTATACAGAGCGAAAGATGAGAGACTGGCCAAGAGAGCATTAAAACAGTCAAGCTTAGAGGTAACAAAGCAGTAGATTAGGGCTTCAGGAGCAGATGACCTGAGGAAAGGGTGGACACAGGCATTGTTACATAGGTGGATGTAGGCAGTCTAAGTGATGGAGTGAATATGTGGTCAAAAGTTCAGCTCCAGGTCAAATGGTATGCCATGGTTGCGAACAACCTGGTTCAACCTCAGACAGCTGGTTGGAGAGGGATGAAGTCAGTAGCTAAAGAATGGAGTTTGTGGCAGAGCCCGAAGACAAGCCTTCAGCCTTCCTAACATTTAGTTAGGGAAAATTAATGCTCATCTAGGACCAGATGTTGAACAAGCAGTGTGAAAGGTCAAAGACAGTGGAGGGACTTCAAGAGAGTTGATGGTGACGTAGATCTGTGTTTTGTTTACATATGGAACATGACATTGTGCTTGCGATGATGTCGCTAAGAGACAGCAGGTGGCTGAGAAATAGAAGGGGACTAAGGATAGATCCTTGGGGGTCTTCACAGGTAATAATGAAGCGAGAAGAGAAGCATTTGCAGGTGATTCTCTGGTGTCCACTGGAAACAGGCAAGGACAGTCCCACCCTGTTGGACAGTGGGGGAGAGGAGAAGTATTGGAGGAAGATGATCTGGTCAACCGTGTCAGAGACTGCAGACAGGTCGATTAAGATGAGAAAGGATAGTTTACCATAGTCACTGTCATATTGGGCATCAACCTTGACTTTGATAAGGGCTATTTCAGTATAGTGGCAGAAATGGAAGCCTGATTTGGAGGGGTTCAAGCATTGAGTTTCAAAAAAGGAAGGTGGAAATTTGGGGAGGGACAACACATTCAAGGGCTTTCGAGAGGAAAGGGAGGTTGGAGATAGTTCGCAAGGATGTGGGGTCAAGGGTGTGTTTTCTGAGGTGGTGGTAATTTGAGAGGTTTTGAAGAAAGGGATGGTGCAATTGATTTGAAAGGGATGGGGCAATACCTGAGAAGATGGAACCATTAACATAATCAGCTGGGTGGTCATTAGTTTGGTGGGAAGAGAGATGGGGGAGGAGGATGTGGATTTCATGAGGGGATGAGGGAGATGGAGAGGAACTAGAAAAAGATGTGTTCAGTGCTAGGACATGGAGGTACCTCAGGGAAAGTTTTGCTTGGTTGGCTGGGGGAGGGAGAGAAGCCACAGAGGCAGCTGAATGAATGTTTGAATTTTAGCAACAAAGTCCAGGAACAACTTGCACTCGTTGAAAGTGAAATTGGAGGAAGTAGGAGAGAGAAGTTTAAGAAAATGGTTTGTAATGGAGAAGAGAAGCCGGGTTATCTTTGCATTCAGGATGATTCTAGAATTGTCTTGGCAGGAGAAAGCAGGACCAAATAGTGCTTTATGTTCCAGCCAGCTCATGAAATAATAGCTAAACTAGTTGTCTACTGTAAATGCTGAAGTCTACATCCCTTGGACTTAAGGGGATGAGGACCTTACCAAGGAATGGGCACCAGTGTGAAAGAGTAATCTCTTTGGGGACAAACACATCAGAAATAGAAATAAAGGTGTGAT
This sequence comes from Carcharodon carcharias, assembly GCF_017639515.1. Classification (NCBI taxonomy): domain Eukaryota; kingdom Metazoa; phylum Chordata; class Chondrichthyes; order Lamniformes; family Lamnidae; genus Carcharodon; species Carcharodon carcharias. Next base: position 109,193,263 of record NC_054471.1, on the reverse strand, counting down.
TGAGCATATCAGTAGTGACAGAAATGTCATGGAGGGTCTAAGGCTAGACAGTTGAAAATGCCCTTGTGGGACCTGGGGAGAGCTTTTTCCAAGGGTGGACACAAGGATGTGGGATTGGTAGGGGGAAGGGGACTGCGAGTGGAGAGGGATACAAGACAGCGATCAGAGAATCGGAAACTGACTTACCTCATACACAGTGAGATTACTGGAGAAGCTGTATGAGACGGTAAGATGAGGGGGTGACTGTGAATATGTTGTGAAGTTTATAAGGACAGAGATAAAGCGAGGATAGAAGGGCTGTAAGTTGGGGGATAGAGCATGATGAGTTGAGATTGAGGTTGAAATCACATGATGAGGAATCACTCAGTGCAGAGGCTGGGACAGAAGCAATGAGGATATGTCAGTCAGAAACTTGGGTGTGTTAGATGAGTGGGTTTAAAGGAGAGATAATTGGTGAGAACCAGCTGAGGTGCTCAAAGGAGGAGAAGGTGCCAGAGCAGTAGGGGGACAAGACCAAGGTTTGATTTGGTGATAAGGACCATACCACCACCATAGCAATTTAGATGGGAAAAGTGGAGGAAGGTATAGCAAGTCGTGAAACCTTCCCCTTTAATGAAGTTATCATCACCTGTTAACCAGGTTTCCATTAAGGCTGTGATGTTGATGCAGTCATCCACAATAAGCTGCTGGGTAGCAAGATCTTTTTCACAAATGGTCATAGTGGAGGACGGTGCGAGAGCGACAGTGATAACGGATCCACTGGCAGTGTCCACAAGCTAAGAACTGGGAGGAGTGAGTGGGATGGGAAGTTGATTGGCAAGATTAGCTCCCAGTGGGCTGTCATGAAAATATAACAATTCTCATAATATTATTGTGTTTTATTGTAAAGGTAGGTTAATAGTGGGGTTTGAATTAGTTTGTGTGTGTGTGTTTGTGGGGGGGGGGGATTTAATTGAATTGGAAACAGCTGGTCAGGATGCTTTGAGTCATCAACAAGAAGCTTGATTTGAAATGCTAAATACGTAAACATGGCTAAAGTTTTAGAATGTGAGGTGTAAGGAAAATGTGCATTTTCAGATAAATTAGGGAAGTTTGAATTTCAAAGAGATGGTAGGATGTTACAACTAGCTAGAAGAAGCTAAGCCAAACAGTGTGTTTATTTTTTCTAAAGGTTACTGATTATGTGAACACTATGCAAAGATTTATATTATGAGAAAGGTAAAGTTCCAAAGACATATTGGAACAATGAAATTTTTATTAAAAAGGGCGAAACATATATAAAGGAGATGAGGCTATGTGTCAGAGGAGAAGGCACTCTGAGATCTAACAAGTGTAAAAAGCCTCCAGCCTCTGTGCATCAAGTTGCTGTTTACAGGAACCGAAGCTGAGAAAACTCACTTTGAATTCTCCTATCCAGAGTATTGTGTTACTTTGCCTGGGTCTGTTTAAATCTGTGGTCTGTAAGCTCTGCGCTCCCCAGTGCCGGATTTGGGGGGGTACCCCAAAGGTGCGCTGGGGAACCCCTCTGGCAAGTTCCCAGGCAAGGATTTGCATGGCAATTGCCCAGAAGTGCTAACTTCCTCTGGACAATTGCGCTGCACTAGGAACCTTCCAAAAATGCGATTTAAATTGCAAACTTCAATGGTTCTGCCAGGGTTATACCAATAGTTACCTAGAAGAATTAAAACCTCTTCTAACTTCTGGGTAACGATTATAAAGACCCAGACCGACCCCATAGGACTCACCCATCCTGCACCCCCCCCCCCCCCCCCCCCCCCCCCCCCCCCAAGCCTCTGACAACCCCACCTACAACACACTCCACCTCGGACCCTGACCTCTGGACCTGAGGTCTGGGCCCCCCACCCTGAGGTTCGGGACACCCGCCCCTCCCTGAATATGGGACATGACCTCCTCCTCACCCCCCCCCAACCCACCCCCAATCTCAGGACACCCCCAACACCCAAATCTTATCTACTTACCTTAGACACTTACCTTTCCCTGGCCTGTCAATTTCCCTGACCCTGTAAACTTACCTGCTTTATGGCAGCAAGTGCTGTAAAAAAGGGGGCGAGGCCTCCTTGAATATGCCGGATCTAGACTTCTCTGGGGCTTGCGAGGATCCTTTTGTTGCAAGTGGCTCCAGCGAACAGAAGTGGCCACACAATTTTCAACACCAGGTGAGTGTGCATTTATTTCTTCTAATTTCTGTGGGCCATCACTTTCCGATGCGAGTCGGAAGTTACGGCCCTATTTGTTTTTACTGTTGCCTTAACGGAGGTGTAACTGGGAGCCAGATTAATTGGGTGTTTTAGGAGTTAATATAGTAGTTATTTTAGTAGTATGTGCTTGAAATCTTTTCCTTTGTTAATAAACGTTTAACTTCATTTTCTAAAAAGCTTTGAAGTAATGGTAGTCTTATTACTTCTGAATTCAGGGCACACGTCTCGAAATACAATACAAATTGCAAAACAGTTGTGACCACGTGATCAGGTTTTCCTCATGGACTTGATCCCCTGGCACATAAATTGGGGGCTCCTTGTGGGATATATTTGAAATTCCTTGATTGGTTTAGAGTTGGTGAATATTAAGGTTACGAGTACAAGAAGCACTTTGAACTCAGGTGTTGGTGTAATAAATTTTTAAAGTGGTGCGACTACAAAATATGGCTGTAATCATGCCTAAACCTTTTTTGGAAGTAGATAATATAAATCTAATTAGGTTACAAAAAGTATGTAAGGGTAAATTAACAGAGTTGGTGGATAAGTTGCAGTTGAGGTTACCTGTAGTGGCAAAGAAAACAGACATAGTTGGAGTACTAGCACAGCATTTGAAGTTGGAAGTGATACCAGCCACTAGAGAGTCACAGCTGGAGGTAATGAGACTTCAGTTAGAAATGAAGAGGCTTGAATTTGAACAAGCCAAGGAACTGAAAAAAAACTTGAATTGGAGGCAAACAAAAAGGAAAAAGAACTGGAAATGAAAAATAACTGGAACTAGAGACAGCAGAAAAAAAGAAGGAAAGAGAAAGGGCGTTCCAGAGGGAACTGGCAAAAAAGGCAGGAGAAAAAAAAAGACGAGAAAGAATTTGAGATGGTGAAGTTAGAAAAGGAAGGAGAATGGAGGAAAGAGACAGAGTACCTGCTTAAAAAAAGCTGGATTTTAAAAAAGGGACATCAGATGCTGAGGAAAGTTCTGATGATGAGAAAACCTTCAACCTAAAACCTAGCGGGGCAATGTTTAAATTTGTGCAAGCTCTTCCGAAGCTTGAGGCAAGAGATGTGGAGGTGTTCTTTATTTCATTTGAGAAGATAGCTAAAAAGATGAAATGGCCACAGAAAAACTGGACATTGTTGCTACAATCTAGGTTGGTGAGTAGAACACATGAGGTTTATGCTTCACTGTCAGAATGATATGTCAGTGGACTATGATGTGGTAAAAAGACTATTTTGAGTGCATATGAATTGGATACAACAGAGGGCGGTAGTGAGAAGTGACTGAGAAGTATTCTGGGAGAAGTCAGCGCAGTTACCGCAACTCAGAAGGGGATCGAGGAGAAGGGCCCTTGCACTCAACAGGAGGAAGAGCATCCAACATAGGGCGGTAGTGAGAAGTGACTGAGAAGTATTCTGGGACATATCACCGCAATTCAGAAGGGGATCAAGGAGGACCCACTGTCAAAGAACGGAATAGCCCCAAATATTACATTGCTGTAGTGTTTCCATCCCTCCCTCCCTCCTCAAACCAATAAAAGAGAGAGAGAGGCAGTACCTTCAGGAGTGCACCAAACCTGCGAGGGACACTCTTCTGAAAGTGGATTTTTAAAAAAGCAGCTGATTAGCGAGTAAATCTGGGTGAGTTTTTTTTCAAATCTATTAAAGTAATTCATTGCTTAATACTGAGGTAAGAGCTAAAAAAAAAAGAGTAGTACTGTACAAGTATAATTAGTCAAGAAACGAGGTTCCTAGCTAACATAAATAAGGCCCCGAGCTAGTGTATTTTTTAAGGGCGTAACTAGCTTAATCGAGGGATGTCATGGCAGGAGAACTCAGACCTGTGATATGCTCCTCCTGCAGGATGTGGGAAATGAAGCACCCATGGTGACCATGTGTGCGGAAGGTGTGTCCAAATGCAGCTTCCAGCTAACCGGATTTCGGAGCTGGAGCTGTGGGTGGACTCATTGTGGAGCATCTGTGATGCTGAGCAAGTCGTGGATAGCATGTTTAGCGAGGTGCTCACATTGCAGGTGAAGATTACACAGGCAGAAAGGGAATGGCTGCCCATCAGGAATAGTAAAAGACTCAGGAAGGTCGTGCAGGAGTCCCCTGTGGTCATCCTCCTCTCTAACAGATTTGGATTCTGTTGGGAGGGATGGCCTCTCAGGAGAAAGCAGCAACAGCCAAGTTCATGACACCGTGGGTGGCTCTGCTGCTCAGAGGGGCGGGAGGAAAACAAGTGGCAGAGCTATAGTGATGGGGGAACAGACAGATGCTTCTGTGGCCGCAAACGTGAATCAAGGATGGTATGTTGCCTCCCTGGTGCCAAGGTCCAGGATGTCACGGAGCGGCTGCTGGAAATTCTGGGGAGGGAAGGTAAGCAACCAGTGGTCGTGGTACACATTGGTACCAACGACATAGGTAAACTAAGGGATGAGGACCTGCAAGCTCAGTACAGGAAGTTAGGAGATAAATTAAAATGCAGGACCTCAAATATAGTAATCTCAGGATTACTCTCAGTTCCACGTGCTAGCGAGAGCAGGAATAAGAGGATAGATCAAATGAACACGTGGCTGGAGAGATGGTGTAGCCGGGAGGGATTCAGATTCTTGAGGCACTGGGACTGGTTCTGGGGAAGATGGGACCTGTACAAACCAGACAGGCTGCACCCAGCCAGAGCTGGGACCAGTGTCCTTGCGGGGGCTTTTGCTAGTTTTGTTGGGGAGTATTTAAACTAGTGTGGCAGGTGGATAGGATCCCAGGAGTAGGATCAGATCGGTCAGATTCAGATCAGAAAAATGGAGGTAGAACATTAGCTAGGGACGTTGTGATAGACATGGAATTACAGGAGAAGCAAAGTTCACAAAGTGTCAGCAAGGGAAATTGACGGTTAAACTGTTTATACTTCAATGCAAGGAATATTACAAACAAGGTAGATGAGTTAAGGGTACAGGTAGACACGTGGCAGCAGGATGTCAATGCTATAGCAGAGACCTGGCCAAAGGAGGGACAAAACTGGTGACTTAATATCCCTGGTTATAGAGTCTTCAGACACAATAGAGTAGGAGATAAAAAAGAAGAGGGTCAGCACTAATGGTTAAAGAATCAATTCTAGTTGTGAGAAGGGATGATATACTAAATGGGTCAACAAACAAGGCTTTATGGATTGAGCTTAGAAATAAAAAAGGAGCAGTCACACTACTGGGAGCATACTACAGACCCCCAAATAGTGAAAGGGAGATAGAAAAACAAACATGTAGGCAAATTTCTCCTTGTAAGAGCAAGAGGGCAATAATAGGAGACTTCAACTATCCTAATATCGACTGGGATTCAAACAATATAAGGGGCACTGAGGGAGAAAAATTCATGCAGTGTGTCCAGGAAAGTTTTTTCAACCAATTAGTGACAAACCCAACGAGAGGAAATGCAATTCTAGACCTGGTCTTGGGGAAAAAAGAAGGGCAAGTGGGTGAAGTGACAGTTGGTGACCATATCGGGGACAGTGATCACAATTCAGTTGGATTTAGCATTACCATGGAAAAGGACAGAGATAAGGTAGAAGTAAAAGTCTTGAACTGGGGAAGGCAAATTTTGCAGAAATGAGAAGGGACTTGGCTGAGGTGGACTGAACAGCACTGCTAGAGGATAAAACAGTGGAAAACCAGTGGGAAGCACTAAAAAATGAAATCCTAATTGTACAAAGTAGACATGTTCCCTACAAAAATAAGAGTGGTACTGCCAAATCGAGACCCCCCTGGTTGTCTAGAGGAATACAGTGGAAGATCAAACAGAAAAAGAAAGCGTACAATAAGCACAAAGAACTAAGCCCTGCAGATAGCCTAGATGAATATAGGAAGTGCAGGGACGAAGTAATAAAGGAAAAAAGGAAACCAAAGAGAGGGCGTGAAAAAAGAATACCAAGTAAAGTTAAAGATAAACCAAAGATGTTTTACCAATACATTAATGCTAAAAGGTTAGTTAAGGAAAAAGTGGGACCTATCAGAGATGAAGATGGAAACTTGTGTGTAGATGCAGAGGCTGTGGGAAGGGTTTTGAATGAATATTTTGTCTCCACGTTTACAAAGGAAAGGGAGGATGTAGATATAGTAGTCCAGGAGGAATACTGTGAGATATTGGACAGGATAGTCATAAAGAGAGAGGAAGTACTCAAAGGGTTGAAATCCTTATGTTGATAAGTCACCAGGGCCAGATGGATTGTTTCCGAGGCTGCTAAAGGAAGTCGGGACGGAGATAGCAGATGGTCTGAGGATGATTTTCCAATCTTCACTAGATACGGGTAGGTACTGGAGAAATGCAAACATAGTTCCATTGTTTAAAAAGGGATCAAAGGAAATGCCAGACAATTATAGGCCAGTTAGTCTTACATCGGTGGTGAGCAAATTAATAGAATCAATTCTGAGAGATAGGATTAACTGTCGTGTGAAAAGGCATGGGCTAGTCAGGGATGGTCAGCATGGATTTGTTAAAGGAAGGCCTTGCCTCACAAATTAGATTGAATTCTTTGAGGAAGTGACAAGATGGGTTGATGAAGTTAGTGCAGTGGATGTTGTGTACATGGATTTTAGCAAGGCATTTGAGAAGGTCCCACATGGCAGATTGGTCAGGAAAGTAAAAGCCCATGGGATTCAGGGTAATGTGGCAAACTGGATAAAAGGTTGGCTTTGCAACAGGAAACAAAGGGTAATGGTCGATGGATGCCCTTGCAAATGGAAAGTTGTCTCAAGTGGTGCTCCACAGGGCTCGGTGTTGGGACCCTTACTGTTTGTGTTATATATCAAAGATTTGGACGTGAACATGGGTGGCACGATTGGGAAATTTGCAGATGACACAAAGGTTAGTCAAGTAATGGATAGTGTAGAGGATAGCCATAATCTCCAAAACCATATGGATGAGTTGGTGAAGTGGGCGGTAAAGTGGCAGGTGGATTTTAACATAGGGAAGTGTGAGGTCATACATTTAGGGAGGTCAGTTACAGGGATTATACAATAAATTGGAATATTCTAAGAGGGGAAGATGAAGTGAGAGATCTTGGCGTACAAGTACACAGGTCCATGAAGGCAGCAGTTCAAGTAGACAAGATTGTAAAGAAGGCATATGGAATGCTGTCCTTCATTGGCAGAGGTATAGAATATAAAAGTAAGGATATAATGTTGGAATTGTATAAAACAAACACTTGTGAGTCCATAACTGGAATATTGTGTGCAGTTCTGGTCACCACATTACAGGAAAGACGAAAAAGCTCTGGAGAGAGTGCAGAAGGGGTTTATTAGAATGTTGCCAGGGTTAGAAAAAAGTAGCTACGAGGAGAGATTGGATAGGTTGGGGTTATTTTCCTTAGAACAAAGAAGGCTGAGATGTGACTTGATTGAGGTGTACAACATTATGAGGGGAATGGATAGAGTGGACAGGATAAAATTGTTTCCCTTGGTGGGGAATTCTAGAACCAGGGGACATAGAATCTAGATAAGTGGTAGAAGGTGTAGGGGGGACATGAGGAAGAACTTTTTTATGCAGAGAGTAGTGGGTGTCTGGAATTCGCTGCCCAAGTTGGTGGTGGAGGCAGAAGCTCTAAACTCTTTTATAAAAGTACCTGGATCTGCACCTTAAGTGCTATAAGCTGCAGGGCTATGGGCCGGGTGCAGGAAGGTGGGATTGGAAAGGGCACCTGGGTGTCCTCGGGCTGGCATGGACGAGATGGACCAAATAGCCTCCTGTGCTGTAACTTTTCTATGGTTCTATGGCTCCTGAGGCATACAGGCAGAAATTTAGGAATACGAGAAAACAGCCTGGTTTAAGGGGGGCTGGGACAAGTAGAGCTGGATAAAGGACCATTGATAGCTGGAGATAGACAAAAGGACAAAGAGGTGTTGAAGGTGGTGATATTATCTAAGGAATGTGCTACTAGCTGACATTGGTAGAAAGCAGGACTAGCAAGGTACAGATAGCCCTAGTGGGGGTGGGGTGGGGGGAAGGGATCGAAATAGGCTAAAAGGTAGAGATAAAACAATGGATGGAAGTACATTTAAAAATAATGGAAATAGGTGGGAAAAGAAAAATCTATATAAATTATTGGAAAAAAAGTGGGGGGGAGAATCAGAAAGGGGGTGGGGATGGAGGAGAGAGTTCATGATCTAAAATTGTTGAACTCAACATTCAGTCCGGAAGGCTGTAAAGTGCCTAGTCGGAAGATGAGGTGCTGTTCCTCCAGTTTGCATTGAGCTTCACTAGAACATTGCAGCAGGCCAAGGACGGACATGTGGGCATGAGAGCAGGGTGGAGTGTTGAAATGGCAAGCGACAGGGAGGTCTGGGTAAAGCTTGCGGACAGACCGAAACTGTTCCGCAAAGCGGTCACCCAGTCTGCGTTTGGTGTCTCCAATGTAGGGGAAACCGCATTGGAAGCAGCGAATGCAGTAGACTAAATTGAGGGAAGTGCAAGTGAAATGCTGCTTCACTTCAAAGGAGTGTTTGGGCCCTTGGATGGTGAGGAGAAGGGCAGTAAAGGAGCAGGTTGCATGGGAAGGTGCCGTGGGAGGGGGTTGAGGTGTAGGGGGTGATGAGGAGTGGACCAGGGCGTCCTGGAGGGAATGATCTGTTTTTTTTTATAAGATTCACAAGAAAGAATGCAGGTGAGGTATTTAGCTCAAGGAAGTTCATAGAGTTACAGAAAAAGGATTCACAAATAAGACAGTACATCAAACAGCTTACTCGGTAACAGAGGCAGAATGTATTCCAGATGTTATTACCTTAAGGTCAATGTGTTAATGAGAAAGTGGTGGCCGTATTATGTTTCAGCAGATGAAAGCTGGAGGGAAGTACATCCGTTTGTTATACCATTTGGATATAGAAGTTAGATCTTGAGAGTAGTTTCTGAATTTTGATTTACCAATTTCTGATGAGTCAATTTCAGTGGTCCCCTCACCTCATGACCATAAACTAGTTCAAAAGGACTAAAAGCATTTGGTGCATTAGGAGCACCACTCATAGCAAATAACAAGAATTGAATTCCCCCATCTCAATCCTGTGGATAATCCTGACTGTACGCCCTTATCATAGGGCGGGATTTTCCACACCCGCCCACCTCCGGGATCTTCCAGTCCTTCCCGGGATGGGGTCGGAAAATTCCGGCCATGGTTTTTAAAGTTTGATGCCAACTTTCCAAAGCCCCTTGTGACTCAGGATGGTAAGCTGTTGACTTCAACTGTTTTATTCCCAAACTCTTCATTACTCCCTTAAACCGCTGTGACATGAAATTTGAACCCTGATCTGCTTGTATTTCTTTAGATAAACCATATCCTGTTTAAAAAAATAATAATTTAGTCAACTCTTCCACAATTTTCTTTGTTGTAATATTTCTCAAAGGTATTGTTTCAGGAAACCTGGTAGACACATCCATTATTGTCAATAAGTACTGATTTCCCCTTTGAGTCTTAGGGAAGGGTCCCTCACAACCAATTATGACCCTATTAAAAGGTTCTTCAAATGCTGAAATGGGAATTAAAGGCTGAATCACTGCTTGTGATTTCCTTATCACCTGACATGTGTGTTATGTTTTACAGAATTTGACTACAACACTATGCAATCCAGGCCAATAAAAATGTTTTTGTATTTTCGCCCGTGCTTTTGTAATTCGTAAATGTCCCCTCATTGGAATTTCATGAGCTATCCTCAGAATCTCATTTCTATATCCAAATGGTATTCTAATCTGATGCACCTCCCTCCAGCTTTCATTTGCTGAAGCATGATAAGGCCTCCATTTTCACATTAGAACATTACCATTAACATTCTGGGATACATTTTGTCTCTGTTTCTGAGTAAGCTGTCTGATATAACTGTTTTATTTGTGAATCTTTTTTCTGTAAATCTAACAACTGCCTTGAGTTAACACCTTAGTGGCATTGTCTTCCAGTATTTCTTCCTGAACAACCTTATCAAACACAGTGCCCAGCTAATTGACTTCCACACCATTTCACTGCCATTGAACTTCCAGTTCTTCTTGTTTCAACCTATGAGTCTGTGATCTTGTTATCACACAATTTGGAAACAATCTAGAATGCTCTCTCTGCGACACTTCTTCTGTTGAAAACACTTCTACAGGCTTCTGAACTACCATATGCATCAAATGCATCTGTGATCTAGCTATATCATTTCCCAAAATAAATTAAGCCTCTGCAATGGTCAATTTTTCCACTACTCCAACAATCGCCGCACCTGTTTTCCACTTACTCTTCAAATTTACCTTCCACAATGAAATAGGTTTGGCATCTCCTGTTGTCACCTGTCCCTGCAATACTTCCTCTGAATAACAAATATCACTATCCCTCAACATTAAGGATTGACTAGCCTCTATGTGTCTTAAAATTTTAACATACTTACCTACTCCACCCTGTACACATGCAAAAACTTTCGCTTCACACACGAATCTTAAAACATTTCTGCAACCTGCTCCTCAGAATTCTCTTGGATAAATTGTGAACACGTTCCCACTTCTTTACCTATCACCGATTCGTCCTGTTTTAACTGTAAATAAACCACCGGTTTTTCCTGTACCTGAACCTCAGAACCACGGTACTTTTACTTCCAGTACTTTTCTACACCCCAAAATTCCAACAGATTTTCCCTGCAGTTTCCAACACACTGACTTCGCGTATCCAACTTTATTACAATGAAGACACCTCGATTTTTGAGTGTCACTTCTACCTTCCGCAACTTCCTTTTTATTTTGAGAAAAAACTCCCTGGGAATTTCCATCCACTCCTCTTCCCTGACTACCCACCTTACTTTCACCTTCCCGCTTTCTATCCTTCTCTGATTTAAAAGGGTGATGAGAAAAAGGTTTAGATCTGTGAAATAACTCATAATCATAAGCTATCTCTGTTGCTTGTCTTCCCGTTTGAACCATATGTTCCTCCACATGAGTTCTCACTACTGAAGGAAGAGAATCTTTAAATTCTTCCAAAAGTATTATCTCCCTAAGAGCTGCATATGTCATCTCCATCTTTAATGCCCATATCCACTGGTCAAAATTACTTTGTTTTACTCCCTCAAACTCAACATAAGTTTGCCTAGGCTGTTTTCTGATATTCCTAAATTTCTGCCTGTATGCCTCAGGAACTAACTCATAAGCACTCTTTTTTACCACATAATTTACTGACGTTTCTTCTGACAGTGAGGCATAAACCTCATGTGCTCCAGCCACCAACCCAGGTTGTAACAATAATGTGGCCATTTCATCTGTTTAGCTATTCTCTCAAATGAAATAAAGAATGCTTCAACATCCCTTTCCTCCAACTTTGGAAGAGTACAAATCTAAACATCTCCCCACTGGGTTTTAAGTTAAAGATATTTTCATCATCAAAACTTTCTTCAGAATTTGAGATCTCTTTTTAACTTCCAGCCTTTTAAACTGGTATTCCCTTTCTCATTCATGCTCTCTTTTCCTTGCCTCTCTTTCCTTATCCTTCTCTCTTGTCTGGAATTCCAGTTTTCTTTCTTTCTCCTGCCTTTCCGCTTGCTCTCTTTGAAATGTCCTTTTCCCTTTCTTGTCCTTTCTCTTTTCCTGCTCTTCCTTTTTCTGCTGCCTCTTCCAATTTTTTCATTTCCTCTGTTTTTTCAAGTTCAAGCTTATTTATTTCTCACTGAAGTCACACTATCTCCAGCTGTGACTCACTAGTGTCAGGTAGCACTTCCAACTTTAAATGCTGTGCTATACCTTCAATTATGTCTGCTTTCTTTGCTGCTGCAGGTGATCCCAATTGTAACTTATCCGCCAATTCCATTAACTTAACTTTAATTACCTTTTGTAAACCAGGCAAAGCTATAACTTGTCTTGACTTGACAAGTCTTACTAACTGCCAGAGCCATATTGCAGTGTCACCACTTCAATAAAAAAAACTCTCACCAATTCCTGAATTCAAAGTGCTTCTCATATTCATAACCTTAAGATTCACCAACTCCAAAACAATCAAGGAACCTCAAATATATCCTGCAAAGAGCCCCCAATTTCTGTTACGGCAGGCAGATGGTAAATGCCAAGCTGCCCAAATCCCAGAAAGAAACTTGAAGCAGCTGCCACAACTATTTGCAATTTATACTTATTTCCAGGTGCTGGCTTTGAATTCAGTAAAAAGAAGGCCACTAAGTCTTATAAGTTTCTTACAAAACTAAATTAAACCTTTATTAATAGAAGAAATTATTTTAAGCACATACACAGATCTACAAATTACTGCTGATAACTTCTAAATCCCCTAATTACTCTAAACCCCAGTTACACCTCCATTATGGCAACAGTGACACAGATTTTAAAAGACCCAGGCAGAGTAACACACAATACCCTGAACAGTCAAATTCAAACTGAGTTTTTCTCAGCTTCAATTCCTTGTAGACAGCAGCTTGAGGCTTTTCACACTTGTGTTCGATCTTAGAATTCCTGCCCTTACACACAGCCTTCTTTTCTTTATACATATTTTCCCTTCTGAATGCAAATTCCCATTGTTTCACTGTCTTTGGACTTTACCTCTCTAATAATAAAATCTATCATAGTACTAATTTTACCAGTAATCATTGGGAAAAATAAACACACTGGCCAGAATTTTCCGGCTGACATGTGGGTGGTGGAGCCCACACGTCAGCACTTAAAATGTCGTGTGAGCGTGCCGACATCAGCGTGCGGCATCGCAATATTTCGGTCGGCAGGCACGCTCAGCAGCCGGGTGCCTGCCGTTAATTGAAGGCCTCATTAAGGCCCTTAACTTGCCTATTGTCCTGGATTTTGAAAGGCCCGTGCGAACTTCGGGTTGGAGCATGGGCCCAATGGGCAGGCGGGTAGGAGATTTTTTAAGAAACCTCATGCAATGTCGGGATATGTGGACTCAGAGGGGTTGTTCATGCTTTACACAAAGTTTTAATTGCTGAAAGTGTTTAAAAGTTGCCTGTGAGATTGTTAGCAGTTCTCATCAATTTCCAAGAGCCTCTTGTGTACTTTGAAACCAGTCTGCAGACAGTAATTTTTCTCGGGCCTGCAGCTTTCCAGAGGCCTCCATTTAGCCTGGGGGTATGGGTTCTGACCTCTCCACTGGAGGCAGCTCCCCTGAGGAGGAAGGGAGGGATAGAATAAGGAGGCGGCCAGAACTGGACAATCAGCCTCCAGGGGAGCCAGCTTTGGGAGGCCAGGCACAGGCACAAGGGGCGCAGGGTCAAGAGGTTGTGCAAGGGGCTGCAGAAGACCCAACTATCCTGCTGCCAGGGTGTACAGGCGGCGAAGCAGCTACCTCAGTATGACTGAGGTGCAGTGCCGAAGGAGGCTCCGACTCTCAAGGGAGACAGTCATCTATACCTGTCAGATGATTGGCCCTGAGATCTCCCCTAACTGTGTGGGTGGACACCCCATGCCAGCGGCTCTGAAGCTCACATTTGCCCTCCACTTCTATGCCTTTGGCTCCATCCAGGGCTTGTTGGGTGATCTTTGCGGTGTTTCCCAATCAGCTGTCCACACTTGTGTCAAGCAGGTTACAGACGCTCTGTTCAGACGGGTATCCACCTTCATCCACTTCCGCTGTGACCAGGCAAGGCAGGCACAGTGAACCAGAGGCTTCGCAGCCATTGCTGGCTTCCCCTGCATCCAGGGTGCTATAGATTGCACACGTGGCCACCAATGTGCCAGCAGGTGAGCCCGCTGTCTTTGTCAACAGGAAGGGCTTCCACTCCATGAACGTGCAGATAGTGTGTGATCACAGGATGCAGATTTTACAAGTCTGTGCAAGGTTCCTAGGCAGCACCCGTGACGCCTACATCCTCGGACACTCCCAGGTGCCGGGGCTTTTCAGTACTCCAGCTTGGCTGGATGGTTGGCTGGTGAGTGACAAGGCCTATCCCCTGCGAAGGTGGCTCATGACGCCATCCAAGAACAGAAGCTGAGCAGTGGTACAATAGGAGCCAGGGCACCACTAGGACTGTGGTGGAGAGAGCAATCGATCTTCTCAAGATGCGCTTCCGTTGCGTGGACTGCTCAGGGGGTGCACTCCAGTACCCCCCAGATCGTGTCTCTCTCATAGTGGTAGTCTGCTGCGCCCTGCACAGTCTTGCGCTGGAAAGGGAGGATGCAGTTGATGATGAAGACCTTGATGCCCTGGATGTGGCTGCACATGATGAATCCAGCAGTGCCTCAGAGGATGAGGAAACTCAGGGTGATGATGAGGGGCAGAACAATGACCCGCAATTACACCAAGGAGGCAGGGACACCTGGGACAATTTAATTCAAAGAACCTTCAGCTATCTCCACACAGACGGATCAGCAGGAACAGCATTGCCTGGCACTTCCACACATGGCACTTAGGTGCCACATCTTCCACCTGTTCAGCTGCAACTAACGGCTTAGTACAGAAACAACAATGTCCACTCAAACACTCATGATAAATATGTAAAAAATAAAATTCACCACAAACAAAAGACCCTCAGCCATGGTAACAAAGGTGGACTTTATTCTGTCCAAAAGAAAAGCAAACAACACTCCATTGCAATAAGAAAAATTTGGGTCCCTATTCTAAGGGCAACACAAAATCACCAGTGACATACCCGTGGAGTGCCTAAGGTGCCTTATGCTTACATTCTCAGGTGCTACGTCTAGGTGCCGCCCCATCACTCAGAGTGGCTTGAGAGACACCTGACTCTGCTGTCCTATTGGCCTTGATGACCTTGGCGGGCGTTCTCTGGCCTGTGGAGCCTGTGATGGCTCCGCCTGGGAGGGAGTGGCCAGTTCCTGAACTGGCACCTCCCCAGTTGTCACAGCCTCAACGGAAGAAATGTTGACTGGCAGAGGGGTGGAGGAGCTGCTGCCCTCATCTGGAGCGCCCTGAGAGGAGCTTGCAGCGATGACAGGCAGCTGCTGTGCTGACGTGAGGTTCCTTTCGATTTCCCTGCTCACCGCAGATGCATGGGTACTGAGTGCCGAGGCTTGGTGCCCACAACATCTCCCATATTGGGAATGACCACCCGTGGCCAGTACCACTGTGAGGGCTTGCAGGTCAGAGCATATCCCAATCATAAAGTGTTCCATTCAATTGAAGCCCCTCTCTGAGAGTTGCCAATCTCTCATTGGAGGAAGCCTAAAGCTCTTCCCTGAGGGTCAAACCTTCACTCTGCCTGGACTCCTCCGTCGCAGAGACCAACTGAAGCATTCCCTCAAGCAACCATGCCAGATGCAAACTCACTTCCTGCCACCTGTCCTGCAGCTGCTGCATTGGGGCCAATTGCAGAGGCACGTCGTCAGTGCCGGACTCAGCATGTGCCTCGTCCCTTGCATCCCTCCGGCTGCTGGCGCCATCAGCACTCTCTGCCCCTACCATCTCCTCCAGCAATTGTGATGTGCCCTCTCCACTGTGACCCGGGACACTAGCCGACGGTAAAGTCTCCACCGAGGTCTGCACTGGTGCCTGGCTGAAATGATGTGCCGCAAGTATCACATGTTGGCCTTCAGATGTGGAGGGGGGACTGCAGTGCCGAGGTGCGGCTTGCTTTAGTGGTGATGCTAAAATTAACAACAAGGACACTGTATCAGTTAGCGTACATTCAGTTCAACCTTTCATCCCTTTCCCCCCCAGCCATATAAGTCGCTCACCCTTCAAGACCCTAAGGAGACGATCATTGGTGAGGTGGGAAAGAGTCAAGAGGAGCCCCAACCATTAAACACACATGCAGACAGGCTGGTCAGGTGGCCTCAGGAATGCCACATGGCATGTTATGTACCATAGGAGTGGGGAGAGTGCAGTGGTACCTGACCTGGATGCATTCTGGCCTGGATAGTTGCGGAGCTGAGGAAACATCACAAATAGTTGTGACATTTGCCGTGGATCACAGGAGATTAAAAGGTCACATTATTGGCCTTCATTCCGTTAGGAGGGGCGTAGACCGGGTGGGCAGAAGGCAACATTTCCCCTTGGCGCAGGGATGAGTAATGTGGTGGTATTTATTTAAGTTGAGTGCCATGAGGTTCACAGCTGAGGTGCTGAGGACCTTTTGGACAAAGTAATGTGGGGTGCACTGGCTGAAAGGGGTGCTGGAGGTCCCAAACCCCCTAAGATGCAGTAACTCTTTGGCTGTGCAGCAGTGATCCAATTGCATGTTAGCCCATGGTGATAGTGGTCACAAATGGGATAAGGTGACTTTGGAAGGTGGTGGAGATACGAATCCTCAAGGGGACGAGGGTCCCTTCTTTATGACCCACACGTCAGAATGTCTCAGTCTTTGAATGAGCATTGTTTCAGCATTAACGATTGCAGCAACCATCAATGGTTTGATGGTGGGCAGACAGAGTGGATGGGACTATGGCCCTCAAATACCTGGCCGCTGGACTCCAGCCTCACCGCCCTGGCCTCCTGCCTCCTGCCCAGCTTCACGGCCTGTTCTTCAACAGTTGTGAGGCGCTGGAGGAGAGCGCGCCCACCTCCAGTCCTCCGGTGCTCCCAGGCATTGTGGTGACTTTTTGCCTGCAAAACAGAGAAGAGGATTTATTGGGGCTGTTCGCTCATATACTCTGCATGCCACACTCCAACCACAGTGGCCCATCTGAGGCCTCCAGCAGCTCCTGTCCACACTACTGGTGATTAGTCCTCAGAAGATAGTATGGCTGGTCCCAACCTCCTCCCCCAGCGGCCACCTTGGACACATTCGGTATCTATCACTTTGAATAGCACACGGGTCTTAGTGCCCATGGCAAGGAGGCGCAACTAGGTGCAATGCTGATGCCACTTGGCCAGAAGACCTTGAGGCACCCCTTGCACCGCCTCATTACCATCAATATGACATGTATTGGAGTTCTGATTATGTCTAGCGGCCTCCCCTACAGGTTTCCCTCAGACTACTCAAATGCCACAAACACCAACATATGCTGCAGGGAGAACCCTTCTTTACCTCAACCACTAAGGCTGATGTAAGCATGGTCAGTAACCATTTGCCCACCCAGCGTCTGCCAAATGCCCTATGCAGTAATGACAGCAAGACGTGGGGGGGCTCAAAGGCTAAGGCTGCCTTCTGGGTCAAATGGCCAAGACCGACGTGGTACTCACCAGTCCAGAGTGCAGCAAATCATTGAATCTTTTTCTGCACTGGGTGCCAGTGCACCGCACATCATCATGGGCATTGACAGCATCACCCACTCCTCCCACGCCTGGCTGGTGACATGGGGGGCCTCCCTCCTCCCATCCTCCGGATACAGCATGGATAGACACCTCTTGGACAGCAAGGTATACATCTGAAAATCGGGGGGGGCACAGTGGCCCCTTGCTGGCCTCTCCCACAGCCTGCCCCCCCCTCCTCCTGCTCCTGTCCGATCAGTCCTGCCTCACTCTCTCCATGAGTGGCCATAGTGCACTGTCCCAAGCAGGCTTCCTGGCCGCTTTTTATACAGGCTGCCGGTTCCCCATTGGAACCAGCAGTCTGAGGCCAGCCCCCCGCCCCGGCGACTATTTTCCCGTTCTCCACGGGAGTCGCTTACCCACTGGGCGGGCCTTAATTGGCCCGCTCACGGAAAATGGCGGTGCAGCCCGTTTCTCCAGCGGCAATCGACCGCCTCCGCCCGACCGACAAATGGAAAATTCTGCCCACTGTTTTTTAACTTCTCCTGGCTAGGTATAACATTCCACTTCCTCTTTTGAATTCAAATTGGTCTGGTTTATTTAAAAATGCAAATGTTCCCTTTACACCTTACATTCTAAAACATCTCCCATGTTTACCTACTTAACATTTCAAACCTAATTTATCTTCTGATACAGGCAGCTGGTCTGAAGGCTTTGGTGTGATTCAGTTAAGTCGCGCGCGCACACATTTATATAGACACATACCCCAATATTACTCTACAATAAATTCCAATAACATTATGAAAATTGTTTTATCTTCCTGACAGAGAGTAGGATGGGATAGTTATGTTTGCTACTTGTAAGGAGGTAGCATGAATATATTGATAGGCCCTTCAGAGGATGCTAAGAGAGGCACTGAAGGAAGCTGCAGGCTTACCTAAGAGGGAGTCAAGTCTTGGCTAGCGGCAGAAGAGTAGCAAGGTTAAATAGCGCTGAAGGGCTGGGTAGGGATATGTGAGAGCAGAGTGTCTTAGAGAAGAGAAATGAAAGGAGGCATAATAGGAAAGAGAAACCCAGGGGGGATGAAGGAAAAAAAAATGGGCTGGCTGCGGTGGTGGTGAAGGGAAATAGAAGTGATGGGCTCAGATCTGGAGCAGCAGCCAGAACCCATATGCAACTGGACACGAAACTGAAGTTACATAGGTTATGTAGCTAGTCCAAAAGATAGTTCTGATGAAAAATTATTGACTTGAAATGCTCACTTTGTTCCTCTTTCCACAGATGCTGCCTGACCTGCTGAATATTGCAAGGGCAGAATTTTCCGACAGCGGGATTTTACTTTCACGCTGTCGTTAAATGGAATTTATAACAGCCCGCCACATTTTACGGCCCCGTCCCCGCCAAAATGGGGCCGTAAAATTCTGCCCCAAGTATTTGCTGTTTTTTATTTCAAATTTCCAGAATCTGCAATATTTAGCTTTTATAAGAATAGAATAGATATGTCATGGTTATAAATAGAAAGTAGAGTGAAAACTATAGGAGGAAAAATCCAAAGTTAAAGTCAGAGGCATCATGGTGGAATAAAGTTCATGGAGGTAGGGTGGAATCAGTTTTGAGTATCAAAGAACTGATGTCCAGGTCAGAGATAGGTATGGAGGACAAATAAATCCAGAAGTTAGTTGAAGGGTAGATTATCAGATGACACATTTCTGTAGGTATTTCCCTAGAGCAGTTTGTGGGTCAGATAAATGATGATGCAATTGGAGGTCACTAAAATTCAGAAGCGGCGAGTAAATAGGCTTTGGCCCAAGAGTAAATTTCTACACACTGTAGCAATGTAAAGCTGATAAGTCAGCAGGATAATCATATGCTCAGCAGGCACAATATCACTGTGGGATGAGCTGTAGGCTAGGAAAGATTAGCTTCAAATTTAAACATCTGAATACAACATCAGTCACATCAGTTAAGTCGTCCAGTGGAGCAGTGTAGCCTTGAGATCTAGGGAAATCCTGAAATGTGAAAGTCAAATTTGAGAAAAGATCCAATGATCACTGATGAAAACAAAGATCAGGCATAGTGAGGGGTGGGCAGTGGGCTCAGTAAATTTAAATTTGCAACTTGAACTTGTGGTTATGCCTAAACACACTCACTATTAGTGCTAGGGAAGCTTAAAAAGCAGAAGAGAGGTGATTGGGGAAGTAAGGGCAAAGGATGGTAATGGATAGCCAAATTGCATAGTAGAGGAGCTCCTGACGGTACTGCCAGCCCAGGAGCCATCTTGAAATGGCAAATTATGAGGAGCCATTCTTCCACTTATGAACTGTGGCACTCTGTGTTGCAGAGTAAAGCCCTTCATACCTATGGGACAAAGTGTGAAAGTGGGAGAATGGCACGTGAAGGTCACTTTTTGAGACAAGAATTATAAAATCTAAGAAAAGTAAAATTAAACATGAAGGACAGAAGTAATCCAAATGTGATCAATGTAACTTGATAAGGTGCCACGTCAAAGGTTATTGTGGAAAATAAAAGCTTATGGTGTAGGGGGTAATATATTAGCATGGATAGAAGATTGGCTGGCTGCAGAAAACAGAATATGCATAAATGGGTCTTTTTCTGTTTGGCAGAACGTGACAAGTGGAATCCTACAGAGGTCTGTGCAGGGGCCTCAACTTTTTACATTGTATATCAATGACTTAGATGCAGGAAAGAAGGTATGGTAGCTAAATTTGCAGATGACACCAAGATAGGTAGCAAAATATGTTGTGAAGGGGACATAGGATGGATATGAATAGGTTGAGTGGGCAAAAATCTAGCAGATGGAGTATAATGTGGGAAAATGTGAAGTTGTTCACTTTGGCAGGAAGAATAAAAATACAGAATATTACTTAAATGAAGAACAGCTGCAGAATTCCGAGGTACAGAGGGATCCATGTGTTCTATTGCATGAGTCACGATAAGTTAGTATGCAGGTACAGCAAGAATTGAGAAGGCTAATGGAATGCTATAATTTATTACGAGAGGAATTGAACTTAAAAGTAAGGATGTTATGCTTCAGTTGTATAGGGCATTGGTGAGACCGCATCTCAAACATTGTGTGCAGTTTTGGTCTCCTTATTTAAGGAAGGATGTAAACACGTTGGAGGTGGTTCAGAGGAGGATTACTTGATTCAGAGGAGGATTATTAGATTGATACCTGGAATGAGCGGATTGTTTTATGAGGAAAGGTTGGATGGTCTAGGCTTGTTTCCACTGGAGTTTAGAAGAGTGAGGGGTGACTTGATTGAAGTATATAAGATCCTGAATAGTATTGACAAGTAGATGTGGAAAGGATGTTTCCTCTTCTGAGTGAATCCAGAACTGGGGGCACTGTTTTAAAATTCGGGGTTGCCCTTTTAGGACCGAGATGAGGAGAAATTTTTTCTGAGGGCTATGCGACTTTGGAACTCTCTGCTTTAGAAGGTGGTGGAGTTGGGGTTATTGAATATTTGTAAGGTGGAGGTAGATAGATTGTTGTTAGGCAAGGGAAATAAAGGTTATCGAGGGTAGGTGGGAATATGGAATTCAAAACACAAACAGATCAGCCATGATCTTATTGAATGGTGGAGCAGGCTGAAGGGGTCGAATGACCTACTTCTGCTATTTTGTATGTTCATAACTTGTATCAGTAATGTTTGTGATTTACACAATCTGTGACACATGGGTTATTTTCTGTAATTTACGTATACTTGTGTGCAAATATTGTTAGAGCACTTGCCTACCAATCAAAATAAACCACAATCCGTAGAGATTGTGTTCTTTATCTTGTTGTTTGTGGTCAATATTAATTGAAGAACCAAATTTGAGAGCAATTATTCAACTAGGGATCTGAATTACTTTTTTTTAAAAATTGTATTCATTTCTATTTTTTTCAGATCATTGTATTTCAATATTGACTGGAGTCAGTTCTTGCAAAAAGAAACTTTCAAAGAGACCAGGGTACATGAGGAAAGATGTTGAACAAACGTTACATCACCCTCCTCTTGTCGGTGTCCACTTTGTATCACAACATGTCGAAAATGAAAGAAAGACTTGTACCGACTTGTCTTTTAATAATAATAAACTGGAGGGATACTGTTTAAATAATCGTAAGCATCTAAGGGAAGACAAATTTGCAGAACAGCAAATTACAGTTTCAAATCACTTAACTGCTGGAAGTCCTGTAGTTGCAGCTTTTCAGCCAGCTATGACCATGTCAGAAAGCATTCGGTGTTCTGATTCTAACTGTCAGGGGACTGACGGTTGTGATGGCTCCTGTCACACTGGAATTAATACTTGCTCCAAGCATTTGCCAATAGGCTGTCTACAGAAGCAGGATGCTTGCCTCACACAGTGTGAAAAGGACAAGGATAATGATGTAAGCAAGCCACAAGCTGTTACCAGTCCAAATAAACGAGTGGATTGTGAAAATTTGCAAAAACTGCAGCCTTGGGACAAAGATGAAGAAATAAATTCAGCTAATGCCTTCATTTCCAGCTTCAGTTTCATACAAATGTCATTAAATTGTCACAGTATTAATTCTGACAGTAAAGAACTACAGCAGAATGGATTTGTTTCAACTTTACAGCTTCCCCAAACTGAACTACATTTGAAACAGTATCATGTTAATACTTTAGCAACAAATCAGTTCTGTCCCAAACCTTTAAGGGACAATGTTGAGATTCCTTGTTTGCACGTGTGTCAAAGTGTTGACATTAAATGTGGCACAAACACAGAATCGAAGGACAGGCCTCAGGTTTATGACTCACTCTCACTAGATGCAGAGTTTCCATTTCTGTGTTCAACTGATTCTTCTGATTACTCTTCTGGTTCATCTGTAACTTCAGGGTATGAGAGTAGCATCACGGCTTTTGACCAGAAATGTAATTCCTTATTGAGGAGGTATGAATTGATTCTTCAAGATTGCCTGCTTGAAAACAGAATGACATTAAAGGCTAGTATTATCACAGTATTCTAAATAGTTAATGTTCATCTTGCATGCTTCATTATGTCTTAAATGCAGTGGTAAGCTCTGAAACAAAATTTATGTAGACTGAATTATGAATTCAACAATGTCCTTCCCTTAAAGCAAGAACATCTTTTACAACTCTCATGCCATTTTAAATGGTAACTTACTAGAATTTTCTAAAACTTCTGAAACTGTTTGCAAAGTTTCAGCTGAAATAAAATTTTCCATATTTTTAAAGAAAAGATTAAAATATGGCCAGGCATTATTAATGTTAATAAGTAGATGTAAAAATATTGTTTCAACTTGTGAAATCAATATTCAAAAATTGAGTGACTGCCATTTACCTGCAACCTCAGAGTTGAAGCAATCCAGTGACTATCTGAAAAAAATGTTACTCTAGGGCTGTAGGTTCTTAATGATCTTTGTTATGAGATAGCTGATTGTTTTGTTGCTTGTTAAATGAATTTTGTCTTACATTTTGAGATCCTTATTTTGGTACACAGTTTGTCATGTCCTACAAAATGAAAGTGAGTATCACTTATTATTACTTAGTCTGAAACACTAAAGGAGGCTGTCAGATGTTATCATTACTTCCCACTTGAGTCACCTGTGATTAATAGTTTTTAGGGAATCTGTTCTGTAACAACCCTGTATAAAACTTGTGAAATATTTCCTGTGGTTTTTCTTTTATTAGTTCATGGGATGTGGTCTGGAGTCACATGTAGGTCAGACCAGGTAAGGACGGCAGATTTCTTTCCCTAAAGGACATTAGTGAACCATATGGTTCGTGGTCATCGTTAGACATTTAATTACAGGTTTTTATTGAATTCAAATTTCACTGTCTGCCGTGGTGGAATTCGAACCCCAGTCTCTGCCATCGCTAGGAAACATGCTGTCCCCAAATTTAGCAATGCCTCCTTCGAGCACCTACTGGACACAGTGGAGGCCTGCCATGATGTCTTCTATCCCTGCTCTGGAGGAAGATCAAACAAGGTCACCGATCCAGCATGGGAGGCAGTGGTAGTCAGTGCCAATGCACTCCAAAAGAGGACAGCCACCTAGTGCTGAACGAGGATGAATGATCTTCTTTGTTCCACCAAAGTAAGTCACTCTTCTCATCACCCTCAACTCTCACACTCACAAACCCATCACACATCCACAAGGATCTCACTCACTGCCAGCTCAAGGGTCATCACCACTCTCTCTCTCACACATACCTTCATCTGCCCTGCAGATCGTGTCTTCACCCCATCCATGGCACCACTCAGCACCCACACATGCCAGGCATCCTTCTCATCTGGCCTCGCAGATGTCCTGCTTACACTCTTCATCTGACTTCATACAGGACAAGCTGGCACACAACGAAAGGAAGAGGTCCCAGGCTGCTGGGGAAATGCCTGACATCAAGGCCTTGAAAGACTTTGAAAATAGAGCAGCTCAGCTGGCTGTCAAGGATGTGGACCATTCATGTGCTGGCGGTGAGGTCAGCCATGCTTGACCAAGTGTGGACCCAGCATTGTAACATCCATCAGACGACCATGCTGTGAATGATGTTTCCTGTTTCACAGGCCCCTGCCATACACTAACTATTTCTCCTTTCTTTCGCAGGCAATATGGTAAGCAGGCGAGAGGGCCTATGAGCCAGATTTTCGACTCTAGCTCTGAGGACACCACGGAAGAGGAATCTGCAGGCATCAAGATTGAAGTCCCATCACAGTGCTCATCCACACCCTCCACCAGCGCAGAGACACACCTTGGTTGGACCTAGTTCTAGAGTAGCCTCAGGGCCACAATCTGGTGGGGGCATCCCACTGTCTGACCTGTAGCAGATGGAGGCAGGGACATCCCAGGGTCTTGGAGGAGTACTGGAGATCAGGAATTTGCCGAGTCCGACTCAGATGAAGAGCCTCTGAACACGGTCTTATCTCAGTTGCTGGGGCTGCAACGACAAGCCCAGGAACATTGAGAAGGGATGTCTGCTGTATTCCTCAGATTGCAAGGCATGATGAAGGATTCCATCCGCCTTCAGGCTGAGGTGATAGCACCAGCATGTCAACACACCGAGGTCAACACTGGTAGGGTTGTGGCCACTGGACATTAGTTCTGCACTACTGCAGGAGCTGCACTCCATCGCTGAGGCACTTGCTGACATCCATCAGCGTCAATGCGAGAGGTGGTGTCGGGCATCTTGAGTTCGTTCCAGTTGCCCCTTCCTCTCAAGGAGTCAGCCAGGAGCCCTCAGGCACCCATAAGGAGGAGGATCAGCAGGTGCACAGTCCAGGGCCATCCACCCAGGCGACTGCAGTGTGTCTGGACCATCTGAATCCCCTTTTCCTCATGGCTCCAGCTTCACAGGCAGAGGAGGGCAGCACTGCCACACAGCAGGACCCCAAAAGCACGTGGGCGCTCTCCAGGTCTTGACCCTCCAGAGGACGCCCACCAAGGTCATCACAGACAACAGGGTGTAGCAGTCAGCAGGCCGCCTCCACCACTGTGGATGTTGGGAATGGACCAAGCGGCAGGGTTAGAAAGGTCAAGAAGATGTAACTCTTTTGAGTCAACACTCCCACGAATGTCTCCTTGACTATGGCTCCTTATGATGATGAGCAGTGTTTGTGTCAATCAGATGTGAAATCTTGATTCCTGCATAAAATGAAGGCAAGTGTCACAGCCCAGGGCCTCTTCCCAGAGCAGTGTGTAAACTTCTGAGCATAGTGATTGTCCAGTTTCAAAATCACTCTCTAGATCAGTGATCCCTGCACCTCGATGTGGCTTGTATTTGCTGCAAGAATCATGTACCCAAGCGTCACAGAGCTCTGTGATGTTTTCTGTGTGCTCTCAGCACCTTAGAAGCAGGACTGCCCCTCCATCTCATCAGCATTGCTGACAGGTGAAGGTGTAATGCTGAAGGGAACAGGTGATGAAGCTTGCCAAAGGATCAAGTGCCGTTAAAGTCCATCTGCCCGCTTTATCTCAGCAGCGTCTCCATGACATGACCCTCTTCATGCCCTCAGCCAGACAGGTGTCAGATGTTCCCAGATGCAATGTGAAGATCTCAGGACTGTTCACACTGCATCCCCCTGGAATCTTGTGGCAAAGAGGGCCTCGCGACCACGCCTGCCTCGTCTGGCCAATGCAATGGCCTCATTGCATGAATCCTCGCCTTTCAGGGTCTCCTTACCCTCACCCCCTTTGACTTCTTCCTCATTGGAGGAGATGTGCAACTCTTCCATCTCATCGTCCAGGTCCCCCCCCCCCACCCCCCTTTGTGTCGCCAGATTGTGTAGCAGGTAGCAAGTCATGAAAATGCGTGACATACTCTGGGGAGCATCCTGGAGTGCTCCACCAGATCTTTCAAGGCACCGGAACCTCATTTTCAGGATCTGGGTTGTGGCATGAGCCTCGTTACACCTTCTCTCAGCAGGAGTCTGAGGCTGCCTCATTGGCGTCATCAGTCATGTTCTTTGCAAGTAGCCCTCATCCCCAAGGAGCCAGCCCTGCAGCTTGTGTTGTCCCTGGAAGATTTTTTTATTCATTCATGGGATGTAGGCATCACTAGCTAGACCAGCATTTATTGCCCATACCTAATTGCCCTTGTAAAGGTGGTGGTGAGCTGCCTTCTTGAAACGCTGCAGTCCATGTGCTGAAGGTACACCCACACTGCTGTTAGGAAGTGAGTTCCATGATTTTGACCCAGCCACACTAAAGGAGCATCGATATATTTCCAAGTCAGGGTGGTGAGTGGCTTGGAGGGGAACTTCCAGGTGGTGGTGCTCCCATATGTCTGCTACCCTTGTCAACCCAGATGGTAGCAGCCATATATCCTGCAAAGAGCCCCCAATTTCTGTTATGGCAGGCAGATGGTAAATGCCAAGCTGCCCAAATCCTGGAGAGAAACTTGATGCAGCTGTCACAACTATTTGCAATTTGTACTTATTTTGAGATGATGATAGTGGAGGATTCAGCAATGATAATGCCATTGAATGTCAAGGAGCGACAGTTAGATTCTCTCTTGTTGGAGATGGTCATTGCCGGGCACTTGTGTGGCACGAATGTTACTTGTCACTTGTCGGCTCAAGCCTGGATTTTGTCCAGGTCTTGCTGCATTTGGACATGGACTGCTTCAGTTTCTGAGGAGTTGCAAATGGTGCTGAACATTGTGCAATCATCAGCGAACATCCCACTTCTGAGCTTATGATGGAAGGAAGGGCATTGATGAAGCAGCTGAAGATGGTTGAGCCTAGGGCACCACCCTGAGGAACACCTGCAGTGATGTCTCAGAACTGAGATGACTGACCTTCAATAGCCACAAACATCTTCCTTTGTGCTAGGTATGACTCCAACCAACAGAGTTTTCCCCGATTCCCATTGACTTCTGTTTTGCCAGGGCTCCGTGATGCCACAAATGCTGCCTTGATGTCAAGGACAGTCACTCTCATGTCACCTCGGGAGTTCTGCTCTTTAGTCCATGTTTGAACCAAGGCTGTAATGAGGTCAGGAGCTGAGTGACCCTGCAGAGCCCAAACTGAACGTCAGTGAGCCTGGAAGGAGCCACTGCAGTAGAAATTGAATGCGGCAGTCACTTTCACTGCCACTGGCAGTGTATGCCCTCGAAGTCCCCGTGGTGCCAAATCCTGCAGAATGTGGCATTTGTGAATGACCAACTTCCTTGAATGTGAGCAGTCGTCGGAGACACTGGTTCTCACTCATCTGCAGCTGTCTATAGACCCTGAGTCTATAGACTGGAGTTGATCCTCTGTGAGCAGAGGAGGCCCGACACCCCCCCCGGTCTTGAGGGTTCTGCTGCTCCATTTGGTGAGCCAGGTGCCTTTGTTGTAGTCTTCTCCCCCTTCTCTCATGTCTATAAGCAATGAGGCAGACAGCGCCATCACCAGGCTCTATCTTCCTGATGGTTTCCTTACTGCAGTATCAAAGAGAGATGCGAGGGTCAGCAATTGTCTTCTAAGGACCACTGTTGGTCAAGGCCTCGCCTGCGGTTGCGTCTCAAGGCCTCTTTACGCATGCCAGAGTGTCCGGGCCACCATGTGACTGTCCAGTGTTTAATGCGCATGATGATTGACCAAAACACCACCACCCCACACGACCATGTGGCGACAGCTTCGGCCACTCGACTGCATCCTGAACTCTCATGCCAGGCTCAGGTATTGTCTTAACCTGCACTCCCAAGGCTTTGCGCTTTGCTTGGACCATGAGAGTGACTTTTCAATGTCTACTTAAATATAATGCAAGGGTTTAGGAGCGCATCCCTCCTTTCCCAAGGACATCCTTAAGCTTGCCCAGTGGTTATGCAGCAGCATAGCACTTATTCGATTTTGAAGTCTGCACATGAGGGGTTAAAAGCAGAGGAGCAATCATTGGCACTGTGAGGAATTAGTGCTACTTGAGTGGACACATTTGCTTGACTAGCCTGACTCCAAGCATGTCAATTGATCTAAAGCTAAAGGGTCTTAGCTGTGGAAGAGTGCTCGTCTTTGACATGTTTTTCCATTTGCCTGGCTATTTTCTTAAATGCCCCCCCCCCCCCCCCCCCCCCGCATGTGTTCGTGTGCAACCTTCAGTCCGTGCTCCATTACCCCTGCCCGCATGTAGCCCTTGCCCCAAGCTTCTAATCTCTCTGGCACTGTAGCCCTTGCCCCGAGGTTCCCTTCTCTCCCTTCTTTCCGGCACTGTTGCCCTTGCCACAGCACCACAAAGAAGCCGCTGTGGAGACTTGCCTATGAACCCCCTCTGAATCTGTGGAGCTGCTTCTGTGCATTGGGATCCTCGCAAGTGCTGCACTAAGTTGTGTGCACTCACCTCTGAGTTCCCCTCGAAGTTCAGGTCTCCAGGTGCATGCCTTTTAAAGGCAGTTGTAAATCATGCTGTTCTAAAATCACACCAATGTGGCATTTAAGTTTGATGTGGCGGGGTGATTCTGATGTGTGGTCACAATGAGATGCAAGTGTATTCATATTAAGTTCCAGACTTTCAACAGCAGTATATGTGGCCCACCATGGATAGGGGGAGGGGACAATCCCTTCCTGGATTTATGTCGCTGGGGGAACGCAGCTAGGGCCTTCTCTCAAGATTTTCTGATCTCACCACCGAAAACCCCCATCCCAATTGGGCATGGAAATTTCCAGCCAATGTTGTCTTAATATCAATCTACTGAAGCACATTCAATGGATAAATATTTAGGTTTAAGTTGACTTCTTCAGTCAATGGCAGCTCTCCATTCCTAAATACACATTGAAAATTATGCATCCTTTCCGGTTTCTGATATTTGGTTACACTGTCTACTGCTCTTTTAAAAAGGGATCACCTCATTTGCTAGAATCATATTGCTCCTGTTATTATATCTAATTTTGATTGTTTCAGAGAGATCTCCAGGTTATAGGTCTGCAAAAAGCAGAAACCAGCTCAAGTCAGGTAGAAAATTAAACATTAACATGGAGGTGTGATGGGGAATACTCCAGTAAAGAAGTAGTGGTTGAACAATGCTTTGTGCTGGCTCACATCACTCAGACAGTGATGCTATCCAATTTCTTGGAGGCATGATGAGGGCACTTTACATACCAGTGTGCTGCCCTCACATACATTGGGTAAAATCTGTGCAGAACCAAATTATCTGAATTGACTCAGCTACTTTTCTACTTCATCCATAAGTAGATCTGACACTGATGTCATGGAAATCTTGTTGAACTTTCTGCATGACACCTTTTTGAGGAGCAAAGTTGATTGTGACTAGCTGGCATAGTCAACAACTGGCACTAAAGGAAGGAATATTTTGTGTATGTGCAATGTGTAAGAAATAATAAATATGTTTACAAAGTTGTGTGTTTACGCTTATTTCTTATCCATCTATGTGTGTATTATATGTCATCCGGTGTCAGGAAGCAGATCCTGCACAAACCATACCTTTTTGTTATAAAAGATCTGCAGAATTCCGTACAGGTTGAATATTGGTTATAGTGAAATTCACCATTTTCAAAGAATTCATTTTGGAAATGTTCAAATGTGTCTGTATGTTCCATTTTAAATATGTTTCTGTTCTAGTTTTTACCTTTTAGACTTTTTCTGTTTTAATCTGTAGCTTCAATCTTTGATCTTAAAACTGAAGAATCTTCAGAAGAAGGCTATACAGGACGATGATTATGAGAAAGGTGAGCACTGTTGGATTTTGCTATGATTGTTAATTGCATTATTCTAAAATATTATATTAGCCAGGGAATTATGTTCCTTTTGAGAACATGAGCTGAATTTCCTCATAATGCATAGGACTGAAAAGTTATATGTCCCATTGTGTTGATGTGTAAATGGGCTGTGAATATGATAGTGAAATGGGATATGTGCCTTTTTATTTACTCATGGGGTTGGGCATTGTTGGCAAGGCCAACATTTGTTGCCAATCTCTTAAGAACAGTTGAAAGTTAACCACATTGCTGTGGACCTGGAGTCACATAGAGGCCAGATCTGGTAGGAACAGCAGATTTCCTTCCCTAAAGAACATTAGTGAACCAGATTTTTTTTTTCTGACAATTCATAATAGTTCATGGTCACTATTACTGAGACTAGCTTTCAGTACCAGAATTTTTAAAATTAATTGTATTTATTAATTGAAGTTAAATTCCACCAGCTGCCATTTGAAACCATGCCCGCAGAGCATCAGCCTGGGCCTCTGGATTATTAGCCCAGTGACATTACCACTACACCACCATCTTCCTGGATGCTCCACAAGGCAAATTGCTGATTTTAACCTCCAGTGAGTGGAAGTTGGGGCTTTCTGTTTGTCTTTAATTACATTTTAGTTTCTCCCTCATTTTATTGTCGGTTGCTTTCTTGAAATTATATGTTTTGGTTCTGGCCTTAACTATCTCTGTTTGTCAGATTTCACATTTGACTTTTTTAATTTATTCATGGGCTTTGCTAGCTGGGCCAGCATTTATTGCCCATCCCTAGTTGCCCTTGAGAAAGTGGTGCAGAGTTGCTGCTTTGAACCGCTGAAGTCCCTGTGGTGTAGGTACACCCACAGTGCTATAAGGGAGGGAGTTCTAGGATTTTGTCCCAACAACAGTGAAGTAATGGCAATATATTTCCAAATCAGGATGGTGTGTGGTTTGGAGGGGAACTTCCAGGTGATGGCATTCCCATTTATCTACTGCCCTTGTTTTTCTAGATGGTAGTGGTTGTGGGTTTGGAAGGTGCAGCCTAAGGAGCCTTGGTGAATTCCTGCAATGTATCTTGTAGATGGTGCACACTGCTGCTACTGTGTGTCGTTGGTGGAGGGAGTGAATGTTTGTGGGTGTGGTGCCTATCAAGTGGGCTGGATGGTGTCAAGCTTCTTGAGCGTTGTGGGAGCTGCACTCATCCAGGCAAGTGGAGAGTATTCTATCACATTCCTGCCTTGCATGTTGTAGATGGTGGACAGGCTTTGGGGAGTCAGGAAGTGAGTTACTTGTCGCATGATTCCTATCCTCTGACCTGTTCTTGTAGCCATAGTATTTATATGGCTAACCCAGTTCTGGTCAATGGTAACCTCAGGATGTTGATAGTGTAGGATTCAGTGACAGTAGTGCCACTGAACCTCAGTGGATGATGGTTGGATTCTCTCTTGTTGGAGATGGTCGTTGTCTGGCACTTGTGTGGTGTGAATGTTACTTGCCACTTGTCAGCCCAAGCCTGGATATTGTCCAGGTCTTGCTACATTTAGACATGGACTGCTTCAGTATCTGAGGAGTCACAAATGGTGCTGAACATTGTGCAATCATGGAGCTGAGATGACTGGCCTCCAGCAACCACAACCATCTTATTTTGTGCTAGGTGTGACTCCAACCAGTGGAGAGTTTTCCCCCTGATTCCCATTAACTCCAGCTTTTCTAGGGTTCCTTGATGCCACACTTGGTCAAGTGCTGCTGATGTCAAGGCCAGTTACTCACCTCACCTGGGGAGTTCAGCTCTTTTGTCCATTTTAGCTCCTGACTCATTACAGCCTTGCTTCTGAGTGGCCCTCATGGAACGCAAACTGGGTGTTAGTGAGCAGGTTATTGTTAAGCAAGTGCTGCTTGATAGCACTGTTGATGACCCTTTTCATTACTTTACTGATGATCAAGAGTAGATGTGGGGCAGTAATTGGCCAGGTTGGATTTGTCCTGCTTTTTGTATCCAGGATATACCTGGGCAATTCTTCACGTTGCCAGGTAGATGCCAATGTTGTAGCTGTACTGGAACAGCTTGGCTGGGGGCATGGCAAGTTCTGGAGCACAAGTCTTCAGTACTATTGCCAGGACCCCATAGCCTTTGCAGTATCCAGTGCATTCAGCTGTTTCTTGATATCACGTGGAGTGAAGCGAATTGGATGATGATTACCCATCTTAATAAATTCTGTTATGCTGAGTTGTGAGTATCTTCCTGATTGCTGCTGGAACTCATTCTAGATGTGAACTTTCCCAACGGAGTCCATTATATTGCATCTGGAAGCAGTTTTATGCCAAATTTACTAGTTCAATTTATGTCTCAACACTTCCATTTGCCATTCCACTTAATATTGAATTGTTTGAGGTCACCTATTGTTACAAAGTTATTAGCTGTACATTCTCTTGTAACCTGTAAAATACTGTTGGCTTGCTTCATTTGTCCTGGATGCATGTAGCAAAATCCAATTGTTAACTTAGTCCTGTGACAATTTCTTTTAGATCCAGATGAACTATTTAATTTGTTTTTCTTCCCCTAAAATATTTTCAGTTTTCATGATATCGAGATTATCTTGCGTAATCTTGAATGTTATGTCTTATTTTTCCTGTCATTTGCATCCTTCAGAACAACCTATATTCATGAAAATTCCTGACTCCAATCTTCTGAGTTAAACCACGTTTGAATAATCATTTGCAATGTATGCTTTCGGTTCCAACATTTTATTTCTAAGACATTTAATTGTTGATTAAAGATATTAATTTATATCTTGGGATTTTTCTCTTGGATCCCCAGTTTTTGCCTCTTCCCACCCACTGACTGGTTTCCACATCATTCCTGCCAGGTTCAGCACGGAGTCAGCATCCCCACATATAAATGAGGTCCAGGAGTTAAAATTGCCTGAGCCTCACAGAATCTCTCAGTGCAGAAGAGGCCCTTCGGCCCATCGGGTCTGCACCAACATATGAGAAACACCTGACCTACCTACCTCATCCCATTTACCAGCACTTGGCCCATAGCCTTGAATCTTATGACGTGCCAAGTGAACATCTAGGTACTTTTTAAAGGATGTGAGGCAACCCGCCTCCACCACCCTCCCAGGCAGCGCATTCCAGACCGTCACCACCCTCTGGGTAAAAAAGTTTTTTCTCACATCCTCCCCAAACCTCCTGCCCCTCACTTTAAATTCATGTCCCCTCCTGACTGACCCTTCAACTAACGGGAACAGCTGCTCCCTAGCCACCCTGTCCATGCCCCTCATAATCTTTTACACCGCGATCAGGTCACCCCTCAGTCTTCTCTGTTCCAATGAAAACAACCAAGTCTATCCAACCTCTCTTCATAACTTAAATGTTTCATCCTAGGCAACACCCTGGTGAATCTCCTCAGCACCCCCTCCAGTGCAATCACATCCTTCCTATAATGTGGCGACCAGAACTGCACACAGTACTCCAGCTGTGGCCTCACCAAGGTTCTATACAACTCCAACATGACCTCCCTACTTTTGTAATCTATGCCTCAATTGATAAAGGCAAGTGTCCCATATGCCTTTTTCACCACCCCACTAATATGCCCCTTTGCCTTCAGAGATCAATGGACACACACGCCAAGGTCCTTTTGTTCCTCAGAACTACCTAGTGTCATGCCGTTCATTGAATACTTCCTTGTCAAATTACTCCTTTCAAAGTGTATCACCTCACACTTTTCAGGGTTAAATTTCATCTGCCACTTATCTGCCCATTTGACCATCCCGTCTATATCTTCCTGTAGCCCAAGGCACTCAACCTCACTGTTAACCACCCGGCCAATCTTTGTGTCATCCACAAACTTACTAATCTTACCCCCCACATAGTCATCTATGCTATTTATATAAATGACGAGTAATAGGGGACCCAGCACAGATCCCTGTGGTATGCCACAGGACACTGGCTTCCAGTCACTAAAACATCCTTCTGTCATCACCTTCTGTCTCCTACAACAAAGCCAATTTTGAATCCAAGTTACCCTGTATCCCATGTGCATTTGCCTTCTTTATAAGTCTCCCATGTGGGACCTTGTCAAAGGCGTTGCTGAAATCCATATAAATTACATCAAATGCACTCCATCATCTACACACCTGGTCACCTCTTCAAATGCCCACATGTCCGTCCTTGGCCTGCTGCATTGTTCCAGGGAAGCTCAGTGCAAACTGGAGGAACAGCACCTCATCTTCCAACTAGGCACTTTCCAGCCTTCCGGACTGAATATTGAGTTCAACAATTTTAAATCATGAACCATCTCCTCCATCCCCACCCCCTTTCCGATTTTCCTCCCCTTTTTTTCCAATATTTTATATAGATTTTTCTTTTCCCACCTATTTCCATTATTTTTAAATGTATTTCCATCCATTGTTTTACCTCTACCTTTTAGTCTTTTGCGAATCCTTCACCCCACCGCACCCCCACCTATTTGTACCTTGCTCGTCCTGCTTTCTACCCTTAATTAGCACATTCCTTAGATAATATCACCACCTTCAACACCTCTTTGTCCTTTTGACTGTGACATCTTTTGGTTATCTCCATCTATCACTGGCCCTCTATCCAGCTCTACTTGCCCCCCCCCCCGCAAAACCAGCTTACATTTCACCTTGCTTCTATTTTTACTTAGGTCTGTTGAAGGGTCATTCGGACTCAAAACGTTAACTTCTCTGCAGAAGCTGCCAGACCTGCTGAGTTTTTCCAGGTGTTTTTGTTTTTGTTTTGGATTTCCACAGTTTTTTGCTTTTATCCATGCTGACTATCCCTGATCAAAGCTTGCCTCTCCAAGTGGATATAGATTGTCTTTCAGAATTTTCTCCAATAGTTTCCTTACCACTGACGTGAGACTCACTGACCTGTAGTTCCCTGGCATTTCTGTACAACCCTTGTTAAATAATGGAACCACGTTATTCGAGTCTGAATGACCCTTCAACAGAACTAAGTAAAAATAGAATAATGGTGAAATATAAGCTGGTTGGGGGGGGGGGGGGGCGGCACGGGTGGAAACAAGAAGAACTGGATAGAGGGCCAGTGATAGGTGGAGATAACCAAAAGATGTCACAGATAAAAGGACAAAGAGCTGTTGAAGGTGGTGGTATTATCTAAAGGAAAGTGCTAATTAAGGGTAGAAAGCAGGACGAACAAGGTACAGATAGCTCTAGTGGGGGTGGGGTGGGGGGAAGGGATCGAAATAGGCTAAATTCCAGCATCCACAGATTTTTTCTTTTAACCACATTAG
This sequence comes from Carcharodon carcharias, assembly GCF_017639515.1. Lineage (NCBI taxonomy): Eukaryota > Metazoa > Chordata > Chondrichthyes > Lamniformes > Lamnidae > Carcharodon > Carcharodon carcharias. The sequence goes on along the minus strand of NC_054471.1, from coordinate 109,158,531 downwards.
CTGTTCTCCAGTCCTCTGGCACCTCCCCTGTGGCCAGAGAGGAATTAAAAATTTGGGTCAGAGCCCCTGCAATCTGCTCCCTTGTCTCCCTCAGCAGTCTGGGACACAAATGATCTGGACCTGGAGATTTGTCCACTTTTAACCCTGCCAACACCTCCAATACCTTGTCACTCCCTATATCAATTTGCTCAAGAACCTCGCAGACTCTCTCCCAGAGTTCGATACCTTCATCCTCATTCTCTTGGGTGAAGGCGGATGTGAAGTATTCATTCAACACTCTAGCGATGTCATCTGGCTCCACCCATAGATTTGCTCCATGGTCCCTTATGGGCCCTTCTGTTTTCCTGGTTATCCTCTTCCCATTGGTATACTTATAGAATATCTTGGGATTTTCCCTACTTTTACCAGCCAGAGCTTTCTCATATCCCCTCTTTGCTCTCCTAATTGCTTTCTTAAGCTCCACCCTGCACTTTCTGTACTCCACTAATGCCTCCGTTGATTTGCTTCCCTTGTACCTGCTAAAAGCCTCTCTTTTCCTTCTCATCGTAACCTGAATATCTCTGGTCATCCATGGTTCTCTGGGCTTGTTACTCCTTCCTATCACCCTAAAGGGAACATGTTGAGCCTGTACCCTCCCCATTTCCTTTTTGAATGCTCCCTCACTGCTCCTCTGTATATTTCCCCACAAGTAGCTGTTCCAAGTCTACCTTGGCCAGATCCTGCCTTATTTTACTAAACTCCACTCTCCCCCAATCCAAATCATTTTCTTGCAACTTGTCTATTTCTTTGTCCATAACAAACTTAAACTGTACGCGACATTAGTCGTCTTAATTTCTCTGCTCCTCTCACCCATTCTAATCTCTCTCTCTCTGAACTTGCTGCACTCCATTCTCTCAGGTCCAACCCTGACATTGTCATCAAACCTGCTGACAAGGGTGGTGCTGTTGTCATCTGGTGCGCTGACCTCTACCTCACGGAGGCTGAGCGTCAACTTGCAGACACTTCCTCCTACCTCTCCCTGGACCATGACCCCACCACTGAACATCAAGCCATTGTTTCCAGGACTGTCACTGATCTCATCTCCTCAGGGGATCTTCCTCCCACAGCTTCCAACCTGATAGTCGCCCAACCTCGGACGGCCCGCTTCTATCTCCTACCCAAAATCCACAAACAGAACTGCCCCGGTAGACCGATCGTCTCAGCTTGCTCCTGCCCCACAGAACTCATTTCTCGTTATCTTGACTCCCTTCTCTCTCCCCTTGTCCAGTCCCTTCCCACCTACATCCGTGATTCCTCTGACACCTTACGTCACATCAACAATTTCCAGTTCCCTGGCCCCAACCGCTTCCTCTTCACCATGGACGTCCAATCCCTCTACACCTCCATCCCCCACCAGGATGGTCTGAGGGCCCTTAGCTTCTTCCTCGAACAAAGGCCCGAACAATCCCCATCCACCACTACTCTCCTCCGTCTGGCTGAACTTGTTCTCACACTGAACAATTTCTCCTTCAACTCCTCTCACTTCCTTCAAATAAAAGGTGTAGCTATGGGTACCCGCATGGGCCCCAGCTATGCCTGTCTCTTTATGGGGTATGTGGAACATTCCTTGTTGCAGTCCTACTCTGGCCCCCTTCCACAACTCTTTCTCAGGTACATCGATGATTACTTCGGTGGTGCTTCAGGCTCTCGTCGGGACTTGGAAAAATTTATTAATTTTGCTTCCAATCTCCACCCCTCCATCATTTTCACGTGGTCCATCTCTGACACTTCCCTTCCCTTCCTTGACCTCTCTGGTGATAGACTGTCCACCAATATCCATTACAAACCCGACTCCCACAGCTACCTCGACTACAGCTCCTCACACCCCGCTTCCTGTAAGGACTCCATCCCATTCTCTCAATTCCTTCGCCTCCGTCGCATCTGTTCCGATGATGCTACCTTCAAAAACAGTTCCTCTGACATGTCCTCCTTCTTCCTTAACCGAGGTTTTCCACCTACGGTCGTTGACAGAGCCCTCAACCGTGTCCGGCCCATCTCCCACGCATCCGCCCTCACGCCTTCTCCTCCCTCCCAGAAACATGATAGGGTCCCCCTTGTCCTCACTTATCACCTCACCAGCCTCCGCATTCAAAGGATCATCCTCCGCCATTTCCGCCAACTCCAGCATGATGCCACCACCAAACGCATTTTCCCTTCACCCCCCCCTATCGGCATTCCGTAGGGATCGCTCCCTCCGGGACACCCTGGTCCACTCCTCCATCACCCCCTACTCCTCAACCCCCTCCTATGGCACCACCCCTTGCCCACGCAAAAGATGCAACACCTGCCCCTTCACTTCCTCTCTCCTCACTGTCCAAGGGCCCAAACACTCTTTTCAAGTGAAGCAGCATTTCACTTGCATCTCCCCCAACTTAGTCTACTGCATTCGTTGCTCCCAATGTGGTCTCCTCTACATTGGAGAGACCAAACGTAAACTGGGCGACCGATTTGCAGAACACCTGCGGTCTGTCCGCAAGAATGACCCAAACCTCCCTGTCGCTTGCCATTTTAACACTCCACCCTGCTCTCTTGCCCACATGTCTGTCCTTGGCTTGCTGCATTGTTCCAGTGAAGCCCAACGCAAACCGGAGAAACAACACCTCATCTTCCGACTAGGCACTTTACAGCCTTCCAGACTGAATATTGAATTCAACAACTTTAGGTCTTGAGCTCCCCCCTCCATCCCCACCCCCCTTTCTGTTTCCCCCTTCCTTTTGTCTTTTTCCAATAAATTATATAGATTTTTCTTTTCCCACCTATTTCCATTATTTTTAAATATTTTAAATCTTTTATGCTCCCCCCACCCCCACTAGAGCTATACCTTGAGTGCCCTACCATCCATTCTTAATTAGCACATTCGTTTAGATAATATCACCAACTTTAACACCTATGTGTTCTTTTGTTCTATTGTGGGTGACATCTTTTGATGATCTGCTTCTATCACTGCTTTTGCCTACAACCACACCACCCCCCTCCACTTCTCTCTCTCTCTCTGTTTTCCACCCCCCCCCCCCCCTCCCCGCCAACACCTTAAACCAGCTTATATTTCAACTCTTTCTTGGACTCGAACTCAAGTTCTGTCGAAGGGTCATGAGGACTCGAAACGTCAACTCTTTTCTTCTCTGCTGATGCTGCCAGACCTGCTGAGTTTTTCCAGGTAATTCTGTTTTTGTTTTGGATTTCCAGCATCCGCAGTTTTTTTGTTTTTGTTTTAAACTGTACCATGTTGTGGTCACTATCACTAAAATGCTCCCCTACCACCACCTCAGCCTCCTGTACAGCTTCATTCCCCAGAATTAGGTCCAGCACTGCGCCGTTCCCTTGTTGGACCCTCTACATATTGACTGAAAAAGTTCTCCTGTACACATTTCAGGAAATCCACTCCATCCATGCCCTTAATACTATTTCTATCCCAATTAATGTTGGGGGTTGAAATCACCTAATATAATTACCCTATTGTTATTGTTTTTACACACCTCTGCAAATTGTGTACATATTTGCTCTTGAATTTCCTGCTGACTATCTGGGGGTCTATAATAAACACTTAACAATGTGGCTGCACCTGTTTTATTCCTAAGCTCTACCCACAAAGCATCATTCGATGCCCCTTCCAAGATATCATCTCTTCTTAGTGCAGTAACTGACTCTTTAAATAATAATCAATGCCTCCTCTTTTACCCCCTCCCCTGTCTCGCCTGAAGATTCTATACCCTGGAATGTTGAGCTGCCAATCCTGCCCTCCCCCCTCAACCACATCTCAGTGATGACTACTTTATCACAATTCCACGTATCAATCCTCACCCTTAACTCATCCATTTTACCTGTAATACTCCTGGCTTTAAAGTAGAGGCCATCCAGCTTTTGCCTTACTCTCTTGAACCTTAATGCAGCTGTACTCCCTCTGACTTGATTGTTTTATTGTATTATGATGTGTCCCTATTCTGCTAATATTCTGTGTCCCCTCCTCCTGCCGAATTAGTTTAACCTCCTCCCAACAGCACTAGCAAACCCCACCCCAAGGATGTTAGTCCCACTCTGGTTCAGATGTCGACCGTCCTGCTTGTACAAGTCCCACCTTCCCCAGAAACCTTCCAAGTGATCCAGGAATCTAAAATGCTCCCTCCTGCACCAACTCTTAAGCCACATATTAATTTGCGTTATTCTCCTATTTCTGAGCTCGCTAGCACGTGGCACTGGGAGTATTCTAGAGATTATACCCTGAGAGGTCTTACTTTTTAGTCTACTACCTAACTCTCTGAATTTGTGATGCAAGACCTCATCCCTCTTTCTACCTATGTCATTGGTACCAACATGACCTCTGCCTTATCACCCTCCCCCTTCAGGATGCCCTGCAGCTGTTCTGTGACATCATGACGATGTAGTCATGTAAATTTGTCTCTCATGTAGCACAAACCCTCTTCAGTTAAAATGAGGCTTCTGAGTGGACACATCCTAGTTCATTCACATTCTCACTTGGATCACCTGGTGACTTATGCAGTTGGGGAAATATCATACTCAACTAAAAATGCTGTGATCATATAATGCACACCAATTAAAGTTATCAACAAAGGGCACACAAATGGCACAGAAAGCAACTGTTAATTTGACCTGCCGTGACAATCACTTTGCCGGCTTCATTCTATTTCTCTGTTTTGTTTTGAGATCTCTCTAATTTTTGGTTGAAGACTCTGCACTACAGTTGGTTATGGCACTGGAATCCTGCATCTCCAATACTGCACTGAATTATCTGTGCTTAGCTTTAGATAGTTTTTCTGCTAAATTTGCTTTTCCACTGCTATTCTATATATAGTTAATTATTTTTAGCCTAAACTAAAACTTCTTCGGAACTATGCTGTGCAAGTATGTCTTATTTGCTTTTGATAATTTGCAATCTGACAAACAATTGTGCTGTGGATCAATTTTAAACCTTAAGTCTCATTCTCATGTTGTAAATAAACTTAGTTTTCATTTTTGAAGTATAGCAATTGTGTCAACAGTTTTTAAATTATAATTTGTTTTTGTTGTAGCTGACAAGTTCAACAAGAAATTAGCAGAATTGAAAAGGGAGAAGAGTTCCTTAAAGTTCCAGCTGCCTTCCTACCATCCTTGTATTGCAAGATTTCTGCAAGAAGTTAAACTTCAAGCACAAGTTGTTGAGCACCATAAGTATGCACGTTATTTTAATAATCTGAATATAAATAAAACTGAAAAGAAAAGCCAGTGTATGTAAAGAAAGAAGGAAATGTTGACAGATTTAGATATGAACATAAATTTAAAGAAGAAATTAATTATACATAGCATATATATATGCTGTGATCATATAATGCACACTGATTAAAGTTAGCAACAAAGGGCACACAAAGTATATAGATATATATAGATATACATATATAGCCACTATTGGGATCTAAAGGTGGGAACTCCCTCTCCTCTGGATTTCACTAGTGACAGCAATTATAGTGTCTCTGAATCCCAGAGCAGTTCCATTGTAAGCTGTAGGGTATTCTGACCTTTGCCATTTCTAGCCAGTAGCTGGGGTCTGGAACGGCCACACTGATGTCCTTTCATGTCCTGAGGTTCGAAAGTACATAAATCAAGTTAGCACCACTTCTATACTATAAGTGATGGGAACTATATATGCATCCCAACCGGCACATAGGTTTAAACTTTGTGTGGCCTCTGAGGCTCTTTAATATGCACCAAAGCAGCTCATAAAAACAAAAAACTTAGAGACCCATGGTTTAACTAAAGATCGCCAGGTTCTGAGAGAGAGTTGAATAATAAGAATTTTATGTTGTGCCTTTCATGAGCTCAGGTTATCTTAAAGTACTAAACAATGAAGTACTTTTGAAGTAAAAACAGGAAATGCTACAAATACTCAGCAGGTCTGGCTATATCTGTGGAGAGAGAAACAAAGTTAACCTTTCAGATTTGTGACCTTTCATCAGAACACTTTTGTGTATTTCTCAAATGCAGCCACTAGCATAATGCAGGAAGCACAGTAGCCAGTAAGGTTCCACAATTTGGTATAATTACCAGATAATTTGTTTTAAATTGTCGGCTGAGGGATAAATATTGGCCCAGACACTGGGGTTAACCCCCCTGCTTTTCAAAATGATGGAATGGGATCTTTTGTATCTACCTGAAAGGTTATACTCATTAGAATTACTTGAATTTTTTTAATCGCAATGCATGTGTCTTGATGGAATCCTAGCTGTAGATACATGAAAATTGTACATTTAGATTTTAATCGTTTCCCTGTGCTATGATTTCAGTTTCCCCTCTAATTTCCCAGTGGATCTTGTTCAGCCCACAAATTTTGGCAATCCAACCGACAAAGTTTTGGCAACAGACTTCTATTTTTACTACTCTCTGATTTTTCTTGTTTGAATTTTGTGAATCAAGATGTTTATAAAGAGCTATTCTTAATGCTGTTGTCCCTTTTTTGGGTAAAATCCTAAAAATGATCTGGTAACAGCACCTTACAATATAAGTAAATTAATATAGATGGTAAATTTATAATTTACATATGATCCACTGATCCAAGTTACATTCACTCACTCACTTTTCCAGAACCACTTCATCCAATTCAGGATCGTGGGGAGTCGGAGCTGGGCACTAGGTGAGGTACACCCAGAACGGGACACCAGTCCTTCAAGGGCACACGCTCACATGCACACACACTGACACACAATTTACCGTAGCCAATCCACCTAAACAGCATGCCTTTGGAGGGTGGGAGGAAACCGGAGCACCCGGAGGAAACCCACACAGACACAGGGAGAATGTGCAAACTCCATACAGACAGACTTCTGAGGTCAGGATCGAATCCGGGTCCCTGGCAGCAGCACTAAACACTGCGCCACCCTGCTGCTCCCAAGTTACACGTTAGACATGAAAATAAAAAGCTTGGACTCTCTCGCTTTAGTTTAACTTATCCTTATCTTATTAAAGTTTTTCTAATGTCCTGAAAACCTTCATGGGTGAAATCTGTTGAAACTGTATCAAAGGCAAAAACGAAAGAAATTAGGCAATAGCTAACAGCATTGGTTCTTGAATAGAAATCCTGTTTTCTAATATAAAAGCTTTTGGATTTTGGACATGCTAGTGTTTCATGTACGAAGAATATACATTTCAATACTTTGTAACTTTTTGTAAACGTCTGTTTAGCAATGCAGGTAGTTTACTGCAAAGTGTAGAAGATAAATATTCAGATTCAAATCCTGATAATCTACAGATATCATGGTCAAGGAGAAAACAGCTTATCCTAGACAAACAACAATTACAGGTATGTGATGAGTTGTACACACTTATACAGTCAATATCCTTTTTAATTTTAATATTATCATTGAAGTAAATTATATGGTTAATTCATTGGTTCCTGTAGAACATCTTTGAAACTTAAATTTATGAAAAGGTTATATACACATTCGTGAAAATATAATTTATCAAATTGAAATAATTTGTGAAAATGGAGCTCTCTGTATGTGCGGTTGAGAGCCAACCACCTGAACTTCTTGTTGCTCTTGCCTAAGTATTCACTAAATGACTCCACATTTGAATTACACTGTAAAGTTTCTATCTGTGCGAAATAAAAGCAACAACTTGCATTTATATAGCACCTTTAACCTAGTTAAATGATCTAAGGCACTTCATAGGAGCTAGTGTAGGTCGGTGACCTCAGGGTTGCTGGGTGAATTGAATTTAGTGTGAGTTAAGATACAGGTAGTTAAAGGCATAAAGGTCTCAGCAGAAGATGGGTTGAAGCAGGGGCAGAGTTGGGCAATGTTACAGAGTTGATAGTTTTGGTCATGGAATGGATATGTGGAGCTCAGAAGCTCATCTCGGTCAGAAACAACACCAACATTGTGAAAGGTCTGATCCAGCTTCAGACAGTTGCCTAGGTGAGGGATGGAGCTGGTGGCTAAGGAATAGAATTTTTGGCAGGAACCTAAGGGAATTGCTTCAGCCTGCTCAGTATTTAGTCTGAGGAAATTCCTGCTCAATCAGTATTATGTTGAACAAACAGTATGAAGAATTCAACATAATGGAGGAGTCAAGAGAGATGGTGCTGAGGTACAGCTGGGTGTCATCAGTATACATGCAGAATATGACATTGCAAAGGAGCAAAATGTAGATTAGTAATAGGAGGGTCCAAGGATCGGTTCTTGGGGGAATCAGAGGTAACACTGTAGGAGAGGGAAGGAAGGCTGTTGCAAGTGCCTCCGATTGGATAGGTAAGCATGGAACTGGGCTAATGGAGTGCCACCCAGCTGGACAAGGGAGGAGCAGCACTGGAGGAAGATGGTATGGTCAACCGTGTCTCAGGCAGAGAGGGAAGGGGATGTTACTTTTAACATTCTTAACCTCCAGTGGCAGTTGAGTGTTTTTCTTTGGTCGCTAAGCTAGGAAACTGTAACTTGCTTTATTATTACTTTATTTATTTACTGAATTTGTAATTAATTAACTAATCAAATAAATAAGGTTAGATGGACATGGCAGGGCAGGCTGTGTGTCATAACTACGGCATTTGGGAGCTGGGGAGAACATTGCAATCCCAGCCAACTATATCTGTGGTGTTTGCATTTGAGAAACTTTGGCAAAGAGTGGTTGAGTTGGAGTCTGAGCGGCAGACATTACAGGGCATCAGGGAGAGTTACATAAACCCTTTGTTCCAGGAGGCAGTCACAATCCCTCGTTAAGTAGGACTTTAGAAGTGGTCAATGTGATCAAGGACAGGAGGATGTGACTACAAGTTAGGCAGATTTGGGGATGTAGGGATGGAGGAGTGTCAGCCCTTGACTTTGGCTGACAGTTATCAGGTAATTCCTTTCTGTATGGATGAGAACAAGGGCTGCTGGATGGATGGACAAACTGGCCAAAGCACAATCATTCAGGAAGCAATTCAAGTGAGGGGAGTGGAAAAAAATATACTGGTGATAGGAGTCTGTGCAGTCGGGAATAGATACTATTCTCTGCAACCAGGACTGGGAGTTCATGGGCAAATTGACTTAAGGTAAGTAAGATCAGAGTTGAATGCATGACTCAGACTGGTTTGGGAGAAATGGGTTTTGATTCATGGGACACTGGCACCAGTACTGGGAAAAGTGGAAGCTGTACCATTGGGATGGACTCTACTTGAACCACACTGGGACCAGTGTCCTGGAAAATCATATAACTGGGGCTGCAGAGAGAGATTTAAATTACATAGTTGGGGGAAGGGTTCATGTGAGGGGAGATTTGGAAAGTTCATGAGAAAGGACAAGTTAATAGTGCAGGTTAGCGATACAGGTAACAATAACCAGAGAGTGATGAGAAGAGACTGAGCATACAAGAATAAGAGTTCACCAGCAATGGGATCAGAGTCCAAAAAAAGTAAAAAGACAGAATTAAAGACTCTTTGTCTGAGTGCATGCAGCATTCTAAACAAGATGGATGAATTGATAGCACACATATACATAATGGGTATGATATGATGATGAGTTTGCAAAGTAACCAAAGCTAGGAACTGAATGTTCAAAGATATTTGACATTTTGGAAGGATAGGAAGAAAGGATAAGGAAGTAGGATAGCTCTGTTAAAGGATGAGATCAGTAAAGCAGTGAGAAATGATCTTGACTCAGAAGATCAAGATGTAGAATCATTTTGGGTGGAGATAAATAACAAGGGGAAAAAGTCACCAGTGGAGTAGTTGAGAGGCCCCCTAATAGTAGTTGCACAATAGGACATATTATAAATCAAGAAATAATGGAGGCTTATAAGAAAGGTACTGCAATAATCATGGGCGATTTTAACCTTCATGCAGATTGGATGAATTAAATGTGCAAAGTTAGCTTGGTGGATGAGTTCATAGTGTATTTAGGAGTTTCTCAGAACAATACACTCTGGAACCAAGCAAGGAACAGACCATTTTAGACCTGGTCATTTGTAATCAGCCAAGATTAATTAATAATTTCATAGTAAAGGATCCTTGAGGAAAGAATAATTTATAACATGTTAGAATTTTATATTCCGTTTGTTATGAAGTTGTAGGTGATATGTGCCAGGCGGACCAAATCCACAAGGAAAACTTGGCCATGCTATCACAACAGCTTTTCAATTTGTGTTTATTATGAGAAGATTTGTGCACCGAATTCAGAGGTAATGAGTCCACTAACACCTTTAGAGATTTTAAAAACTAAAACAAAACATTTATTAACAAAAGAAAAGATTTCAAGCACATATATAAGGTATCAGTTACTTAATACTATAACAAATTCCAAAATTCCTAATTAACCTGACTTCCAGCTACACACCCCCTTTAAGGTAACAGTCCAAAATAGATTTTAAATTTAAAGAGCAAGCCAACAAGTTTACTACAGCACCCACTTGACAGTGGAATTCCAAAGGCTTTCCTCCACCTTTGGTTACAGAACACAGCAGATTTCTGCAAAAGTGGCTGGAGGCTTCCCCAGGGCTGTTTTACATGGTCCTCTTAGATTTTACATGGCCCCTCACATAACCTTCCATTCCTCCCTGTATGTGTTTCGCTCTCTTTAATCTGTATATTCCACTGTTCTATATGTCTTTGGAACTTTACTTTTCCCATAATATAAAAATCTTTCATGGTGCTAATATGGTCAATACCTATGAGAAAAATAAATATACTGCTTGGCCTTGCTTATCTTGTTAGTTGTAAACATCCTATCATCCCTTTGAAACCTAAACAACCCCGTCACTTATCTAAAAATGCAACTTTCTTTCACACCCTACATGCTAGGCCCTCACCCATTTTTACTCACCAGCATTCCAAATGCCTTTTACCCCTAACTTCTTTTGATAATTTCAAACTTGCAATCTACCTGACTCTAATTCAATTAAATCAGCTACACAGACAACCCTCCATGCTTACACCCATAAACCTATTTGCAATAAACTACAATAATATAATGAAAAAAAATGTTAGTTTCATGACAAGTTTGAGGGTACGACACTTGGATCTTAAACTTAAACAAAAGGCAACCACAAAGGTATGAAGACAGAGTTAGCTAGACTGGGAAAATAGCTTAAAAAGGAAGATGGTAGATACCTATCTCAAATGTCTGCCATTATTTCGTAACTCTCAACAAAAGTTATATTCTATTGAGAAAGAATCTTCAAGAAGGCTTCACCATCTGTGGCTAACTAAGGAAGTTAAGGATGGTATCAGATTGAAAGAAAAGGGGTACAATTCTGCAAAGATGGGTGGTAGGTCAGAAGATTAGGAACATTTTAGAAACCAGCAAAGAATGACATAAAAATGATAGAGGGAGAAATTAGAATGAGAGTAACTAGCAAGAGAAAAAAAGGCAGTAAAAGCTTCTACAAGTTTATAAAAAGGAAGAGACTGGGACATTCATAATGGGAAACAATGAAATGGCAGAAACTTTGAACAAGTATTTTGAATCTGTCCCCTCAGTATAAGACACAAAAGGCCTCCCAATAATAATAGAAAATCAAGCTGGCAAAAGGGAGGCAGGAACATAAAACAGTCACAATCCCTAGAGAAAAAGTACTAGGAAAACTAATGGGACTGAAGGCTGACAAGTCCCTTGGACCTGATGGCCTGCATTCTAGGGTCCTAAAAGAAGTGGATGCAAAGATAGTAGATGCATTGGTTGTGATCTTCCAAAATTCCTTAGATTCTGGAGAGGTCCAAGAGGATTGGAAAACTTCAAGAAAGGAGGGAGACAGAAGCAGGAAACTGTGGCCAGTTAACCTAAAATCTGTCATTGGAAAAATGATAGAATCTATTATTAAGGAAATAGTAACAGCACATTTGGAAAATCATAATACAATCAAGAAGAGTCAGCATGGTTTTATGAAAAGGAAATTTTGTTTGATATATTTATTAGTACACTTTGAGGATGTAACAACAGGATGGATAAAGAGGAACCAGTAGATATATCGTATTTGGATTTCCCAAATGGCACTCGATAAGATGCCACATAAAAGATTACTGCACAAAATAAGAGCTCATGATGTTGGGGTGATATATTAGCATGGATGGAGGATTGACTAACAAGAAAGACAGGAATCAAGATAAATGGGTCATTTTTCAGGTTGGCAAACTGTTAACTAGTGGGGCACCACAGGAATCAATGCTGGGGCCTCAACTATTTACAATCTATACTAATGACTTGAATGAAGAGACAGAGGGCGGAATCATCCCAGATTTACACTAAGTGAGGTAGTGGGCAGTAAAAGGACGTTTTACCCCCAGTCCGCAATGGTGGCTTTTTGCTCTGTGTTGTCCCATTCCCGCCTTATTAATTGTGCAGCCACAGGAAACATGCCGTCTTGCTGGCGGGCGTCCTCCAAGTTGCCTGCTACACCTTTACCTTGCTGCTTCCTCACGCAGGGTGCCATATTTAAACAGCAGCTGCGCGAACACTTCTCAATGCTTGCAGCCCAGGAGGGCACTGGTGAAGACATGGACTCAAAATCCAAGAAGAGTGCAGCCCCCTGATTCAGTGACGCATCCTTGGGACACTTTGTGGACACTGTGGAGGCCCGCCATGATGTCCTCTAGGCCCTGCTCTGGCTGCAGGAGGCCAATCAGTCTCACCACTCTGGCTTGGGAGGCGGTGACAGAGGTGGTCGGTGCCAATGCTGCACAGAAGAGGTTGGCCATCCAGCAAAGAAAATGGATGAATGACCTCATCTGTGCCACCAGGGTAAGGCAATCATCTCATCACTCTAAACTCTCACATTCACAAGGCCATCACACATTCACTGGCATTGCACTCCCAGCTCAACAACATCACCACTCACTCTCTCACATCACCATCTGGCCTCAAGTCCTCTAGAGACTGCTTCCTCAGCCCTCACCATCTTGAGGCCACTTGCACGGATCAACATGTGCTCCCCTTTCCCCAGTACAGCCCTCACCCTGCAGCCTCTTCCTTTGCCTGAGGCCACTTCACCTAGTGGGTGTAGTGCTGCCTGTGAAGTCCGACGCTAATGACTGAGTGCTGCCTGAAGAAAGGTAGGTAAACAAACCTCCAAGTCCCAAGTGAAACATGTCAGTGTGCAATCATGCTGACATGCCTGGATGATTCTGGCAAGTGGGGATTATAATTAGATGCAAATGTATTAAAATGATGTTCCTGACATCCAGTGGTGGGAAACACAGCCTGCCATTGACTGGCAGAGCGGACAATTGCAAACTGGTTTCACGATGATGTAAAACCAATTTTTGGCCTTCTTGCCATATTGTCCACTCATGCCTGTCATGATGCCCGATGCCAATGGGGGTGGAAAATTCCAGAGTGAGTCTGTAGTAGCCACATTTGCTGACTAAACAAAGATAGGAAGGAAAGCTAATTGTGAAGAAGATGCAAAGAGTCTGATAAGGGAAATAGACTAGTTAAGTGAGTGGAATAGAAATGGAGGGCAATTGCAGAATGTTGCGGTACAGGGAAATCTGGGTGTGCTCATACATGAATCACAAACAAGTTAGCATGCAGATACAGCAAGTAATTAAGAATGCTGGCCTTTATTGCAAGGGGGATGGAGTATAAAAGTTGGTAAGTCTTGCTACAGCTGTATAAGATATTAACAAGACCACACCTAGAGCACTGACTACATCATTACTTGCATTGGAGGCAGCTCGGAGAAGGTTCACTTGGTTGATTCCTGGGACAATGGAGTGGTCTTATGAGGAACAATTGAGCAGGTTGGGCCTTTTTCATTGGAGTTCAGAAGAATGAGAGGGTTCTTACTGAAACATAAAAGATTCTGAGGAGGCTTGACAGAGTAGATCCTGAGAGGATGTTTCCCCTCGTGGGGGAATCTGGAACTAGGAGACACGGTTTCAAAATTAAAGGTCTCCCATTTAAGATGGAGTTGAGGAGAATTTTCTTTGAGGGGGTCATGAATCTTTTGAAAGGGTCATTAACCTTTTGAATCCTCTTCCCCAGAGAGCAGTGGAGACTAGGTAATAAATTGAAGGCTGTGTTAGACAGATTTTTGATCTATGAGCGGGTCCAGGGTTAGTGGGGTCAGGCAGGCAAGTGGAGTTCAGGCCACAATCAGATCAGCCATAATCTTATTGAATGGCAAGGCAGGCTTGAGGACCAAATGGCCTACTGCTCCTATTTGTAATGATCTTTATGCTCCAAATGTTGTGTTGCTTGCCCAGTGCCAGAGTTAAAGACACCTTCTGATGAACTTGGAGTGGGAGGGGGGAGGATCCAGTTGTTGTAGCCCAAGTAGGATCCAATGACATATATGACCAATTACGAATGATGTTTTGCTGAGAGATTTTTAAGAGTTTGGGGCTAAATTAAAAAGCAGAATCCCCAAGTGGGTAATCTTTGAATTGTTACAAGACTTAGGTGCCAGTTGGCATGGGGATAAAAAGGTTAGAAGGTTAATTGTGTGGCTGAAGGAATGGTGTGAGAGGCATGGATTTTGCTTCATGGGTTATTGGTATCACTACTGGGAAAAGAAGGAACTGTTCCACTGGGACAATCACCACTGAGCATGATTGAGTATCCACAGCTGTCTGTGGTAGAGACTTCCAAAGCTTCACAATTATTCGAATGAAGAAGTTTCTCCTCATTTCAGTCCTAAATAGCCAGATCCTTATTCTGATGCTGTGACCCCATGTTCAAGATTCCCTTTAAGAATTGTATATGGTTCAATTAGATCATTTCTCATTCTAAACTACTAGAAATATAGGCCTGGTCTACTCAATCTCTCCTCATAGGACAATTCCCTTAGCTCAGGAACCAGTCTAGTGAGCCTTATTTGCAATTCCTCTAGGCCATGTATGTCCTTTCTTGGGTAGACAGACTAAAGCTGCACATAGTACTACAAGTGACCTCAGCAATGCCCTGTATGATTGTAGTAAGACTTCTTTACTCTCACACTCTATATTCCCTTTGTAACAAAAGATAACCTACCATTTGCCTTTCTAATTGTTTGGTGAATCTGCATATTTACTCTGTGCTTTGTGTACAAAGACAGCCAGGTCTCTCTGAATGCAAATACTTTCCAAAGTTACTGGTTAAAAATATTCTTTTATATTTTTCCTACCAAAGTGGAGGTAACTTCACTCTTTGTCACATTGTATTCTATCTGCCATTTTCTTGCCTACTCACATAATTTGTCTATTATCACTCTGCAACCTCTTTGTGTTTACCTCATTGCTTACTTTCCCACCTAACTTTGTATCGTCAGCAAAACTTGGATATGTTATATTCTGTCCCCTCATCTAAATCATTAATATAGATTGTAAATAGCTGATGCCCAAGTACTGATCCTTGAGGTACCCTGCCAGTTACACAGTAATATGATTTAGCAGAGTCAACATAGATATATGAAAGGGAAATGGTGTTTGACAAATCTGTTAAGTTGTGAGGATGTGACTAGGAGAATGGATAAGGGGGAACCATTGGGTTTAGCGTATTTGGATTTTCAAAAAAATATTCGATAAGGTGCCACACAAGAGGTTATTTCACAAAATTAGGGCTCATGGGATGGGTGTAATATATTAGCATAGATGGAGGGTTAGTTATTGGACAAAAGTCAAAGTAGGAATAAACAAGACACTTTCAGGTTGGCAGGCTATAGCTAGTGGGGTATCTTAAGGATCAGTACTTGGGCCTCAGCTATTTACAAGCACTATAAATGACTTAGGTGATGGGACTAAGTGTAATGTATCCAATTTTACTGATGATCCAAAGTAAGGTGGGAAAGTAAGCATTAAGGAGGATGCAAAGAGGCCTTAGAGGGATAAAGACAGGTCGGCTCGGCAGGCACATTTGGCAGATGGAATACAATGTGGCAAAGAGTGAAGTAATCCACATGGTAGGAAAAATATAAAAGGAGAATATTTTTAAATGGTGAGAGACTGGAAAGCGTTTGCATTCAGAGGGACTTGGGTGTCCTTGGACATGAATCACATAATGTTAAATTGCAGATTCAGCAAGCAATTAGGAAAGCTAAATGATATGTTAGCTTTTGATACAAAGGAGTTAGAGTAAAGGAGTAAAGAAGTCTTACAATAATTATACAGGGTATTGGTGAGGCCACATCTGGAATACTGTGTGCTGTTTTGGTTTTATTACCTACAGAAGGATATACATGCCGTATAGGGAGTGCAGGAGGTTCATGACTGCTTCTGAAGGGATTGTCCTATGAGGAGAGATTGAGTAGACTAGGCCTTTATCCTCAGGAGTTTAGAAGAATGAGAGATGATCTAATTGAAAATTCTTAAGGTGCTTGACAGGGTGGATGCTGAGAAAATGTTTACCCTGGCTAGGGAATCTTGAACACAAGGTCTCAGTCTCAGAATTGGGAGTCAGCCATTCATCACTGAGATGAGGACAAACTTGTTCACTCAGAAGGGTTGTGAATCCTTGAATTTTTTATCCTAGAGAGCCATGAATGCTCAAGCATTGAGTTTATTCACGATAGATTTTTGAATACTAAGGGAATGAAGGGATATGAGGAGAGTGTGGGAAGGTGGAGTTGAGGCAGATGATCAACTATGATCTTGTTGAATGACAAAGCCAGCTCAAAGGGCTAATGGCTTACTCTAGCTCCTATTCTGTTATTGTGATGGATTGAGAAGGATGAGGAGGAATAGTTTACTGTGGCCATTCACATAGGATGTCATTTATGATTTTGATATAGCTAGGTTAACTGAGTGGGTAAAAAGGTGACAGATGGAGTATAAAGTAAGGACATGTGAAGTCATTCCCTTTGGCAATAAGAATTTTAAAAAGCAGAATATTTTTTAAAAAGGATGAAACTTTTTAATGTTCACGTTCAGAGAGACTTGAGTGTACTCGTGCAAGGACACAAGTTAGCAAGTAGGTACAGCAAGCAAGGCAAGTGGTATGTTGGCGTTTATTGCAAGGGGATTAGAGTTCAACAATAAGGAAGGCTTGCTACAATTGTCCAACACTTTAGTGAGATCACACCTGGAGTATTGTGTGCAGTTTTGGTCTCTGTATCTAAGGAAGGATATACTTGCTTTGGAGGTGGTACAGCAAAAGTTCTCAAGATTCTGAAGGGGCCTGAAAAGGTAGATACAGAGGTTGGCATGCATTTTCACAAGAGTTGGGCCAACTTTGGAAGCATTTAAAAAATGGCAGGTGGGACATGGATGCAGAATTTCCACCCCTATTTCTGGCAATTCTATTTTTACCGATGGGGATGGTGGGTGAATCACAAGGCAGGAAACCCAGACTCAGCAAGGCCATTTGAAATTCAAACAGATCCCCTTTTGTTTTGCTGTGCCAAGGGCATTAACGTGCAGTATGGGAACCACGATTTTTATGGAGGAGTCATGCTTGTGAAGGGTGGATTTAAAAACAAAAAAAACACAGGCTGCAGCAAAGTAAAAAAAACTGCTTCAGTGCATTGATTGAAAAGCCATCTGGTGTAGCTTAGAAGAAAACCACAAACCACCTGTTCCTGCCATTTCAATAGATTTCATTGTTGACAAGAGTTGTTAATAGAGTAGAATCTGTTATGAATGCTTGGCTGAGTTTCAAAATCACCAAAACCACAACTGCCCCCCCCAGACTCTTGCTGAGATGACATCACGTTTTGATTAACATTTTTAAGAGGTTATTAAAGGATTAGTTGTTTTTGATGTGATTACTGAATAGAAATTTGTTTTTACAACAGATTGACCACTTGAGGGGATTTAAATTCTTTGATTGGTTTAATGAGTGAGAGATGTTTTTCCCATGTCAAGTGTGTGAGAGTGAAGCTCCCTTAGATTGTTAGTTGAATTTCCTTTTCATCTCCACATGCTCCAGAGCTCTGTCCATTGTGAATGCTGGTTGAGTGGCTATGGAGGGGATATGAGGGAGCAAATGGGTGGCATGGGGGTAGATGGAGGGACAATGGCTAGAGGGCCTAAACAGCCTTTTACACAACTAGGCTGAAGTCTCGGAGCACAAGTTGGGTCTTCTAAGCAGCCTGCCTTGGCACTCGCCTGTGGCAGGCTCGACTCTGTTCTGCCCCACCTCCCTGGAATGAAAATATGGCGGGCAGGGGCACATTTAAAAGAGACTGGTCTGCTGAGTCAGGAAATTTCCCAACTCGAGCTTTCTGCCTCGATGGCGAAAATCTGGCCTGTTGGTTTAGATTAAGGGGGTACAGCTTATGATTGTTTAGAATTCTCTCTGTGAAGCTTGTGGATACTCTAATGTTTAATATGTTTAAGGCTTAAGCCAGACAGATCTTTTGCCTCTTGGGGAATCAACGGGTATGGGAAGCAGGCAGCAAAGTGGAGTAGAGGGAGAAGATCAACTATGCATATTTTGAATGGTGGAGTAGGCTTGAGGGGCTGTTTGGTCTGTTCTTGCTCCTATTATGTTTCAATGCTGTGACTGGAGCAGAAGCCTGATTGAAAGTTTTGAAGCATGGGGCAGGATCTTCCCCCCCCCACCTTTTGGGGGGGTTTTGCGGGAGGTTCCTGATCGGCGCTCCCAATTGGGGGTGCGCCACCATTTTACATGGGTGGGCCAATTAAGGCCCGCCCAGCATGACATCTGCCAGGAAGTGCTGTGCACTCCCTGTGCGGGGAGGTGGGGGGGGCGGGGGTGGGGGGGGATTCTCTAGCCGGGAGTGTGCTGTTTTGCACATGTGTGCGAAAGAGCACACAGATTTATCTGAGGCAAAGTGCTACCTCAGGGAGCTCAGCTCAGGTTTGAAACCTTAACTAAAGATGAGAAAAAAAATTACTGACATGTCCCCTCATGTGCCACTGTCACATGATGTGGGACATGTCAATTTCTTTTATTTAGAAATTGCATACAAATTTTAATAACCTCATGAAATCTCATTCCACCCGTGCATGAGGTTTCATGTTTTTTCAGAAGCCTGGGCTCCCGGCCTACCCGCCAACCTTAAGGTTGGACGGGCAGGTCCATTAATCCCTTTAGTTACTTTTTTAATGGCTTTAATAGGCCTTTGACAGTTCGGGCGTGCAGCCAGTTTAGCGGGCGCGCAGCCAATTCGGCTGTGCACCTGCCGAGCTGAAAATCTAAATGATGCGGGGTGACGTCGGGACACACGCCCGATGTCACCCCATGTCATTTTACACATTGGCAAGTGGGCCCCACCCTCCATTTGCTGACTGGAAGATGCAGCCCATGGTGTTCTAGGATTGCTGTGTTGAAATTGGGAACAACCACATATTCGAGGAGTTTGGAGAGAAAAGGGAGATTGGAGAGGGGGACTGTAGTTTGCAAGGAGAGAAGGGTCAAGGATGGATATTTTGAGAAGAGAGGTGATGACAGCAGATTTGAAGGAGGAAGAGAATGGGAGGGGAAGTGATAAAGATTGCTGTGCTTAGACTTAGTGAAGAAGAAGCCCGTAAGCTCCATATAGTCATTGTTGCTGTTGAGTATGAAGGAACCAGGGGAGAGGGATTTATAAGATGGTTTGTAGTGGAGAAGAAAAGTCAGGGGTTATCTTTGCTGTTAAGGATGATTCTGGAATGGCAACTGGTATTGGCAGGATAGGGCAGGACCTGATAGTGCTTGATGTGGTTCAGTCAGATTTGGTGGCAAATGGCTGAACCAGTTGTCTGCTACAAATGTTCTAGTCTGCATCCCTTGGAGGATCAACCAGGGTTGAGAGTATTGGTTTTAATGGGGACGAGGGCATTAGGTTGATAGCTACAAAAATGTTCTGAATGAAGGGCCAATGGCTGGAATAGTTGGGAATTTGAGAGTGCAGTTTTAATGACTTGGGGAGAGATTTTTCCCAGAAGAAGGAAGGAGTTTGGAACGGGAGAGGGGAATATTGGTGGCGAGGGATACAAGAAAGTAATCAGAAATGGCCTTAGCTGTGATTGACACAATGGGGATAGCAAGGCACATGACTGCTTTACATGGACAAAACTTTGCAGTGTAATTGGACTATAATTCTGTCAGGATGTACTTTTATGGAGCGATTATATTATGCACTTTGTATCAATGCAAAATTTGGTTTTGCCTCAATGTTAATATACATCCTGAATAATTTCTTGTTCGGTTTTCAAACTATTTTAAACTTAGTTCTGCTTAGCTCAACATAGTAGTTGCTCCACTAATCAAGCAATCAATGTGTTTTGATTTTTCTTCCATAATATTTCCCTTCCTCTTCTTACAGTAATAGTTCCAGTCACACTCTAGCACATGAAAAGATGAAATTACTGTGAACAAATTGTGTTCTAATTTTCAGGTAGTCTAATGGAGCAATACTTATTAAGTTCTGCCATACTTATAAGGATGCAGCTTTGTAATGAAGTTTGTATTTGAGTTACTTAATTAATTAAATAATGTATTTAATTACAAAAATAGGAAGAAATCACTGATCTTAAGGAACGACTGGCAGTATTGGAAGCTAAAGACCATCAGCTGAGTATAGAAATAGAAGAAGAAAGCAGACTCATACACTCATATGATTGTGAGCTTCCTTCTTTATCAACTCTATCGGCTATTGAGTTACAAGATCTGAGTAAGATATTGGAGGATGTTATGCCATTACGAAATAAAATCTTCTTCAATGCAGAGCTTCCTGAAGATATAAAGAGGTAAAAGAATATTTAGATATTACTTGACAGTCAAACTGGCCTTGTAATACAATAGATGATTTAAAGAAAATCTTATATAAGTAGTGTAATGACTCAGGAATATCCCAAAACACTTCTCATACAATTAATTATTTTGAATTGCTAATTTATATATGGCAACCAGTTTGTGCACAGCAAAGATCCACACACAACAGAGGTAAACATCCTAATTAATCTACCTTTGGTGAT
The DNA here is from genome assembly GCF_017639515.1 of Carcharodon carcharias. Lineage (NCBI taxonomy): Eukaryota > Metazoa > Chordata > Chondrichthyes > Lamniformes > Lamnidae > Carcharodon > Carcharodon carcharias. The sequence continues at coordinate 109,137,698 of NC_054471.1, read as the reverse complement.
ATTAGTTGATGGAGAATTGTTGCTTAGGACCCTGGGGGAATTTCCTTCCAACTGAACCATTGAACATGCATACAGGGCCTGATCTTAACACCTCATTTGAAAGAAGCATTTCTTCACATAAAGGGTAATGAAAAGCAGGAACTCTTTGTTGCAAAAAGCTGTTGAGGTTAAGTGAATTGAAAATTTCAAAACTGGTAGTTGAAGGGTGATTGACTTCCAATAAAGTGTTTTTCTTGTCCCGCGGAGTCATTAAATGGAATCTCATTATGTTGGTTGGATGATCTCACCTGGTTTTGGATAAGTAAATGTATGAAAAGGCATATGCAGTTATAGACCAGATTTTCATGTATAGATTGAAGTTTATTTTGACTAGTAATATAATGAGCTTAGTCGCAATTGTAAAGAATTCATGGAACAGAACATTGTCTCTTCCACCATCATCTGGTGCACTACTATTTCATGATGTTTGTTATTTCCAGACCATGTTGTTAATTGTATTCCCCTGCAACTTTTGTCACTACCTCCCTTTGGGATGGACTTCGTCTTGCTGCGCAACTAAATTTTTAAAAACAAGTGGCAAAGTATTTGGGGTAGACCAAATGGAGATCAATTTCTATTTCAACTGTTAAGCTTAGAGGTATGTGCAAAATGAAAGGAATATACATAAAGTTGGTTTTTGAAAAATAGCTTTGTTGCCAGGATTCATTTATGTTTTTTTCTCGGGGCCACATTAGTTTTAAGGTAGTTTGTTGCTCTTAGCAATGCTAACCAATATATGTTTTTGTGATAAGACGTGACTATCATATTTCCCTTGCAGATGTATGTGCAAAGTCGGGTGTTGCTGGTCTAATTTTGCATACATACATAAAAACAGGATTTTTCTGACTCTGAGAGCAAATGAGCTACTACTGATTAGATATTAGTTTACTTCTGACATAGCACTACCCATTTTTCTAAAGAGGAATGGCTTCCCTTATTAAATTTCATACAAAAGGTTTAAGATCTTAAACCTGTGCACATGACTATATCTTCCTTCTCTCTTTACACCTCTCCCCAAAAAAATTAGGATTTTTTGGTTGTAATTGTATTTTTTTCTAATGACAAATAGTGTTGGTTCAGGAAGCACTGGGATCAAGGAGCATGTTACAGGTTCACATGGCTGAAAAATGATTGAAATACTGTAAATTGTAATTGCAAAAACATGTTTTTTAGGCTTCAAAAGAAAGAACAATCACTAAATATGGCTATTAAGACAGCTACTACCAAGGTAAGCCCAATATTTAAAAAAAAAACTCTCAGCATATAATTTTAGTGCCCGCCCCTCACTAATCACTATTGAATACCAAGTTATAAAACTGTCCTTTTTGCAAGTTTTTCCTTGTTTGCATTATTTCGTATTATTTAACACGTGCATCCACAAGAATGATGTTGAAGAAAAATGGGAAATAAATTACGTATTTGGATAAATAGTATAGAGAAATATAATTGTTGCACCTGCTGGCAAGGCCAGCATTTGTTGCCTATCCCTAATTACCCTTGAATTATCTGGCTTGCTAGGCCACTTCAAAGGGCAGTTGTTGTAGGTCTGGAGCATATGTAGGCCAGACCAGGTAAAGATAGCAGATTTTCTTTCCTAAAGGACATTAGTGAACCAGATGGGTTTTTACAACAATCGATGGAAGTTGTCATGGTCACCATCACAGATTAGCTTTCAGTTCCAGATTTTATTAATTGAATTTAAATTCCACCAGCTGCTGTGGTGGGATTTGAACCCATGCCCTGAGAACATTAGCCTGGTTCTCTGAATTTCTAGCCCAGTGATGTTACCACTGGGACTTGAAATTCTAAGTTATAGGAGAAATTTGCAGAATTGAATATTTTCTCATTGGAGAAAGGATAGTGAAAGGGGAATTGATGATAAATGTCAGATGCGCCTGTGGGGACCAGGCCGGAGAATGTGGAGTTGGGGAAAGTGCCTCATCTCTCCCGGTACCATTTTAAATTGTCCGTTGACCTTCTTTGTTAGAAGGCTGAGAAAGAAAAAGCCTTTAAATAAAACTTCAGGAATCCAAGCCAAGTTTAAGTGTGGACCAAACCCATCCTCCAAATGGGCCCCTCCAGATCAGGCAAATTGATATACCTTTTGTTGACCGCTTGCTTTCCAAAAATTAACATGTTTGTTCCCAGTAAGCATTTTCTGTAGAGATTCCCTTTGTGTCCACACGTGTTACATTTATGATTACCTGTAGGCGCTGTAACAAAGTTTTGTCCATTTCAAGCATATTTTTCTATCACAGGAAATTGTAACTCTGTAATTACATATTTAAAAGCTTGGTTTAATTCTCTCTGATGGCCTTCAATAGAGTACTGAGGAGATTTACCAGAATGGTATCAGGGATGAGGATCTCCAGTTATATGAGGGAATAGAGAGGCAGGAATTTTACTCCTTACAGCAGAGAAGGTAAAGGGGAGAGTTATTAAACATTTCAGAATCATGGAGGGCTTTGATAGAGAAAATGTTTCCACTGGCAGGAAGATCGATAGCCAAAGGGAACAGATTTAATGTAATTCTCAAAGTAATGAGAGAGGCTCTGAGGAAAATAGTATTTGCTCAGCAGCACATTGTTATGATCTGGATTGTACTGCCTGAAAAAACTGAAGAAATTCAATAACAACTTTTAAAAGTTTGGATATAGGCTTGAAAAGGAAACAAATTGCAGGGCTTTGGGAAATGAGCAGGGGAGTGAGACTAATTATGTAACTCTTTCAAAGAATTAGCACAGGCTGAATAATTTACTTTCTCAAGTCTCAATGTGACAGCCATTTTGGTAAAGGTATGCAGAAAGTACTAAATTTTCTATTTTTGTTCTGATCTCAAGTTGCTTCATTTAATTACTTTCAACCAGAACTTCTAACAGTTGTTAAAACTGCTATCAAATATGATTTTGAAAAGCAAAAAACTATGGATGGTAGAAATTGGAAATAAAAATATAAAATGTTGGGTACTCGGGTTTGGCAGCATCTGTGGAAAGAGAAACAGAGTTAATGTTTCAGGTCGATAACATTTAATCAGAACTGGGAAAAGTTAGAAATGTAATAGGTTTTAAGCACGTGATAAATGGGAAAAGGAAGACAAGGGAGGTCTGTTGTAGAGTGGAAGACAGGAGAAATTTAATGTCTGAATGGGCCAGCCTATCCAGCATGGCCCACATCCCATTAACAAATTAAAAAAGAGTTAGTCTTACAGGGCCAAAGGGAATGGTGATGGGGCAAGAAAAGAAACAGAAGACGTGCCAGGGCAGGTGTGCTGCTGTCTGAAAACAAAAATGAGAGAAAAACTGAAATGTGCAAAGAAAAGGAAACAGAATTGGGGAGTGGTGGGGAGCAAGGGGCAGAGATTACAGTCTGAAATTGTTGAACTCAGAGTTGAGTCTGGAAGGCTGTAAAGTGCCCATTCGAAAATGAGGAGCTGTTCTGGAGTTTACATTGAGCTGCACTGGAAGAATGCAGTAGGTCAAGGACTGAGATGTCGGCTTAAGAACAAGGTGGAGAATTAAAATGGCAAGCCACCAGAAGCTCAGGTTCATGCTTGCACACTGAACGGAGGTGTTCTGTGAAACATTCACCCAATCTATGTTTGCTCCGCCCCATTGTAGAGGAGACAACATTGTGAGCAGTGCATACAAAATTCTAAGTTGAAAGAAGTACAGGTAAATCACTGGTTCACCTGGTGTGTGTGTTTGGGACCTTAGATGGTGAGGAGAGAGAGGGTAAACGAACAGATGTTACATCTGCACTTGCTTAGAAAGGTGCTGTGGGAAGAGGACAGAATGTCGGGTGATAGAGAAGTGGACCAGCGTATCACAGAGGGAACGGTCCCTTCGGAATGCTGAGAGGGGAGCGGGAGATGTCTGGTGGTAGCAATATTTTTTAAAAATTCATTTATTGGATGTAGGCTTCTCTGGCTAGGTCAGCATTTATTGCCCATCCCTAATTGCCCTTGAGAAGGTGCTGGTAAGCTGCCTTCTTGAACCACAGCAGTCCCTGTGGTGTAGGTGCACCCACAGTGGTGTTAGGGAGGGAGTTCCAGGATTTTGACCCAGCGACAGCGAAGGAACCGCAATATATTTCCAAGTCAGGATGGTGAGTAGCTTGGAGGAGAACTTCCAGGTGGTGTGTTCCCTTGTACCTGCTGCCCATGTCCTTCTAGATGGTGGTGGTTGTGGGTTTGGAAGGTGCTGCCTAAGGAGCCTTGGTGAGTTTCTACAGTGCATCTTGTATATGGTACACTGCTGTCACTGTTCATCAGTAATGGAAGGAGTGAATGTTTGTGGAAGGGGTGCCAATCAAGTGGGTTGCTTTGTCCTGGATAATGTCAAACTTCTTGAGTGCTGTTGGAGCTGCACTCATCCAGACTAGTGGAGAGTATTCCATCACACTCCTGATTTATGCCTTGTAGATGGTGGGGCTTTGGGGAGTCCAGGAGGTGAGTTACTCACCACAGGATTCCTAGCCTTTGACCTGCTGCTGTAGCCACAGTATTTATATGGCTAGTCCAGTTCAGTTTCTGGGTTGATGGTAACCCACCCAGGATGTTGATAGTGGGGGATTCAGTGATGGTAACGCCATTGAATGTCAAGGGGCAATGGTTAGATTCTCTCGTTGGAGATGGTCATTGCTTGGCATTTTTGTGGCACGAATGTTACTTGCCACTTGTCAGCCCAAGCCTGTATATTTTCAAAGTCTTGCTGCATTTGGATATGGACTGCTTCAGTATCTGAAGAGTCACAAATGCTGCTGAACATTGTGCAGTCATTAGCAAACATCTCCACTTCTGACCTTGTGATGGCAGGAAGATCATTGTTGAAGCAGCTGAAGATGGTTGGGCCTAGGACACTACCCTGAGGAGCTCCTGCAAGATGTCCTAGAACTGAGATGATTGATCTCCAACAACCACAACCATCTTCCTTTGTGCTAGGTTTGACTCCAACCAGCGGAGAGTACCCCCGCCCTCACCACCACAGATTCCCATTGACAGCAGTTTTGCTAGGGCTCCTTGATGCCACACTCAGTCAAATGTTGCCTTGATGTTGGAGGTGGCGGAAATGGCAGAAGATGATCTTTTGGTGGGATGGAAGGTGAGGACAAGGAGAACCCTACTGCAGCTCTGAGGGGGAGGAGAAGAGAGTAGAAATGCAGGAAATGGGTCAGACAGGGTTGAAGGCCCTGTAAACTATGATAGGAGGAATCCTTGGTTGAGGAAAAAAGACTTATTAGAGGTGCTGGTATGGAGGGTGGCATCATTTGAACAGATGTGATGGAGATGGAGAAATTTGGAGAATGAAGTGGAATCCTTGCAAGGATGTAGGGTGTGAGGAACTGTAGTCGAAGTAGCTATGGGAGTTAGGAGTTAGAATGAATATTTGTAGATAGCCTATCCCAAGAAATGGAGACAGTGAAGTCAAGGGAGGAAAGAGTTGGAGATGTGAAGGTGAGAGATGGGTGAAATTGGAAGCAAAGATGAAGAAGCTTTCCAGTTCAGGGTGATAGCAGGAACTGGCACCAATATAGTCATCAATGTACAGGAAAAAGAATTGGGTGATAGAGCTCGAGTAGGGCTGGAATAAGGGATGTTCCATATATCTCAAAGACAAGCATAGCTAGGACCTACAGCAACACTCTCTATTTGGAGGGAGTGAGATAAGTTAAGAGAAGTTGGTCAGTTAGAGAACATGAGTATTTCTGAAAGAAGAGACATGTCTCAGCTTTTCGTCTTGCACTGTTCAGGACGCTTCACAAGATTACCAATATAAGGGGAAACAACAATTTATACTGTATGTGAAGGTAGTGCTGATTGCTTGGCAAGTGAACTCTGGTAGAGGCATTGCCATGGAGAAGGCACCAGCATTGTTTGACTATGCAGGAAATGGGTCAGAATGTTGCAGTAGCAACGTGTGTGGTGTTCGCCACTAATAGGATGCTGCCGTCAAGCCAAAAAGACCTTCTGCCTATCTCACAAATGAGTAACATGGTATATGAATTTCAATGCCAGTGTGATGCTAGGTATGTGGGCAATATGTTCCAAAGACTGGCAGACTGTATCAAACAGCATGTCCCAACTGCTGTTCGCAACGGGCAAGGTACAGACCATACCCAACCAGCCCATGCTTGCAAAACTCAAAACGCAGTGTCCAACATTAGATGTGATTACACAGTTAGATAACATTTGTTAAATAATCCTCAGTGTTCTAAGAATTACACTGACAACCAATTTAAGATGGTCAGTCAGACTCCCTATGTGGTGTATTTGTGTGTACTGAAAGCTACATATATTAATACACAGGGCCCTGTTCTATGCAGACAGAAAGAACGTATGCACATATTGTGCTTGTTTCAGCTGAACAAAATAAGTAACAACCATTCATTGACTCATTCCTCAGGGCAATACCTTGACCAATCAGGGACAAGCTGCCTGGTTTAAATTTCAAACAATGCTTGGCATTGTCAGTCGCCATCACTGGTGCATTCTCCATGGCAACGTCCTTACTAATCAGAGTCCACTTGCCAACCAATCAGCACTCTCTTCACATACAGTATTGTTTCCCCTTTATATTGGTAATCTTGCAAAGTGTCCTGATTTGTGCAAGACATAAAGCTTAGACTTGTCTCTTCTTTCAGCAGTACTCAAGTTCTGTACTATCAAACGATCAAATGAGAGAACAAGTTCAGCCAGTTGGAGGAGGGCAGTAGTTGGTGGAAACTGGTTGAGCCTCAGTCGAAGGAATAAGTGGAGAGCCATCAAACTGTCTTGGGGAGGGATGGAGGTGTAGAGAGATCGGACATCCATAATGAAGAGAAGATGGTCAGTGTCAGGAATTTGGAAATTGTCAGAAGTCAAGAGGGTGTCAGAAAAGTCACAAATATAGGTGAGGGAGAGACTGGACAAGGGAAGAAAAAATAGTCAAGACAGGAAGAAATCAGTTCAATGGGGCGGGAACACACCGAGATGATAGATCTACTAGGACAGTCCACTTTGTGGATTTTGGGAAGAAGGTAGAAGCGGGCTGTTTGGGGTTGGGTGGCTGAGATAGGAAGCCATGGAGGGAAGATTTCCAGAGGAGATAAAGTCAGTGAATGTCCTACAAACAATGGCTTGTTGTTTGGTGGAGGGGTCATGGTCAAGAGGGAGGTAGGAGGAAGCGTCAGAGTGTTGGCATTCGGCCTCTGCTAGGTAGAGGTCGATACGCCAGGCAACAACAGCACCCCCTTTGTCAGCAGATTTGATAATGATGTTAGCGTTAGATCTGAGTGGCAAGTTCAGAGGACTCCAGGTTGGAGTGAACGAGGGAAGCAGAGAAATTGAGATGGCCAATGTCACACTGGCAGTTCTCGATGAAAAGATCAAGACGATAAGAGGCCAGAGGAAGGGGTCCAGGTGAAGAGAGAATACTGGAGACATGAGAAAGGGTCCACTGAGCATGGAGAAGACTCCTGGCCAAAGGAGTAGGCGAGAAGGTGAAAGTGACAAGAACTCAACACGAGGGAGGGACAGGATTGGCAGCTCAACGTTCCAGGATATAGAATCTTCAGGCAAGACGGGAGTGGCTAAAAGAGGAGAAGGCATTGCATTATTAGTTAAGGAGTCAGCTACTGCAGTAAGGAGAGATGATATCTTGGAGGGAGCAACGAATGAAGCTTTGTGGGTAGAGCCTAGGAATAAAAAAGGGGCAGCCACATTGTTAGGTGTTTATTATAGACCCCCAGATAGTCAGCGGGAAATTGAGGGGCAAATATGTGCACAATTTGCGGAGGTGTGTAAAAACAATAACAAAAGGGTAATTATATTAGGTGATTTCAACTTTCCCAACATTAATTGGGATAGACATAGTGTTAAGGGCTTTGATGGAGTGGACTTCTTGAAATGTGTACTGGAGAACTTTTTAGGTCAATATGCAAAGGGTCCAACAAGGGACGGCGCAGTGCTGGACCTAATTCTGGTGAATGAAGCCGGACAGGTGGCTGAGGTGGTGGTGGGGGAGAATTTGAGTGATAGCGACCACAACATGGCACAGTTTAAATTTGTTATGGACAAAGAAATAGACAAGTTGCAAAAAAATGTTTTGGATTGGGGGAGAGTGGTTTTTACTAAAATAAAGCAGGATCTGGCCAAGGTAGACTGGCCAGCTACTTGTGGGGAAACATACAGAAGAGCAGTGGGGGAGCATTCAGAAAGAAAATGGGGAGGGTACAGTCTCCACATGTTCCCTTTAGGGTGATAGGAAGGAGTAACAAGCCCAGAGAACCATGGATGACCAGAGATATTCAGGTAATGATGAGAAGGAAAAGAGAGGCTTTTAGCAAGTACAAGGGAAGCAAATCAGTGGAGGCATTAGTGGAGTACAGAAAGTGCAGGGTGGAGCTTAAGAAAGCAATTATGAGAGCAAAGAGGGGAAATGAGAAAGCTCTGGCTGGTAAAAGTAGGGAAAATCCCAAGATATTCTATTAGTATATCAATAGGAAGAGGATAACCAGGGAAAGAGTAGGGCCCATAAGGGACCAAGGGGGCAATCTATGGGTGGAGCCAGAGGACATCGCTAGAGTGTTGAACCAATACTTCACATCCATCTTCACCCAAGAGAATGAGGATGAAGGTATCGAACCTGGGGAGTGACAAAGTATTGGAGGTGTTGGCAGGCTTAAAAGCAGACAACACTCCAGATCCTGATCCAAATTTTTAATGCTCTCTGGCCACGGGGGAGGTGCCAGAGGACTGGAGAACAGCTAATGTGGTTCCGCTATTTAAGAAAGGTTGTAGAGATACAGGCCAGTGAGTCTCATGTCAGTGGTAGGGAAACTATTGGAGAAAATTCTGAAGGAGAGAATCTATCTCCACTTGGAGAGGCAAGGTTTGATCAGGGATAGTCAGCATCGCTTTGTCAGAGGGAGATTAGGCCTAACAAATTTGATTGAATTTTTTGAGGAGGTGACCAGGTGTCTAGGCGAGTGTAGTGCAGTTGATGTAGTATATATGGATTTCAGCAAAGCCTTTGACAAGGTCCCACATGGGAAACTTATAAAGAAGGCAAATGCACATGGGATACAGGGTAATTTGATAAGGTGGATTCAAAATTGGCTTAGTTGTAGGAGACAGAAGGTGATGACAGAAGGCTGCTTTAGTGACTGGAAGCCAGTGTCCAGTGGCATACCACAGGGATCTGTGCTGGGTCCCCTATTATTTGTCATTTATATAAACGACATAGATGACTATGTGGGGGGTAGGATTAGTAAGTTTGCAGATGACACAAAGATTGGCCGGGTGGTTCATAGTGAGATTGAGTGTCTTGGGCTACAGGAAGATATAGACGGGATGGTCAAATGGGCAGATAAGTGGCAGATGAAATTTAACCCTGAAAAGGGTAAAGCGATACACTTTGGAAGGAGTAATTTGACAAGGAAGTATTCAATGAACGGCATGACACTAGGGAGTTCTGAGGAGCAAAGGGACCTTGGCTTGTGGTCCATAGATCTCTGAAGGCAGAGGGGCATGTTAGTGGGGTGGTGAAAAAGGCATATGGGACACTTGCCTTTATCAATTGAGGCATAGATTACAAAAGTAGGGAGGTCATGTTGGAGTTGTATAGAACCTTGGTGAGGCCACAGCTGGAGTACTGTGTGCAGTTCTGGTCGCCACATTATAGGAAGGATGTGATTGCACTGGAGGGGATGCAGAGCAGATTCACCAGGATGTTGCCTAGGATGAAACATTTACGTTATGAAGAGAGGTTGGCTAGACTTGGGTTGTTTTCTTTGGAGCAGAGAAGACTGTGGGGGCGATCTGATTGAGGTGTACAAGATTGAGGGGCATGGACAGGCTGGATAGGGAACAGCTGTTCCCGTTAGTTGAAGGGTCAGTCAGGAGGGGACCCAAGTTCAAGATGAGGGGCAGGAGGTTTAGGGGGGGGGGGATGTGAGGAAAAACTTTTTTACCCAGAGGTTGGTGACGGTCTGGAATGCACTGCCTGGGAAGGTGGTGGAGGTGGGTTGCCTCACATCCTTTAAAAAGTGCCTGGATGAGCACTTTGCGCGTCATCACATTCAAGGCTGTTGGCCAAGTGCTGGTAAATGGGATTAGGTAGGTCAGGTGTTTCTCACATGTTGGTGCAGACTCGATGGGCCAAAGGGCCTCTTCTGCACTGTGTGATTCTGTGATCATGCAGAACTCAGAATTCATTAAGGTGTGGTGGAAGGGGATAAAGCTGAGTCCTTTGCTAAGAATAGATAATTTAGCATCAGAAAGAGGTTAGAGGGTGCTGTGAATACATGGCGAGAGGTGAGATTAGAAAAAGGGATGGGGTCAGAGGGAAGTGAAGGGGAAGAAAGATCTGGAGGGGAGTTGGTATCCATGAGTTGTTAGAACTTGCAATCCTTAACACCTGAAAGGAAAATATGGTTGTTCTGCCCCACCCCTACTACCCCAAATTTAATACCAGTTTGATTCAAACCTGGTGATATATCCAGCTACAATGGCATAAAATGAAGGTATAAATGCTCCTAACCTTTAAGAATCTGTAATGGCACTTATTAACATATTTAAATCAAATTTCTGCAGTATAATTGGAAACCTCATTTAAATTTAACAGTTACTGACCAGGTTTCCCACAGCTTGGACCCAGCAATAAAAGTGAGATGGAGGTGACAGGCTTAAGGCAGCAAATGCCTTTTATAACATTCTTTGTGGGCCAAAGAGGAGCAGGAGTACTCTCCCTACCTCTTACAGGAAGCCTTTAGACTTGCCTTTGCTGGTTGCAGCGCCTCTCTCCCTGTCACGTTCAATAAGCTCCCCTGTCTGTTCCCCCACTAACCAAAAGCCTTTGTCTCTCCCTCCCCAATTGCCACTCTCTTCCAGCCCTACCCCACCAAGCCCTGATCTCTCACTCACTCCCTCCTGACTTTCTTTTTAATTAGATTTTGGTGTAGGCATTGCTGCTAAGGCTAGTGTTTATTACCCTTGGAAAAGTGGTGAGCTACCTTCCAGAATACAATTGAGTGTCTTGCTAGGCTATTTCAGAGGACAGTTATGAAACAACCACGTTATGTTGGTATCGAGTCACATATAGGCCAAACTGGGTATGGATGGCAGATTTCTTTCCTTAAAGTATAATAGTAAACCAGATAATGTTTTACAACAATCTGGTAGTTTCATGGTCACCATTACTTTTAATAGGTTTTTATTCTGAACTTTACAGTTTGCAGATCATATTTTGTACTTTCTACAACCTTCTAACTGCATATTAGTTTTAATAAACAGTTATATTTTTATACATTTAGGTATTCAGCAGCCAAAAATTATGCAGCAATCTGAGAAAGAAAGTGAGCAACATTGAAACACAACTTCCAACTCTATTAGAAGCCAAAATGTTAGCAATATCAGGTAAGTTGTGTGTAACGTAATCAAAGTAATGGGGATTAAATTTCCTCAAAGCAGCCTAAGCAATGTGGTGGAAGATCCATATTAAAGCTAGGCAGACATGAATTAATGCTCTACCTGATTACCACTTCTACTTGAGATAAAAAATCATTAAGTCATTAAGATAGCGGAATGGATAATTATTCTTTGGTTGAAATGGTTGGAAAGCCAACGAATGGCTGCTAGGGACCTGCACTCAATGGACTCCTCACTGGTTTAACTGATGTACTTAATGGCTAGTCCTTGGACTGGAAATAAGTCAGACTTTAGGTAAAAGCAAAATACTGCGGATGCTGGAGATCTGAAATAAAAACTAAAGAACTGGAAAAACTCAGCTGGTCTGGCAGCATCTTCGGACTTGAGGTTGATGATTTTCTAGGTAATTAAGAAAGCAAAAAACACAAAACTGTTTCAGAGAGATAGTGAGGAAAAATAATACAAGAGGAACAAAGGTCTATTCTGGAAGAAGAGCGCTAATCAGTCTCTGAAAAGTAACTGATTCAAAAACTGTGTTGTGGCATGTTAAAAGTGATGGTATTGTATGCTTTGATTTTTTACATGCTATGGCAAGGATTGTGGAATAAATTAAAAATTTGGATTTACTACTCTATTCTTTCATGCAATCCATCAAATAAACAAGTCTTTTCATGTGCTGTGCAATTTATTAATTTAACATGAGACTGTTATGGCCCTGGGCCCACACCATTGTGTGGCTGGATGTTGGGCTGTAAAGATAAGTTTCTGATCATAAGGGAAGCAAGTTTCAATTAAAGCAGAAAAAGATGATGCTGAACTTAAAAGAATACATAGATCAGACTGGAAAAGTGCAACAGTGGATCATCCATCCAATTGGAAAAACTTGCAAGTGACTGGCACTTTAAAACACTTTTGAAATGGTGTTGTGTGTCATTCTCCTTTCTCATTCTTGGTATTCTTCGCACTGTTTATAAGTACCGGTATGTCAAATCAGCACTATCTTTCACCAAGGGATCATTTTTTTTTCATTCAATCAGGGCATTGTTGACTAGGCCAGCATTTATTGCCCATCCCTAATTGCCTTTGAGAAGGTAGTGATGAGCTGCTGCCTTGAACCGTTGCAGTCCATATGGTGTAGGTACACCCATACTGCTGATAGGGAGTGAGTTCCAGGATTTTGACCCAGTGACAGAAGCAACAGTGATACGTTTCCAATTCTGGATGGTGAGTGGCTTGGAGGGGAATGACTAGATGGTGGTGTTCCCATGTATCTGCTGCCCTTGTTCTTCTAGATGGTAGCAATTGTGGGTTTGGAAGGTGCTGTCTAAGGAGCCTTGGTGAGTTCCTGCAGTGCAACTTGTAGATGGTACACACTGCTGCTACTGTGCGTCAGTGGTGGAGGGAGTGAATGTTGTAGATGGGATGCCAATCAAGCGGGCTGCTTTGTCCTGGATGGTATGAAGCTTCTTGAGTGTTGTTGGAGCTGCACTCATCCAGGCAAGTGGAGGGTATTCCATCACAGTCCTGACTTCTGCTTTGTAGTTGGTGGACAGGCTTTGGGGAGTCAGGGGATCAGTCACTTGCCTTGGATTCTGAGCCTCTGACCTGCTTTTGTAGCCACAGTATTTATATGGCTAGTCCAGTTCAGTTTCTGGTCAATGGTAACCCCCAGGATGTTGATAGTGGGGGGATTCAGCGATGGTAATGTCATTGAATGTCAAGGGATGATGGTTAGTTTCTCTCATTAGAGATGGTCCTTGCCTAGCACTCGTGTGGCATGAATGTTACTTGCCACTTGTCAGCCCAAGTTTGGATATTGTCTAGGTCTTGCTGCATCTGGATATGCTTCAGTATCTGAGGAGTCATGAATGGTGCTGAACATTGTGCAATCATCAGCAAACATCCCCACTTCTGACCTTATGATGGAAGGAAGGTTATTGATGAAGCAGCTGAAGATGGTTGGACCCAGGAAACTACCCTGACGAACACCTGCAGTGATGTCTTGGAACTGAGATGATTGGCCTGCAAAAACCACAACTGTCTTCCTTTTGTGCTAGGTGTGACTCCAACCAGCGGAGAGTTTTCCCCCCGATTCCCATTGACTCCAGTTTTGTTAGGGCTCCTTGATGCCACACACTGTCAAATGCTGCCTTGATGTCAAGGGAAGTCACTCTCACTTCACCTCTGGAGTTAGCTCTTTTGTCCATGGTTGAACCAAGGCTGTAATGAGGTCAGGCTGTAAGTGGTCATTGTGGAACCCAAAGTGAATGTCAGTGAACAGGTTATTGTTAAGCAAGTGCTGCTTGACAGCACTGTAGTTGACCTCTCCCATCACTTTACTGATGATCGAGAGTAGACTGATGGGGCGGTAATTGGCCAGGTTGGATTTATCCTGCTTTTTGTGTACAGGCATATCTGGGCAATTTTCCACATTGCTGGGTAGGTGCCAGTGTAGTAGCTGTGATGCTGGGACATCTGGAGGAGGCCAAAATGGATCGTGCACTCAGCACTTCTGGCTGGAGTTTTCTGCAAATGCTTCAGCCTTACCTTTTGCATTGATGTTTTGGGCTCCTCCATTGTTAAGGATGGGGACATTTGTGGAGTTTCCTCCTCCAGTGAGTTGTTTAATTGTTCACCACCATTCACGACTGGATGCGGCAGGACTGCAGAGCTTAGACCTGATCCATTGCATGTGGAATCATTTAGCTCTGTTGGGAGGACATTTTGTTTATGAAATTACACTAATAGAACAAGAAAATAAAGCTTTTACAACATATTAAACATTGGCTATTTTAATCTATAACATTTTATCTACGATCTATTGTCACTTTCTCTATATTATGGTCCAGGATAATATCATAAATTCACCTCCTGACAGGATACCATCAATGTATGCTGTATTTGTTTTTAAACAAATGATTTATAATGCCATTTTTACAACTTTGCCTATGGAACTTACTGTTCTTTTGTTTGGTTTCTTCATTGTTAGTTAGCTTGTTTCATTTTTAAAAAAAGTTTGTTGTGACGTGGCAGATAATGTGTGGAAGATGGGCCAAATTCACGAGGGAAACTTGATCGCGCTATCACAACAGTTTTGTAATTTGTATTTATTACGAGATGTGTGTACTGAATTCAGAAGTAATAAGTCCACCAGGACCTCGAGATTTTATTAACAAAAATAAAAGATGTCAAGCATATACGTAAGACTACAATTACTACTATAATAACTTGTAACATTTCTAATTAACCTGAATCCCAGTTACATTCCCTTTTAAGGCACCGGTCCAAAAATAGATTTAAAACAAACTCAGCAAGTTAACACGGTACCCTGGACAGTCAAATTCCAAATGGCTTTTTTCCAACTTCAGCTTCATAAGACAGCAGACTTATGCATAATTGCTGGAGGCTTCATTAAGGCTATTTTACACTCCTGTTAAATCTTACATGGCCTTCTGCCTCATAGCCTTTCATTCTCCTTTATTTATATATATATATATATATATATATATATCAATTATGTAAATTCTATTGTTCAATATGTCTTTGAAACTGCATCTTCCTCATAATATTGGCAACATTAAAGTTTTTATATTATCAGTAACCTTTGGGGAAAAAATAAACACATTCCTTAGCCTTGCTTATCTGGCTAGTTGTAAAGAGACTGAGGTCCCTTTGAAATCCAAATCTCCCTTCATTTATCTAAAAATGCAAATTCCCTTCACCTTACATGCTAAGCCAGCATCCATGTTTACTCATTAGCATGTCAAGCACCTAGCTTCTTTTGATGATTTAAAGCTTGCAGCCTGCTTGACTACAAAACGTAATTAAACCACACACCAATCCAACTCTACTTACCCCCATAAACCTACTTAACAATAAACCAGAGAAATATCATGAAAATTAAGTTCGTTTCATGACATTCTTAAAAATAAGTTGGATAATACAATTTGCCATGTCGATGTCACACGGTAACAAAAGCTTTATCTATTTTATTAATTTCATTCAAAGTTTCATTGTATTAAATGGTGTAAAGGGCAAGAATAGAAAGAGCTCCTCTGTGTGATTCCCACCTCAACTGCAACAACCTTCGCTTGGGGGATATGGTGGAGTAGTGGTAATGTCACTGGACTAGTAATCCAGAGGCCCAGGTTAATGTTCTGGGGACATGCATCCACCTGGTGGAATTTAAATTCAATTAATAAAATCTGGAATTGAAAGCTAGTCTCATTGATGACTATGAAACTATCATCAAATTGTTGTAAAAACCCATCTGGTTCACTGAAGTCCTTTAGGGGAGGAAATTTGCCAACCTTACCTGTTCTGGCCTACATGTGACTCTAGCTCCACAGCAATGTGGCTAATTCTTAACTGCCGTCTGAAATGGCAGTTCAAAGGCAATTCGGGACAGGAAACAAATGCCAGCAATCCCTTGAAAGAATGAAAAAAAAATTGCTTCGTACTAACCAAATATAGCAACCCTTTAAAGCCACCTGTTTAAGAAGTACTGTTTGAGGAAACTTTGAATTCAAAATGGATGTTGACACAAATGGATTTGAAAACTGCTCCCATCCTCATCACATCAGAGGAGACAATTGGTGTGACCCAATTCACATTGAAATTGCTAAACAATGATGGTCATCGATACATCAGTGGTATGGATCAAGGAGAATTACCTGAGACTCGCCTTTTGTCCACTCATGTCCAGATTGGGCTGTCTCTTGTTCATGGTTTGTCCACGTTGTGTGCCCCTAGATGTTCACCAGTTTGTTTGTGGCCTTCCAACCATTGGACACTGGAGTGCATAGTTGACAGTGGAGTAATGTTACTTAATTTGATAAATTTCCTTCCTCTTGTGTGATTTGGATGTTTATTAATTGTGCCACTGTAAAAGGGGACAGATTTGTTGGATCTTTTTGTTTAATGACACTGGGATGCCACTATGTATCTGAGGGATCAATTAAAAGAGTTAGTGAGAAGCCCTCAATTAATGTCAGGCAGGGCCAGTTGAAGTGACAGTGTCCAGCCCCAAAGCACTTGTTTGTTTAGAGAGATAAGGGCTAAATTAAACCCATTTAATCACTTTGGTGCCTTATTTGAGGGAATCTTGTTAACTCCAACAGTTGTATATAGGGGAAGAATGAGTCTGAAGCTGGTCTTTTACCTCAGGCTGTTTTATTCTTCAGCCAGCTCAGAGTGATGGACTCCCAGTTCCTTTTGCCCCTGGAATGTTACAGCTGCACCCATTTATGGGCAGGCCAATGCCCATCACCTGTTTTAACAATGCAGTTGCCATACAATGTAATTGCCGATTAACAAGATGGTTGTTACTGGACCTTGACAATGTAATTGAAGATACATTGACAGATACCCCCTCTTTTTCTTTTGAATTTTTCAAAATCTTTAACATTTTTTCAAATCAAACAGTAGGAAATAAAGTCATGTATTTTCACATTATCATAGAATCACAGTGCAGAAGAGGCCCTTTGGCTCATCAAGTCTGCACTGACATAGATCCTACATTTCCTTTAACATATATATAAACAATTACAAAGCACTAAAAAACATCGGTTTTCTATTTTGTCATTGTAGCATTAGACACCTCTCTTCCAATACATTTAGTAGTTTCTTGGAGCAGGCATTTCTTTTCATAAAACAGACTGATCATCGGTGACTTGTGTCAACCCATTGTACTTGGAGACCCCCTTCTCTCAAAATTTCTTTTATGCTAGTTAGGTTTATTCTTAGCTTTTTTTTAGTGATACTTTTTGTTGAATGAACTTTATCCCAAAGAGACTGGTTACCAACACAGCATTCTATAGGCTAACTTTTTTCATATTGCCCCTTTTACAGTATTTCTCTCAGTATATTGGAAAAGTAGACCCTCATGTCTATCGCTTCTAATGCCAGTGTTTCAGCAGTTAAGGTGTCTTTCACTACCCTTTATATTTTCTTGGCTTTCCAAGCCTGCGGGCAACATTTATCATTCTTTCCCACCAAGAATATGATAAACTCTGCTGTGCTAGAATATCAATCTGGAAGATTGGCATGTGAAGCATTGCTAAAAATGACAAACCTCATATCTTCCGGTTCACCCAAGTGAAGTTTGAGTGTGCATCTCTCTGAATTTAATTTCTTTAATGTTTTAACTTCCTCAGCTGTAGCATGTTTCATCATTGTACTCAGCTCCAACGCATCATAATTTGTGTCAAGTCTAGTCTGAGTGCATAGTCAGTTCAACTGCTCAACCAAACTCCTCACTTGGTCTGTTTCTTCCTTGGATGCAAGATCTTCTTTTTGGGAGGATGTGACCTAATTTTTTGTGATGCGATTGACATTAACCAAATAAGATTGTTGATTCAATGGCACTCCTGACTTATTCTGCTTAATATCTAAACCTATGTATTTAAAGGCTCCTTAACTATGACTTCCAATCTTGAACTCCTTTATTTTTTTGATTAACCATTGCTCAAATTCTGCAAAACTGCCCCACAGACAATCAACATGCATGATAATGATTCCTGCTAGTTTCTCCTTGTGATGCCAGTAGAACATCGCAGGGTCTGCCCTTAAAATGAATGCACCCGTTTTCAACAAGACAGACCTCACGGAAAAATACCACACCCTTAACACATCATTCAACCCATAAATACACTTATTCAATTTTCACAGTTTTCCTTCGATATAGTCAGCTTCTTTTCCTTCTTTCCTTTGAAATTTTCACCCTATGAAAACGGAGCCTTTATATCAATCGATTTGCACTCCTAGGAACAAGACACTAAAACAGCTTAAAAAAAAACTTCAAGCTCACACCTTTCAGTAGGGGAGTCCACCCTTATACCCTGATCCCCAAGTCTTCCTTCAAAACTTTGGACTACTAGTCTCGCTTTAGTCTCTTGTTATGATCCCCAGCTGAATTTACCACTGGACAAGCCTGGTCCCAGGGTGGAACTCAGCTTGATAGATCCTAACTTTTATTTGTTTGTTTAGATATGTGGAGAGGGGCAAATGAACAGAGTCACAAACATTCATTCCCTCCACCACCAACGCACAGTAGCAGCAGTGTGTACCATCTACAAAATGCACTGCAGGAATTCACCAAGGCTGCTTAGACAGCACCTTCCAAACCCACAACCACTACCATCTAGAAGGACAAGGGCAGCAGATGGATGGAAACACCACCACCTAAAAGTTCCCCCCAAGTCACTCTCCACCCTGACTTGGAAATATATCTCCATTCCTTCACTGTTGCTGGGTGAAAATTTTGGAACTCCCTAACAGAACCGTGGGTGTACCCACACCACATGGACTGCAGTGGCTCAAGAAGGCAGCTCACCACCACCTTCTCAAGGGTAGCTAGGGTTGGGCAATAAATGCTGGCCCAGCCAGCAAAGCCCACATCCCATGAATTTTTTTTTTAATTCTGTTTTTGTTCAACTTTCCAAGAGCTCACCTTAGAATCTTCTCCCAAACTGATGCTTTCTCTCAGAAGCCTTCTGCAAGAGTTCATCTCCAGAGTTTCGAACTCTCCTTCCGATGTTCCTCTTCCGTGGGTCACCACATGCATTCAAACTTTCTTCCACACATGCACTCTCACCGATGCAGCTGTCAACAGTTCAACACTGCTTCACATGCCCATAACAAAGAGTTATAGACCTTCAGTTGCCTCTTTGAACCTTTTGACTTCAAGCTTTTATATCACTTTGACTTTGCTTCCTGCAGCTTGGAGCTTTAAGCTTGAAGCCTTTCTCTGCCCTTCACTTTTCACTTAATAGGTCCTTTTCCAGGTTCCTGTCCTTCCTTGGACTAGAAGGTCTGCTTGACACATACTCCTGTTCCACTCCCCTGGATTCTTGGGGACTTTCTTTAGCTTGGGACTGGTTATGTGACCCTTTGCTCCCATCTCTCCCCGGCAGCTACTTTCAACCAACTTTAGCTTGGAACTGGCCACTTGAGCCTTCTAGGCTGCTTCTGCCTGGCAGCTATCTTCAAAACTGAACTCAAAAACTGCTGTTTATAGTTTCTTCTGTGTGTCTCTGTGGGAGGGAGCTGCCTCTCTCTACCCCTGTTGCTAGGCTTTGCTTAACTTCTCTTAGTTGTAAACTCTCATTAGAAATACAGGCACCTTTTGGTAAAACTAAAACTCAACTTAACCTTTTCTTAACACAGATACAGAAATACAAATCAAACTTAAGCTTAAACTCATTCCTTACACCCACAAATACCAATATAGCTTACTTAAACTATTTCTATTTCCTAACACTTGTATGTGTCATCAGGAAGTACCTTTTCCATATATATCTACCTGTCCAATGAGGTTGGCTGTCCCATGTCAAGTACTTCAGTCTATACCCCAAATTCTTTTCAACTTTCCAACTCTTTGGTTTTTTTTTTTATCAGCTTGTTTTCCAATTTATTAGCAGCTACTAAAACCTCTCAATCATAAGGGCTTCTACTTCTATTGACATTCCTAGCTTGTTCTGTGGTCCTTGTTCTTATCAAGCTACGACCTCTACTTGCATTCCTCTCTCTGGACTATTGTTATATGATCTTTCCTGCATGCAAGCGGAATCCCTTTCGCAAGTCCGTGATCTTTTCCTGGGCCAATTTCTGCTCTGCTGTCAGAACTCATACTGCGCTTTTTGGGCTTCCACATCTTTACCTCAGTTTTCCAATCCATGATCTTATCTCCTATCTTTCATCCTGCACGCTTCACCAATATTTGTATTTACCAGTGGCCTTTCCTGCTCTCCCTAGGATGGTAGCATCCCTCCGCACACTGGACCATTCTGGCATGTATGTTAACTTTGTTCCTACTTTGGGTAGTTGCCCTTTTCGACGAATACCCTTACCCTGTGCTTTGTTACTTTGGTCATAGTCAATCGACCCTCTATCTGCTGTAGTCTGCCCCTCATAACTGCCCAAAGTGTGAATTGAAGTGCACAGTGCCTCCTCACTTTCTATTTCCTGTTCAGAACCTGTAAAAGGTATAGTCAGCGCCAATTAACCTCGAAGAATGTACCATAACCATTTGATTCCCCTGTTGTACAATCACTACTTTCCTATCACTGCCTATCACTTTACCAGGGCCTTTTCACTTTTTCTGCCCTTCTCTTTCATAATATACCATGTCTCCTTGTCTAAACTGTATTCCCGATGGTCTTGTGCGGTGCTGTAAAGCTTGCCAGATTTTTTCTGAAAGCTCAGTTTTAACGAAAGCTTTTCTGTCTGCATGTAAAGCATTCAGATGAACAGAGAAAGTAGAGCTAATGCTAGTCCCTTCTAAAGCAGGAGGAGCATCTGATAGCACCAAAGGCAATGTCAGACCCCTTCCATACACCAACTGGTATGGACTGCACCCCCCCCCCCCAGCGCCTTTTGCAATCTGGATGATTGGCCAATATTTTATGCAACATGTCACCTATCACTGCATGATTTCTCTCGCATGGACCAGTACTGCCACAATGTGCATAACTATGATATTCAAATTTTCACACATCTCAAAATTCCTCATTTGCAAATTCCCCACCATTATGTGTCAGGAATTTCATTGGTATTCCTAATCCTGTTCCCACCTATTTCGACAATGGTTCTTTTGTCCTTACCATGTATTACAGTGGATAGGCTAAATCTGCTTGCCATATCTATGAAGTGTAGCAAAAATATACCCTATCCTTGTCCCATTGCCACTGCATCATTAAATTCCCTGGCTAGTGGCAAGCTCACAACAGGACGTGGCGGTATCTTTCGATGTTTAATACAAATTTCACATTGAGCCGTGATTAGCTCAATCCTTTATCAACTAATCTAGCATCTTGCAGTTTTTGTGGCGCCAGATGTGCAAACTATCTGTGCAACTTCCAAATAATCTTTTTGTCCACCAAAGTCTTATTCCCAGAAGTTAACAAAACATCATTTAAAATTTTGATGAGAAATATCTGGCTTCCTCAGTGGTAGGCAGTAATGGCCTGACCAAGTAAAACGTAGATCCACGTTTTTCCCAAACTCAACCGCTCTATCATTCTTCATGTCTAGCGTCATCCGAGCCTTTTTCATCGCATAGTGATTTAAGAATAAAGGTATCTTGCTGGAGAACACATCAGTAGTGATGAACAGACTGATCCCTGCTATCCTGCAATGGAGGACTACCCTTTTGGAAGACGTTAGTGTATCGTCTCCAAACCTGAAGCAGGTAAAGCTTTCATATTCCCTGACCTTCCGCCAGTCTGCCTCATCAAGAGACTCCAGGTAGCAGTTAAGCCAATCCATCTCACACACCGTGGAATGCAACCTCAGTCCAGAATTTCACAGTTGAATGAATCAAACATAAAGATACTCATCACTGGATTAAAATTCCTAGGGACCAATACAAATTCCATCATGGCAGTCACCATCATTTCAGCCTCAGAAGAGTTCGTCTCATGGCTTACTTCAAAAACACTTCTTTCGCTGTGGGCGATTCATCGCGATAACTATGGAATCAACCGATAACACCAATTACCATTCCCCGTGTATTTTTCAGGTTCAAATGCCTGTGATCACTGTCTCAGATCCACTTTTTGTCTCGACTCTCAAATTGGCTAACAGTACGACTATTTTCAGATCGCCTGTCCGTAATCCTGTCTTTGCACTGGAATCTTTGGCTAATATTTGGTCGATCCTGAAATTTGGCCACCATCTTTCGTTTCACGGCATAGTTGTTTGTTTGTATTTGCTAAGAAAGTGGCCGGGAACAACTGTTTACCCAGATATATTTTTAGATCAGCAGCCGTTTGGTCTAGGAGAGAGTCTTTCCCAAGAAATTGAACCCCTGTCAATACTAAAAGTCTATCGACATGAGAGATGATTAACTTAAATGCCAATACAGACTCTGGGATTTCAAGTTCACGTCTCTTCAATTTTGTATACCATTTATCAAGCTCCATAATATATTCCTCCATGGACTGATTATCTGTTTTCTTAAATTTATCAAAGGTTGACCATGTTTCACATGCTTCCAATATGTCATCCTTTTTGTAAAACTTATCCAAAAACTGTAACAGAAGGTCCAATCCCTCTTCGTGATCCAAATCATCCACGTTCCATTCTGAAAATACTTTACTCCTAAGCCATACCTTGCTTCTTTCGGGCTAATGAAGTAACCCATGTCCACATCTCAAACTTCAGTATTCCATTGCTGATATGGTTCTGTCTCTGAAAAAATTGTTGGATAGTCAATGCCTGAAATTTTGCATCGTCCTTCTGCCATTCTGTAACTTAAGTTGTCAGTAGCAGTATGCTTTTTCCTGCAGAGGATGAAGACAAAAAAACTTATTTTACAGCAACCAGTCACCAAAGCATAATGCTCATCCTCTACTACCATGTTAACTCCAAAAATTGTTTACAAGGGAAAAATGAATCTGAAGCTGGCCTTTTACTTCAAGTAAGTTTATTCTTCAGCCAACTCAACAGAATGAAGATCCTTTTCCCCCTGGAATGTTACAGCTGTACCCATTTATGGATGAGCCAATGCCCATTACTTGTTTTAACAATACAATTGTCTTAACAATGTAATTGCTATACAGTGTCATTGCCTGTCAACAAGATGGTTGTTATTGGACCTTGACAATGTAATTGCTGATACATTAACAAATTTCCCTCTAAAAGTTTGACCCCGCCCCCTCTCTACCAGCCTAGTGATGTCTATTCCCAAGATGATACCTGTGGATGTAGGCGGTCTCAGATTCCCACTGTGTAATACGGTAGTGGATCTCCACATCTCAGGATTGTCATCCCAGACCTTCAACTCTTGTGGAATGTCTGGTTACTAAGTGTGTTAACCTCAAAGGATTTCCGTGAAGTATCTACTCAGCAGAAGGTTATGAGTAAAGAGGTTAACTGCTTCAGTGTCTTGATTTGAAACCTCCTAACCAGAATAACCGCAATTGTCCTCTCTACTGGAGTTGGTATGCTCCCTTGTTGGTAACACCTCAGGTGACCACCCCTGAGATAGTTGTGCTGCAATAAAGTGAGTAAGAGTAAGGGACTGCAGTGGTTCAAGAAGGTAACTCACTACCACCTTCTCAAGAGCAATTAGGAATGCACAATAAATGCTGGTCTAGCCAGTGATGTGCACATCCCGTAAATGAATTTTAAAAAAGGAGACTTCTGGAATAAGTGGAGATGGAGGAGAAAAAAACCTTATATTTTTATCTAGCATTTTCTTAGGACCTCAAAGTACTTTACAGCCAATGAAGTACTTTTGAAGTGTAGTCATTGTTGTCATGTAGGAAACATGGCAGCCAATTTGTACACAGCAAGCTCTGATGAACAACTGTGTGATAATAGCCGGAGAGTCTGTTTTAATGATGATGAGGGATAAATATTGGCCATGATACAGGGGAGAACCCTGCTGCTTATCTTAAAAATAGTGTCACGGCATCTTTTGCATACGCCTGAGAGCACGGACAGGACTTTGGTTTAACACCCCATTGGAAAGATGGCATCTCTGACAGCGCAGAATTCCCTCATCACTGCAGTAGAGTCTCTGCCTAGAATTTAGTGCTCAAGTCTCTGGAGTGTGACTTGAACTCATCATCCTCTGACTTTGGGGTGAGAGTGTTACCAGCTAAGCCACTTTGATACCTCTGATGATCAGATCATGATATCAACCTGTTATGATGTGGCAGGTGATATGTGATAGGCAGACCAAATCCATAAGGGAAACTTGGCTACGCTATCACGATGGTTTTGTAATTTGTAGTTATTACGAGAAGATATGTGCACTGAATTCAGAAGTAATGAGTCCACTAACAACATTAGAGATTTTTAAAATTGAACTAAAACATTTATTAACATTTTAGTCACTCCACTATTAGCGCTATATTCCTTCAGCTGCCTAGGTCCTAAGCCTTGGAATTCCCTCTCTAAACCTCTCCACCTATACTTGTTATTTTTATCTTTTAAGGTACACTTTAAAACCTACCTCTTTGACAAAGCTTTTTGTCACCTGCCCTAATAACACCTTAAGTAGCTTAAGGTCAAAATTTTGTTGATAATACTCCTGGGAAATTCTGATACATTAAAGTTGCAATATAATACAATTTGCAATACAAGTTGTTGGTGTTTCTGCAGGGCACGAATTCTCCACGGCTAAGGACCTTGCTGAGGAGATCAAATCTTTGACTTCTGAGAAAACTAGGTTTGAAGAACTTATCAGTGACCTGCAGGATTTAAGTATTAAGAATTCTCAGCAAGTTGAAGCTATCAGGGAACATTATAGCAGTCTGAGGACTGAAGTGGAGCAGGAAGAAGATTTATTTGGTAAGTTCCCATTGCTTGCTGATGGGTACATTAATATGCTGCATAACTTGCCAAACTCTTGTAATTGTAATATTTAGCCAAGTGGACATAAAATGTAATAATTTTTTTTAAGATGGGCTAAATATTACTCATGCAGTTGATTTTATTTTACAATAATAACTTATTTTTGTAACATTCATAGCAAAAAAACAAGATAGTCAACAAGTTAGTAGGCTAAATACTCTCTTAGGTGCAAAAGATGTTTTTGAAATTGGGCAGCCCCTTATTAAAAGAGAATTTTCTTTCTTTAAATCTGCCAATATCACAGACTGAGCTTTGCCATATGTTTCTTGACCTCTGGCTTTTTCTCTATTAAGGGATTGGCCATATGAGGGACTGACTACTGCCCTCCTAGGTTGTTCATTGGCAGCTATCCCATGCTGCCTTCAATTGAATGCGCTACCCTAACGTAATAGGTGTGAATATTTGCTGAAACATTAAACTAAATTCCATTGCCTCTGCCAATCAACAAAGAAGTCAAGAACTCCAAACTACTTCCTGGTTTGGGCCACAGTAACTGGCAGAGGCTTTCACTTCCCTTTGAGGATCACCCATTGGGCCTGTCAGTGCCTGGAGAAATGGAACTGGCATTCACCGTGCATGCTCCATCTTTTTGAATTTGTAATTGGGATCCTAACACAGGTGTAGTAGGATCTTGATTTCCCAAACAGTCTGCTGCCAGTTTTGCAAATGACTGTGGGCAATCATTTAAAGGCCTGCCTAAAACTTGATTCAGGTTGATAGGTATGTGACATTCCCAGCAAACTTTCAGCTGCAAGTCCCTCGTTTGTAGCCGCTAAACAATTGAGCAGAGTTTCTCAGTGAGAGAAGAGGACAGAAATAAATAAGAAGAATTATGGGGAGAAGGGGATTTGAGGGTCAGGAACAGAAGAGAGATGATGAGAACATAAAAGAATCAGAAAGCAATGAGAATAACTGTTCTCCAGCTTAGTCCATACTCGGTCTTGGAAGATCCACTGTGTAGGATAACATCAATCATTTAGGGCTTTCATACAATGGTTATAGAATTCAATTACTGAAGCACCAGTAAAAATCCCAGAAAAGCCATCTAATAAAAATGGATTTGCTTTGATTCACAAATCAGTGGCCTTCGTGTTATCTTCTGTGAGGCATAAGCACCCCTATTATAAAATAGTCTAATTCATAGACATTTGCTGGTGTAAAAGCAAATTCCTTAGATCAGTTTAGTACAAAAATTGATTTAATTCCCCCACTGCAATTTTTAGCACACCATTTTAAATGTTAATGTAAATTTCTGTCTGCATTATTATAGTGCAGATGCTATCCCATTTATGTTAAATGAATAAACTGTTAAAATAGCCTCTATAGGATTGTACTGAAACATTAAATGTTGGCTAAAAATAATGCAGAGAAGGAATTAAACTTCAAATTCAGAGACGTAGCATTATGACAGAATTTTCAAAATGTTACATAGGCTGTTGGGTTGACATTAAGACTCTTAACAGATGATCTAATATAAATTAAAAGCAAAATAGTAGAAAGAGCAACCAGCCCAGGTAATCAGAAATAGTATAGAGATTTCAATATTGTAAGAAATCGCTCGAAATTCCAGCAGCACAAAGATGCTATCAGAAGGCCAGTGAGGAAAACAAATCTTTGGTTTGGGTTATTTAAATATCTGGAACAGGTGCCTATGTGAGTTATGACACTATAAACCACTTGCCCTTGGAACTAGAAGAATACGGAGGCATTTGGCTTCTTTGTAGCAGGAGGAGTCTAGCACAGGCTGAAAGGATTGGATGACACAATTGCTTCCTTGATGGTAATAGGCCCGCAGTTCAAATGGTAGTCTCTCTAGGAGTGATTGCAATTTGAATTTGTAATTGTCAGGCCTAAGTATGGTCCAGAATGGCAAGTGCACTGGCCTTTACAGAGGTGAATGTAGTGAGATTTTTAGGAACTCCCAGATGCCTCCAAAAAAAGAATTCTGAATGGGTAGCGCTGGAAGAAGCATCTGCCCCTCTCAATCTGATATTAATGTGGCTCTGAGGACGGGCTGGAAACATAATGGAAATAGATTCTGCTTCAATTTCTAGTCCATCTACTCTTAAGTCATCTTTCAGCTCCAGAATGAACAGAAGTTCTAGGTTAGTGTACTTTCTTTATAAACTAATGTGAATAAACCAGTTCCCATCCACCACCACCCTTTTCTGGCTGGCTGAGCTTGATCTCACTCTGCACAGCTTCTCTTTCAACTCTACTCACTTCCTCAAAATAAAAGGTGTTGCTATGGGTATTTACATGGGTCCTAGCTATGTCTCCCTTTCTGTGGGAAATGTGGAACATTTATTATTCAGTCCTACTTGAGGCCCTGTCCCATATCTCTTTTTCTGGTTCATTGATGACTGTATAAGTGCCGCCTCCTGTTCTCGCCATGAACTGGAAAATTTCATTGACTTTGTTTTCAATTTCCACACTTCTCTCACCCTCACCTGATCCGTCTCTTCATTCCTCACTTCCCTTTCTCGACTTCTCAGTCTCCATTTCAGGAGATTGACGTTTTAACTAGTATTCATTACAAAACAAAAATAAAAATACCTGGAAAAACTCAGCAGGTCTGACAGCATCTGCGGAGAGGAACACAGTTTAATGTTTTGAGTCTGTATGACTCTTCAATAGAACTAATGAAAAATAGAAGAGAGG
The DNA here is from genome assembly GCF_017639515.1 of Carcharodon carcharias. Classification (NCBI taxonomy): domain Eukaryota; kingdom Metazoa; phylum Chordata; class Chondrichthyes; order Lamniformes; family Lamnidae; genus Carcharodon; species Carcharodon carcharias. The sequence continues at coordinate 109,110,232 of NC_054471.1, read as the reverse complement.
TGAAATATAAGCTGGTTTAAGAGCGGGGGTGGGACAGGTAGAGCTGGATAGAGGGCTAGTGATAGGTGGAGATAACCAAAAGATGTCATAGACAAAAGGACAAAGAGGTGGTGATATTATCTAAGGAATGTGATAATAGGTGACATTAAGGGTAGAAAGCAGGACAAGCAAGGTAAAGATAGCCCTAGAGGGGGTGGGTGGGGTGGAAGGGGATCGAAATAGGCTAAAAGGTAGAGATAAAACAATGGATGGAAATGCATTTAAAAATAATGGAAATAGGTGGGAAAAGAAAAATCTATATAAATTATTGGAAAAAAGGAGGATCGGAAAGGGGGTGGAGATGGAAGAGAGTGTTCATGATCTAAAGTTGTAGAACTCAATATTCAGTCCGGAAGGCTATAAAGTGCCTAGTCGGAAGATGAGGTGCTGTTCCTCCAGTTTGCATTGAGCTTCACTCTACATTGGAGAGACCAAACACAGACTGGGTGACCGCTTTGCGGGGAATACCTTCGGTCTGTCTGCAAGCATGACCCAGACCTCCCTGTCGCTTGCCATTTCAACACTCTACCCTGCTCTCATGCCCACATGTCCATCCTTGGCCTGCTGCATTGTTCCAGTGAAGCTCAATGCAAACTGGAGGAACAGCACCTTATCTTCTGACTAGGCACTTTACAGCCTTCCGGACTGAATACTGAGTTCAACAATTTTAGATCATGAGATCTCTCCTCCATCCCCACCCCCTTTCCGATCCTCCTTTTTTCCAATAATTTATATAGATTTTTCTTTTCCCACCTATTTCCATTATTTTTAAATGTATTTCCATCCATTGTTTTATCTCTATCTTTTAGCCTATTTTGATCCCTTCCCCCCACCCCACCCCCTCTAGGGCTATCTTTACCTTGCTTGTCCTTGCTTTCTACCCTTAATGTCACCTATTATCACATTCCTTAGATAATATCACCACCTTCAACACCTCTTTGTCCTTTTGTCTATGACATCTTTTGGTTATCTCCACCTATCACTGGCCCTCTATCCAGCTCTACCTATCCCACCCCCCCTTAAACCAGCTTATATTTCACCTCTTTTCTATTTTTCCTTGGTTCTGTTGAAGAGTCATATGGACTCGAAACATTAACTGTGTTCCTCTCCGCAGATGCTGTCAGACCTGCTGAGTTTTCCTAGGTATTTTTGCTTTTGTTTTGGATTTCCAGCATCCGCAGTTTTTTGCTTTTATCTTAGTATTCATTACAACTCTGCTTCCTGTAATCCAGCCCATACTCCCAGTTTCTCCATTTCTGTTGCATCTGTTCTGATGATGTAACATTCCACAATAGTGCTTCTACTGTCATCCTTTTTCCTCAACTGACGATCCCCACTTAGCATGTTTGAGGCGGCCTTCCACTGTGTTCAATCCATTTCTGCTCTCACCCCTTCCCTTCCCTCGTCCATAGACATGATAGGGTTCCCCTCGTCCTCACATTTGATCCCACCAGCCTTCACATTCAACGGATCATCCTCTGCCATTTTCACCAGCTCTAGCATGATGCCACAACCAAACACCACCTTCCCCTACTTTCCTCTTTCAGCATTCCGAAATGACCAGTCCCTGTGAGGCACCCTGATCCACACCTAGGTCACCCCTATCACCCCTCCCTTATGGCACTTTTCTGTGCAAGTGCAGGAGATGCAACACCTGTCCTATCACCTCCGCCCAACTCCACATTCAAGGCCCCAAAGACTCCTTCCAAGTGAATCAGCCATTTACTTGTACTTTTTTCAATTTAGTATACAATATTCTCTGTTTGCGATGTTGCCTCCCCTACAGTGGGGAGATCAAATGGGCTTTGGGGAACACCTCCGTTCAGTCAAAAAGCATGACCCCAAGCTTCCTGTCGCTTGTCATTTTAATTCTCCAACCCCAGTCTGACTTTTCTGTTCATGGCCTGCTAACAGTGTTCAGTGAAGCTCAACAAAAGCTTGAGGAACAGCACATCAGCACTCTATAGCCTTCTGGACTCACAACTTTATATCGTAACCTCTGCCTCTATCTTGTTTGATGTGCTTTTTGAGTTTTTTTTGTTAGCTTGTTTCTTTCTATATCTCCACATTGTATTCGGGTGGATGCTATATAACCATTCACACCTCACCTTTGTTTCTTTACTATACCCATTACCACTCTCTTTGGCTTTTGCATCATGAATTCTTTTGTTAGTTAATCTCTCCTACCTTCCATCCTATCACAGACCGTCCCTTTTGTTTTCCTTTCCCCTGCCCCCTTCTACTGACATAAAAACTCGTGCGTTTCTCTCTTTCTTCAGTTCTGATGAAAGGTCCTTGACCTGAAACAGTGCCTCTATTTCTCTCCGCAAGTGCTGCCTGACCTGCTGAGTATTTCCAGCATTTTTGTTTTTATTTCAGATTTCCAGCATCTGCAGCATTTTGCTTTTGTATTTATGAATAAATTTCTGTCTGTATAATAACAACATTTTAGTCATGTGTTCTTAATAAAGATTGTGAAAGTGAAAATTTCCTAGTATTTTTATAGACTTAAAAATGTGTGTGTGCATGTGTTTACTGAGGGATACCCTTGCTATACCATCAAATATTGTGTTACCAATTTGTTTTTGGAATTGTATGGTCATAGATTTCAGCAAAGTTGAGATCAGAAGAAGCCATATTGGACTTGAAACATTAACTCTGTTTCTCTCTCCACAGATGCTGCCAGACCTCCTAAGTTTTTCCAGCATTTTTAATTTTTATTTAAGCAAAGTTATACTTGGATAGATCAATATTCTTGCTTTCTGTCAGCCTTAATCTTGGGGATAATTACCGTATCATGAAATTAATTAATGTTTAATTATAAAATTCACAAGATCAGTTTTTGACCGAGCATTAATCACAAGAGGGTGCTATTGAAGAATTATACAATCCTAACAGAGTTCTGTTAGTAGCACTGAAAACACCTGCTCATACCAAAGCTTTGATAGCCTGATCTCTAGTCACCTTGTTCAATAGCAACCACCCCCCCCCCCCCCCCCCCCCCCCCCCCCCCCCGCCACCCCCCCAGCACTCCCCAACCCCTTCTGCTCTCTGCCACCTTGATCAATATCCTGCCCTTACTGCTCTCTGGTTATCCTTTTCAGTGGCTGGCCCCTCCTGCTACCTAGCCACCTTGTCCAGTGACTTGCCACTTTTGCTCTCTGAGCACCATGTTTTGATCAGTGGCCTGCCACCTCTGTTGCTTGGGCACCTTGTTCAGTGGTCTGTTCACCTTGGCTCTCTGGCATCTTGCTCAGTATCCTGTTTTTTACTCCTCCCATCATTTCCTTGAATCCCCATCCCAGGCTTCTGGCTGAGAAGTTTATAATGCTCGATAGTCTAGAAAATGGAGTATGGGAAGAAATAAAGTAGTGCAGGAATAAGCCAGGGGGACTGAGATAAAGATGGAAGGAAGAGGAAGGAGAGAAATGACAGAGAAATGATGGAGGAAATAGAAAAATAAGTGGAGACGAGGCAAAACAGAAGCAGGACAAACAAAAACAGTGGAGTGAAGAAAAGAAAGAATTATTTGCATTTTATATAACTCTTTTCATGACCACCAAAGCTCTCAAGGCACTTTACAGCCAATTAAGTACTTTTGAAGTGTAATCACTATTGTGTGCAGGAGAGAGAAACAGAAGTAAAGGTTAATATAGAGTAAAAAAAGTGACAGTGGGGACAGAAAGAGACTCTTTCTATTGGTGAAGCCCAGCCCCAGAAATTTAGAATTGGTAGTGCTTGGCCCAAAAAAGCCTACAGAACTATTTTTTTTACAGTATTCATGGTCAAGGATGAACACATTCATATGAGCTGTGTGCAAAGGGTGAACTTAAAAATACATGTATCGGACCCCTTATCTAGTGTCCCAAAATCCCTAAGGACCCCAAAACCAGCTACCTTCGAAGTTGGCGCCCTAGGTAGCAATTTGAATAAAACCTTTTTATTCTCTATATTTCATACTTTATGTATTATAAGTACATGCTAGGTCCAAGACCCAAAATCCGTAAAACCCCCAAATCTGGTACATGTTCAGTCCAGAGCTTCCCGGATACGAGTTCTGGTACCTATATTATCATAAAAAGCACTTTGCTTCAGTATTGTGTTCCAACCATATACTGAGTAAAAATCCTGGAACTCTTACCAGACAACACAGGGGAATGCCAATGTTCAAAAAGAAGGCTCATCTCTACCTTCTTGAGCAGCTAGGGATGGGCAATAAATGCCAGCCTTGCCAGTGGTGCCCACATCCTGAGAAAGAATAAAACAAGTACCCATTTCAGTATGCTCACGGTTGGCACAAAAATGCAATGTTTATTGCTCAGTTGGCTTCATGTTGCCCACCCCCTTTCATTGTTTTCCTAAATTAGAATGTTTCTTTTTATAATAAGATAGGCCTTTGAGCCTTATCCTGAGCATTCATTTACATACTCCAGTGCACCAAACTACAAACCAAGGCAAAAGCATTTATGTCTAGATTTCTTGACTGGAGTGCCAGTATCTATAGGGATATCACTCTCTATAGTTAAGTTTTCTGAAAATTCATTTGAAAACTGCTTCCTTTAAAAAGTTATGTATATTGATACCAACTTTCAATCCCACTTAGGCGAGATCATCTTATCTGTACATGGACAGGCAATAGGCGCCTAAGATGTTACCCTGTAAGATTTTAATCACAGAATTGTTACAGCACAGAAGGAGGCCATTCAGCCCACTTTGTCTGCATCACTCTCCTAATGAGCAATTCCCGAAGTGCCATTCTCCCACCTTCTCCCTGTTACCCTGTACAGTCTTTCTTTTCAGTTAACAGTCTAATTCCTTTTTGTTACAACTGCAGCCGATGTTATTCACTCAGCAAGCCAAATCCCAGAGGGAAACTTGTCTTGCAGATCATAACATTTTTTTGTTTTGTATTTTGAAAACGAGGGGAAAATTACTGATCCCAGAAGCATAGAATACCAGTAACACTTATAGGATGTTAAAATTAAAAGATTTATTAACAAGAAGAAAAAAAACTTAAACACGAGTAAAACTGCACAGTTGAAACAGTGTTACAAAACATTCCCCAAAAAACCCATTTGGTCAGAACACAATTTAACTATTTGGCATTACTCCATTATAGATTTTTAACCATAAAAATCCAGTAATATTACCCAAGGTAAAAACTGCTGCTTTAATAAAGTATACCACACGACTTCTCACTTTCTTTCACTCTGCTGTAGAAATATGAAGAAACAGACTGCTTTCTGAAAACAAAGATTTCTCTGCCTTGAAATTAGATGGCTGCTTCAAATTCACAACTTCTCTTGGCACAGAACTGGTCTCAGGATATTTCCCCCACAGAGCCACTTCAACAAAATTAAACATCTCCCTTAAATATCTTTCTTTCCCTTTCATCCTCGGCTCCATGGTCCTAAGCACCTCTTTTCTTTCATGTCTTCCTATTGCCTCCACTTTTGAGTCAAAGTCAAGTCAAATAAAATTTAACAAGCTTCCCTTGTTTACTCCTGAAACCTTTGTAAGTTTGCGCTCGCTCCAATGCCTTCACATTCTTTCTAAAATGCAGTGGCCAGAACTGGACCCAGACTCCAGCTGAGGCCGAGCTAGTGTCTAATACAAGTTCAACGTAACCTTCCTTGCTCTTGTACTGTACGTCCCTATTGAGTTCCTTAAACTCCCTTTGAAATTTAGCAGCTAAAAAGCCCTTAACTATCACTTATTGCAAATCTTAAAACCCAACCTATTTACTTGGAATTTCAACTTCACCATAGCTTCTCATTACAAATGCATGCATCTAGCACCTTTACCTTTCATCTCTTAGTTCCCACAGACAAGCTGCCTTTATAAATGTTTTCCCCCAATTAAATTATCCATGGAGACAGATGGAGACGCACACACAGCCTTCTTTGCAGAATACCACCATATTCTGCAAAGATATTAAAATAACAACATCTATCTTCACACTTTTGAATGCTTCGATTGAACCTGCCTCCGCCAGATTCTCAGGCAGTGAGTTCCAGACCTTAACCAGTCACTGCATGAAAAAGTTTTTTCTCATATTGCTTTTGCTTCTCTTGCCAATTACTTAAACCTGTGTCCTCTCATTCTTGATCCTTTGATGACTGTGAGCAGTTCCATCTATCTACTCTGTCCAGATCCCTCATGATTTTAAATATCTCTATAAACGCTCCTCTCAACCTTATTTTCTATGAGGTAAACAGTCCTTACTTCTCCAATCTATCTTCATTACTGAAGTTGCTCATCTCTGGAACCATTCTCATGAATCTTTTTTGCACTCGCTCCAATGCCTTCACGCTCTTTCTAAAGTGCAGCGCCCAGAACTGGACCCATACTTCAGCTGAGGCCAAACTAGTGTCTTATACAAAGAGATAAAAACAAAAAAACTGCGGATGCTGGAAATCCAAAACAAAAACAGAATTACCTGGAAAAACTCAGCAGGTCTGGCAGGTCATGAGGACTCGAAACGTCAACTCTTTTCTTCTCCGCCGATGCTGCCAGACCTGCTGAGTTTTTCCAGGTAATTCTGTTTTTGTTTTAGTGTCTTATACAAGTTCAACAAGTCCCTTGCTCTTGTACTTTATGTCCCAATTAATAAAGCCTAGAATGCTGTATGCTTTATTATCTGCTCTCTCAACCTGTCCTGTCACGTGCAATGACTTATGCACATATATACCCAGGTCCCTCTACTCCTGCACCCCCTTTAGAATTATGCCCTTTATTTTATATTGTCTCTCCATGTTTTCCTACCAAAATGAATCACTTCACATTTCTTCACTTTGAATTTCATCTGCCACCTGTCTACCCATTCTACCAACTTGGCTATATCGTTTTGAAGTTCTACACTATCCTCCTCATAGTTCACAATGCTTCCAAGTTTCATATCGTTCACAAGCTTTGAAATTTTGCCCTGTACAACAAGGTCTAGGTCATTAGTATATATGAGGAAAAGCAAGGATCCCTGGGGAACTCCACTACAAACTTTCTTCCAGCCTGAAAAACATCACTTAACTACTATTCTCTGTTTCCTGTCACTCAGCCAATTTTGTATCCATATTGCTACTGCCCTTTTTATTCCATGAGCTATAACTTTGCTCACGCGTCTGTTGTGTGGCACTGTGTCAAATGCCTTTTGGAAGTCCATGTACACTGCATCAACAGCATTGCCCTCATTAAAAGACTCCAGCAAATTAGTTAAACACTATTTTCCCTTCGGAAATCCATGCTGGCTTTCCTTAATTAATCCACATTTGCCCATGCGACTATTAATTTTGTCCCAAATTATTGCAGGGCTTGTCTTTACATCCTTTTTTCAACAAGAATGTAATGGTTGCAATTCTCCAGTCCCCTGGCACCACCTCTGAGTCTAAGGAAGACTGAAAAATTATGGTCAGTGCCTCCGCAATTTCCACTGTCACTTCCCTCAGTACCCTTGTTTGCATCTCATCCTGTCCTGCTGCCTCAGCAATTTTAAGTATGTACAGTCTATCCAATACCTCTTCCTTATCAATTTTAAACTCTTCTGGTGCCTGAATTACCTCCTCTTTCACCATGGCTTGAATGGCATCTTCTTCCTTGGTAAAGACAGATGCAAAGTATTAATTTAATACCTCAGCTATGCTTTCTGCCTACATGCATAAATCCCCTTTTTGGTCCCTAATCAGCCCTCAGCCTCCTTTTGCTGCCCTTTTACCATCCATATGCCTGCACAAGACTTTGGGATTCCCTTTTATGTTGGTTGCCAGTCTCTTCTTATTTACTTTTTTACCTCCCCTCTGAACCTTCTGTATTCAGCCTGGTTCTCAATTGTGTTTCCTTTCTTACATCTGTCATAAGCACACTTTTTCTTCTTTATCTTAATTTCTATCTCTTTTGTCATCCAGGAAGCTCTGGTTTTGTTGCCCTGTCTTTGTCCTTCCCTTTCCCTTGACTGTGCCTGAACTGTCTCTCTATTGTTCAGCTACGGTTTTTCTGCCAACCTTTGACTCCAATTAATTCGGCCCAGATCTGTTCTTAACACATTGAAGTTGGCTTTGCCCCAGTAAATTAGTTGTACTTTGGATTCTTCTTTGTCCTTTTCCATAGTCAGCCGAATCCTTATTATACAATGATCACTGTCCCCTAAATGTTCTACTGACACTTGTTTCACTTGGCCCACCTCATTCCCAAGAACCAGGTCCAGCAGTGTCTCCTTTCTCATTAGACAGGAAACACACAGCTGTTGAAAATTTTCCTAAACATTCTCTCGGAACTCTTTCCTCTCTCTTTCCCCCTACAATACCACTAACCCAGTCTATATTCGGGTAATTAAAGCCGCCCATTATAACTACACTATAATTTTTGCACCTCTTTGTAATTTCCTTGCAAATTCGTTCCTCTACTTCCCACTTGATGGTGGCCTATAGATTACACTGAGTAATGTAATTGCACTTTTTTTTGTTCCTTAGCTGTAGCCAAATCAATTCTGTGCTTGACCCCTCTGAGACATCTTGTTTCTCCAGCATTGCAATGCTGTTCTTAATCAATACCGCTACCTTGTCCCTTTTCTTCCCTCCCTTTCTTTCCTGGATACCTTGTATCCAGGAGTATTTAACTCCCAGTTCTACCATTCTTTGAGCCAGATCCCTGTTATAGCCACAACATTGTATTTCTATAACGTTTTTATAATACTTAGCTCCATATCCAGTTATCTATTTACTAGAGAATTGTCTTACCCTCTTTATCCAATCAAAACTTTATAACTTTAAAAGTCTCTATTAATTCTTTTACCTTCCAGTGCAAATAGTTCCAGTGTCTCAGGTCTCTCCTCATAGATATGGTTCATCATCCTGGCTAATCTACAATGTATACTTTTCATGGCTTTGATGCCCTTTATCCAATGGGATGGCTAAAAATGTACAAATTACTGTAGCATAGCAAATTGCTTTGTACAAATTTATGATAATACCACTTTGCCTCTTTACTCTGTGTCCCTGTTATTTTAAATTTGTTCATGGGATGTGGCGTTGATGGCTAGGCCAGCATTTATTGCCCATCCCTAACTGCCCTTGAGAAGGTGATGGTGAACCACCTTCTTGAACTGCTGCAGGCCGTGTGGTGGAGGTACACCCTGTTAGGATGGGAGTTCCAAGATTTTGATCCAGCGACGATGAAGGAATAGCGACGTAGTTCCAAGTTAGGATCATGTGCGACTTGGAGGGGAACTTGTAGGTGGTGGTGTTCCTGTGCATTTTCTGCCCTTGCTCTTCGAGGTGGTAGAGGTCGCAGGTTTGGAAGATCCTGTCAAAAGAGCCTTGATAATTTGCTGCAGTGCATCTTATAGATGGCACACACTGCTGCTACAGTGTGACGTTGGTGAAGCAAATGAATGTTTAAGGTGGTGGGTGGGATGCCAATCAAGCGGACTGCTTGGTCCGAAATAGTGTCAAGCTTCTTGCGTGTTGTGGGAGCTGCACTCGTCCAGGCCGTGGAGAGTATTCCATCACACCTAATTTGAGCCTTGTAGCTGGTGGACCCAAGATGGTGATGGAGGAGACTGGGACATTAACTGAAGTTTAGGATCTGCTGAGTACGACTATGGCTATTGCAGGACTACTAGAATCAAGCAAGGGAGTGGGACTGACTGGATTGCTCTGTGGGGAGCCGGCATAAATACAATGGGCTGACTGGCCTTCACCTGTGCAGTAATCACCTGGACCACAGTGGTTCAAGAAGGCAGCTCACCACCACCTTCTCAAGGGCAATTAGGGATGGACAATAAATGCTGGCCTAGCCAACAACACCCACGTCCCATCAATAAATTTCGAAAAAATGACTCTAGTCAGGCTGTTGCTGAGTGTGGCAGACAGCTCTCCCAATTTTTGCACATGGCCCCAGATGTTATTGAGAGGGACATTGCAGGGTTGATGAGCAGTGTGTGCCTTTGTCATTTCAGTGCCTAGGTCGATGCCAATGGTCTGTCCGGTTTTGTTCTTAGTTGACCTTTCTATATTGGTTAGATACAACTAAGATGCATGCTATGGTATTTCAGAGGGCAGTTGAGAATTGACCACATTACTGTGGGTCCAGAGTCACAAGTAAGCCAGACCAAGTAAGAATGTCGAATTTCCTTTCTGGCAGGACATTAGGGAGCCATATAGAGTTTTCCGAGAACTGGTTGGTTCATGATCGTTACTACAGAGAGTAGCTTTTGATTCCAGATTTATTAATTAATTGTATTTAAATTCCCCCAGCTGCTGTGGTGGGATTTGAATTTGTGTCTATGTTACTTGTCCAGTAACATTACTGTTATTCTACCATTCCCCACAAATCTGAAATCTCTAATGCTAATGGCCTTTTCTATGGTTTGATTTACATTTCCTCACTAGCACTGTGCCAGCAGGTTAAACACCTTCTAGAGCAGAGGTTCTCAACTGGTTATTGCTGAAAACAAAAGCTCATGGTATAAGGGTAACATATTGGCATGGTTAGAAGTTTGGCTGGCTAACAGGAAACAGAGAGTTGGCATAAATGGATTCTTTTCAGGTTGGCAAGATGTAACGAGTGATGTGCCACAGGAATCAGTGCTGGGACCTCAAATGTTTACAATTTATATAAAACTCTTGGATGAAGGGATCGTTGCCAAATTTGCTGATGACACAAAGATAGATAGGAAAGTAAGTTGTGAAGAGGACATTAGGAGGTTACACAAAGATATAGATAGGTTAAGTGAGTGGGCAAAGATTTGGCAAATGGAGTATAATGTGGGAAAATGTGAAATTGTCCATTTTGGCAGGAAGAATAAAAGAGAAATATATTATCTAAATGGTGAGAGATTGCAGAGCTCTGAGGTGCAGAGTGATCTGGGTGTCCTAATGCATGAATCACAAAAGGTTAGAATGCAAAAACAGCAAGTAATTAGGAAAGCTAATAGAATGTTATCATTTATTGTTAGGGAAATTGAATACAAAAGTAGGGTGGTTATGCTTCAGTTGTACAGGGCACTAGTGAGAGCACATTTGGAGTACTGCATACAATATTGGTCACCTTACTTTTTAATTTTTATTTTATTCAGCGTATGTGGGCTTCACTGGCTGGGCCAGCATGTATTGCCCATCCCTAGTTGCCATTGAGAAGGTGGTGGTGACTGCCTTCTTGAACTGCTGCAGTCCATGTGGTGTAGGTATACCCATAGTGCTGCTAAGAAGGGAGTTCCATGATTTTGATTCCCAAGTCAAGATGGTGAGTGACTTGGACGGGAACTTCTAGACGATGGTGTTCCATCTATCTGCTGCCCTTGTCCACCTAGATGTACAGGTTGTGGGTGTGGAAGGTGCTGTCTAAGGAGTTTTGGTGAATTCCTGCATGCATCTTTTACACAGTACACACTGCTGCTACTGTGCATTAGTGATGGAGGGAGTGAATGTTTGTGGAGGTGGTGCCAATTAAGGACGGATGTAAATGCATTGGAAGCAGTTCAGAGGAGGTTTACCGGACTAATACCTGAAATGGTTGGGTTGTCTTATGAGGAAAAGTTGGGCAGATTAGGTTTGTATCTGCTGAAGTTTAGAAGAGTGAAAGGCGACTTGATTGAAACATATAAGATCCTGAGGGGCCTTAACAGGGTGGATGTGGAGAGGATGTTTCCTCTTGTGGAAGAATCTAGAACTAGGGGTCATTGTTCAAACATAAGGAGTCGCCCATTTAAAACGGATGAGGCAAAATGTTTTCATTGAAGGTCGTGAGACTTTGAAACTCTCTTCCTGAAAAGACGGTGGAAGCAAAACCTTTGAATGTTTTTAAGGTAGAGCTGGATAGATTCTTGGTAAGCAAGGTTATCAGGGGTAGGTGGGAGGCAGATTTCTGTTTACTATCAGATCAGCCACAATCTTATTAAATTAGCAGGCTCGAGGGGCTGAATGGCCTACTCTTGCTCTTTATTTGTATGTTCATAACTGGTGGCCCACAAGGTTTCAAGGAGTCCGCTAAATCATATTTTTTTGAAAATGTGTCAGGTTGACCTGCTATTGCTTTATATTCATACAAACATACCAAATAGGAGCAGAAATACGCCATTCGGCCCCTTGAGCCTGCTGCGCCATTCAGTAAAGTCATGGCTGATCTGTTTGTTTTGAGTTCCACATTCTCATCTACCCCTGATAACCTTAAATTCTTGTTTGGCAAGGGAATCTATCTATCTCTGTCTTAAAAATATTCAGTGACCCCGCCTCCACCACCTTCTGAGACAGAGTTCCAAAGTCACACAATCCTCTGAGGGAAAAAAATTCTCCTCACATCTGTCCTATAAGATGTCCCCTACTTTTAAAACAGTACCTCCTAGTTCTGCACTCACCATGTCCATTCTGTCAAGACCATTCAGGATCTTATATACTTCAATCAAGTCACTCTTCTAAACTCCAGTGGAAACAAGCCCAGCCTGCCCAACCTGTCCTCATAAGACAACCCACTCATTCCAGGCATCAGTCTAGTAAAACTCCTCCAATGCATTTACATCCTTCTTTAAATAAGGGGACCAAAACTGTGTACAGTATTCTGGATGTAGTCTCACCAATGCCCTGTTTAACTGAAGCATACCATCCTTACTTTTATGTTCAATTCCTCTTGTAATAAAGGATAGCGTTCCATTAGTCATCTTGATTACATGCTGTACCTGCATACTAACTTTTTGTGACTCATGCACGAGAACACCTAGATCCCTTTGCACCTCAGAATTCTGCAGTCGTTCTCCGTTTAAGTAATATTGTGTTTTTATTCTTCCTACCAAAGTGAACAACTTCACATTTTCCCACAATATACTCCATCTACCAGATTTTTGACAACTCATTCAACTTATCTATTTCAGCCTGCATGCTCCATATGTCGCCTTCACATCATATTTTCCTACCTATCTATGTTGTCTGCAAATTTAGCTACCATGCCTTCACTCCCCTCATCTAAGTCACTGATGTAAATTGTAAAATGGTGAGGCCCAGCACAGACTGCTGTGGGACTCCACTCGTTACATCCTGCCAATCAGACAAAGACCTGAAAAAAAGTATTGCGGACTCGAAACGTTAACTCTGTTTTTCTCTCCACAGATGCTGTTGGACCTGCTGAGTTTTTCCAGCATTTTCTGTTTTTGTTTCAGATTTCTAGCATCCGCAGTACTTTGCTTTTATCTTAGCCAAAGACCCATTTATGCTTACCCTTTGTTTTCTGCCAGTGAGCCAGTCTTCTATCCAGGACAATATGTTACCCCCTACACTATAAACTTTTATTTTCTCCAATAACCTTTGATGTGGCACCTTATCAAATGCTTTCTGGAAATCCAAGTACAGTTCATCTACAGGCTCTCCTCTATCTACTGCACATGTTACTCCTTCAAAAAGCTAATAAATTGGTTAAAGATGATTTCCCTTTCATAAAATTATGCTGACTTTTCCTGATTACCTGGAGCTTTTCTAAGTGCCCAGCTATAACCTCTTTAATGATTGACTCTAACACCTTCCCCGTGACAGACATCAAACTAATGATGATGACCGGGGGCTATTACTGTTCATGACGCAGTTTCCTAGAACCAATTATCTTTCTGTGGTTTAAAGGAATGACAATCCACCTGTCAAGGGTGAAGGTCTTAGACAGATTGTGTGAGTGTGATATATGTATATGTAACATATAAATAAAATATATTTTTATATATAATGTGTTAAAAGAGACAAGGAGCTCCTTTCATGCTGGGGCAGCCTTCTGCTCGTGTGACTCAATGTTGCTGGGCCAGCTGCGCCTTTGCCGTTCAGCACCCTGTGACCCTGAGAGAGACTTCAGGGAGTAGTGAATGTTATTCTTGTAACTAGACTATTAAATGAAATGATTCATTTCTGAATGTGTCAGAGTGCTGCAAAGGGAATCACTGAACACTACTCTTGACACATGCCAAAATGATCGTTTTTGCAACATTTTTCATTTTAATCCTACACATGAAATGATTTGCCAGTCAGCCGGTGTAATGTGGTAGTGAGTTGTTTGCCTTTAACTAGGATTGCAATGCTAGGGGTATTGATTTTGTGGGGACAGTATGACAGAGATTGGAGTGTGACTTGTGATCTCTCTGGATTTGCAACTAATGTAAAAATACCTGAAAGTGTGGCATCATGTTTCTTGATATAATCAGGATTGATTCTTGGTTAAATAAACAACAAGATAAAAATACTAAACTATAATTTTCTGTCCACTCAAATGGTCAATCTTACTTTTGTATTGTCCCATTTAATTCGCAAGTATTAACATTGGCTTGGTTTTTGTGATAGTAATGATAATGCAACTATTAACTATCCTCTGAAACTGTTAAAAACTTCTGCACTCCACACATGTGGAGTTAACTGCAAAATCCTGAAGTTGCTGTCAGTGATTCTATGCCTCTCCATAGAGTGCTCTGTTGTGAAGTACCCACAGACTGCAATCAAGTAGAAATTATTGAACTTCAGAGATCTTGCCCTGCCACTTTATTTATCTCACTGTAAAAACCCTTGAAAAAGTTACATCGTGTTGAATCATGTGTAGCTGTTTTTTAAAAGCACACTAAGTTCAAAGTTATTGCTGAACAACTTCTGAAAAACTCATTTTATATTTCTGGAATGCCAAATTTCTCATGATAAAATGCCTTTTTTAAAGTTTGTTTGTGATATTTCAGCTTCTTCCTTAATTTCCAACTATGTTCCCAATTTATTTTACTCTGTGTAAAAATTTTAATTTAAATGAACAATAATCAGTGCGTTCTATTTCCAGGTTTGCTATCTGTAAGATTTCTTCTTCGGCTGCTTACATAGAAACATAGGGGAGAATTTTCTCCCCGTCGGGTGGGCCAATGAAGGCCCGCCCAGCGTGATGTGCGCCCGGTAGCGCTCAGCACTACCTGTGCGGGCGGGGAGAGGAGGGAGAGTCGGGGCCTGTGCTCTTTCAGGACGATGCACAGAGCTGCCTCAGGGAGATTAAGTTCAGTTTCAAAGTTCAAAATAAAGTGAAAAATCATTTACACGTCCCCTCATGTGACAGCATCATATGAACTGGGACATATTCATCAAATTTTTGAAAAATATTTATTAATTTAATAAACCCTTCATGAAACCTCATCCCGCCCGTGGATGAGGTTTCATGAAAAATGCGAAGGCCGCCTGGGCTCATCACCTGCCCATCAATCTTAAGGTTGGATGGATAACTCTGTCAATTGGCTAAATTAGTTAATTAATGGCCTTAACAGGCCTTTCACAGTTCAGCGGGCGCGCAGCTGACTCCGGTGCGTGTCCGCCAAATAGAACATCGGGGTGACATCAGGACACACGTTCAACATCACTGTACATCATTTTACACTTTAGTGTGTCAGCCCATAGAAACTAAAAGCAGGAGTAGGCCATTCAGCCCTTCGAGCCTGCTCAGCCATTCAATATGATCATGGCTGATCCTCTATCTCAACGCCATATTCTAGCTTTCTCTCCATACCCCTCGATGCCCCGTATATTCAAAAATTTATCGATTTCTTTCTTGAATATACTCAGTGACCCAGCCTCCACAGCCTTCTGTGGCAGAGAACTTCACAGGTTGACCACCCTCTGAGTGAAGAAATTTTCCTCATCTCAGTCCTAAATGGCCTGCCCCATATCCTGAGACTTTGGCCTCTGGTTCTAGACTCCCCAACCAGGGGAAACATATCTCCCTGCATCCAGTCTGTCTAGCCCTGTTAGAATTTTATACATTTCAATCAGATCCCCTCTCTTTCTTCTAAACTCAGGCCCAGTTGAACCAATCTCTCCTCATACGACAGTCCTGACGTCCCCGGTATCAGCCTAGTGAACATTCGCTGTGCTCCCTCTATGGCAAGTATATCCTTTCTTAGGTAGGGAGACCAAAACTGCACACAATATTCCAGGTGTGTCTCACTAAAGCCCAGTATAACTGCAGTAAGACATCCCTACTTCTGAACTCAAATCCTCTTGCAATGAAGGCCAACATACCATTTGCTTTCCTAATTGCTTGCTGCATCTGCCTATTTACTTTCATTGACTGGTGTACAAGGACAACCAGATACCTTTATACATCCACGTTTCCCAATATATCACCATTTAAATAATACTCTGCCTTTCTGTTTTTCACACCAAAGCGTTTAACTTCACCTTTATGCACTGCATCTGTCTTTTGTTTGCCCACACACACAACTTGTCTAAATTGCCCTGAAGCCTACTCACAACTTACAACTCTTCTGCCATTCCTTTGTTCCGCATTATAATTTCCCCCATTTATGACTGTAAGAGACCTACATTGGTCTTCACTAACCTTTTTCTCTTCACATATTTATAGAAGCTTTTACAGTCAGTTTTTATGTTCCTTGCAAGTTTAGTCTCATACTCCATTTTTTCCCTTCTTGATCAATCTTTTTGTCCACTTTTGCTGAATTCTAAACTGCTCCGAATCCTCAGGCTTGCTGCTTTTTCTGGCAATTTTATGTGTCTCCTCTTTGGATATAATACTAACCCTAATTTCTTTTGTAAGCCATGGTTGAGCCACCTTTCCTGTTTTATTTTTGCGCCAGGCAGGAATGAATAATTGTTGTAATTCATGCACACATTCTTTAAATATTAGCCATTGCCTATCCACAGTCAGCCCTTAAAGTAAGGGTACCCAATCCATCATTGCCAACTCATGCCTCATACCCTCATAGTTCCCTTTGTTTAGATTCAGGACCCTAGTTTCGGATTCAACTTCTTCACTTTCCATCCTAATGAACAATTCTGTCATTTTATGGTCACTCTTCCCCAAGGGACCCTGCACAACAAGATTGTTAATTAACCCTTTCTCATTGCACAATACCTTGTCTAGAATAGCCTGCTGTTTAGTTGATTCCTCAGCATATTAGTCTAAAAAACCATCACGTACGCACTTCAGCAACTCCTCCTCTCCAGTATTCTTGCTAGTATCAGAGATTAATCACACCAAGGCATCATTAATACGTAGAAACCCCATTTATTACTTGTGCACAAGGGAGAACAATACATTGAGAGCTATTGTACCATCTCATAGCAGAATACACACCGACTTGTTAAAAGCATTTTTACCGCCAATCGGTAAATTTTGCACAAACCTATCTGCTTATTTGCGTAAGTTAACTGATCGATCCATATAGTAGTAAATATTTGTTCCCAGCTCACCAGATGTTGTGCTTACGTAAATGCTTATCACGATTCCGATTACATTCGGCCTGAGAAAGAACAAAATGGAATGTCTCAGGGCTCATCCTACAACTGTGGTCAGACAAGATGGTATTGTTTCTCAAGGTTGCAGTATTTTTCTCTTACGCCTAGGCATATAATTCAACTTCTAACTTCTCCATGAACCCTTTTAGCACTAAATGGTTTCCTTATAGTTGTCTAGGCCACCACACTTGTTTGGTTTGACTAATCTATATGTAGATTAAAGTCACCAATGATTATAGTTGTACCCTTATTGCATGTGTCTCTAATTTCCTGCTTAATGCCTTCCCATACATCTCCATTACTATTTGGTGGCCGAAAGACAACCCCCACCAACTTTTTCTGCCCTTTGGTGTTTCCTGTCTCCACCCAAACAAATTCCACATCATGATTTTCTGAGCCAGTATCCTTCCTCACTATTACATTGATTTCCTCCTTTACTAACAATGCTACCCCACCTCCTTTCCCTATTTACCTGCCCTTCCTAAATATTGAATACCCCTGGATGTTCCCATCCTTGGTCACCCTGCAGCCGCGTCTCTGTAATTGCAACTATATCATAACCGTTTATATCTATTTGTGCTGTTTATTCATCTACCTTATTGTGAATGCTCTGTGTATTAAGAGACAATGCCTTTAGACTTGTCTTTTTAACCTTGTTAGTCTTCTTAGCTTTATTTCGCACTAAGACCCCATTTGTTTTTCACCTTTGTTTTTTCTGCCTTCCGCTTTTGCTTCTTACTTTTCTGTCTTTTGTTTCTATCCTTGTTTCCCCCTCCTCTGTCTCCCAGCTCAGGTTCCCATGCCCCTGCCATTCTAGTTTAAACCCTCTCTGACCGCACTAGCAAATACCCCCTTGAGGACATTGGTCCCGGTCCTACCCAGATGCAACCCATCCTTTTTGCACTGGTCCCACCTTCCCCAGAACCAGTCCCAATATCCCAGAAATCTGAATCCCTACCCCCCTACACCATTTCTTCAGCCACATATTCATCTGATATACTCTGTTATTTCTACTCTCACTAGCACGTGGCATTGGTAGTAATCCTGAGATTAGTACCTTTGAGGTCCTACTTTTTAAATTTATGCTCTAACACCCTATATTCAGTTTGTAGGACTTATCCCTTTTTTTACCCATGTGGTTGGTACCAACATGTACTATGACCACTGGATGTTCACCCTCCTCCTTCAGAATAGCTTGGCCTAAATAGCCAAGTGGTTATGGTACTGGGTTTGTAACCCCAAGATCAAGAGTTCAAATCTCACAATGGCAAACTATGAAACAATGTAACTTCATCTGTATAAACAGATGGAAACGGGTTTGTACTCGAAAGAGTTATAAAGAAAGGCTCCTCCTTCAGAATGCCTTGCAGCCTCTCCGATATGTCCTTGACCCTGGTACCAGGGAGGCAACATACCATCATGGAGTCTCTTTTGCGGCTGCAGAAACACCTGTCTGTTGCTTTTACTATGAAATCCCCTATCATTATAGCCCCGCCGCTCTTCTTTCTCCCCTCTTGTGCAGCAGAGCCACCCGTGTGCCATAGACTTAGCTCCTGCTGCTTTCCCCTGAGAAGTCGTCTCCCCCAGCAGCATCCAGAATGGTATATCTGTTAGAGCGTGGGACAGCCACAGGGGACTCCTGTACTAACTGCTTTCCTCTACTCTGCCTGGTGGTCACCCATTCCCTTTCTGCCTGTTCAGTCTTTACCTGCAGTGTGGCCATCTCACTGAATGTGCTCTCCACGATAATCTCAGCATCGCAGATGCTGCACATTGAATCCACCCGCAGCTCCAGCTCTGAAATGCAGATAGCCAGTAGCTGCAGCTGGACGCACTTCCTGCACACATGGTCACCAGGGAAACCGGAAGTGTCCATGACTTCCCACATAGCACAGGAGCATATCATGGGTGCGAGCTCTGCTGCCATGACTTCCCTTTGGATTAAGCTCGTTAGTTACTCCCTTTAGAGAATGCTAATTATGCTAAGAGCCTTACTCTACTCCAAACACTCCCACTGCAGTCCAAAGTCCTCACCTTATTTTGTTTAAGCTAATGGACTGCAGCAGTTTAATTAATAGAATAAGTAGAAGCACTCACCTGACCCTACTTACCAATCAGCTGCCTCCCCTGTGTCACCTAACATTTTGAATCGTGATGTCCTCTTGCCATTTTCAGCCCCGAGTCTCCCTGGAACTCTCACTCTGTCCTCATGCCACTTTCAGCCCCGGGTCCAGCTCCCGCTCTTTTTAAATCCCTGCTCTGACTCCCAGCTCCCGCTCTTTTTATATTTTACCTTGATGTCATTACAATTGCTGGTACCTGGAGATCTCCTTTCCATATTCCCTCACCACATTCAAACTGATGTTGAGAAAGGGGAAATCCCCACTACAGAGCTTTCTAGACGTTTGTGGGCATTTTTCTTCAAGTTCAGCGGCATGTGCTCTCGCTGACCTAAAAATCCGGGCTGTTGAAAGTGGAGATGTTTGGTTTCATGGGTTTAGTGATTCAGCTAGTTTTCAAACATGGGAACTGGAATCCCAATTCATTATTGTGAGACTACCACAAAGTGTGGATATGTAAATATTTATTTCATTGGGAAAGAAGTTTCAATAGTCTTATGGTAATTGATGACCATTTTAAAGGTGAAGTTTAGAACATGCATAAAGTACCGGGTTTATCTTAACAAAACTGATGCAGTTAAGTTTACAAAGACTAGTAAATTTACTAAACATTAGTTGCTTCCTTGTCATATTTCCAGTGAATAAACATGACCACCAAGAACTTTGTCAAACATTTTAACACAGCTTCTTGCTTCTGAAACAGATTTGTAGGTAAAACTTGTAAATTTTAGGTATTTGTAACCATATGGATGATAAATATAGTTAAAATGACTGTGCTGCAAGTTAATTACTCCTCTCCAACATGTATAACTTGGCCTTAACATGCTAGAATTCATCAAATCTTTACATAAAAATATATTATTTGGAAATAAACTCTATTTAAAAATAAAGCCAGGTATTTAGATATAATGTTGCTGGAGATTTAGGTGTCTGGCATTAGGAATGTCTGGAACTATCAATAAATAATGCCACTATTTTGGTGTTTCTAAGTTATAACATTTGTATTTTATTGAGCTATTTGGTGGGCTAGGTTTCTGGAAATTTGTACCAAAATCATATTATAAATCCCTTTATAAATGCATTCATGATATTGATATATGCAACACAGAGGGTCTCTTTCTTACAGGTGATCATGTTTAAAGGATGATACTATTTGTACTCAGGCTGTACGTAAAATCATTGAGCACAGAAGGAAGTCAATTGGCCCATCATGTCTGCATCGGCTCTCTGTTTAATTGTATAACTAATTTTTAAACTGATAAATGACTTATTTTTTGCCATAGTGGAATTTTTATAACATGGGAGGGGAGCCTCAGAATTCCTTAAAACTTTTGTGTATGACAAAATTTAGAGAGCTGCTCGACATGTTTAAAGCTCTGAGCTCAAGCACTCAGAGATATCTTCCCTAAATATGGTAATTGTGGATACATAAAGCATCCAGACGATCCCATATCACAACGACCACACATTGCAGGTTTCAGCTGTCCCCCCCAAAAGAACGGAACTGTTTTTCTTTAAAAGTCTAATAGTGTCAAAAATGAGTGATTTAACCCCTCAAATATAATTTTAGACTAACTACACTTAAAATCTAAACTGTTTTTTCTGATTTTTTGCACCTCACTGGGCTCTCGCCAGTATGCACAAATTTATTTTGTTTCAATTCATACAACAGGCAGACTGCCACAAGAAAAAGCAACTAATTACACCACTTATGTAATCAGCTAAATAATCTCAAAGGAATGGCTGAACAATATGCTGTGACAAGTCTATATCATTCACACAGTTGATTAAAAACTAAGGATTTGACAATGGATACAGTGTGTGGTCGCGCTGCCCAGGTTTTTAACTGACAACTTTATACTGCAATGGGGTTATCCGTGCAGGAATAGGCTTAATTTCCTGTTGAAGCAATCAGGTGTTTGTTCAGTGGAAGTCATCCAGACAGAACATGTTTTATAATATCTCCTCAACTCTGAAATAGTTTCAGCAGCTATAATAACAAAAAACTGCAGATGCTGGAAATCCAAAACCAGAACAGAAATAGCTGGAAAAACTCAGCAGGTCTGGCAGCATCGGCAGAGAAGAACTTCTGTTGAAGGGTCATGAGGACTCGAAACGTCAACTTTGTTCTTTTCTGCCGATGCTGCCAGACCTGCTGAGTTTTCCCAGGTATTTCTGTTTCTGTTTTAATTTCAGCAACTCCTCCTTGTTTTGAAATTCAACTCAGTTTGAATCAACACAGTGATTTTGTGTGATCTTTTCTCTCCAGGTTTTATTGGGTATCGTCACCTGATAAGTGGCTCCATGCAAAGTGTTTGACAACACAATCTATCCACTTATTTGTAGCCCCTTCTTCCGATCCTAATTTGGTTCTGCATAAATTAATTTACCTTTACTTTCCATCTCTGTTCTTGTAATTTAGCATTTTCTTTGTAGAAAGCTGCACTGCTGATGGTTCTATTTTTGCTAAGTAACTTAGAAAATTTCCAAAGTTTGTCCTCAGATTTTGTTCTAAGTTTCTGTCCAAAGCAGTTTCTTAATTCCTGCTTCCATTGAATATTGTAATTCATTGTTTTATCTGCATAATTCCTGAGTTAGCTGCAGTTTTCTCACTGCTTTGATGGTTATAAAACCTTGCCATTCTGTATAAATTATAGCAGTTCTTCCAGCACTAAAATACAAGAAGACATGAGCAGGTTTGTAGAGTGCGTGGATAAATGGCAAATGACATTCAGTATAACGAAATGTAAAGGTGGTTCATTTTGGTCGGAAAAATAAGGAAGCCACTTATTTCTTGGAGGTAAGAACTAAATGGGATAGAACAGCAAAGAGACCTGGTAAGAGAATTATGTAAATCATTTAAAGTAGGAACACAAGCTGGTAAGGCTATAAATTTTGCCAAATATTGGGCTTCATTTCTAGAGGAATAAAATACAAAAGCTGAGGATAACGTTAACGTTTATATAGATCCATAACTAGAGAATACTTGGAGTAGTTCTAATCTCTGCACTACAAAAGGGATATTGAAGCACGGGAGAAAATTCAGAAAAGATTTATATAATGTCAGCAGAATTGGGAGGATGCATATGTTAAGAAGGATTGGTAAGGCTTGGGTACTTTACTCTCAAAGGGAAAACTAAGAGAAGACCTGGCAAAGATCTTTAAAATTATAATGGAGTTTGATGGCATTAATGAAGAAACTATTTCCACTTGTAGATGAGACCAGAACAAGGGGGCATAAATATAGAATAGACATCAACAGAGGAAATAAATAACTTAGGACTTTATTTACATAGAGTGGTAAGAATATGGAATACACTGCCACATGGAATGGCTGGGACCAAATAGCATTCCTTTATTTAAAGGGAGGCTTGATACACACATATGGGAGAAAGAAATAGCCCCTCTGGGTGATAGTATCATAGGACGAGGTAATTAGAGTTGGTTGATTGGGGAGTGGCAGTAATGTGGATTACATGCATCAACATGGACTATTTGGACCACATGGGTTGACTCTATTGTAGATTCTATGTAATTTTACCCTCGCCTCTGACCTAGAGAAATCGTTGACTAGCCACAGGTTCAACCATGGTGACACTATTTTACATGCACACACTCAATACAGATAAATGTACTGCACTTATAGATGCTTGTTAATTAAATGTACATTACAACAATGACTACACTTCAAAAGTACTTTTGGACATCGTGAAGTTGAGAGGTGCTTTATAAGTCCAAGACTTTTTCTTTTAACTATCACCACTCAGTAACCGAGGAAGTGAAACACTCGATGATTAATAAAACACTCGCACAATCTGTGCCTCATCCGATTTGCCAACAGATACTAAGGCAGGTTAAAATACACTACAAAAACCATGTGAATATGAATTGAAATCACGCCCAATGATGGTAGTATCTATTGCATTTTTAATTAATAACCAGAAATGCAATTAGCCACATGTGGCTGGTGGATAATATATTGGGCAGTGCTGGTCTTGTTAACTGTATGTGGCTCATTACCAATGTCTTGAGTCAGGCCATTTCCAAGCACAAACTGCCTTAATATACAAGGGATTGTATTTCCATGCTGCCACTTGGGATATTCTGCAAGACTTATTGCTGCTTTTAGGGACTAATATTTGACAGCATCTGTAAAACTACTGCATGTAATTGACACTTTTTTTTTCAAAACACTATTGCTTAAATTTAAGCAATGGTATGAAACAATAATATTTTTGGCAAATTTAGCTGCCGAAGTAAGACTCACTCTTGGTCCTTTGTAATGGTACTGCTTGGTCTGTGTTCTGGGGTGGCTGGAGGGTACCAGGTATGAAGGGAACATTAATAATATGAAATGACTGTCTCGATTCTTCTGTGTGAGGTGTTCTCTACGTATCAAATTGTTCTAAAATGGCTTGGTCCATTTTTGAGAGAGTATGCTTATTGGTGGTGCACCCCTACTGACCATCCAACCTTCCTTCCTGGTTGCCCCCTATTGCACATGGTAGTTAATATTGTTAATGGTTCTTTCTCCTCAGGTACTGTCCTTCCCTCTTCAAATCTGCCATTGTGATCCTTCCTCAAAAAACAGACCTATGACCTATGACCCTGCCCTCCAACTATCCTTGCAAACCACCATCTCACCTCCAACCTCGCTCTTCTTTCCAGGGTCTTTAAACATACTATCACCTCCCAAATCTGGTCCCATCTACCCCAGAACTCCATGTTTGTATCCATCCAACGAGGTTTCTGCCCTGTTATGCCGCTGAATGAAACTGCCCTTATCAAAGTCACAAATGACACCATTTGTGACCTGTGACCATGGTAAACTATCCTTCCTTATCCTTCTCAATCTCACTGCAGCTTTTGACATGATTAACCACACTATCCTCCTTCAATGCCTATCCTCCAATATCCAGCCTGGTGGGACTTGCCTTGCCTGGTTCCATTCTTATCTATCCAATCATAGCCAGAGAAGCATGTGCAGTGGCTTTACTTCCCAGTCCCATGCCATTACCTCTGGAGTCCCCAAAATTCTATCATTGGCCCCATCCTATTTTTCACCTACAGGCTGCTCATTGGCGAGATCATTTATAAAAACATTGGGTTTTATAAGTAGGCTGGTAACATCTAGCTCATCTAACCACCAGCTCTCCTGAGCTCTCATCCATCCTTGTTATTTAAAGACCTGGCTATTCCAATTCTCACCTAGCCAGCCTCCGATCTTCCACAACCATAAATGTGAACTTCTTGCATTCTAATTCGTGGCAATTCCTTTTCACCCATCATCCCAATGCTCACTGATCTACATTGTCCCCTGGTCCAGCAACATCTCAATATTAAAATTTTCATCTTTGTTTTCAAATCCCTCCATAGCCTCAACCCTCCCTACCTTTGTACATCCTAAAACCCTATAAGCCTGCACACCACCAATTATGGCCCCTTGCATTATTCTGATTTTAACTACTTCAACATTGGCGAATATACCTTCAGCTACTTGAAACCAAAGCTCTGGGATTCCCTCCCATAAACCTCCCTGTGAATTGCATATTGGTTGGGTATTACTGTAATTGTGTTCAGATTGTGATGAATCCGTGGTTTCAGAGCTTGTACTTTTTGAGATGGACCCTAATTGAAAGGGGAAAATGAAAAGGAAACAAAGAAAGTAAACTGATCCTCCCAGGTTCTAAAAACATGAAAACAAACTGAGATTAGAAACCAAAACTTCTGGGAAAACTGTTTCAAACATATAAAAGGACAAAAATCAATCAAAGCTCAGTAGATGATAAGGAGTCCACTGATGCAGTACAGGCAGAATGAAGAAGACAGGGACTAGATCCGGAGCTGAGAATAAGGAGATAGAGTTGCTGCAAATGTTTACATTACTTGGAGAAAATATTGGTGGATCTACACCATCCAATTTGCCGTAAGCAGAGTGGAGGAGGTTCCGCAGGCATGTGCCATTTTTTTGGTGAAGGCCATGCCCATGGAACTCGGGTTGGTTGTGAGCTGCTGTCAGCTGGAGTTCAGGCTACATCCTGGAAGAAGAGGAGCTGAAATCCTTGGTAAGAAAGACAAGAGTTTTGAAGAACTTTGTGACTGAGTTTGATGACCTATAGTCATTAGAGTAAACTGCTGAGCCAGTTCGTAAGATCTGTCTTTGTTGTATCTGCCATATAATGTGTAATTTATTGCATATAATTGACAGCAATTTGCCTGTTAATTTACATTTAACTTATGTTGATTCTGGGTTTTAGAGTATAGGAGGGCACCTAAGATAGTATTTGGTGTCACTGGTCTTTAACTGGGGATTTGATTGGAGTTTTGTGATATGCAATGCGCACTTCTAAGTATAAGTATGTAAGTGTACAAAGAATAGGCTCTAGTGTTCTATCCTTCATCGCCTGGATATCCGAGTTCTAACACACTGAACTGCGGTAGTCCGTGTGGTGTAGCAACACATGCAGTGCTGTAAGGGAGGGAATTTCAGAATTTTGATCCAATGATGATGTAGGAACGGCAATATATTTTCAAGTCAGGATGGTGTGTGATTCTGAGGGGAACTTGCAGGTGGTGGTATGTCTCCTGCCCTTGTTCTTCTAGGTGGTAGAGGTTGTGGGTTTGGAAGGTGCTGCCAAAGGAGCTGTACACTTTGTAGATGGTACACAGCTGTCATTTTGCCTCAGTGATGGAAGGAGTGAATGTTTAAGGTGGTGGATGGGTTGATGATCAAGATGGCTGTTTTGTCTTGGATGTGTTGAGCTTCTTGAGTGTTGTTGGAGCTGCACTCCTTCAGAGAAGCAGACAATATTCCATCACACTCCTGACTTGTGCCTTGTAGATGGTGGAAAGGCTTTAGGGAGTCAGGAGGTGATTTACTTACTGCAGAAAACATAGCCTTCGACCTGCTTTTGTTGTAGCCACAGTATTTCTGTTGCTGGTCAATAGTGATGCCAGGATGTTGATGGTGACTCAGTGATGGTAATGCCATTGAATGTCAAGGGGGGGGATGGTTAGATTCTCTCTTGTTGGAGATGGTCATTGCCTGACACTCATGTGGTGTGAATGTTAATTGCCACTTATCAGCTCAAGCCTGAATGTTATCCAGATCTTGCTGCATTGTGCAAGGACTACTTCATTATCCGAGGGGATATTAATATCTCCTTATGATAAATGGCCGTGACCTGAAACGTTAACTCTGTTTCTCTCTCCACAGATGCTGCCAGACCTGCTGTGTAGTTCTAAAATTTTCTGCATTTATTTAATATCTCCTTCTATGGCTGTGTCAAATTTTTGTTTGGTAGCATTTCTATGGAATGCTTTGGGCACATCCTGCTGTATTAAAGATGCTGTATAAATATAAGTTGTTGTAGACTAAATGTTTGGTGAATGAGTCAATAGGGATATACTTAATTGTGTTGCTGTGTAATTGATATGCGCTATGGATCAGTGTGCTGAAATATATTCTGCTTACTTATAATATCGACCATTCTATTAATTAGACACACCACTGTACAATTACAACAAGCCTTTTTATTTATTCTCTTTCACAGAGCTTTGCATCATCTCGTTTGTTCTCATTATCTCTTTCTCCAAAACCTTGAAAGGTGTGGTCAATGCTTGTTCCATTGTCTCTTAAATGCAATTTGAAATGTTTTAGGAACAACTCCCAAGATATTACTAACAATATAGTTATGAGCATCTATTCTTGAGCATTGCTAAAATAACAAAAACTAAGAGTATGGGCTAACTGCTCCTACTTAACTATAAATTAACTTAGAAATTTCAAGATAATTTGCTTTAAGCTACAATAAAATCAATAAATCCCAGTTTCACTCTTTGCGCATCCTTACTAACTCACAGAATTAACAATTTTCAGCCTATGAAGTTCAGGGGAAAGACTAAACTGACACCTTGGGTGGAACTTAATGCCCTCCCTGTGGGAGGTTTGGTGGGGGGGGGAGGCATTTAATCAGGCAGGTGGGTGGTGGTGGGAACTCCGCCACCTCCCTGCCTCCACCCCGATTAACTCTGTGGCGGGAAGGCTCGTGGACAGCTTTCCCATCATGCACCAACTGAGACCCTTAAGTGGGAAATTAAAACTCACTGAATGGCCTCATCCTGCTGCCGCTGATATTAACCCAGTGGCGGATGAGGTCTCCCTATTTGGGGAGCATGACAAGCAAACTCACAAGGTTGCTTGTAGCCTGGGGCAGGGGGCATTGGTGGTGGGTGGAGGCACCCTTGTTCAAAGGGACTGGGTGCCTGATTGAGGAACCCACCATCGGGAAGGGAGTCCCACTAAAAGCTACTCCCTGTCCTTGCTGCTGAACCTCTTCCACCATCTCCCGTTTGTGGAGTGAGATCCAGCGATAGCACTAGGCCTCAGGTTAGTGTCGTACCGTCAACAGCCACTACCTGTTCAGTTGCGCTGCCGTTCAATAGAGCTACTGGCCTTTGATTGGTCAGCAGCTCTTGGTGGGTGGGACCTGCACCCCCAGGCTTCTTGATCCCGGAGAAGGCCTGCTGCTATTCAGTTAAGTGCCTGAGGGGCACTTAATTCGGTATGCCTTCCCTAAAAGAGATGACATGGGGCTCCCGCTAGCTCTTCAGTTGGCAGGTGAGATCCCTGTCTCCTCCACTAAATACTGCCCCTTAAGTCCAATTTTTTTGCTGTATTTCCACTTATACATTTTGAACATTTGGTTTTGGTTACCTTTTAAGTGCCCTACCAGATGTAGCTGGCACCATGCCTTTAGCTCTTTAGCTTTTGGGCATCAGAAGGTGAGTTACTCGCTGCAGAATAACCACCTCTGATCTGCTCTTGTAGCTACAGAATTTATGTGGCTGGGTCCAGTTAAGTTCCTGGTCAATATTGATGATGGGATTTCATTGATAATGTCATTTAATGTCAAGGATAGATGGTTAGATTCTCTCATGCTAGAGATGGTCATTACCTATTTTTTGTGTGCCACAACTTGCTACTTAACAGCCCAAATTTGAATGTTGTCTAGGTCTTCCTGCATAATTTGTAACAAAGATAACAACTTGACAGTTAAAGTCAACTAAATTGTAATATGTCTTCTTGTGAAATGGTTTATATCTTTAACCTTATTAGTTTATTTGTAGGATTTCTAACTGAGCTACATTTCATTAATTTTAAAGTAAATTATGCAACGTGTTTGTTCCATCATTACAGTATCTGAACTAAGTCATACATAACTAGTCAGCTCAGAGTGACAGGAATCCTGTGGGTTAAAAATTAACTCCATTGTGTTTGTAACCTCATTATCCTGTTTGATCCTGAGCTAAGTTTCCAACCTCATATTCTCTTCATCAAGAAGTCCACCTATGCCCAAATGCATAAAACACCTGTCTCCACCCATCTATCATTGAAACCCGTAACAATGCAATTGTCACCACCAAACACAACTATTACAATGAAGTTCTGGACATTCTCCCATCCTCTATCATCCATAAATGTCAGTTCTAAAACTGTACTTCCTATGTCTTATTTCACACCATATCCCACTCACCCATCACTCCTGTCCTCACTGGACCTACACTGGCTCCTGTTTCCCCACATCTCCAATTTAAAATCCTCATCTTCGTATAATTTATCTGTCCCTCATAGAGAGGCCATGGTTTCAGAACTTTTAATTCACTAGGAAGGCAATGATATAGCTTTGCAACATGCTGCAGGAGGGCCTGTAGCCATGCTTTTAAGCATGGCACTAATGGTAGCAGTCAAACTAGCAATGGTCTTGCATGTTTTTGTCTTGGATTCTTTCCCGAGGATCAGTGAGAATATCAGTCAGTCTGAAGTGCATTGCATAAAAAAGATGACTGATGCCTTAAGAAACAACTTACTACAGTTTTCAAGAGAATATAGACCACGAGCTAAATTTCTATTGAATGACAACATTCTTAAAATACGTTGGGTTAATTGATGGCACAATTAATGGCCTTCTTGGACATGCTATATACATGAACTGCAACTTACTCATGAATGGTCCTTCTGGGCATCTTTCTATGCAAATGTGTTGTGTAGATGTAAGTGGCCTTTTTGATGGGGAAGATATTGGATTGGAAGCTCAGGGTCAAATAGGATAACAGCATTGCAAGTATGGAGTTAAGTTTTAACTCCTAGGATTCGAATCTCTCTGACTTGGCCAATTTTACATATTTTCATTCACACACTAACCATGGGATAATAGTTTTATTTACTTTAATATAAACAAATTAGATGTTTGTTTTCCAAGTAATCCTTGTGGAAAGAGCCTGTGGTGTGGCCAGTAGCAGAATTTCTCTGAGGTGGTTCTGTCTGCGAAGGAAGCTACATATGTTAATACATAGGGCCGTGTTCTTTGCAGACAGAAAGAACATGTACATAAACTACGCCTGCTTCAGCTAAACCAAATAAGTGAGTTATTTGCTGACTCATTCCTCAGGGAAATGCCTTGACCAATCCTGGTCAAACTGCCTGCTTTAAATTTCAAGCAATTGGCAGTTAACTGTCAATCACCATCAGTGGTGCATTCTCCATGGCAACACCACTTGCCAACCAATCAGCCCTCTCTCCACATACAGTTTAATTGTTGTTTTCTTTGCAAGTGTCTTGTTGAGCGCAAGACAAAAAGCTTTAGACATGTCTCTTTTTTCAGCAATATTCAAGTTCTGTACAGCCAAATGACTATTTGCATTATGAATATGTAAAAATTAGAAACCGGAAGAGATTTACAGGTTCATCCAGTTTCTTCCCATATAGTTTTGATGCCTCATGCTTTACAACACTGGGACTCCCACCCAGAGACATGTAACCTCTTGGGAGAGGCAAAGAACAGTTAAAACCCAGGCCAATTAGGGGAACAAAACCTGTAAAAATTCTCTTTAATTAGTACCAATAAGTGCTGAAACCGCTGAGTTACGTTCCCTAGTGACTCCAGTTATCTTGTGTACACAAAGTATCCTTCTGTTAAAAATCTGAGTTCTGGCAATGAACTTGACCTCATACAGTTTGGATGGAGGCGATTATGCTTTCCAATCACATGCTTCCAGTTCTCCCTGAACTAACTCCACTTATTCCTGCACGCTTGTGCTCTGTGCATTACCTATTATGCTCACAAGCTGGCGGTCCAAATCAGACAGATGTCTGCTGGTGCTGGTAGAGTGAAATTGAGTGATAAAATATTGGGAGAATCAGTTTCTGAGGCCTTGCTACAACTTCTGCAATAATGTAAGGACACAAAATGCAGTGTTAGGAGCATGCCATTACTCCAGCACATAGGGGTCCCCTATGTTACTGCCAAATTCATCTTTCCCTCACCTTTAACATTTTGACGGGAACGTTTCCTCTGCAAAACCCTGGTCCACTTTTCAGTCACCCTCATCACCCTGTCGCCTTCCCACAGAACATTCCCATTGAAATGCAAGAGATGCAACACCTGCCCTTTACTTCCCTTTCTCCCACCGTCAAGGGCCCCAAACTCCTTCCAAATAAAACAACAAATTATTTGTTGTTCCTTCAATTTAGATCGCTATATTTATTGCTCACAAAGTTGTCTCTTGTACTGGGGACACAAACACTAATTGGGTGATCGGTTTGCTGAACACCTCCATTCAGACCACAACTGTAACCTTGAGCTTCAAGTCTCTTTCCATTTCACAGAATCAGAGTGCAGAAGAGGCCCTTCGGCCCATCGAGTCTGCGCCGACACTTGAGAAACACCTGACCTACCTACCTAATCCCATTTACCTGCACTTGGCCCATAGCCTTGAATGTTATGACATGCCAAGTGCTCATCCAGGTACTTCGTTTAAAGGATGTGAGGCAACCTGCCTCCCCCACCCTCCCAGGCAGTGCATTCTTGACCGTCACCACCCTCTGGGTAAAAAAGTTTTTCCTCACAACCTCCCTAAACCTCCTGCTCCTCACCTTGAACTTATGTCCCCTTGTGACTGACCCTACAACTAAGGGGAACAGCTGCTCCCTATCCACCCTGTCCATGCCCCTCATAATCTTGTACACCTCGATCAGGTCGCCCCTCAGTCTTCTCTGCTCCAATGAAAACAACCCAAGTCTTTCCAACCTCTCTTCATAACTTAAATGTTTCATGCCAGGCAACATCCTGGTGAATCTCCTCTGCACCCCCTCCGGTGCAATCACATCCTTCCTATAATGTGGCAACCAGAACTGCACACAGTACTCCAGCTGTGGCCTCCCAAGGTTTTATACAACTCCAACATGATATCCCTACTTTTGTAATCTGTGCCTCAATTGATAAAGGCAAGTGTTCCATATGCCTTTTTCACCACCCCACTAACATGCCCCTCCACCTTCAGAGATCTATGGACACACACGCCAAGGTCCCATTGTTCCTCAGAACTTCCTAGTGTCGTGCTGTTCATTGAATACTTCCTTGTCAAATTACTCCTTCCAAAGTGTATCACCTCACTTTTCGGGGCTAAATTCCATCTGCCACTTATCTGCCCATTTGACCATCCCATCTATATCTTCCTGTAGCCCAAGACACTCAATCTCACTGTGAACCACCCAGCCAATCTTTGTCTCATCCGCAAACTTACTAATCCTACCCCCCACACCTATGTCATTTATATAAATGACAAATAATAGGGGACCCAGCACAGATCCCTGTGGTATGCCAATGGACACTGACTTCCAGTCACTAAAGCATCCTTCTGTCATCACCCTCTGTCTCCTACAGTTATGCCAATTTTGAATCCACATTATCAAATTACCCTGTATCCCATGTGCATTTGCCTTCTTTATAAGTCTCCCATGTTTTACTTGCTCTCTGGCTTCTCTGTTCTTAATCTCTTGGTCTGTTCCAATGAAGCTCAATGGAAGCTTGAAAAACATCTTTCGATTAGGCACCGTACAATCTTCAGACTCAGCATTAAGTTTAACAATTTTAGATTATAACCATCTCTCCACTTTCAGATACCAGGCAGAAGTAATAGTTCTGATGCTGCTATTTACAGCTCCTCTAGCTATCTTTTGTTTCTTTACTCGTCCCATTACCATATTCTTTTGCATTGTACCATCACTCCTGCCCTCCGCCCTATTACAGACCTTCCCTTTTGCTCTTTGTTCCCCTCCTCCCTTTTCTCTGCCTCTATACTTGCTTAAAAACTGTCACACTCCTTAACTTTTTCTGGTTCTGTTGAAAGAATCACAGAATAGTAATAGTACAGAATGAAGCCATTCGACCCACCGGGTAGGACTTTGAGTTCGGCATGCGGGCGCAGTGGGGCCCGGGAGCAGCCAGGAAATGGACCACCGCCTGCAGTCACCCTGACTGCGATTTCACGCTGGCTGGCCAATTAACGGCCAGCCAGTGTGAAAGGCACACTGAAATGCTCAGCGTTGCCGGGGTGGGGCGGGAGGAGGACGACTGCTGATGTCAGTGCGGGCGCGGGGGAGCATTCTCAGAAAGCTCCCTGAAGACAGAGAGCTGCATCAGGGAGCTGAAGAATTCTAAACCCATGAATAAAGATTTTCAAATGCTGATAAAAATGTCCACGCATCAGGATCAGACACCTGAACGTAAATGATGTAAATTCTGTCCATATTTTTATCTCTTTTTAATTAATACCGGAAACCTCAGCCCACCCTTGGATGAGGTTTCCTCAAAAAAGCAAAGGCCGCCTGGCCGATTCGCACGCCCACCAGCCGTAATGTTGTACAGGCAAAGAAAATCACTGTTGATAACTACGTTAATGAACTTAATAAGCCTCTTAATTATCAGCGGATGCGCTGCCATCTCTCATCGACCGCACTATCGTATGAGTGCGTGATGACATCATCATGCGCTATTTCAAACTCAAGCGGGTCGAGTGCGCACCCGCATGCCGAGCAAAAAATTCTGCCCATTGTGTCTGTGCCTGCTCAATGCAAGAGCAACTCACCTATTGACCTGAAATGTTAACTTCTTTTCTCTTTCCACAGATGCTGCCTGACCTGCTGAGTCTTTCCAGCATTTGCTGTCCTTAACTTTATTGGCAAGCAGTCTTTGCCAAACAGCCATAATGGAGCCGCTGGTGTATGCAAGGTTGTGTGTCAGTGATGGTGTGACTAAATAGAATGCAGTCTATGGGGGCGGTTAAGTGCTGTATCAATTTTGAGCTGCTGTCATTCTGCTTGCTTCTCCATTTCCTGCTTTCTTTCCGAAAGTCCCAGTCCTGAATTTAGCCAATTCACTTCTTGAATGTGGTCCTTCGGTTGTAAACATCTACCTGTGGGATCTTCATTGATTCATTTTTCTATAGAACCAAGATGAGCAGGAGTCCTGGTGATCCTGTTTGTGGAGTCACAAGAAGCATCAACAGCTTGTCCCAAATATATAGATGAAACCGAGGCTAGATTTCAAACTTGCCTCAGGCCTCAGTCTATATGGATGTAGCTGCTCTTGCAATGCAAAGTTTGGGTCCAGAAGCAGACCCCCTCTAATTTCTACCCCTACATAATCAATAATTGTATACAATTACAAAATATGCAAGAAGTGCAATTATTTTTCTGGCTGAGAGTCACAGATTGCCAAAAAGAGTACAGCCTTTAACTTTTTATTTATAATTATCTTGCAGTTGAAAAGTGATTCATAAAATTACTACTGAATGTAGAAAATGGCCAACATTTACAAATGTTTTATATTATTATGTTCACCCAGACAACTATTAAATATTGATGGTTCATATTTTGCTTTCATTTACAGAGAATAACCTAAAGGAAAATGTTTTTAAATATATGGAAGTCCTAGAAGACAAATTACGTAGGTAAGGCTTTTTGTTGGATATTTAAATAACAGGCTGCAGAATTTGGGATTTTGATTTATGCACATCTTTATTCTTCTAATCTACAATTGTGCATTTATTACATCTTTACAATACAATTGCAATTACCAGTAATTGTAATTTCTATTAATGCATGGTTGATTTGAGAAAACTGAAGTTTTTAAAGCAGAATTGTAAAAGAATATAGTTCCACTACAAGATTGTAAATATTGAATTCTAGTTTCAATATTTCATAATGCTAGTACATTTTTCACTCGCGAAATGCCTGTATCATACAAGAACATAAAAGTTAGGAGCAGGAGGAGACCATTCAGCCCCTGGTGCCTGCTCTACCATTCAATAAGATCTTGGCTGATCTGATTGTGGCCTCAGCTCTGCTTTCCTGTCTGTCTCCTCATAACCATTGATTCCTTTGTTGATCAAAAATCTATTTAATTCTGTCTTGAATATATTCAATGACCTAGCCTCCACTGCCCTCTGGGGAAGATAATTCCAGTCTAATGACTATTTGAGAAAAAAACTGTCTCCTTATCTCCGTTTTAAATGCGAGTGTGTCCCCCAGTTGTAGACATCCCCACCCAGCAGCCCCCATCTTCTCCCTCTGCCCCCAACAAGGGGAAGCATTTTCTCAACATCTTCTCTGTCAAGTTCCCTCAGGATCTTGTAAGTTTCAATAAAATCACCTCTCATTCTTTAAACTCCAATGGGCATAAGCCTCACCTGCTCAACTTTTCCTTATAAGATGACCCCTTCAACATTAGTCAAGTGAACCTCCTTTGAAATGCCTCAAATGCAGTTGTATCCTTTCTCAAGTAAGGAGACCAAAACTGTATACAGTAATCCAGATGCAGCCTAACCCT
Organism: Carcharodon carcharias; assembly: GCF_017639515.1. NCBI lineage: Eukaryota > Metazoa > Chordata > Chondrichthyes > Lamniformes > Lamnidae > Carcharodon > Carcharodon carcharias. Next base: position 109,075,165 of record NC_054471.1, on the reverse strand, counting down.
GTTCAGCTGCAGTAAATCTTCTCTACATTTATACTCAACTCCCCTTACAATTAATGGGAACATTAATTTGCCTCCCTAATCACCTGCTGTACCTGCATACTTTTTAATTCATTTATGGGATGTGGGCATAGCTGACCAGGCCAGCATTTATTGCCCATCCCTAATTGCCCTTGAAAAGGTGATGGTGAGCTGCCTTCTTGAACTGCTGCAGTCCACACCCACAGTGCTGTTAGTTCCAGGATTTTGACCCAGAAACAGTGACGGAACGGTGATATATTTCCAAGTCAGGATGGTGAGTGGCTTGGTGGGGACCTTCCAGGTGGTGTTGTTCCCATGTATCTGCTGCCCTTGTCCTTCTAGATGATAGTGGTCATGGATTTGGAAGGTGCTGTCTAAGGAGCCTTGGTGAGTTTCTGCAGTGCATCTTGTAGATGGTACACACTGCTGCCCCTGTGTGTCAGTGGTGAAGGGAGTGGATGTTTCTGGAAGGGGTACCAATCAAGCGGGCTGCTTTGTTCTGGATGATGTCAAGCTTCTTGAGTGTTGTTGGAGCTGCACTCATCCAGGCAAGTAGAGAGTATCCCATCACACCCCTGACTTGTGTCTTGTAGATGGTGAAACTGCTTTGGAGAGTCAGGAGGTGAGGTACTCATCGCAGGATTCCTAGCCTCTGACCTGCTCTTGTAACCACAGTCTTTAAATGCCTAGTCCTGTTCAGTTTCTTATCAATGGTAACCCCCAGGTTGATAGTGGGGGGACTCAGCGATGGTAATGCTACTGAATGTCATGGGGAGATGGTCATTGCCTGGCACTTGCGTGGTGCGAATGTTAGTTGCCACTTGTCAACTCAAGCCTGGATATTGTCCAGGTCTTCCTGCATTTGGACATGGACTGTTCCTACTAACTGATACTAACATATTTTGATTCATCTAGCAGGACACCAAGATCCCTCTGCACTGTCAAGTTCTGCAGTCTTCTACAGTGAAGACAAACATAAATTGCCTGTTCAATGCTTCTGCCCTTTCCTTGTTTCCCATTATTAATTCCCCAGTCTTGCCCTCTAAGGGACTAACATTCATTTTAATTACCCTTTGCCTTTCTAGAAACTCTTAGTATCTGTTTTTATATTTGAGCTAGCTTTCTCTCAGACACATTTTTCTCTCATTATTAGTCATTCTTTGGTTTCTAAAATCTGTCCAACGTTTAGACCTACCACTAATCTTCTCAATTTTGTATGCTTTTTCTTTCAATTTGATACTATCCATAACTCCCTTAGTTAGCCACAGATGGTGCATCCTTCTCATGAGTCTTTCTTTCTCAATGGGATATATCTGCGGACAGTTATGAAATATCTCCTTCAATATCTACCACATAGTTTCTCTACTATCCTACCTTTTAACATATTTTCCCAGTTCACTTTAGCCAACTCTGTCCTCATATCTTTGTAATTGCCTTTATTTAAGCTTAAAACACTAGTCTTAGACCCACCCTTCTTGCCCTCAAACTTAATGTGAAATTCTATCATGTTATATATGAGGCTTCTTTACTATGAAGTCGTTACTTAATGCTGTCTCATTGCACATTAGCAGGTCTAAAATAGCCTGTCCCCGGTTGACACTAGAATGCCCTGCTCGTAAGAAATTGTCCCAAATACACTCTATGGGGAGAATTTTCTCCCTGTCGGGGGCCAGAGTGGGCACAGGCAGATGCGCAGCCGATCACCGCCTGCGATTAGCTACACGCTGCCAATTTACATGGCGGGCCAATTAAGGCCCACCTAGTGTGATGTGCACCCAGAAGCACTGAGTGCTCCATGTGCGGGCGGGGCGGGGGGGGTGGTAGGCTGAGTCGGGGCCTGCGCCCTTTCACGCATGCACGCGAAAGAGCGCAGAAATCTCCCTGAGACACAGAGCTGCCTCAGGAAGTTTAATTTCATTTTGAAAAATTTAAATAAAGAGAAAAAAAAAATTTCAGACATGTCCCCTCATGTGACAGTGTCACATGAGCTGGGACATGTCAGTGACTTTTAATTAAAAAATTTATTTGATTTATAAATCCTTTATGAAACCTCATCCCACCCGTGGATTAGGTTTCATGATAAATGCGAAGGCCGCCTGGGCTCTTCGCTTGCCCGCCAACCTTAAGGTTGGATGGGCAGCTCCATTAATTATTTTAATTAGTTTTTAAATGGTCTTAATAGGCCTTTGACAGTTCGGCGGGTGTGCAGCCGACTCTGGTGCATGCCTGCCAAACTGAAGATTGGAATGACGCGTGGTGACATCAAGAGATACGCCCACTGTCACCGCGCGTCATTTTATACGTTGGCAAGCGGGGCCCACTCCCGCTCGCCGACAAGAAGATTCAAGCCTATGAACTAATCTTCCAGGCTACTTTTGCCAAACATGATTTGCCCAATCTAAATGAAGATTAAAATCATCCATGATTATTGGAATACCTTTCTTACAAGCCCTCATTATTTCTTCCTGTATACACCATCCTACAGCATAGCTGCTGTTAGGGGGCCTATAAACTACTCCCACAAGTGACTTCTTATGTTTGATGCTACTTATCTCCACCCAAACTGATATCACATCTTGATCTTCTGAACCAAGGTCATCTCTCACTACTGTCCTAATGGTATGCTTAATTAAAAGAGTCATCCCACCACCCTTTCCTAGCTTCCTGTCCTTCCAAAATGTCAAATATCCTTGAACATTTAGGTCCCAGCCCTGGTCACCTTGCAACTATGTCTCTGAAATGGCTATCAGGTCATACATGTTTATTTCTATTTATGTTATCAATTCATCTGTTTTGTTATGAATTCAGCGCCCATTCAGATACTGAATTCTGTCTTTAATTCTATCTTTTTACCATGCTTGCAAACTCTGGCTTATCTGCTGATGAACTCATAAATTTATATGCTCTGTCCTTTCCTGTCATAATCTGATTAGCATTACCCATATCGCTCCCCTGGAGTACCTCTTTTCCCCTCTGTACCAGGAATTCCCACATCAGCCAAATTCCTGACTTCGCACTCAGTTTACATCGCATTCCGATGTCGTCTCCTCCCCGTGCAGTTTGCAAATTATTTGCTTTTATAGAGTACTGATGACTCACTTCAAATTATAATGCTAGCTTCAGCTTCCTGTTACAATAACTAACACCTATTAAGGGCAACCACTTTCAGCTGATTGATGGATAACTCCCCCTGCCAGGCTGCTCGCTATTAACTAGGCTACTTAACTAACTTTGCAGTTTGAAACTTCTATGTCAAAATCTGACTCTTAATCTAAATTTAAACTTGAGAAAAACTTAACCAGAAATTCCCACGTGAACGAAATTCATTGCTCACAGGAAGTGAGATGATATATGAAAGTAAAAGCAAAATATTGTGAATGCTGGAAATCTGAAATAAAAACAGAAAATGCTGGACACACTCAGGTCAGTCAATACTTTTGGAGAGAGAAACAAGAGTTCAGGTTTTAGGTTGATGATCATTCATCAGGACAATTTCAGATGATGCACTGTTTCAGATGTTCTAGTACGGCATCCTTGGACTGGGGAAAAAATAAGTGGTATCTCTTAGCAACAGAATATTTTGCACAGTGTTATTTTGCAGCTAAACTCAATTTCTGTTTATGATTAACTCTCCTTTGAAGGATAAAAAGTCTCTCTGACTGCTGGAAATAAAGACAGCTTGAGGAGATCCGTGTTTAATTGTTTTTTGATGAAGGAAGTTTCTAGATTGGAAGCTGCATGTATGTTTCTTCCCAAAGAGAGGAAAAACACAGCATGAAATGACTGCCTCTTTTTCTCTTTTTAAAATACTTCTGATAATTGATACCTTGTTTTCGTGCACATTGACTTTTTCAAAACATTTGACTTCTCACATTTAAATATAACTTGTCATTGAACTGTTTCTACTATGATTTATTTCTCCACTTTGAAATGTAAGTCAAAACATGCGTTTTTTTTCTCTGAACTATAAATATTTCAGGAGTTATATTTAGTGCTGTTGGCTGTCTGCTCACAAATCACAGTAAACATTTGATGTGACAATATAATATGAAAATACTGGATTTGGATTACAATAGGAGATATCACATTGATTATATAAAAAGGAAATACAAAAATGTTTCATTAGCCAAATAAAATGTGTATGACAGATCACTATTTCATATTATAGTTTCTTTAACCAGGGATTAGAGCCAGACCTTTCAGGAGTGACGTTGGGTAACACTTCTACAAGCAAAGGATGAAATAAGTTTGGGAATGCAGTTGATGTCAGTCATTAATTTTAATTCTGAGATTAATTGATTTTTGTTAACCAAAGGGTATTAAGGTATATGGGGCAAAGGCAGGAGTTTGGTCACAGATCAGCCATGGTCTCATTGAATGATGGAATAGGCTGGAGGAGTTCTTATGTTTGTGTTTAAAAATGCAAATAATACTGATGTGTTATTTGATTAACATTCTTAAAATGCATGATTCAGTGCAAAACTACTGGATCATTTAAGCTAAGCAAACTAACTGAATAGCAGAACATTTTTTTATATCTTGAGGTATATCATTATATAGCAAAAAACCAGTATGGGACCTCTCAGCTCTTCGTGTAACAACCGTAAACTTAGAAATGTTTTGCATTAACTTGATTTTTAACACATTTCCTAATCTCAGCAAGTTTTGTCTGATTCCATTGAAGCTCTAGAGGGTATTTTGTGACAAGCATTCATCAAATTAAGACAGAACATTTTAAGAATGTTTAAAATGAAATAAAACAATTGTAGACCACATTGAAGAAAGTTAGTGGAACACATATTTGCTTTCACATCAAAATTACTTTTACACTAAGATTATCTAGTCATTTCGCTCATTGCTGATTGCAGGATATTGTTGAATAGAAAATGGATACCTTCTTTGCCTACATAACTGCACTCATAGGGATGCATTTCATATGAAGCACCTTGTCTTGATTGTGAGAGATTTAATTAGATGCAAGTCAAAATAGTTGTTATAACCTTATACCAGGGTATAAGCATTTCCAATTGCAGTTATTTGGATACTTCATTTTGTGATGCAATATTTTAAAATGGCTTAATGGTAGATTTTTAAAAATGCAATTGTATTAATTTTTTAAACTGATTAAATGTACACGAATATACTTTGAATAACAGTTTAAACAATATCATCTGAACTTCAACAGTAGATCACTTGTGATGTAAATGGCAGCTTTTACAGGACACCTGTAACTTTCCTTGGCTCTTGTTTCAGTTATGGAAGCCAGCTGCTTGAGAAAGTGTGGGAAGCAGACTTAGAGGCCTGTCAACTCTTTGTCAGAGGTTTACAGCTTAAAGAGGGGAGTTATCGTGCCTCTAAAAAGGAAGAGTTTCAAGCAGATGAAGAGAATGAGGCCATAGAAGTTACATGTGCAGAGGTTAAGGACACAAAGGACCATGCCTTTCCAAGTAAACAAGATTGGTGTGCAATACGGTGTTCTGTTATGGACCAAAAAGAAACTGATCCATCTGAGGTAACCATTACATTCTGTATTCCACATATAGTGTTTTGACAATGGTTACCAGTGCAATGCTGTTAGAATATTTTTTATCTGTCACTTAATCTACTTGTGAGATTTGCATTTTTAAGTAGATAAATTAATTGAATGATTTTTAAAACAAAAGAAACCCAATGACATTTGTGGTGTAATTTGATGGAAGCAGCAGGATAATCTTCCATGTGAGTACTATATTGGTACACTTGCTTTCTGTTAGTTACATTTATTCCAATTCTAGCTATCATTAAACTGCCTTTTTTAGGTGTAGTTTTGATATTTCAGTAGTTTTTCCATTAAGGAGGACCATCAAATTTTTAAGTGGAAAAGAAGAAGACATGTTCAGGTAAAGAATCCACATAGAAAGGGGTCTATCGATTTGCACATTGAAACAAGACATTTCACCACTAGCTTGTTATTGACATTCTGAACAAACTTTTGATTTCATCTAGCTGAAAGATAAGCATCTGTACTGTATATGTGCAGACAGGATCGAAGGCACAAGTGATGAAAAGATGTGGGAGTTAAGTTTGTGTACATGTACTGTCGGAAAGTTGAATGGAAATAGCTCAGTAATTGGCCAATGAAAAATGTAAATCTATATCTGAGGCAAAGGAAAATAATCTGAAAATTAAATAGCTCAAATCAAAAAACAGAAGCAGAAAATGTTGGTGATATGTGATCAGTAACATCTGGAAATGGAAGATGCCTGGGTGTATTATTATTCATATATGTGAGTTTTGGGAAGCAGAAATTTAGGAAAACATCATGGAGAGTAAAATGGGGAAGACCAGAAAACGTTAGAGATACATAGTACATGCATGTATAAATGGAAACTGTTTGGGTACATAACTTTCAACAGAACCCAGAGGAAAATTATGTCATGGGGAGCTGGTAGTATTGGTATAGTCACTGAACTAGTAATCCAGAGATCCTGGGGACTGGGGTTCAAATCCCACCACAGCATATGGTGGAATTTAAATTCAATAAAAATCTGGAATTAGAAGTATAATGATGACCATGAAACCATCGTCGATTGTCATAAAAACCCACCTGGTTCACAAATGTCCTTTAGGGAAGGAAATCTGCTCTCCCTACCGTCTGGCGTATATGTGATTAGCAAGCCACTCGGTTGTATCAACCCACTAAAAAGCCAATAAGGCAATGAAACCGGATAGATCAACCGGCATCAACCCAGGCAACAGAAACAACAACAAACTCAGCCCTGTTGACCTTACAAAGCCCTCCTTACTAACATGTGGGGACTTGTTCCAAAATTGGGAGAGCTGTCTCACAAACTAGTCAAGCAATACCCTGACTTAGTCATACTCATGAACTCCCACCTTAGAGATAATGTCCCAGACACCACCAGCACCATACCTGGGCATGTTCTGTCCCATCAGCAGGCAAGACCCAGCAGAGGTGGTGGCACAGTGGTACACAGTTGGGAGGAGTTGCCCTGGGAGTCCTCAGCATCAAACCCGGACCAGATGAAGTCTCGCGGCATCAGGTCAAACATGGACAAGGAAATCTCCTGCTGATTACCATGTGCCACCCCTCAGCTGATGAATCGGTAGTCCTCCATGGTTGAACACCGCTTGGAGGAAATACTGAGAGTGGCAAGGGTGCAGAATGTACTCTGGGTGGGGTATTTCAATGCCCTTCATCAAGAATGGTTCAGTAACACCAGTACAGACCAAGCTGGCCAAGTCCTAAAGGATTTAGCTGCTAGATTGGGTCTCCAGCAGGTGGTGAGGGAACCAACAAGAGGGAAAATCATACTTGACCTCATCCTCACCAACCTGCCTGCCGCAGATACATCTGTCCATGACAGTATCAGTAGGAGTGACCACCGCACAATCCTTGTGGAGATGAATTCCGTCTTCACATTGAGGATATCCTCCATTGTATTGTGTGGCACTACCACTGCGCTAAATGGGACAAGTTTCAAACAGATCTAGCAACTCAAGACTGCACATCCATGAGGCACTGTGGGCCATCAGCAGCAGCAGAATTGTACTCAACCACAATCTGTAACCTCATGATATGGCATATCCCTCACTCTACAATTACCACCAAACCAAAGGATAAAACCTGGCTCAATAAAGAGTGCAGGAGGGCATACTGACAGCAGCACCAGGCATACCTAAAAATGAGGTGTCAACCTGGTGAAGCTACAACACAGGACTACTTGCATTCCAAACAGCATAAACAGCAAGTGATAGACAGAACTAAGCGACTCCACAACCAACGGATCAGATCTAAGCTCTGCGGTCATGCCACATCCAGTCGTGAATGGTGGTGGACAATTAAATAATTCACTGAAGGAGGAGGCTCCACAAATAACCCCCGTCTTCAATGATGGAGGAGCCCAGCACATCAGTGCAAAAGATAACGCTGAAACATTTGCAACAATCTTCAGACAGAAGTGCTGAGTGGATGATCCATCTCAGCCTCTTCTGGAGGTCCCCAGCATCACAGATGCCAGTCTTCAGCCAATTCGATTCATTCCATATGATACCAAGAAACAGCTGAAGCTGGATACTACAACGGCTATGGGTTCTGACAACATTCAGGCAGTAGTACTGAAGACTTGAGCTCTAGAACTTGCCACGCCCCTAGTCAAGCTGTGCCCATACAGCTACAATATGGGCATCCACCCAGCAATGTAGCAATTTGCCCAGATATGTCATGTACACAGAAAACAGGACAAGTCCAACCCGGCAATTACTGTCCCATGAGTCTACTCTCGATCATCAGTAAAGTGATGTAAGTAGTCATCAAAAGTGCTATCAAGCAGCACTTGCTTAGCAATAAGCTGCTTTCTGAAGCTCACTTTGGGTTCCACATGGACCACTCAGCCTCTGACCTCATTACAGCCTTGGTTCAAACATGGGCGAAACGGCTGAACTCCAGAGGTGAGAATGACTGTCCTTGATGTCAAAGGCAGCATTTGATCGAGTGTGGCATCAGGGAAACTAGCAAAACTGGAGCCAATGGGAATCCAGGGAAAACTCTCCATTAGTTGGAGTCATACCTAGCACAAAGGAAGATAGTTGTGGTTGTTGGAGGTCAATCATCTCAGTTCCAGGACATCACTGCAGGAGTTCCTCAGGGTAGTGTCCTAGGCCCATCCATCTTCTGCAGCTTCATCAATGACCTTTTTTCCATCATAAGATCAGAAGTGGGGATGTTCACTGATGATTGCACAATGTTCAGCACCATTCACAACTCCTCAAATACTGATGTCCAAATGCTGCAGGACCTTGACAATATCCAGGCTTGGGCTGATAAGTGGCAAGTAACATTCATGCTGCTCAAGTGCCAGGCAATGACCATCTCCAACAAGAGAGAATCTAATCCTTGGCCTTTGTCATTCAATGGCTTTACCATATCACTGAATCTCCCACTATCCTGGGGGTTAGCATTTACCAGGAGCCGAGCTGGACTAGCCATGAAAATACTGTGGCAATGAGATCAGGTCAGAGGCTAGGAATCCTGTGGGGAGTAACACACCACCTGACTCCCCAAAGCCCATCCACCATCTACAAAGCACAAGTCAGGAATGTGATGGAATACCCTCCACTTGCCTAGATGAATGCAGATCCAACAGCATTCAAGAAGCTTGACACCATCCAGGACAAAGTAGCCCGCTTGCTTGGCACCCCATCCACAAACATTCACTACCAATGCACAGTGGCAGCAGTGTATACCTTCTCCAAATGATGCATTGCAAGAACTCACTAAGCCTCCTTAGACAGCACCTTCCAAACCCAAAATCACTACCATCTAGAAGACAAGGGCAGCAGACACATGTGAACATCATTACCTGGAGGTTCTCCTTCAAGCCACTCATCATCCTGACTTGGAAGTACATCACAGCTCCTTCACTGTCACTGGGCCAAAACCCTAGAGCTCCCTCCCAAACAGCACTATAGATGTACCTATACCACGTGGACTGCAGTGGTTCAAGAAGGCAGCTCACCACCACCTCCTCAAGGACAGTTAGGGATGGGCAATAAATGCTGGCCTAACCTGCGACGTCCACACTCCATGAATGAATAAAAACAGATTAGTAGAATTTAAATGAGGAAAAAAGAATAATTGCACTTACTCCCAGGTTTCATTATTCATGTGTGAATTTTGGGAAGTGGTAATTTAGGAAAACATCATGAGTAAATGGGGAAGACCAAAAAAAGTAGCAATGTAGAATTCACTATTATTCTTTTCTTAGTCTACATCTTTATAGTAATAGAGTTACGCATATTTTATAAAGAGGAATAAGGTGCAACAGCTGACTTGATGTTCTAAAACCAGTATCTAAAAACATCTCTTCCCATAATGATTTGCATATGCTCTATCCCCTTAACTTATTTTCTTTATTTGCTCATGGGATGTGGGTGTCACTGGCTAGGCCAGCATTTTTTGCCCATCCCTAGTTGCCCTTGTTCAGAGGGCATTTAAGAATCATTCACTCATATAAAGTCATTGAACATGATTACAGTACATTTCAGGCAAAGCCATATAGAATATTAATTTTTATCAAGATACACTGAACACTTTGGGTTCAAATGGAGTTTTGGAAAAACAGAACTTATCATTGCTGTTGTTGTGTTAAGATAGGTTGTGTGCTATGTTTGACAACAGTTCTTTCTCTTCCTTCTGCTGACTTAACTAATAGCCTGCCTCATATTACATACTATTGCATGCCAGTTTTCAATGTATATTCTGCATGGAGATCAGCAGCTTTGTAACTGAACCTTATTTTGACTCTTCTTTCCAACATATTTAGTCGTTTGTGGTAAATACCTGAAGCTTACTTTTTAATTTCCATACCTCTTTCTATGCCCTGCATGGTGTGCAGTGCTCCCTTTATGTCCCTATGAAGGAGAGGCTGACCTTCCCAGTCACCTACTAGATTCCAAGTCAGTGAAGGTGAGAAACTGCAAAAGGTAACTCTACTGCCACCTAGTATTTCTGTAGTAACCAGTTGGGTGCTGTATCAATCTTTAACAGACATTGAATGTAATATTTCTCATACGTGTATATATATTTTTGTTACTTTATTCCTTATTCTCAGGAATAAATCTGCGATCCGGCACTTCCAGTGGAGAAACCATGCTTGAAGGGAGCATGGATTGGATATGGGTCTAGGATAGCATAGCCTTGATTCCCGAACTTATGCTTGCTCTTGGTGTGATTCCCCGCTGGCGGCACGAGATCATAGAATTACGCCTCATAGGAAATAGCACATGCAATGCATGCTAACACTCTTTTGTGTGTTGTTATGTACGTATAATTTATAACTGTGTAGTTGCAGTATGTGTTCTAACAACTGTTACAAGGTACAGGTACTCATTTAATTGAATAATAAATCTTTGGATTGACAGCCTAAATAATTTTTATATACTTTATAGCTCAATCTGTTTTTGTCAGTTATTATGGAAATTTCTGAGGTTATAAGGCAGTAAGAATATATATTAAAAAGGATATAAACTAAGTATGAGCAACAGTATTTATTAACTAGCTAGGTTTACCTGATGTGAACTATATTGTTCAAAGTAATACAAAAGAATCTTGCTGAAAAGAGAGATGTTGCTGAAGCTTTTCATCTTGCACTCATCAAAACAAATGCAAGAATGCCACATTTCAAATGATCAGACCGATTTATACTTGAAGAGAAAAAAGTGCTGATTGGCTATCAAGCCAACTCTGATTGGCGGAGGTGCTGCCTTGGAGGAAGCAGCTGGAAAATATAGGCTCTCCAAGCTCCTGAGTAATTCAAAAAAGGTGCAAGGCTGGAACAGATCCCTTTTGTTTGCAGAGAACAGGTCCTTGTATCTGACTGTATGTCAGTTCTAGCAAGCGTAAATGAGCCATGTTAAGAGCTTGACTATTTATCTTAAATTGATTGTTAGTGCAGCTATTGGTGCACTCAGGTTTGTTTAACAAGTGCTGCCTAATCACAGAATCACATCTAACAATGGATATTTTGTTTTGGGCTTTCAAAGCATGAACTGATTGAGTACAGGTCTGTACTCTGCTTATCATGCAAAACCAAAGGAACAAGTTTGATCAGTCAGTCAACAGTTGGGACATATGGCCTACGTTCTTGGCGTCAGCGCCATGGCAACGCCTCATCCAAGCAGAGTTAACTTGGCAACCAATCAGCACCCTTTTCTCCTGTAGTATAAATTGCTGTGATCTTTTGAAATTTGGCATTCTTATGTTTGTCCTGATGAGTGCAAGAGAAATAACTTTGTCAACATATCTCTTTTCAGCAATATTCAAGTTCTGTACTACCAAGTGACAAAAGAATCTCTAGTTAATCAAGTCAAGAAATAGATGGCTGATCGTAGCCATGACACATTGTTATTACAATTAAGACACATTTCTTTCTTGGAAAAATTATAAAATATGGATACTTTATTGTTTTTTAATAAATATATTAGATAATTATAAAATGGAAAGCCACACCCTTCAAGAACAAACTAATGTGCATATTGTTATGCCTAAAATTTAGAACCATTTAGGGAGTGAAATTGGCCTTGATAACACAAAATGTGTGAAAATGAAGTAGCAGTTTGTTTTACGCCATGCCTGCTTTTTAAAAAAGTCGGGAAATAAAATGGATTGCTAATACACTATTGGCCATTTTGTGCTTCTGTCCAAAACCACCTTAGTGTTAACTAGTGAACTAGTTTAACATATTTAGCAAACAAATTGTAGTCTCAGAACCCTGCATAATTCAAAGAAAAGTAAATGGTTAATCCTGAAACTAGGAAAGTGTCATAAAATAGTGGGTGACAAATTGAAGGGTGGTTTTATGGAGGTCTTATACCATAATTCTGAATAATTCTTATTGCAAGTTATTTGTCTGTTTGATTTGCTGCATACAGTTTTTTGTGTAACGTCTCCAGTATGCATTTACTGTTGCTGCAGTATTGTAAAGTACACATTTATGTTTGCCATTATCTCCACCCTTCATAAAAGCTTAGCTTTCTTTCATTTGGGGACAGGAGACAGAAAAATGATGTTGATTTTTATCATGATGACATTGAATGTAAGTAACACTGATGCAACTAATGTAATTCTATTCTGTCCAAGCAACAAAACAAGGTCTATTAAACTTACTTTTAGGAGAGTGGCCCTTTTAAATAAATGCTCATTCAATGCTTCTGAAATAAGGAGTTTTGAAGCCCACAGTGCCCATATCTACCTTTTGCTGTCCTCCATAATTCTCCAATGGGACAACATGCTCTTGGAACACCCTTCCACCTGTATATTGCCATACTTAACTGTCTTGTGTTCAGTAACTTTCATTACATTGTTATCCCATTATAGTGAAAGAAAAGATAGTAGAAAAACTTTTGTGTTGTCCTAATGCCTTCTAGAAAGCATTATTAGTAGTTACATTTATCATTAAATCACATTGGTAGTTTTCTCTGTGGTACATAGAATGGGGTTTAGTAGGATCCTGAGTCTTATATTCATGCCTGAAACCTTCCCAACCAACAATTTTGTAACTTGACATTGAGACATTTCTTTGTGATATTCACTGTTGAAGTTATATCTCTTACGTAGTTACATAGATAAACTTAAAATTTCCTTTGCAAATTACTTTCACTTAGATTTGGTACCCTTGTTTCTTATTTATTAATACTACTGGTGTGTGCTTTTTAGATTATAATTGATGTAAACTTCTTGCACCATCTACATATTTAACTGGCATTTATATTCATTTCTTAGGTATCAATTAAGTGTTCTTTTAACATCAAGGATACACAGTCAGAGGTGAGTGTTTACAAGTTCATTCTGTAGCTTGTGGTGTGGCACAAATAGAAGAGGAAAAGGCCCATTTTCTAATGTGCATTCTGAAGGCATAGAATGCAATATTTAAAGAGCTGCGCTATGCTGTTTTCCTAACAATCCCAAAGTTCTATTCTTGTTGATTACACGTAAATTTTGGTGTTAGGTTTATGCTTCTTTGTGATGATTTGAAGTTATTGTCAGTGATTATCCAAATGGAATCCCTTGTCTGTCATGGTCCTAGGAATAATTCCTGCCTGGACACAGCATCAGTGATACATAGGGCTCAAGGATAGGAATCTAGAGACTGCTGCTAAAGAAACCTTCCCCCGCAGTCAGGTATCTGATTAAGAAGTAGGCAATCAGGGCAAGAAAGACTTCCTACCCTGCCTTGCCTATCTTTTTTAAGAAAAAATTTAAATCATTTACCTTTTGTCTCTTCTGGGCCTGTTTTGCTTCCTTAGCGAGGCCACCAGCATGCACTGACATTGCAGCATAAAAATTAAAATAGCATTGTGGTCTGAGGTCATCAGGGCTCAACCATTGCATTTTAATGAAGTGTTTGCTTGGCTGCGGTAAAGGGCTACCTGCCTCCTAAAAGCCGAGAGTTAAAGTACTGCCTACTGTGATTCTTGTGTCAAAGCTTTAGGGCAAGAGTCGGCCTCTATTTTAACCTATGCACACCTCATTCTCATAAGGAATGGGAGAGTTAAAATCAGCCCTTGAGTATTTTCTATATGTTATTTTAAACATTAAATATTGCTGTTGACCATTATTTTTGCCCTCCTTAAAGAAAACATTTAAGACATTGAATGCTGAAGTTGGCTCACTCTGGCTTTCGGGTGCAGCAACCATGATTCATGGCCTGTCCATGCTGGTTCCATTGCAGGTGGTCAGCATATAAAGTTCCTGCTGGCACCTTGTCACCATGATTGAAGTGCAAAGCTGAGCATCTGTCATGCTGCTAACTGGCTGGCTGTGTAATGCAGTTGGGGGGGTACAAAAGAATGTGCAAAGCTAGTACATGTACCAGCTAACCTTCAGCTTTTAAAGTCTGTCTGCCCCTCTTAAAGGAAAGCTGCATAATTGAACTGAAGGCTGACAAGAAAGAACTTTGAAACATTGAAGGTCAAGACAATAGCCACATCAGGCAAGCAAGAGGCCTTCAAGATTTAATGACGCTACAATGAAGGCACTCGTGACCTAGAAGAGTCCAGAAGAAAGGCCGTGTATCTGGGAGGAGCAAGGGGATCCTCACATAGCAGCTTCTGAAGCGAGTGGGAGCACTTGACAAAGGCAGTGAATGTCTTGGCTTAGTTTTGAGGACCTGGCAGCAGTGCTGCAAGCGGTATAATGATATTGGATACAATGGTCAAGGCTAGTGAATGTATCCTGAAATGACATCACATATGCACCACGCCACCAACCTCTGCAATTACTCAGTGCACCACATTCCATCTCTCATGCAGCAGTACTCACTAACACTCAGAATTCATGCCTTACTTTCACATACTCTGCTTCATCCACACACACCTTCCAGCTATGCCTGCTTCACACACATCTCTCATTGTCTCACATATTTAGATTTGGCAGGAATATTATCCAAAGTGCAGCACAAGAACCAACATTCTGCCCCCTCTCGCAGGAGAAGGTAGCCTATTACATCACTGAGACTCAAAAGCAGGAGAGCAGGCACCACTCCATCCCCTGAATCTCCTCAAGGAGATGGTCCTTAGAATCATGGTACTGGCATCAACAAGCCATGGCATCAGTGCTGCTGAGTCCAACCAAGCTGATGGCAAGTGACTGCCTTATGCCCATTTCAACTTGCTCCTCACTCTCATCCTGAGATGTGGAATGAAGTGAGAACTGCAGGCTGTGACCATCAACCTTCTTCCCTCCCCACCCCATTCTCCTCACCTCTTCCTCTTCTGCTATGCTTTCAAGTATCTTAGAACTTCCAATTAGACAGCCTCAGTGTAGGAAGGAAGAAAAGGAAGATCAACCCCATGACAATTATGAAGAGGCACTGTCACTTAATATCACAATCCCAGCTCAGATACTAGCACTATGTCTACCTGATAGGTTAGACTGGTGTCAGGATTTTCGCATGGTGAGTAACCAGGCACAAGTGGTCTGCAGCCAGGCCAGGGGGAAAGGGTAACTTGTATGCCAGCTCCCCAGCAGTTGCTGACGGGTCCTACTACAGGGTCTCAAATGAGGATTTCATTGGGATAGCCTATAGAAGAAGGGTGCTTGGTGCATTGCCAGGCCTGTCAGATGGCCTTCTGTCATTGTCAAGGAACATGGAAGATTCCGGCTCCAGTATGGCAGAGAGCATCACGCAGAGCTTGGAGTTTATTTTTTCCACCATGGAAGTGGTGTCCAATTCATGATTACACGAGTAGAGCCAGCTTTGATAGAGTGTCTGGTGACCACTGATCAGTGCCCCCTGCAGCACAGGGGGAAGCCATGCAAGCTCAGGCTGAAGTCATGAGATCCATTCTTGGTGCCATGCCAGCTCAGTTTGCTGCTATGCAGGCTTAGCCTTCTGCCATCATTGTTGCAGATCTCAGTGTTCAAATGGACAAGAAGACTCTCAACAGTCCAGCAATCTGCCGTCCTTGCTAGGATTGTGGAGGTGCCTTCTTTAGGAGTAGAGCAATGAAGTCATGAAGGATGAATGTGCTAACCTGTCTCAGGATGACAGCTTTTGTGCTCTCACTACCACCACTCTGCTAGTGCCTTGTTGTTGCTCCTAAGCCAGCTAGTCGAGAAGATGCTGTTAAAGGAGGGCACTCAAGGGCATCATGCAAGGTCATCTGCAGTATCTCCCACTAAAAGGGATTGCTCAAAGGTGAATAGTTAATTTTTGTTTGTATAATTAGCTGTGGTGATGGATAAAGATATGTGAAGTCTTTTGTTATGGGCTTTTATTGTTGGATGGTGGCCAGGGGAATGCTGTGATGAGGTTTGGGAAGTTGTCTCAGTGAATGCAGAGCCTCAAAATCTGCTCCCTCTCAACCCATTCAGTTAGTCAGGTCCAGTATACTTACATCCTCCTCTTCCTCCTCTCAAGATGGCCTCCAGATCCCAGAGGTAATGGTTGTGCCCGCCTAATGATGATGTGGAGGACGCTGACCATCACAAAATTCAAGGCCCTTACTAGCTATACTGCAGTACTTCTCCCTAGCAGTCAAGGCAGTGGAACCCTTGATGGATGGAGCCTTTTATCGAGAACCTTCATCCTCCGCACTCCCCAAAGCTTGCCCTTCTTCCTCCTCCACTCCATGTACTAGTCGCGTTGCAGACCAGGAGGCACTTCAACTGCCCCATACTTCCTTTGCCCTCCCTGACTGTAAGCACCAACTGCCGAACTCCAACAATCAAGCACATTGCTTCCACAAATTTAGCCTTAGCAAAGGTAAGTTAACAGCACCTCACCTATAACTTGTTGAGTGTCCCTTTAAACCTCACTGATGCAGAGCACATCTTGCAGCTTAGAGTTCTTTGTTTGCAAAGTCACACACAAACTCATGGCCTGGACCTGTATGATTGAAATTAAGTACTTTGGTATTGCATTAGCCAAGTATGGCTGTGTGACGTCAGAATAGCACTCCTTCACAGACTTCCAATACATAGTGGATACGCCCACCGTGGTTGTCCTTCTCGAGAGATGGGCCATGCACGAAGCAGCTCGCCATGCTGTGGGCCCCAGCAAAATACTGCTAGGCCTCTGTCAGAGATAAGAGTTACATTTCATGGGACACTGGCACCAGTATTGGAAAAAAAAACTGTACTGTTGGGATGAACTCCACCTGAAACAGGCTTGAACCAGGCCCTAGCTGAAAGGATAAATAGGACAGTAACAAGGATTTAAACTAGTAAATATGGAGGGACAGGGGGGATCAGATGGAAAAAGTAGTATGAATAATAGTTTAAAACAAAACAAAAGGGAAGAGAGTAGATTAACAGTCAGAAATTGTGCTTCAGACAATATAGTTTAAGGGGAAACTAAAAGATGTGAAATGATTAAACCAGGGGAGAGAAATAAAAAACATGTATGTAAAACATTAGAGCCAGTGGACAGATTAGGGTGCATGACCCAAGCAACTGTTCTTTATATAAACACAAATTCAACTTGGAGGGTATAACATGGTAGCCATTATTGTTATGACACAGCCGTTGGTAAAGGCTGAGAAGGAAACTTGAACAACTGTCATAACCTATATCTTCAATTGGTATGTTTGAGATGCAGCTCTGAATTCAGGAATAAGACCACCGAGCCTCACGAAGTTTTTTTTACATAAAACTAGATTAAACATTTATTAATTCAACAACAAATTAAACACATACACATGCCGACAAATTACTACCATAATAACTTTTAAACAAATGCCCAAATTAATCACTCCCAGGTATATCTTTACCAGGGCAACAATAACCCATAAACTTTAAACAGACACCAGGCAAAGCACATTTGACCTTACAAACTCAAAATAAAGTTCCTTGCAATTTGGTTCCTTTGCAGACACAGTTGTAGGCTTACACGCTGGTTAGATCTTAAATGCCTCTGACTTGCACTCACAAACTCCTTTCTGTTTATACCTAGCTTTCCCTTTGAATGTAAATTTTCCATTGTTTCATTAGGCTTTTAATGTCATGTTGTCTAACAATAACATTTTTATCCCACTAATTTTATTAGTAATATAAACACATTGCTTGGTGTATCCCAACCAGATGCAAGATTTTATCCATTCTTTTGAACTTGTTTGTTCAATAAATGCAAATTTACACTTTATCTTCTCCTCCTTAGGTTTATCTAAGTAACATCTCAAAACCACTATGCATCAAAGCACGCAGACTAGCTAGCTTTAATCCAATTAAGACACACACACAGACACTACTAAACTTTTTTTTTAAAAATAATTTCCAGTAACATTATAGACATTAATATTTCTTCATGACAATTACTGAGATATGGCTGCAAGATGGGCAGAACTGAGAACTAAGCATACCAGGTTATCACAGAATCAAAGAATTGTTACAGAACAGAAGAGGCCACTTGGCTTGTCCTGTCTGCACCAATGCCATTCCCCTGCCTTCTCCCTGTAACCCTGCACATTCTTCCTTTTCAGATAATAATCTCACTCCCTCTTAAATGCCTCAATTGAACCTGCCTTTATCACACTCACAGGCAGCGCATTCCAGATCTTGACCACTCGCTGCATGAAAAAGCTTCTCCTCATAGCTCCATTGCTTCTTTTGCCCATTACCTTAAATCAGTGCTCTCTCATTCTCGATCCTTCCAGTGGGAATTTTTTCCTAAATACTCTGTCCATGCAGACCACTCATGTTTTTGAATACATCAGCAAATCTCTTCTCAACCATCTCTTCTCTAAGGAAAACAAACCCAACTTTTCCAATCTATCAACGTAACTGAAGTTACTCATCCCTGGGACCAATCTCGTGAATCGTTTCTGCTAATGCCTTCACATTTTTCCTAAAGTGTTGTGCCCAGAACTGGATGCAATATTTTAGTTGAGACCAAAGCAATGTTTTATACAAGTTTAACATAGCCACCTTGCTCTGGTGCTCTATGCCCCTATTAATAAAACCCAGGATACTGTATGCTTTATTAACCTCACTCTCAACTTGTCCTGCCCCTTCAATGACTTACGCATATGTACACCAGGTCCCTCATCTGATCCTGCACCCCCTTTAGAATATCTTTCTCTTTGCTCTTCCTACCAAAATGAATCACTTAACAGTTGAATATCATCTGCCACTTGTCTGCCCATTCCACCAATTTTTCTGTGTCCTTTTGAAGTTGTAGACTATCATGGTTCACAATGCTTCCAAGTTTTGCAACATCAGAAAATTTTGAAATTGTGTGCTCTACACCAAGGTCTAGGACATCAATATATGTCAGGCAGAGCAAGGGTCCCAACGCTGATCCTGGGGAGCTCTATTACAACCTTTCCTCCAGGTTGATAAACATCCATTAACCACTACTCTGTTTCCTGTCACTCAGCCAATTTCCTATCCATGGTGCCACTGTCCCTTTTATTCCATGAGCTATAACTTTACTCACAAGTATATTGTGCGGCACTTTACTAAATGCCTTCTGCAATTCCATGAACACCACATCAACAGCATTACCCTCATCAACCCTCATCAAAAAACTCCAAGTTAGTTAAACACTATTTTCCCTTAAGAAATCCATGCTGGCTTTCTTTAATTAACCCACATTTACCCATATGATAATTAATTTTGTCCCAAGTTATTGTTTCTAGAGGTTTCCCAACCACCGAAGTTAAACTGACTTGCTAGGCTTGTCTTCACATATTTTCTGAACAAGTGTGTAACGTTTGCAATTCTCCAGTTCTCTGGCACCACCCCTGAATCTAAGGAAGGCTGGAAAGTCATGGCCAGTGCCTCCGCAATTTCCGCTGTCACTTTCCTCAGTATTCTGGGATACATGTCATTCGGTCCTGGTGCCTTATCAATTTTCAGTATGGAAAGTCTATCCAGTACTCCCTTAAAGGTATTTTAAACCTTTCAAGTGTCAGAATTATCTCCTCTTTCCTCATGACCTGCCCAGCATCTTGTTCCTTGCTATAAATAGATAGCCAAGGAAACCTCCTGCTGATTACCAGGTACTGTTCCCCCCCTCAGCTGATGAATCAGTACTCCTCCATGTTGAACACCACTTGGAGGAAGCACTGAGGGTGGCAAGGGTGCAGGATCTACCCTGGGTGGGACATTTCAATGTTCATCACCAAGAGTAGCACGGCACAGACCTAGTTGGCCGAGTCCTACAGGACATAACTGCTAGGATGGGTCTGCAGCAGGTGGTGAGGGAACCAAGAGGAGGGAAAAACAGTCTTGACCTCTCATCCTAACCAACTTGCCTGTAGCAGATGCATCTATTCATGACAATATCGGTAGGAGTGACCACCGCACAGTCCTTGTGGAGACTAAGTCCCGCCTTCACATTGAGGAACACCTTCCGTCGTGTTGTGTGGCCACGCTAAATGGGATAGATTTCGAACAGATCGAGCAACTCAAGGCTGGGTATCCATGAGGCGCTGTGAGCCATCAGCAGCAGCAGAATTGTAATCTGTAATCTCATGGCCCAGCATATCCCCCACTCTATCATTACCACCAAGCCAGGGAATCAGCCCTGGTTCAATGAAGAGTGCAGGAAGGCATGCCAAGGGCAGCACCAGGCATACCTAAAAATGAGTGTTAGTCCTACAACACAAGAGTACTTGCATGCCAAACAGCATAAGCAGCAAGTGATAGACAGAGCTAAGCAATTCCACAACCAACGGATCGGATCTAAGCTCTGCAGTTGTGCTATATCCAGGTGTGAATGGTGGTGGACAATTAAATAATTCAGTGGAGGAGGAGGCTCCACAAGTATCCCCATCCTCAATGATGGAGGAGCCCAGCACTTCAGTGCATAAGGTAAGGCTGAAGCATTTGCAACAATCTTCAGTCAGAAGTGCTGAGTGGATGATTCATGTCGGCCTCCTCTGGAGGTCCCTAGCATCACAGATGCCAGTCTTCAGCCAATTTGATTCACTCCACATGATATCAAGAAATGGCTGAAGGCACTGTGTACTGCAAAGGCTATGGGCCCTGACAATATTCCAGCAATAGTACTGAAAACTTATGCTCCAGAACTTGCCGTGCCCCTGGCCAAGCTATTCCATTACAGCTACAACACTGGCATCTACCAGGCAATGTGGAAAATTGCCCAGGTATGTCCTATTCACATGAAGGAGGACCAGTCCAACCCAGCCAATTACCACCTCATCAGCCTACTCTCGATTATCAGTAAAGTGATGGAAGGGGTCATCGTCAGTGCTATCAAGTGGCACTTTCTTAGCAATAACATGCTCACTGACACTCAATTTGGGTACTGCCAGGGCCACTCAATTCCTGACTTCATTACAGCCTTGGTTCAAACATGGACAAAACAGCTGAACTCCAGAGGTGAGGTGAGAATCACTGCCCTTTACATCAAGGAGGCATTTGACTCAGTGTGGCATGAAGGAGCCCTAGCAAAACTGGAGTCATTGGGAATCAGGGGAAACTCCACTGGCTGGAGTCATACCTAGCACAAAGGAAGATGGTTGTGGTTGTTGGAGGTCAAACATTTCAGTTCCAGGACATCACTGCAGGAGTTCCTTAGGGTAGTGTCCTAGGCCCAACCATCTTCAGCTGTTTCATCAATAACCTTCCATCATAAGATCAAAAGTGGGGATGTTTGCTGATGATTGCACAATGATCAGCATTATTCATCATTCCCCAAATACTGAAGCAGTCCATGTCCAAATGCAGCAAGACCTGGACAATATCCAGGCTTGGGCTGACGAGTGGCAAGTAACATTTGTGCCACAGAAGTGCCAGGTAATGACCATCTCCAACAAGAGAGAATCTAATCATCGCCCCTTGACATTCAGTGGCATTACCATCACTGAATTCCCCCAGTATCAGCATCCTGGGGGTTACCATCGGCCAGAAACTGAATTGGACTAGCCTTATAAATACTGTGTCTACAAGAGCAGGGCAGAGGCTAGGAATCCTGCGGCAGGTAACTCACCTCTCAACTCCCCATAGTCCACCATCTACAAAGCACAAGTCAAGAGTGTGATGGAATACTTTCCACTTACCTCGATGAGTGCAGCTCCAACAACACTCAAGCTTGACACCATCCAGGACAAAGCAGCATGCTTGATTGGCAATCCTCCCACAAACATGCATTCCCTCCACTAGCGGCGAACAAGATGCACTGCAGAAACTCACAGGGCTCCTAAGGCAGCACCTTCCAAACCCACAAACCCTATCATTTAGAAGGACAAGGGCAGCAGATAGATGGGAATACCACCACCTGGAAGTTCCCCTCCAAGCCACTCACCATCCTGACTTGGAAATATATCACTGTTCCTTCACTATTGCTGAGTCAAAATCCTGTAACTCCCTCCCTAATAGCACTGTGGGTGTACCACAGGGACTCTAGCGGTTCAAGAAGACAGCCCACCAGCACCTTCTCAACGGCAGTTAGGGATGGGCAATAAGTGCTAGCCTAGCCAGTGATGATCACATCCCAGAAATGAATAATAGAAAAAAAATTATATCTCTGCCTTGCCTCTACGCCGAAATCCCCTTTATTGGTCCCTAATTGCTCCACTCCTTCTTGTACCACTGTTTTACTATTTATATGCCTATCAAAGACTTTAGAATTCCCTTTTATGTTAGCTGCTGGTCTCTTTACTTCTCTTTGCCTTTATACTTCCTCTCTGAAACTTCTGTGTTTGGCCTGGTTCCTGGTTGTATTGTCCACCTGACATCTGTTATAAGCACAATTTTTCTTCTTTGTCTTAATCTCTATTTCTCTTGTCATCCAGTGAGCTCTATATTTGTTTGCCCTACCTTTCTCGTTTGTGGGAATATACCTTGCCTGTGCTCAAACTATCTCCTTTACAGGCAGCCCATTGACCAGATGCTGTTTTGTCTGCCAGCATTTGATTCTGATTTCCACAGCGTTATCACAGCACAGAAGGAGGCCATTGCCCCTATCAAGTCCATGCTAGCTCTCTGTAGAGCAATCCAGTATCCAGTCACTCTCATCCCCCCCCACCACCCCGATTCCTGTAGCCTTCAGATGCCTATTCACCTTCCTTTTGAAGTTACCAATTGTCTCCTTCTCAGCCAGCAACTTCCAAGTCTGTTATATGTTGGGAATAACTTATAAAGAGAGACAGACACCTAGATGGCTAGCTTACATGTTTGATCTGGGCCAGACACATTGTCACCCCAATGAAATTGGCTTTCGCCCAGTTAATTATACTTACTCTGGATTGTTCCTTGTTCTTTTCCAGAGCCAACCTAAATCTTATGATACAATGATCACTGTCCCCTTATAAGGTTTACAGAAAAGATAGGGAAAGTGGTAGAGGGGAGGAGTAGCTTTAGTGATTAAGGATGAAATAACTTCCATGGTAAAAGGATATAATAAGAAATGAGCAGTAGAGAGTTTGAGTAGAATTAAGCATTTATTATCAGTTCAATGTATTGTTTGAAAGGGAGAAATTCAAAACAGCTGCTGAGGTTCTAGATTTAGATATGGCTAATTTCAGACATGGAATGAGAGAAACTGTCCACAGTCAACTGGGAAAAGCTGTTTATGGGTAAAATGACAGAAGATCAATGGGAGGTGTTCAAAAAGAGTTTGATATGATAGAAGTTTATGCCCCAAAGGGGCAAGGGACAGGTTGAGGTATTAAATGAATACTTTGCCAAAGAAACAGCTATTGATGACTCAAGAGGTAAAGAAAATCTGTAACTAGGTACATTTCAACAAGAGGGAAAAGTCGAGGAATCAAAGCCAGGGCACCTTGGATTACAAGGGAGATAGGAAAAAAGAGGATGTATGATGCATGACTGATGAATTCTTCAAGTGAGAACCAGAATACAATAAGTTGAGAGAGGAAGTGTAGAGGAAAATAAGACTGGCAAAGAGAGAATATGAGAATAAAATTGTCATTAACATAAAAAGGAACCCAAAACTCATCCATTGGGATCTAAAT
Organism: Carcharodon carcharias; assembly: GCF_017639515.1. Lineage (NCBI taxonomy): Eukaryota > Metazoa > Chordata > Chondrichthyes > Lamniformes > Lamnidae > Carcharodon > Carcharodon carcharias. The sequence goes on along the minus strand of NC_054471.1, from coordinate 109,051,204 downwards.
GGAAAGCAGGCAGTAAGAGGCAGGGTGGATCCTGTTAGAGACAAAGAGGATGATATATGCTTAGAAACACAGAGTAAGGCTGGAATTGTTAATAAGCACTCTCTATCAGTGTTTATTAAGTAAGAAGATGCTGACAAAATATCAGTAGAAACGGAAATGTTAGAGGTAATGAATGGAGTAAAAACTGATATGCAGGATGTACTGGAACGGTTGGTTATACTTAGAGTTGATAATTATTCTGGTCCAGGTGGCTTGCATCCTCAGTAGCTAAAGGAAAAGGGAATGGAGATAATGGAAGGGATTGCCATTATTTTCCAATCTTCCTTAGATATAAGGGAGATGCCAGAGGATTGGAAAGTGGCAAATGTGACACCTGTTCAAGAAAAAATGTAAGGGCATTCCTCGTAGCAACAGGCTGGTCAGTTTAACATCTGTGGTTCAGTAAGGTTTTATAAACAATAATTAGGGTAAAGCTGACCAGGCACTTGAAGAGGTTTGCATTAATTAAAGAGAGCCAGGATGGATTTGTAAAAGATAGATCATTTTTCACAAATTTAATTGAATTTATTTATAAAGGACAGAGAATGTTGATGAAGGGAATGCAGTGGATGTTGTCTGTATGGATTTTAAGAAAGCATTTGACAAAGTACTACACTCTAGACTGGTTACCAAAACTGATGCTCATTGGATAGGATGGTGTCAACTTGGATAAAATATTGGCTTGAGGACAGAAAACAGCAAGTCATGGTAAATGGTTATTTTTCAGAGCAGAGAATGGTAGACCATGTTGTTCTTCAAGGTTCACTGTTATGACCACTGTTTTTTGATATATGTAAATTACTTGGATATTGGAATACTTAATAAAATTTCAAAATTTACCAATGATACCAAACTTGGAGGTATGACAGATAGTGAGGATGGTACCAAATCACCTGCAATAGGAGGACATTGATGGCAAGGGAATAAGTAGAGTTATAGAATGAGGACCTAAAAAAAGTGGTTAAACATAAAATGAGAGAAAATCATATTAAAAATAAGTTAAAATATCTGTATAGTAACGCACACACAGGCCCAAAATTTTGCAAAGCCACAAGGGCTCTGAGCCTTATCCAAAATGGTGTCAGAGCCCAAAAAAGAAGTCCCGCCCTTTCCAGCACCCACCATATTCACCGGGGAAGGTGGAGGAGTGGACAGGGTTGGGACGTATTTCGTACACCTGATGTTCAGAGGCAGTGGCACATTTATAAGTGCAACTGCCTTCAAACAGGAGTAATTTTGGTCACCTAGTTTTCTGAAACACAACTCGAGGGCTTTACAAATTTGATTGAAAGTTATGTGGAGAGGTCAGGTACCCTTTGGGAGAGGTCATGTATTCCTTTAGGATTGTTAAGAGTAGACATGAATATGCATAAAAAGTGGGTGAGGTCTGTAGAACTGTCAAGTCGTCATTTAAATCTCCTGCCCTTTAAATTTAGAAAAACACAGCTAGCCTGCATTTGGAGAAAAAAAACCAATGCTTGCATTTTCAATAGATGTTTGATGACATAAACCTGAGTGCTATTATTATATTATTTCTGCTTGACTGCTTCCACAACCTATCATTATCAAAGTGGGGAACCTGTAAGTTCACAGTTTGATTGACAGCTCCAAGTGGTATAGAGAGATTAGATATCTTTGATGTTGGACTATGAATACAAATGTTTATTTTTAATAAGTGATTTAAGTGCTTGAGGAAATTAAATGTATTGAATGGGCTTTTATCAATGAGTTTTTTTAAATATAACGCCTGTGATAGATACTTAGAACTATTTTATTTCATCTTACCATGGCTCCTGAGGTCTGACCATGGTGGATACTGGGTGAGTTGGCATGGAGAGTGTAGGGCATAGGGTGGGGGGCATGGATAGGCATGAGTTGATACTGAATTGGTATAGGGGCTATAAAGGGCCATGGGGATGGGTAGAGAGGCATAGGTTGGCATGGAGGGTATGGGGTGGGTATGGGGCATAGGTTAGCATGGAGGGTGTGAGAGGCCATGGGGATGGGTGGGGGAGCATAAAGTGGCAAGAGTTGGCATGGATGGGGTATGAGGAGTTGGGTGTGAGAGCTATAGGCTGTTTTTTATTATACTGTTATTATTACAATTTGGACAAAGTCCCAGAGCACCAAGGTGTGTCTTTTAAACAGCCTGCTTCTGCACACAGCAGCCCTTGTGGCTGCCTCCAAACTGTTTCCAGGGGCGTTGGCCTGACTTCAGTTAGCTAGCGTCCCCCCAGAATGAAAATCTGGTGGCTGGGGGCAGTTTATCCAAAGTTGGGTTTGTGGAATGGGAAAATTTCCCAACTCTGTGCACCTGACTTGGGAGAAAAAATTAGGGCCACAGTGTCTAAATAAAACAGGGGAGCTGGAGGCAATCATGCATTGGGAGGAACCAAACATTGTAGTGATTACTGGGAGAGACTACAGAAAAATCAGGACTGGAAGTTCAACATTGCAGGATATAACATATTTAGAAAAGATAGGGAAGGTGGAGTAGCAATATTATTCAGGGTAACATAATAGTAGTAGAAAAAATAAATGCAGCTATCAGCAAGACAGGAATGGAATCCATATGGATAAAAATGAAAGACAATAAAGTATCCATCGCACTAATAGGTGTAGTCTACAGATTACCTAATAGTGGAAGGGCAGTGGAGGAAGAAATATGCAGAGAAATTAAGAAGTTGAATAAAAAACATGGAATAATAATCATGGGGGATTTCAACTGCCCTGATACTAATTGGACAAAATAATTAGGTAAAGTGGATAAGGGAATTGAGTTCCTACAGGTTCCTTTCTAACCCAATATGTAAAAAGCTCAACAAGCGAAGATTTGTATTTGAATCTAGCAACAGGGAATGAATCAGAGCAGATAAAAAAGGGGAATACCTAGGAAACAGGGGCCATATATAATTTGCTTTAAGATGATAATAGAGAAGGACATAAGTATGACAAAAATCTAGTTACTAGATAGGAGAAAAGCTGATTTTTGAGCCTGTGAATAGAATTTCGGAAAATAAAATGGGCAACTATATTGGCAAATAAGTAAAATAACAATGTGAAACATTTAAAATTCTGTTCAACAGAGTGCTGGAAAAATAAATTCTGCCATAAGGAAAGACTAAACTAAACACTAGGGGAACTCCATGGATGAATAAGGACATCAGGGAACAGCTGAAGGTTAGGTTCAATACATAGATTAAGTACATAGCCAGCAGAGAAGTACAGGATAAGAGAGAATACAAAGAGATTAGGAGAGAAGTAAAAAAAGGTAGATGGACAAGTATGAAATTAATTTATCAAGGAAAGTAAAACAAAATAGTAATATATTCCACAGGTATATGATGAGAATTGGATCATTAAGGGATAGCCAGGATAATACTGCAGATAATGATAGAAAGATGCAGAAGTAGTAATTATTTTGCTTTGCTATTTACAAGCGAGATGGAACATGTAGACATGACATTGAAGGATGAGATGAGCAATGAGATAAGTTCATTTAAAATTATAAAATAATAAAGAACAAACTAAAACTCAATGAGGATAAAACCCCTGGTCCAGATGGATTTTAAAAGAATCGAGGAAAGAGATAGCAGAGGCATCACTACTCATATTTAATAATTTGTTAGAAAAAATTTTTGGTGGCAGAGTACTGGTGGATAGCTAGTGTAATTCCTGTATTTCAGAAGAGGGACAGAACATGTCCAGGGAATTATAGACCAGTCAATTTAACATTAGCGGTCAGAAAAATAATGGAATCCTTATTAAAGGAGAGAGTAGAAGAACATCTAGAAATGAGGATTATAGTAATAAATAGTCAGCATGGATTTCAAAAGGGGAGATCTTGCTGCTTCAACCTTATTGAATTTTTTGAAGAGCTAACAAGGAGAGCAGACAATGGTAATGTAATTTATCTGGACTTTCAAAAGGCTTTTGATATGGTGCCCCACAATAGACTAATGAATGAGGTCAGAGAATGTGGAGTCAGGGACGTGTGGAAGAAAGGATTGCTAACTGGCTTCAAGACAGAAAGCAGAGAGTGGGAGTAAAGGGTAGTTATTCAGAGTGGCAGAAGGTGGGAAATGGTGTTCACAATTTACATTAACAATGTGGACTTTGGAATCAAAACACAATTTCTAAATTTATGGATTGCACCAAATTGGGTTGGGAGAATTGTCAATACTCGGAGGATTGCAACAGATTGCAGGAGGTCATTACTTAATTGCAGAATGGACAAATAATTGGCAAATGAAGTTCAATACAGATAAATGTGAGGTACAATTTGGTATAAAGAATAGGGAGGTCTCTTATTACTTGTCATATAGAGGTTTTAACTAATTTTTAGAAGGATTTGCTCTTTTTAGACTCCAATTCTTTAACTCCATTTATTCCCTTGCCATCCGTGTCCTCCCTTATTTCATTTCCTATGTTCGCCTGCCCTGTTCTGTTTACATTTAGGCTGCCTACATTTTTTGTACATCCCTCCCTTCCTCTTACTGGCTTAAAGCCTTTTGCCACCTCCCTACGAATCCTTTTCGGCAGGACACTCATCACATCCTGGTTCAGATGGAGCCCATCCCATTGGTGCAACTCCTCCCTGTCCCAAAACTGTTGCCAGTGTCCCATCAAAAAGAACCCTCTTTCCCACCCCAGATGCCACATCTTAATTCTCCTGATCTGTCTGCGCCTATGTCAATCTGCTTGAGCAATAATCCAGAAATTGTTACCTTCGAAGTCTTGCTTTTTAATTTAGAGCCTAACTCCTGATACTCTTTCAGTAGGTCCTCTTCCTATGTTGTTTGTCCCATCATGGACCATGACAACTGGGTTTACCCTCTCCCTTTCCAGGTTCCTCTCCAGCCATTGTGAGATATCCCTTACCCTGGCACCTGGTAGGCAACGCTGCCTTCGGGATTCTCGTTCTTGGCTGCAGTGGACACTATCTGTCCCCTTAATTAAAGAGTCTTCTTAGATCATGGAATAGAAAGACACATATCCAGATTTGTCAATGATGCAAAGATAGGCAGGATTATGGAGTGCTGAAGGAAGTATAAAATTACAAAAGAGTTATCAAAAGATTAAGTGAATGGGAAAATCCGTGGCAAATGCATTTCAATGTAGCCAAACTTGAGGTCATCCACTTCGGACCTAAACCTAATAGAAAGGGGTTATTTCTGAATGGTGCAAAACGAGTAACAGTGAAGATCCAAAAAGACTTGGGTGTTCAGATACATAGATCATTAACATGTCATGAACAGGTACAGAAAATAATCAAAATAATCTAATGGTATGCTGGTTTTTATATCTAGAGGACTGGAATACAAGGTGATGGAAATCAAGTTTCAGCTATACAAAGCTGTGGTTAAATTACTCCTGGAGTACTGAGCACTGTTTTGGGCAACACATCTTGGGAAAAGATGTATTGATCTTGAAAGGGAGTGTATCATAGGTTTACTAGAATGATACCTGGAGTCTAAGGGTTAAATTACAAGGAGAGAGGGGGGAACAGAAAGGATTTTGTTTTATTCATTCATGGGATGTGGGCATTTTTGGCTAGGCCACCATTTATTGCCCATCCATAATTGCCCTTGAGAAGGTGGCTGTGAGCTGTCTTCATAAACTGCTGCAGTCTATGTGGTGTAGGTACACCCACAGTGCTGTTAGGGAGGGAGTTCAAGGATTTTGACTCAGCAACAGTGAAGGAACAGCAACATATTTGCAAGTCGGGATGGTGAGTGGCTTGAAGGGCAACTTCCAGGTGGTGGTCCCATCTGTCTGCTGCCCTTGTCCTTGTAGATGATAGTGATTGTGGATTTAGAAGGTTGTGTCAAAGGAGGCTTTGTGAGTTCCTGCAGTTCATCTTGTAGATGGTACACACTACTGCCATTGTGTTGGTAGTGGAGGGAATGCATGTTTGTGGAAGGCTGCCAATCAGCAGGCTGCTTTTTCCTGGATGCTGTCAAGCTAAGATAGATAACTAATTCTCCTGGTTGTGGAGTTTAGGACAAAGGGGCATAGTTTTAATTTGAGCCAGACCTTTCAGAAGTGAAATTAGGAAAAACTTCTACACGCAAAGGGTGCTGGAAATTTAGAACCCCTTTTATAGACTCCTGCTATACCTGCACCATTCTAAAGGTAAGCATGCCTCATCTCACCAGACAAATTGGCTTTCACTGTTTCAGTCAGTATAAAGTCCCTGCCTCAGCCCCTGATCCCAGTGCATCAAGGTTTTGTTCTTTTTCCAACTTATTTTGCTGAACTCCTTCTTGGGTTCTGTTTAGCCTCTGACAGAATGGCCTAGGGAATTCAGCCCCATGCTTCTCGTAGCTTACACTGTCTTTCTTAGTGTGATATTAGACCACATTTTAATTTTACAGATATTTTCTGGCCTGTTGATCGCTCTAAGCTGTGCGATTGCATAGCAACCCATAATTCCCTACGCAGGCCATGCACAAATGGCCCCCTTTAAATTACTGCATGTGAGCACCTTTGCAAAACATGAAAAGGGGCCAGGCACTTAAACAAATTGCCTCTGCGCTCCACAAAAATATTAGAGAAAGCAATGCTTTTGATCCTTTGATTGTAGTAGAAGTCTCATTCTAGTCAAAGCCAAAAAAACTAGGAAGTAGAACTTAAGTTGTAGTTTATGGAACCTCAAACTAATAAAAATAAGAGTTAATTAGCCTGTTAGTTATGGGAATATGTTTGGCAGTTGTACCATACCAGCATCTTCAGGAAATTATATAGCTTCTAACAATCCTAAATGAAAAGTTATAACATCATAGGAGAAATTTTATCCTGAAGGAGTGTGAGTATTTGTGTGTGAGGTTAAAAATGGCAAAAATGCAAGTGCGTCTAGAAATTGGCTCCAACCCATCAACTTCCAAGTTTAACTCAAGTGTGTTAAGTTGCTTGCATGCACTTAAATTTAATATGACATGCACAGACTTCCAGGGCTTCCTGAAACTCTCCAGTGAAAGCAAGGTAAGAACTGAACAGCAATAGAGAGATTGATCAAAATTCAAGGAAATGCTGCAATAAATGTTCAATACTCACAGCTGCTTTCTTACCTACCCGTGGGCAAGATATTGTTCAAAATTCCTCTGCTGACAGTTCATTTTCTTGCAGGTTTTCTGAACTACATCAGATAGAGGGGCACCTTGGCTGCCTTAAATTGGACCTCAGACGAGGAGCAATATGACTAAGCATCAATGTCAGCTTACTGTTGATTGACCAGCAGTAAACATTACAAGGGGCCAACAGCAGCCTGTTGTTGGGAGTCTGCAGCTGAGCAGTACCCACAACATAGGCAGAGGCTGTGTCAGAACAGTGATACTTTAGGAGGCTCAGGTTGTCACGTTAGTTGGTAGCAGGGATCTGCAACATTTTGGAAGAAGACCTGCTCGCTGCTGGACTTGGTGACCAGGCATTACCAGTGCCTGTCAAAGTGACCAAAGTTCCCTTTAAGGTGCACGCAACCTGGTCTCACAGCAATCTTAAAGGGACTATACAATGTAACAAATGAGCTACACACAGCAAAGAAAAATTAGAGGGAACATTGGCACCTTTTTGCCTCCAGATCCTTCCAAGGCTCTGCTGGAGACATAATCAGGATCTCACAGTCAGCGACCCACAAATGCATTATGACAGATGACCGATGAGTTGTTTGCCAGGGCTGGCCATATATGAACTTTGCTTGCAAAGACACCAGTCAGTATGCGTGGACGCTTGGGTTTGTGACTCTGGCTGGCATCCCTCATGTGCAAGACATAATTATTGCACACACATGGCTCCCTGAGCACTCCATATCAACCAGAAGTATTTTGTAAACCACAAGGACTTACACTCCATCAGTGTGCAGCTGATGAGCAACCACAAAAATATATTTCTGAAGTTGTGTGCAAGCTTCTAAAGGAGCTGCCGTGATCCTGTGGCAGCCGAAGCTCCCTGTTGACTTTGGATTTGGGGGGGCATGCACACTTCATGGTAGACTCATTCGAATATATCCAAGCTGTAAGTGGTTTCATCGTCTTCTGTGGTCCTCTCATGACTGAAGAGTCTGATGCAGGATCAGGATGGACGTCTACGGAACTGGAAGTTTATATTCTCATTATTGTGCTTCAGGACTCCTGCTGCTGCACCATCTCTGGCCTTCCGCTGGACATATCGGATTTTGCAGGTTTGGTGTAGATGGTTCTCCAAACTTGCTGAGCCAAATTTCAGTGCTTGCCTCCATGTGTGCTAGCTGGCTAAAGTGTTTTCCAGGAGAGATGGTGTACAATCAGAAGTTTGCAAGGTTCTTTTTAGGGTATCCTTAGATTATTTGTATAAAATCAAACAGAATGATACAATGAGCAATACCATTGCATTCTTGTCTGAGACAATTTGTGCAGGTGACCGAAATCCAATTGAATTCATTCAGTAAAATTGACCAATTATAAGTTACAACCAGCTTAATTCAAGATGAAGTAATGGTCATTGAAGGGTTAAAAGTCTAAGGCTTTGAGGGGCTTGTCACTAGCCAAGTAGCGGAAACTCCCAAGGCAGAATTTGTCAAAAGCACTGTCGAAGAAGTGATGCAAGAGGGTTACAGTTCTTCGAACTGATTACCTGGTTGAAGGCCTATCTAGTATTGATAAGTATACCTTTTCCGTTTCAATAAGCTTCTTTTAATTTAACATCTGAGAATTCTGTCTTGCCTTTTGTCTAAAGTCTTGTTCAAACTAAAACAATTTATTAAGTCATTTGTAAATCGCTGGTAAATTGGGTTGATTGCAATTAAGTTGCTGGTAACAAAATTAAGTGTTTTTAAATTTAAAATAATACTTTTTTAACGTGCCCTTATATTGTTTGTACTGACACCTTGGTGTCGTCTGCCCTGAGACTGTTCCCCATAGATGACCTGCTTGGGGATTTTGTAATCGTTCATGTGAGAGAGATGGCTTGCCCGTCTTAAGCTGGATTTTCTGGAGGGTGTGATGTTGAGCCCAGCATGATAGAGGACCTCGCTGTTTGTGATTTTGCCCTGCCATCAAATGATCATGATGGACCTTGGATGTCTTTGGTGGAAGCATTCCAGTGCTTTAATATGGCACCTATAGCAGACCCCAGATTCTGTGCCATACAACAGAGTGGTAAAGGCAAAAGCTTGGTAGAATTTGCATTTAGTCTTCAGCTTACTGTCATGCTGTTTCCAGACACAAACATGGAGTCAGCCACAGGCGGAGCTTCCTTTCTGGATGCATGCAGTGATATCTTCTTCAATAGTGGCAGCCCTAGCGAGAACACTACCAAGATATGATGATTTCTTGAAACTGATGCCACCTACGATTATATAAATCTGCTGCTTCATTATGTGTGCCTGGTGCTGGCAGATTCATAACCTTGGTCTTGGTGATGCCCACTTGAAACTTAGCTGTTGACACTGTCAGAAACCCAACCAGCGAATGCTGTTTGACCAAATTTGTGACTAAATAAGCCATCAGCATGCTGAAGATGTGCTTCAGTTGCTTAGAGACATCTGGAGGCCCCCTTCATTACGAACCCCTTATGGTGTCCAGGATGGCCCTGGTAAGCTGCACTGCACAACATTGGGCAACAGCAATTTTCGGACCTGGAAAAGGAACAAGATGTAGAGTGCAGACAACTAAGAGGAAAGTTATGAGGGCAATGCAGCTTAGTTATTTGCATTGTTACCAGGAATGTCCTTACTAATGCAAGGTTCACTTGGTTGCACCAGTGGACTGATGTCAGAACCTATTTTTCTGCCCTCTTTCCCCCATGCAACAAACAAAACTGAGTGCAAGCAACCAATCACCCGTTGCACACACTCCCCCTTTGGTCCCTGTCAACTAATGCCTTCCCATTCATCAAACAAGTTAAAAAAACAACTTGCCACCCAGTAACTAAGAGCGGAATCGACCATGCCCATGGCTTCAGGCATACTCAGCTACGTGAACAGACAATATGGCGAGAAGGCCAAAAATCTGTTTCATGACATCGTGAAACCAGCTTGTGATTGTCCACTCGTCTCATTGATGGGCTGTGATTCCCACCTTCCGATGTCAGGAACCTCATTGTAATACATTTGTATATCACTAGAAGGCTAGCCTGCCAGAATCATGCTCCCATGCTAGATCGTTCACGTTGACGTGATGGCACGCCGGTGCAGAACGTCTTAACAAATGTGACATGCAGAAGTCGGGACTTACTGCCAGGGCCTCGAACACCCAGCAGAAGATATGCTGGAGCCTGACAGCAATGACACACTGCAGGAATGTACATGGTATGCTGGGTGTATTCTCATGGACATGGTTCTGCTGCGAATTGGCCATGGAAGTTGAAAAGTCACCAGAAGCATGGTATAATGCTCACCCAGCTAACTTTCTGTGTCACCTCCAGCCATGCCGCCTTTGTGGCAACAGCCGGCCCCTTCCTTTGTGGAGGAACAGTATCCCTCTCTGGATCCTCACTGCACCGAACAGTACACCCTCATACTAAACTGAGGCTGAACACTTGACTCCTGTATCCATCATGAAACTTCTGTCCCTCTGCCAATTTCTTTAAAGTACGTCTTTGATTTGGCCCTTTAAATACTGAAGTTGAGATTGTGTCATGTGGATCCTTATCATGCCAACAATTGGGCAATCGATGCTATACTTGGAAGTAAAATGAGGATGAACTGCTTGCTTTAAAATGCATAAACCAACATATTGAATTTACTTTGGGGCTTTCCATGTGATCTTCAAATCCTCCCACCCCACCTGGCTGCTTCCAAACTGCCTCCAAATTAATAATGAGACCATTAGACTTGATTTCCTTTCACCTGCTTTACCTTTCCTAGGGTACAATCATCCCAGATTTGCATTAAGTGAGGTACTAGGTGGAAATAGGATGTTTTATCCACTGACTGCAATGGCAGATTTTCGCACCATATCATCCCATTCCATCACCATTCATTATGCATTCCTGGGAAACATACCAGGTTGCTGGCGAGACATTCTCTTATTCGCCTGTCCAGCCATAACCTCAGGAATTCAGTAAACTGGGCGCCATATTTAAAGGCCACCTCTGCAAAGAGCTAGCACTCTTCAAGGGATAGGAAGCTGCTGGGAACTGGTGGCTGCCAAAGGGAGGAGACATGCTGCCCCCAGATTTAGCGATGCCTCCCTCGAATACCTACTGGACGCAGTGGAAGCCCGCTGCAATGTCCTCCATCCCTGCTCTGGGCGAAGGCCAGCAAACAAGGTCACCAATCCTGCATGGGAGGCAGTGGCAGTGGTGGTCAGTGCCAACGCCCTGTGAAAGAGGATAACCACCCAGTGCCAGAAGAGGATGCATGACCTCCTCCATTCCACCAGCATAGGTCACTCTTCTCACCACTCTCAACTCACACATTCACAAACCCATCACATGTCCACAGGGATCCCACTTACTGCCAGTTCAAGGGACATCACCATTCACACATCCTCACACACCTTCATCTGCCCTGTGGATTGTGTCCTCATCCTGTCCATGGCACCACTCAGCACCCACACATGCCAGGCATTCTTCTCATCGGGCCTGACAGGCATCCTGCTTACACTCGCTCCATCTGTCTTCATGCAGGACAAGGTGGCACACAACAAAAGGGAGAGGTTGCAGACTGGTGGAGGAACGCCTGAAATCAAGGTCCTCACGGACTTTGAAAATAGTCATAAAGCTGGCCGGCGACAATCTGGACCTAGTTGGCAGTGCTCAAACAAGTGAAGATCCAGCAGGGCAATACCCATCTGTGAGCGACTTCCCCTGTTCCACAGTCCCCTGCCATGCACTAATTATTTCTCCTTGCTTTCACAGGCACATCTGGGAAACAGCCAAGGGGGTCCATGATCCAGTTCCTCGACTCAAGCAATGAAGAAACCTCAGACGAAGAATCTGATGATACTCTAATTGAAGACCCGTCACAGCGCTCACCCACACCCTGCACCAGCGCAGAGACATGCACTTCAGTGGAACCGAGCTTTAGAGAAGTGTCAGGGTCACAATCTGATGAATGCACTGCACTGACCCACAGCAGGCGGCGGCAGGGACTTCCCAGGTTTCTGGCATTCGGAGCATTGCTGATGACCAGTAATCTCCTGAGTCCGAGTCAGATGATGAGCCTCTGGACTCGGTCATACCTCAGTTGCTGGAGCTGTAAAGGCAAGCTCAGGAACATCAGGAAGGGATGTCTGTTGCACTCCTCAGATTGCAAGGCACGATGAATGATCCGTCTACCTTCAGTCTGAGTTGATAGCGCTGCCATGCCAATGTACCGAGGTTAGCTCTGGTAGAATGGCGGCTGCTATGGAGAACTTGGTCGAGGACATTGGTCCTGCACTGCTTTATGGGCTGACCTCCATCACAGATGCCATAGTTGGCCTCTAACAATGTCAGTGCGAGAGGGGAGTGGGGCAGCTCGATCTCAGTCCAGCTTCCACCTCCTTAAGGAGTTAGCCAGGGGCCCTTGGACACCCATAGGCAGGGGGATCAATAGCTGCACGCCCCAGGGCCATCCACCCAGGTGACTCTGGGAGTTTCCAGCCCATCTGAATCCCCTCTTTCTGTGACCCCAGCAGCTCCAGCTCCAAAGGTTGGGCAGGGTACCGCTGCCACACAGCAGGACCCCGAAAGAAGACCAGGTCCTTCCAGGTCTCGGCTCTTCAGAGGACACCTGTCAAGGTCATCACAGACAAGGTATTGCAGTTAGCTGGTTGCCTCCACCTCCGCTGTGGATGTCAGGGATAGCACCAAGATGTAGCGGCAGGGTTAGGCAGGTTAAGAAGATGTAGTTCCACAGCCTGGGCATGAGTGTTAATAATTTGTATATAATGTTCACAATTGTAAATAAACTGCCAAGAATGTCTCCATGCCAATGGCTCCTTGTTCTGATGAGCAGTGCTCGTGTCATTCAGATGTGAAACCTCGGCCCTGCAAAAGATAGAGGCAGCTGTCTCAGTCCAGGGCCTCTTCCCTGTGCTTTGTACAACCTTTGCAGCACACTGATGATGTGCCTGCACAGTCACTAGATACATAAGTCATGCCTGCACCTTGATGGGGCTTATCATTGCTGCCAGAATGTCCTGGGCTGGCAGTACAGAGTTCCGTCATTCTCTCTGTGTGCTCTCAGCACCTTTGATGTGCAGCTTGCCCCCTAATTCATCAGCATCTGTGTCCAGTGACAATGTGGTCCTGAAGGGTTCAGTTCATGAAGGATGCCATAGGATGAGGAGAAGTTAAAGTTCCGCCACTGCATCTCTGTGACATAGCACTGTTCACAGAGTGCAAGTGATCTACCATCAGCCAGACAGGAGCCAAACATTCACAGATGCAGTGTGAAGATCTATGGTGTCTCCTCGCTGCATGTCGTCACCTTCTTCCACAAATCTGGCAGCTATGAGGGCCTACCGAGTGCACCTGCCTCATTGCCATCATCCTCACCCTTGAGGACCTCCTCACCTTTATCTACGTTGACGTAATCCTCATCAGAGGAGACTTGCAGCTCCTCAGCCAGCTCCTGTCCCCATTACAACACCAAGTTGTGAAGGACATAGCAGGTGACGACAATGTGTGACACCCCCTCTGTGGACTGTATTGCAGGGCTTCACCAGACCGGTCCAGGCACTGGAACCTCATTATCAATATTCCAAAGGTTTGCTCCACCAAAGTGCAAGTTGCGGCATGAGCCTCATTGTACCTTCTCTGTGCTGCAGTCTGAGGCCGCCACCTCCTCTGCGAGTAGCCCTTGTCTCTGAGAAGCCAACCCTGCAGCTTTTCTGGACCATGGAAGACGTCAGGGATCTGAGACCTACTAAGCATGTAGAAGTCGTGAACACTCCTTGGGAATCGAGTGCAGACCTGCAGGATGCATTTGTGGTGGTTGCACACCAGCTGAACATTCAGCTAGTGGAAGCCCTTGCAGTTGACGTAGTTGACCACTTGTTGCCACAGAGATCTGAGCACCACATGATGGCACCCTGTACCTGTGGGAAACCTGAGATCTGGGCAAATCCCAGCGCCCTTGCTTCCTGACGAAATGCACAAAGTTGTATATCTTCGCAAACATGGCATCCGTGACCTCCTGGATGCATTTGTGTATGGAGGCTTGCAATATCCCACAGAGGTCACCTGTGGACCCTGAAAGGAGCCACTGGTGTAAAAATTGAGCGCCATGGTCACTTTCACGGTCACTGGCAATGGATGCCGTCCATGTCCCCGTGATGCCAAATCCTGCAGCAGATGGCAGATGTGACTGACCAGTTCCCTGGACATGCGCAGTTTTTGGCGACACTGGTTCTTAGTCATTTGCAGGGATGACGAGTGCCGTCTATAGACCCTGGGTCTAACTAGGTGCCGATCAGTGACATATTGCCATGGCTCTTCAGTGACGTATGCAGGAGTTCCAGCCACCTCATTTCTTGAGGGTGCTGCTCCTCCCTCCAGCCAGGTGGCTCCATCACTCTTCTCTTTTGTATCTGCTCCCTGGAAGCCTTGAATTACAGCTAGGTCATCAGGCCCCATACTTCTGATGTTGTACTCCTGCAGGATGAAAGAGAGAGACAAGTGGGTTAGCATGGGTATACTAAGAACCCATCTTGGTTAAGTCTGAAGGGCCCTTAGTGCATCCCGGAGAGTGCTGGCCACCACTTGGATGGCTGGAGTTTAGTGCGCTGCACGGTTGCTCAAAATCCCACCCACCTCTGCCCCAATCCATCTGACCGATTGGCGGCAGCTTCACTCATTAGACTGCATGATGTGCTCTCACCTCAGGCGCAGGCATTCTCTTAACCCACACTGCAAGGCTGCACTGTTAGCTTGAACCATGGGAGAGACTGGCCCAAACCTGAATGATGACATTGCAAGGGGCTGAGAGAACCTCCATCAGTGACTGCTCCATGGCCAACTTTCGCAAAGAGATTGTACAACTTGCCCAGCCGTCCAATTGTTCTGCATTCCTCTAAAACGCTCATTAGTTGGCAGCGTGTGTTGCTTGAGTGGGCAGATAAACTAGAGGCCCAACTGCAAGCATGTCAATGTGGCTGGACCTGAACTGTCTCAGCTGTGGAGAAATGGTCACCTTATACAAGGTTTCCCTAATGCATGGCCGCTTCCCTCCCCACCACACCCATACGTGCTCATGCATTATCATCAGAATGGGCTTCCTTGCCGCCCCCCCCCAACTTGCTTCAGACTTTGTGGAGCCCTTGCACCCCCAACTCACCTCACAGCATGCTGCCTTGCATTCCCCCCCCTCCTCCACACCTTCCCCAACTCACCCCAACCGCAGTGCAGCCCTTGCCCCAGCACCACACTGTCAGCCAGCTGGGAAAAAGCAACTTGCCTGTGCCCTCAATTGAATGCATGGCACCTCAACCTTGAAGTTCAACGGGCAACCTTCGTGAACACTGTACAATGTTAGTGTGCACTCACCTCCAAGTTCCCCTCAAAGTTTAGCTCGCCAGGTGCACGTCTTTTAAATGCTGTTGTGATGCATGTTGGCATGCAGTTATGCCTAGATGATCCAGCATGGGGGGATGATTCCAGCAAGCAGGGCTTGTAATGATATGCAGATGTATTAAAATAAAGTTCCTGACGTCTGGCAGTAGGAAACGTGGCCCACCATTGAGGGGCAGAGTGATCGATCGCAAACTGGTGTCACCATGATGTGAAACTGATTTTTGGCCTTCCCACAATATTGTCTGCTCGTGCCCGCCATGATGCCCGATGCCAACAGGTATGGAAAATTCCAGCCCTAATCTTTGTTCTACATGCTTTATCTTATACTAGTTGATCTCCCTGTCTGTCATTAGTCTTTCTCAGCTAGACTGACTTTCTCAGGTTTAAAATAAAGTTGATAGCTTTAAAATGGAACTCAAGTTTAAAAACTTATATTTACCTTGTCTTGGTATAATTTATAGAAGCAATGGGTATAAACTGCAAAAAGACACAAACACAAATTGACATTTTTAATGAAAAATATAAATACATTTTGTTTCAAGAATAATTATTTACAATTTCTAGATATAAGCAGAAAACGAAGATGGTGCAGTCACTTTTTTTAATTCCTTACTAAAGAAAGTTTTAAAAATTCATTTTACAGCTTGTTTCTGGTATACCTTATATGCCAGCTTTGCAAATTGTAGAATTTTTGACAGATAAAAGCCCAAAAGTTAATGGCTTATAAAAAGCAAATCCATTAAAAGACACTTTTGCTATGCTGTTAAGGGAATATTGTAGCTTACAAACAAGCTCTATTAAGCATTCAGTTTTGGAAGTAAAAATGAGCATTTGAATGTGAAATTTTGCCTGAATAAAGCTGTTGACATCCATTTGTCGGCTGCTTGTTAAATGTTTAGGATAAAACAGAAAAACTCAGGAGCCTTTTCCATAATAAGGAAAGAAAGTGTGCAGCTTATACAGTGTGAGAATTATCCTGATACATGCTCTAAAATCCTGTGCTCTGAACATACCAAGACTGCAAAATTAAAAGAATTGCAGGAGAGTGATAGCTGTGGGAACTGTCAACTGGAAGCCTAACTTTATGAGAAATTTGAGTCCTTGAAATAAAAATTTTAGTAAAAGTTTTATAAGTCACAAATTACAATTCTGTATTGTGAAAACAATTTTTTTTCTTAATTATTTTGGAAATTAGAAATTTTAGTTGCTTAGAGAATAATGATGAAGGAAAGGAATTGGGAATTGTTTTGAATGGTTCAATTGATTTTTCTTCTATTATTGTAATTTTTCCTGACTACCTGAGATCTAGTATCGTGCAATAGGGCAGGTATAATTAGTAATCTCTTCGTAAAAGATCCTTTGGGGCAAAGGTGATCATCATACAGTTTAATTCCATTTTAAGTTTGAAAATGATGTATTCCAGTTCCAAACAAAAATCTTAAACTTAGACAAAGCTAATTACATATTCCATTTTGGAGGTTGATGAGGGCGCTGGTTCCTCCAGGGAGTGCGGACAGAGCCAAGCTCCTGGCACCACAAGCAGCAATAGTAATAGGGGATTCTATAGTCAGGGGGACAGATAGGTGCTACTGTGGCCATCAACATGACTCCAGGATAGTGTGTTGCCTTCCTGGTGTCAGGATCCAGGATGTCACTGAACGGCTGCAGGGCATCCTGAAGGGGGAGGGTGATAAGACAGAGGTCATGGTACTTCTTGGTACCAATGACATAGGTAGAAAGAGGGATGAGGTCTTGCATCAAGAATTCAGGGAGTTAGGCAGTAGACTAAAAAGCAAGACCTCTCGGGTTGTAATCTCTGGATTACTCCCAGTGCCACGTGCTAGCGAGCTCAGAAATAGAAGAATAGGGCAGATTAATACGTGGTTTAAGAGTTGGTGCAGAAGGGAGGGTTTTAGATTCCTGGATCACTGGACTGTTTCTGGGGAAAGTGGGACCTGTACAAGCGGAACGGTCTACATCTGAACCAGAACAGGACTAAGATCCTTGCGGGTGGGTTTGCTAGTGCTGTTGGGAGGAGTTTAAACTAATTCGGCAGGGGGAGGGGACACAGAATGTTAGCAGAATAGGGACACATTATAATACAATAAAACAATCAAGTCAGAGGGAGTACAGCTGCATTAAGTTTCAAGGGAGTAAGGCAAGGCTGGGTGACCTCTACTTTAATGCCAGGAGTATTACAGATAAAACGGATAAGTTAAAGGTGAGGATTGACACGTGGAATTGTGATATAGTAGCCATCACTGAGACATGGTTGAGGGAGGGGCAGGATAGGAAGCTCAACATTCCAGGATATAGAATCTTCAGGCGAGGCAGGGGAGGGGGTAGAAGAGGAGGAGGCATTGCATTATTATTTAAGGAGTCAGCTACTGCAGTAAGGAGAGATGATATCTTGGAGGGGGCATCGAATGAAGCTTTCTGGGTAGAGCTTAGGAATAAAAAAGGGGCAGCCACATTGTTAGGTGTTTATTGTAGACCCCCAGATAGTCAGCGGGAAATTGGGGAGCAAATATGTGCACAATTTGAGGAGATGTGTAAAAACAATAACAATAGGGTAAGCATATTAGGTGATTTCAACTTTCCCAACATTAATTGGGATAGACATAGTGTTAAGGGCTTGGATGGAGTGGATTTCTTGAAATGTGTACAGAAGAACTTTTTAGGTCAATATGCAGAGGGTACAACAAGGGACGGCACAGTGCTGGACCCAATCCTGGGGAAGGAAGCCGGACAGGTGGCTGAGGTGGTGGTGGGGGAGCATTTTAGTGATAGCGACCACAACATGGTACAATTTAAAAACAAAAAAACTGCGGATGCTGGAAATCCAAAACAAAAACAGAATTACCTGGAAAAACTCAGCAGGTCTGGCAGCATCGGCGGAGAAGAAAAGAGTTGACGTTTCGAGTCCTCATGACCCTTCAACAGAACTGTTGAAGGATCATGAGGACTCGAAACGTCAAATCTTTTCTTCTCCGCCGATGCTGCCAGACCTGCTGAGTTTTTCCAGGTAATGGTACAATTTAAGATTGTTATGGACAAAGAAATAGACAAGTTGCAATAAAATGTTTTGGATTGGGGGAGAGTGGATTTTAGTAAAATAAGGCAGGATCTGGCCAAGGTAGACTTGGAACAGCTACTTGTGGGAAAATCTACAGAGGAGCAGTGGATGGCATTCAAAAAGGAAATGGGGAGGGTACAGGCTCAACATGTTCCCTTTAGGGTGATAGAAAAGAGTAACAAGCCCAGAGAACCATGGATGACCAGAGATATTCAGGTTACGATGAGAAGGAAAAGAGAAGCTTTTAGCAGGTGCAAGGGAAGCAAATCAGCAGAGGTATTAATGGAGTCTAGAAAGTGCAGGGTGGAGCTTAAGAAAGCAATTAGGAGAGCAAGGAGGGGATATGAGAAAGCTCTGGCTGGTAAAAGTGGGGAAAATCCCAAGATATTCTATAAGTATATCAATGGGAAGAGGATAACCAGGGAAACAGTAGGATCCACAAGGGACCAAGGGGGCAACTATGGGTGGAGCCAGAGCACATCGCTAGAGTGTTGAACCAATACTTCACATCCATCTTCACCCAAGAGAATGAGGATGAAGGTGTCGAACCTGGGAAGAGAGACTGCGAGGTTCTTGAGCAAATTGATATAGGGAGTGACAAGGTATTGGAGGTGTTGGCAGGCTTAAAAGTGGACAACTCTCCAGGTCCAGATCATTTGTGTCCCAGACTGCTGAGGGAGGCAAGGGAGGAGATTGCAGGGGCTCTGACCCAAATTTTTAGTTCCTCTCTGGCCACGGGGGAGGTGCCAGAGGACTGGAGAACAGCTAATGTGGTTCTGTTATTTAAGGAAGGTTGTAGAGATAAGCCAGGGAGCTACAGGCCAGTGAGTTACACGTCAATGGTAGGGAAACTATTGGAGAAAATTCTGAAGGAGAGAATCTATCTCCACTTGGAGAGGCAAGGTTTGATCAGGGATAGCCAGCATAGCTTTGTCAGAGGGAGGTCATGTCTAACAAATTTGATTGAATTTTTTGAGGAGGTGACCAGGTGTGTAGATGAGTGTAGTGCAGTTAATATAGTTTATATGGATTTCAGCAAAGCCTTTGACAAGGTCCCACATGGGAGACTTATAAAGAAGGCAAATGCACATAGGATGCAGGGTAATTTGATGAGGTAGATTCAAAATTGGCTTAGTTATAGAAGACAGAGGGTGATGACAGAACGATGCTTTAGTGACTGGAAGCCATGTCCAGTGGCGTACCACGGAGATCTGTGCTGGGTCCCCTATTATTTGTCATTTATATAAACGACGTAGATAACTATGTAAGGGGTAGGATTAGTAAGTTTGCAGATGACACAAAGATTGGCTGGGTGGTTCACAGTGAGGTTGAGTGTCTTGGGCTACAGGAAGATATAGATGGGATGGTCAAATGGGCAGGTAAGTGGCAGATGAAATTTAACCCTGAAAAGTGTAAAGTGATTCACTTTGGAAGGAGTAATTTGACAAGGAAGTATTCAATTAACGGCATGACACTAGGAAGTTCTGAGGAACAAAGGGACCTTGGCGTGTGTGTCCATAGATCTCTGAAGGTGGAGGGCCATGTTAGTGGGGTGGTGAAAAAAGCATGTGGGACTTTTGCCTCTATCAATCGAGGCATAGATTACAAAAGTATGGAGGTCACGTTGGAGATGTATAGAACCTTGATGAGGCCACGGCTGGAGTACTGTGTGCAGTTCTGGTCACCACATTATAGGAAGGATGTGATTGCACTGGAGGGGATACAGAGGAGATTCACCAGGACATTGCCTGGGATGAAACATTTAAGTTATGAAGAGAGGTTGGAAAGAGTTGGGTTGTTTTCATTGGAGCAGAGAAGACTGAGGGGAGACCTGATCGAGGTGTACAAGATTATGAGGGGCATGGACAGGGTGGATAGGGAGCAGCTGTTCCCTTTGATTGAAGGGTCAGTCACGAGGGGAAATAAGTTCAAAGTGAGGGGCAGGAGGTTTAGGGGGGATGTGAGGAAAAATCTTTTTACCCAGAGGGTGGTGACGGTCTGGAATGCACTGCCTGGGGTGGGTGGTGGAGGCGGGTTGCTTCGCATCCTTTAAAAAGTACCTGGATGAGCACTTGGCACATCATAACATTCAAGGCTATGGGCCAATAACTGATAAATGGGATTAGGTAGGTCAGGTGTTTCTCAGATGTCGGTGCAGACTCAATGGGCCAAAGGGCTTCTTCTGCACTGTGTGATTGTGTGATTTTGTGATGAGAGGAGATATGGTTAAGGCTGTTGGGGTAAATATTTACCACCATACCTTTCAGTCTAAATAGTGGGAAACATTTTTAAAAAATTAAAATGCTCAACAAAAAAAATTCAATTAAAAAACAAAAGCTGAGCAAGAAAGATCTATCCATCTTACTAGAAAAGTTAATGATTCTATTAGATTAAAAAAGGAGACTTATAATATTGCAAAGAATAGTAATAAGCCTGAGAATTGAGAGTGTTTTAGAAGCCAGCAAAAGGTGACAAAAAATTGATAAAAAGCTTTAAAAAAAATGAGAGTAAACTAGCTAGGAATATAAAAATAGATTGTAAAAGTTTTACAAGTATGTGAAAAGACTAGCTAAAGTGATTGTTGGTCTGTTAGAGGCAGAGACAAGAGCAATAATCATGGGAAATGAGGAAATTAGAGACGTTAAGCAAATATTTTGTGTCTGTCATCACAGTGGAAGACATAAATTACATACCAGAAATAGATGGTAATTAAGGAGCTAGTCAGAGTGAGAAGCGTAATGTAGAGGAAGAGGAAAAAGTATTGTAGAAACTTAAGGGACTAAAGCCAACAATTAAATCCCCAGGGCCTAATGGTGCCATCCAAGGATCCTAAAAGAGATAAGCTGCAGAGATAGCGGATGCACTGGTTATGTTTTTCCAAAATTCTGCAGATTCTAGAAAATTGGAAGTTAGAAAATGTAACTCAGCTATTCAAGACAGGTGGGAGGAAGGAAATGGAACTACAGGCTCCATTAGCCACTTAGCCTGTTATCAATCATTGGGAAAATGCTGGAATTAAGGATATCTTTAACAACACATTTGGAAAATTCACAGTAAGATCAGACAAAGTCAACATATCGTAGATGTCAGTGTTTAATTCAACCTTTGAAGCCTTCAAAAAACTTTCCAAACCTGGGGTTAACTTGTACATCAAGTATAAAATGTGAACCTACTCTTCCTAATTTGTATGTTCGTACGAACTGTGCATGTGGTTGATCGTCATTTTGAAATGTAAGAAAAAAACACTTAATATAGCACAGTTTATTGAATAAATAAGTACAAAGATACCTTTAACTACAGTGAAAGCATTTTAAAACCCATAAAATTCACTGCCTTTGGCATCTGACGCAGAGTTCATCAAATGCATTCTGAGTCACTTTGGCTATGGCATCATCGTATGGATCAGATGTGGCGCTTTCGCTTTCAGAATAATTCCTTCACAATAAATCATCTTTTCTCTTTCCATGGATATTCCACATTTTTTGAACAATCTGATGAGAGCTTGTGCATTAATAATTTCCTACGAGTTGATGACAAAACCAAACAAAACATCAAGCGGGTCAATGTGCATATTTCCACTCTTTGTGAAGGTTTATTTCTCCATCGCCTATCCAGCTATTCCATTCAGCGCGACATAATCCTTCAATGACTTTTGAGGCATACATCCAAAGGTTGAAGTACGGATGTTAGACCCCCATTATAACTGCAATGTGGAAGTTATTTCTTTGCAGGCACCTCTTATCTCATCAGTTACGTGGAATCTGAACAGTAATAAATTGCATTCTTTACATAGGCCACCAGGGCACATATTTTATACATTATCAGTCGATAACTTCACTCCATCCTCATCCACTCATGGTCATGCACAAAGCTCCTGTGGGGAACTTGATTTTTTTGGCATGCTTTTATGAAAATTACCATTCATTTTGTTCATCGACCATGTGGGCTAGTACCACTGTGAATCTTGTCTTTTCATGTCCTGTGGTTTTCACGACAACTATTTTCAAACCTTTCCACTCCACAGTTCGGTTGCTGGGCACATTGAAATTCATGGGTGTTTCATCCATGTTGCCAATGTGGTATAATGGCTACTCGTGTTTTTGCCGCTGGCTGATGATAAATTGCTGCAAACTGATTATCTTTGCTGGACTCGGGGTTTGATTTGGTCCACTTAAGTGTGTATATATGTGTTACATTCCTGGTGATGATAAAATCATTCTAACGATTTTTGAGGACCAATTCCAATGCATGCTTCTCAAGATAAGGCCAATGGCTGGTCCCTGTTCTCATGATGC
Organism: Carcharodon carcharias; assembly: GCF_017639515.1. NCBI lineage: Eukaryota > Metazoa > Chordata > Chondrichthyes > Lamniformes > Lamnidae > Carcharodon > Carcharodon carcharias. The sequence continues at coordinate 109,028,317 of NC_054471.1, read as the reverse complement.
ATCTGGTCTTGGTCATCTTCTTCAGGGCAGATTCTTAAATCTTCCATTTTTGCACCAACTTTTCACTAACACCGAATTGCCTTGCTGCAGCACAATTATTTGACGAGTTAGCAAGTGTTACGACTTTTAGTTTGAAAACAGCTTCATATTTTATTTTTTTCATCATTCACTACCGAGGGTCTGCTCTGAGTGGACGTGTCTTAAACTCCTGCACATCTTTACAACTATTGCCTGTTTGATCCCTTATAAGGTAAGTAAAACATGCATTTGCAGAGCAAAAAATTGAGGCTGACTACTAATGCGAGTAAAGCATGTGGCTGAGAAGGCGGGTGGGGGTGGGGTCAACTTTTTGACCAAGGCCCGAATTTTCCATCCCCGTTGGTGTCTGGTCCCATGGCAGGCTTGAGCGGACCATGTGGTGGAAAGGCCAAAAATCAGTTTCACAGTGTCGTGAAACCAGTTTGCACTCATCCACTCCACCCGTCAATGGCGGGCCATGTTTCCCGCTGCCTGGCATCGGGAATGTCATTTAATAGATCTGTATATATTTATAATCCCTGCCTGCTGGAAACATTCCCCCACGTTAGATCATCTGGACACGCGTTTCACAACTGTACCTAAGCGAGATGCACCTGGCAAGCTGCACTTCACTCAGAACTTCAAGGTTTGTTTGCCTACCTTGCTTCAGGCAGCACTCCTGGTCATCTGTGCCAGGCTTTGTAGGCAGCGCCACATCACCTTTAGGGGGGCTCACAGGCAGGTCTCCACCTACCACACTAGCCATAATGCGGGGGTGGCTTTTCAACGGCTGCAAGGCTAGGGCTTGTTTGGGGAAGGGGGAGAAGCAGCCTCAGGCAAGGGAAGAGGTTGCAGGGCGAAGGCTGTACGAGGTGAAGGGAGGGGCGTGAGAGTCTCGCTTAGGTTCGGAGCCATACTCTGGGCATAACAGGAGAACTATGATAAGTAACGTGTCAAAACAACAATTTTATTGAATATTGAATAATAATTGTATAGTATGACAACTATAATTTTTTTTAAAGTTAGAAGAAAGATAACTTTATTGAAAGGGAAAAGCACTTTATTTATATATATATATATATATATATATATATATAATCTCTCTCAAAAGCAAAGAAGAAAGATAGATTTTTCTAAAGCACAAAGAATAACCCCAATTTGGTCTGTTCCACAACAGCTTCCTAAAATGGATAACCCCAACTTAGTCTGTTCCATGACAGCACCCTAAATTGGCACATGCATTACCATTTCCTTGGTACATACATTACCAAGTTGCTGAGTAACCTATGGGTGGCTACTACGGTCAGTCACTCTGTTCCTGGTCCTTCCTCCCATCTTCAGTGGTGACCATTCCACTAAGGCTGCAGTAGCAAATCGTTAAAGCAGTGTCCCTCTAAGATAAATTTCTGGCTGCATTCCAGCCTTCTGAGGCCTGGTTCAGATATTCTCAAAACAAGTCTCAGTTCTTATCAATTCTCCTCACAGGCACTGCAAGGCCATGCAGATCGCAATATCCAAGTTGTTGACGCAACTTTTGATGGTGTCTTCTCATTCTGTCATCCTTCAAGTGTTGTGTTCATCAATCAGACTTCACCTGATGACCATGCTAGGTGACCACCCCATATAAGGTTAATCATCCAGGCCTGTAGTCCAAGGGTCACTGAATGTAGTAAGGAAAAGGACTTCTGATAAACAAAAGACAACTTATTTTAATATTCCAGCTTGAAAAATGGAAAACAAAGATGTGGTCTAAATACCAGTTGTGCATAGCCAGTATGAAAAAAATACGAGGTCTGGGAAAACAGGTCACTACTGATTATTATTGATTAACCAAAGTAGAGTCATAGCTGGATTAAGATCAATACCTACCAAGTAAGATTTAATACAAAGTAACTTTAAGTACTCATAAGCTTAAAATCGAGAGCAAAGCAGAAATACAAATCAAAAATACAAATTTGCAAAAATTAGTGGCTGCAGGCCTATGGGATATATGTGGGGACACATGTTGATCTATGCAAGTTGCCTCAAGATGGAGTGGGCTGAGGAAGCAGTCTCCAGAGGAGCTGAGGCCAGATAGAGAAGTGAGGGTGAGTGGTGAGTGAGCTTGAGCTGGCAGTGAGTGAGATGCCAGTGAATGTGCGATGGCCTTGTAAGCATGTGAGTTTAGAATGGTGAGATGGTTGCCTTACCCTGTCAATATGGATGAGATCATTCATCCTCTTTCTGCACTGGTTGGCCAACCTCTTCTGTGCGCTGTTGGCATTGACCACCACTGCCACCGCTTCCCAAGCCAGAGTGCTGAGATTGCTGGACCTCCTGCGGCCAGAGCCGCATCATGATGCAGACGCATCATGAGGACATCATGATGGTCCTCCAAAAGGCATTCCAGTGACAGGTCACTGAACTCTTCCTGACTTTCAGTGCCATGTCTTCACTGCAGCAATCCTGGGCTGCAAGCATTGAGAACTGTGCACACAGTTAAATTTTAAATATGGCACCCGGCGTGAGGAAATTATGTGGTAACAGTATGGCGGGTGATTCAGAGGCCGCCTGCCAGCAGGATAGCATGTTTCCTGTGACTGCATAATTAATGAGGTGGGAAGAGGACAATATGGTGTGAAAAGCTGTCATTGTGGCCAACAGGTAAAACGTCATTTTTTCCGCCTGCTACTGCATTGGGGCGAAATCGTCCTTGATTTGCACTAAGTATATGATTTTCAAGGCCAGAAAAATGGAGTTGTCTTGTATGTTGGGTTGACTTTACCTGTTTTGGCCTACACATGACTCCAGACCCACAGCAATGTGATTGATTCTTAAATGCCCTCTGAAATGGGCTAGCAAGCACTCAGTTGTAACAAACCGCTACAAAGTTACAAAGAAGGAATGAAACCGGATGGACCACCCCGTATCGACCTATGCATCAGAAACAACAATGGCAATCTCAGTCCTATCAACCCTGCAAAGTCATCCTTACTATCATCTGGGGGCTAGTGCCAAAATTGGGAGAGCTGTCTCACAGGTCAAGCAACAGCCTGACATCGTCATCCTCACAGAATCATACGTTACAGATAATGTCCCAGGCACCACAATCACCATCCCTGGGTATGACCTGTCCCATCGGCAGGACATACCCAGCAGAGGTGGTGGCACAGTGGTATACAGTTGGGAGGGAGTTGCCCTGGGAGTCCCCAAAATCTACTCTAGACCCCATGAAGTCTCATGGCATCAGGTCAAACATGGGAAAGGAAACCTGCTGATTACCACGTACCGCCCTCCCTCAGCTGATGAATCAGTACTCCTCCATGTTGAGCACCACTTGGAGGAAGCACTGTGGGTGGCAAGGGCGCAGGTTGTACTCCGGGTGGGGAACTTCAATGTCCATCACCAAGAGTTGCTCAGTAGCACCACTACTGACTGAGCTGGCTGTGTCCTAATGGACATAGCTGCTAGACTGGGTCAGCGGCAGGTGGTGAGGGAACCAAAAAGAGGGAAAATCATACTTGACCGCATCCTCACCAACCTACCTGCCACAGATGCATCTATCCATGACAGTATCAGTAGGAGTAATGATCTCCACAGTTATTGTGAGACAAAGTGCTGGCTTCACATTGAGGATACCCTCCATCATGTGTGGCAGTACCACTATGCTAATTGGGATAGAACAGATCTAGCAACTCGACTGGGCATCCGTGAGGTGCTGTGGGCCATCAGCAGCATCAGAGTTGTACTCAAACATAATCTACAACCTCATGGCCCGGCATATCCCCCACTCTACCATTACTATCAAGCCAGGGGATCAATGCTAGTTCAATGAAGAGTGCAGGAGAGCATGCCAGGAGCAGCACCAGGCATACCTAAAAATGAGGTGTCAACTTGGTGAAGCTATAACACAGGACTACTTGCATGCCAAACAGCATAAACAGCAAGTGACAGACAGGGCTAAGCGATCCCACAACCAACGGATCAGATCTAAGCTCTGTAGAGCTGCCACATGCAGTTGTGAATGGTGGTGGACAATTAAACAACTCATTGGAGGAGGAGGCTCCACAAATGTTTCCAACCTCAATGATGGAGGAGCCCAGCACATCAGTGCAAGAGATAAAGCTGAAGCATTTGCTGCAACCTTCAGCCAGAAGTGCTCAGTGGATGATCCATCTCAGCGTCCTCCGGAGGTCCCCAGCATCACAGATGCCAGTCTTCAGTCAATTCGATTCACTCCACATGATATCAGAAACGGCTGAAGGCTATGACCATGACAATATTCCAGAATAGTACTGAAGACTTGTGCACCAGAACTTGTGCCTCTAGCCAAGCTGTTCCAGTACAGCTACAACACTGGCATTTATTGCCTAGAAAAATTGCCCAGATATGTCGTGTACACAAAAAGCAGGACAAATCCAACCAGGCCAATTACTGCCCCATCAGTCTACTTTCCATCATCAGTAATGAAAGGGGTCATCAACAATACTATCAAGCGGCACTTGCTTAGCAATGACCTGCTCACTGACGCCCAGTTTGGAACCTGCCAGGGCCACTCAGCTCCTGACTTCATTACAGCCTTGGTTCAAAACGTGGACAAAAAAACTGAACTCCAGAGGTGAGTTGAGAGTGACTGACCTTGACATCAAGGGAGCATTTGACAGAGTGTGGCATCAAGGAGCCCCAGCAAAACTGGAATCAGTGGGAATCGGGGGAAACTCTCCACTGGTTGGAGTCATACCTAGCACAAAGGAAGATGGTTGTGGTTGTTGGAGATCAGTCATCTCAGCTCCAGGACATCACTGCAGGAGTTCCTCGGTAATGTCCTCAGCCCAACCATCTTCAGCTGCTTTATCAATGACCTTCCTTTCATCATAAGGTCAGAAGTGGGAATGTTTGCTATTGATTGCACAATGTTCAGCACCATTCGCAACTCTTCAGATACTGAAGCAGTCCATGTCCAAATGCAGCAAGACCTGGACAATGTCCAGGCTTGGGCTGACAAGTAACATACGCGCCACACAAGTGTCAGGCAATGACCATTTCCAACAGAGAGAACCCAACCATCGCTCCTTGATGTTCAATGGCATTACCATCATTGGATCCCCCACTGTTAACATCCTGAGGGTTACCATTGACCAGAAACTGAATCGTACTAGCCATATAAATACTGTGGCTACAAGAGGAGGTCAGAGGCTAGGAATAGTGCGAAGAGTAACCCACTTTCTGACTCCCCAAAGCCTATCCACCATCTACAAGGCACAAGTCAGGAGTGTGATGGAATACTCCCCACTTGCCTGGATGAGTGTAGCTCCCACAACACTCAAGAAGCTTGACCCCATCCAGCTCAAAGCAGCCCACTCAATTGGCACCACATCCACAAACATTCACTCCCTCCACCACCAGCGCACATTAGCAGTAGTGTGTACCATCTACAAGGTGTACTGCAGGAATTCACCAAGGCTCCTTTGACCTTCCAAACTTCCGACCACTACCATCTAGAAGGACAAGGGCAGCAGATAGATGGGAAAGCCACCACCTAGAAGTTCCCCTCCAAGTCACTTACTATCCTGAGTTGGAAATATATTGCTGTTCCATCACTGTCGCTGGGTCAAAATCCTGGAACTCTCTACCAGCACTGTAGGTGTACCCACACCACGGACTGCAGCGGTTCAAGAAGGCAGCTCACCACCGCCTTCTCAAGGGAAATTAGAGATGGGCAATAAATGCTCGCACAGCCAGCAAAGTCCATATCCCATGAATGAATTTAAAAAAAAACTTTTTAATCCGATCTACAGGGTTAGCTGCTGAAGCCATGTCTGGATGTTTGGGAGACTGCTATTTTCAGTGCCTCTATTCTGGTGTGTACTCTTTGGTGTGCAATGAGAAGACAGCAATGAAAAACAGTCAGGCATGCAGTTGGGCATTGTGCTTCCCCAGGCAGGAGTCCAAGAAGCATGCAAAAAGATAGTTCTCATGAATCTATCCATCGGCAGTGAAAGCATTTTAAAGAGGGTGTGCAAGGGTATGAATCTATTCCACTTGAGTGTGCAGTTGATTAGGGCGAAGGTGGATGTGTGCACTCCAGACGTGGCATTGTGAACCACTGAAATAGGTAGGGAGAGAACTCAATTATCTTGGCAAACATCTTAAGAATACCAATTTATTTCATTTTAGGAAGGCTGTCGTCTTAATTTGAGAAACTGGTTTCACCTCTCTGCCACAAATTTAAATGCTGTCCTGAGCATAGTGCCCCTCACAGTCGGGAATGGAATGCTTTTTTGCCCGCGCTTCCTTCAATGTTACTTCCAGACTTGTTTCACTAAAGGGAGATCTCCTGCCTCCAAACTGAACTGTCTGTCTTGAGATTAATTTTAAGCACTTGCTGCATTTTGTACTACAGTAACAAAACTTTTTGAAACACAAGAGGGGGTGAGTGTACATATTTAAGGATCTGCATTAATGCTTTTGACCCTCTTAGAGGAAATCCAAATACCCACCAACCTCTACATTATGCCAATAACCATACCTCATAAAACCCAGCGGAGCAAACTGTGGTGTATAGAATGCCTTCTGCTGATGGTGTGCTGCAAGTGCATTTCCACAGCCTTTAAGTACATGCAAGATGTTATGAAAACTGAACAACTATCAAGGTTTCCCAGAATATGAACTTCTAGCATGGCCTGTCCTATAAGAGCAATGACTAACCCAAGCCAGATAAATATGTAGCCTGAGCCAGTCCTGTAGAACTAACTCGTGGCTACACAATGAGAGGTTCTGGCTGAGCACTGGGGCTCAGGTTGTCTGCCTGTCCTGTTTATTGAATTCTTAGTCTAGACTGATGAGAATATTACTTCAGAGGCAGCCAAACATAGGGGGAATGAAAATTTAATGCATTAAAATGGAGAAAAAATAATACAATCAATAGTTATATTACTAATTCTATTTGGTTTTAAATTTTGGACTTTGTTCAATGCAACAATTTGTAGAACTAAAAATTGCTTGTAATATTATGACAAGCTCTTTAATTATTATGCCGTAATCCGTCAATATATTGACAGTACTTTCAAGACTGAAATTAACATTTAGCGTAAAGGTATCAATGGATGTGGATCAAAGGCAGGTAGATGGAGTTGATGGGGGGTCTGTGCTCGAGCTGAATGGCCTCCTATTCCTATGTTCCTATATTCATGTAATATAAAATTGAAATAATATGAAAAACCATGGAATTCTTCTAAAGTTAAAGGACATCTTATAAGTATAAGGGCCTGATTTCTAGCTAATGAAGCTGTTTAAGAACAACCATTGAAAAATAAATAATTTTCCTGTCCAACTTTGCATCATCATTTGCTAAATCATACATATGCTTTGGGCTGTAAATGCACATAACTACCTTGAATTCACTATCTAAAATACATTCATGGTTACGTACAGGACAATCTAATCCCAAATCTTAACTGATGTTAATCTTGATCCTTCATGCTGTCAGCCTGAATTACTTATGTAAGGGGACTATCCATGGAATCAAATAGTAGTCGTTTAAACAAAATGCTACAGAACATTAGAAATCATTTTGTTCAAATTACATGGAGTTATGTAACTAGGATATTTTTGATACTGTACAAGATAAAAATGCAATACTACTTTGAATGTAATACAATTGACAAGACTATGGCTTTTGTGTTTTTGTAGGTTGCCTATAAGGGTTCTGCTGTGGACATAGGAGAACAGTGTGAAATAATTAGTGACAGGCTGCTATGTTTGGAAGGCCAGCTGCAAATGGCAATAAACAATCATGACGACAGTCTTTCTCATATCCTTTAACTTTGGAATCATAGAATTTGAAGTTGGTTTTGCTGCAAGTATTTATCAGCCTTTATGGGGAAACATATGTGTAAGATTACAAAATCTTTTACTATGATAATTAGCCCTAAAATGATCCTTCATAGATTCATGGAAATTTGTTCAAATAGAATTTATTCTATTGCAGACTACTTTTCATGTGATTGAAAGTTAGTAATTGTGAAAGCAACCTAAAAATCAATTATATGAATGTTTTAATTAATCACAAGTAGCTTAAAATATTTTAATTACTATCAAAACTACTGCAACGTTTCAATCAAATGATCACTTAGAACAACGTAGTGTGCTAGATAACAAGTCTTCTTTCTAAGCTAACACACTAATTTTCAACATCCCTCCTCTGGCACTCCACACAATACCAACTAAGCAGCTCCCTCACTTCTGACTTTGGCAACCTCCAAGCGACTGACATTTCAACATCTGAAGGTCTGAGGTCTGCAAACTAGGGTGCACCTGAGACATTGCTGGTTTTGTCTTTCATCACAAAATCTAGCTTAACCATATTGAGCAATACTGCACCTCTCTCTCCACAGCCAAATAGTTTTAATATTGGCTGCATTTGTTGCCATTGCTTTGCATGCGCAGTTGTAGTGTTTTACTCCGTTACATCATTGCAAGTGACAGATTAGGCAGCAGTTAGGAGCAAAGATGGCGCTGCTTAAATCATCATGGCTGTGGTTTAGATGGTGTCATTTAATAATCCCTTGGAGAGTCATGCACAGAAGAACCTTACACGCTGACATTCTCAGCAATGGATTCAATTGATCACTCTCTGGATCACTCTCTGCAATAACAGCACATTGCAACTATTAAGAATAGTTAGTAGTAATTTTCAATGAGATGCTTCGAATGACGTTTGGCATCCTGTGTCTGTGCGTTTAAAAAATAGGCTTTGTTTATTTAGTGGTGTTTTGTTACTTCCACGCTTATTCAATTGCTAGAATCATATATCATGGGCAGCATGGTGTAAAAGAAAATATTTGATTTTTGATTGCAGAATTTACTAACACTCACATAATCTGTTTGTTTCTTGACAAATAATAGTAGTCTAAGATTGGGGGTACTGGCAAGCTGGGTGCAGAGTGACATTACTGGAATTCTGTGCTTCTGCAGACCAGTGTGCATGCACAGATGGGTTTTGACAACCATCTTCCATTGGCAGGAGATGGTATTTAATATTGTAGGGTCACCCTGAAAGCTCAGAAGAATCACAACTTTTTTTCCCACAGCAAAATAGTTCCTCAAATCCCCTCACATGGTCTCACTCTCCATGCAACAACAACTACAAGGATTTCATCAACCATCTCAAAAATTGTGAATATCAGTTCCGCTGTGTCAGCTACCACCATTTCTCACATAGTTGACCATACAATCTTGCTCTTGCCTCTTCATCATGGTCCCTCCACTGTGGGACTGGCCTAGCATGGACTGCTGTACAAAGAAGCCAGCACATTCCTCCTCCTCCCCCAGTCGTGATCCCATCTAGATTCACCATTGGCCAGTGTTTTCTTATTTACATGTTGCTTTGATGACATCATCCACAAGCATCAATTAGCTTCCAAACAAACTCTTCATAATGCCCAGCCTTTGTTCTCCACCACCTCCTTCGACCCCACAATTGCACCAGTTCTGGCAGCCTGTGTCTAAAATTAAGTTTTGAAGGAATGGTAGAAAGATCTAGCCATCACTTTCAACTTCCTTGCCACTGGATGTAACTAATGGGGTGCTGCAAGGATCAGTGCTCAGGCCTAAATCCATATTAATGACTTCGAAGAAGAGACTGAGGGTAATGTATCCAAATTTGTTGAACAAAGGAAAATGGAAATGTAAGCTGTGGGGAGAACACAAAGAGGCTGAAAAGACACAGAACCAGGTTAAGTGAATGGACAACAAGGAAGTATAATGTGGGGGAATGTGAAATTAATCACTTTGGGAGTAATAATTGAAAAGCAGAATATTTTTTAAGAGGCATGAAACTTTTAAATGTTGATGTGCAGAGACTGAAGTAGGCTCAAAGGGTCAAATAGCCTACTTCTGCTCCCATTTTTTATGCTCTTAACTTATTATCCAAGACTCTGCCATCCATATCCTATCCCACACCATGTTCTGCTTACCCAATCACTTCAGTGCTCACCAACCTGGTTCCTGTTCCTCGAACACTTCATATAAAAATTCTCATCTTCATGACCACACTCCTTTTTCTACAGCATCTGCCCCGACCCAGAAAAATCTTTCCATTTCCCTGATTCTAGTTTCCCTTCACCTTATTATTGCAGGCTTTGCTTTCAGCCACTTCAGCCCTACATTCTGAAATTTCCTCCCTAAACCTTTCAACTTCTCCACCTTCCTCTCCTTTTTGAAACCTACCTTTTTTGAGCAAACCTTTGGTCACCTCTCCTAATATCACCTTCACCTATATCAAAATTTTCCTTGTGTTTTGGTGAAGCAGCTTGGAAGTTCCTTTTACACTATGCAAGTTCTTAATTTTTATATCACTTTCTGGGACAGTATTATTTACCTAATCCTCAACAATGTAGAACTCCTTTAGGGTAGCAAGCTAGAGAAGATTTTTTCCTGACATTTTTTGTATGCTGTTAATTACACAATTACTAAACAACGGAGGTGTTTAAAAGATGTTGCTGACATGAAGTGAGTTTGGCTGATTGGTGAGTTTCTCTATGATGTTAACCAATTTGATAAAGTAGAATGAGCCAATATTAAGATTAAAAGTATTTGAGAGTTTAGGGTGGGAATTATTTAATCACAAAATATTTAGAATTAATTTGAAAATGCAGTCATTTTGGCTGTCTCCAGCTGGCACTTTTGTAGTCATTTCAGTTCAGTTAATAACTCCAGTGGAAAATAACTGCTAATCATCTCCGTGTTTCATCCTTAATAACAGCCCACAGTATCTACAGAGAGAAATCCAGATGGTGAAAGAAACACTGCAGGCAATGTTGAAACAGCTTTTGCCCTTAGGAAAGGAAGAAAAAGAAGAGTTAGGAGATTTTGTATTCAACAGCTGGTGACTGAAAAAGCAATTACTTCAAGGCTTAATACATCTGATGTTGGCTTATAATATTCCACATGAAGACACTTTTGTTAACTCTGTAATGTCTTAGCAAACCCCAAATTCAATAATTACAGTTATAAAAATACAATATTTAGTTATTATAAAGCACTTAATTTAGTTTTCAAAAATTCAAGGGCCAGAATTTGAATTTAATGCCTTACATCAATAATTGTTTCTAGTATCAGCTTTAACCAAGTAAGATCTTTCTAATTGGCATTCTCAAATACTACAGACAATGTTTAGAAAATTCAAGTCTAATGTACAACTTTCGATGTTTTATATAACAAACAATTGGAGCAGTTTCAAAAATTTCTGCTGTTCTAAAAGGTAAACCTGCAATATTTTACTTTACTAAATTATTCTTAATATTTTCTGAATGCCTGTTTTCATCAAAACAATTAAAGAAGAATTAGGCATTTTTTACTGAGCGCAGCTACATCATCACTTAGTTCAACATAAACAAGTTTCCTCAATCAGCTTTCTTATTCATACAGCACCATTTTAAATTTCGTTTATTACATTCAAGACTACACACAAAAAACATAAACAAAACATCTTAGCTTTCTTCTTGCAAGATCGCAAGAGATAGCTCCCTAGTTTTGCAGTAGAAGGTAGGAGGTGGTCCAGCTGGTGCCGTAAAAATGCTTCATGATACATATATTCATAATATCTACTAAAGTAGCCCCAGGATTCATACCCCTTTTTCCTTACAGTACTGTTGGACACAACTTAACATGAATACTCTCATAATTGAGCCCAACATTGGGACCATATTATAATGCCTACATATATCAAGGAGACACCGGTTGGACTTTTACAACAGCCTGAGGAAAAAAAAAAATTCAAGATAAGTTTGTTTCATAAAGGCTAACAGTTCAAGTTCTGATGCACACTTATTGGCCACAAAGGGTACTTCCACCTGCTGCACAAAGGACAGACTCCATTCCCATTATTTTATAAGGATGATTCACTTTTAATCTGGATTTAAGGAAAATTTGCTATTTCTGATAGAAGCAAAAGTTAAGAGTACCTCAAGTAGTCCAGGCAGTGTCCAGAATACTGGCTGTTGTCGAAGCTTCATATTCTCTACATCAACTTTGGATGGTATTTCCCAAGTTCATTGTTAAAGCAAAAATTAACAGAGAAAGCTGCTGTTCTTGGGGCTACCAGCTGTAACAAAATGCCTCTGGGTAATACCAGTTGTGTGTTTGATACATACATAGATGACTGATTCATTCAAGCTGCCTCATAAATCACCAGATAGCAATTCAACATATCCGGACTACGTTTAGGAGGTGGAAGTCTTAGATTGAGTCAGCTCAGGATCTAATTTTCTTGGGTGCATTTTTCTAAATATTCTCCCTTCGTCTGAATTGTTTTTAGACCCTTTGCTAAAAGATAATTGTCCAGAATTTCCCTGGAATATCTGCCAAGCTCTCACCTTAACTCAGGCAAAAGACCAGTGGAACTCACCAGAAAATGGCAGGGCATCTAGTTGCGCTGGGTCCCTCTCATTTCCAGACTTTACTGAACGGCATTGGAAAGGACAGAAACACCTTTTACCCCTAACAAAGCCAATAATGTTGAGGGCAACCCTGGGCATTGGAACTCCCTATGCCAGAAATTAGCAAGTCATTGTTCAGTCTGGGCTCATTATGGGACTACAAGGCAATTCACTGAAGGATTTGAAGTGTCTCAGGCTCCTGATGAGGGGTATATGGGCCCTAGCAGGGAAATCAAGCTAAACGGATGCTGAATGAGAAACTTCAAAACCTGGGCAAAATGTCCCATCCCCCCACCCAACCTCGTCAAATTTTCTTAACTGCATGGGGCAGACAGGCACTATTAGAAATGTACCAGCTAGCCTCATGCAAATTAGATGCCCTCCCACTGACGCTGCAAACGCTAGTTGGATTAGAGTTGGAAGGAACTGATGAGCGTAATTCCAACATGTAAGGTGGGATAATGGCCTGTGGATTTTGGGGGCTAATATCTTCAACAGTGACTTCATTGTCAGTGCCTGAGATTGCTACAGTTGGTAGCAGCTATCGTTGTCTACATAAGACAGCAATTTTTGAACATCCTTGCGTAGTGATTATCCATGCCGTAGAGAATAATGGTCAATGAACATCCAGCAGAAGATTGAACTGGTAATTCCAAGATCAGAAAGAAGTTTCTATACTATTTACAGTTGTCAGATTCCACTGATTCTGCCCAGGTACTTGGAGGTCGAATGTAGTAGTTCTGGCAGGCACTTTTCTCCTCATGGTCATGGGGAATGGAAATTAATTGTGATGTTCTGCTTTTGTTCACTTATTCAGAACTGACAGAAGGTGCCTTACTATAAGAAATCTTTATTGACATTATGTATCTAAAATGTTGTTTATTTCAGTAGCACTTCCAGTAAATATTATATAGACCTTTGCAGATGAAACAGACATAAGTACTTTGTTCACTTTGCGTCAGTTCAGACTTTTACACATGACATGATGACGACGCTAATAAAGGAACACGAGCTGATCGGAAGACATACAGAAGAGACAAGGCACAGAAAAGATTTACAGAAATCATTTCAAAGTATCAGAAGAAGTCACATCTTTTGTTGCAGATGCCACATGAAGAAAAGTTAAAGCCATGCAGTGGAGAAAATGAGTTAAGTACAGTATGGGAGAGAAGTAGTTTTAGGAATGGGCTAAACTTTCCTCCCATTGGTGGATTAGTAGTGTAGTGGGAACACTGTCCATCCATGTAAATCCTTCGCTCACCTATTGCACCTTATTTGCTAGGCATAGTGGGTTTAGAGCATCAGTGCCATTCCCATTAGGTTTACTGCTGCTCAGTGGAAAGGAAATGCAGTTCTGCTGTAGCCCGTTAAACTGCAGCAGCATTTGATAAAGGACGAGAGCTGTTTACAACTTCAGATGATCCAGGTACGAAGTAATTTTGAAGTGTAGGCACTGTTGTAATATAGGAAATGCAGCAGTCAATTTATACACCCATAAACAGCAATGAAATAATGACCAGGTAATCTGTTTTAGTATTGGTTGAGGAATAAAATATTGGGCAGGACACCAAAAAGAGAACTCCCCTGCTTTGCTTTAGATGGTCCTCCAGGATCTTTTGGGTTCGCCTAAGAGGCATCTCAGTTTAACATCTCATCTGAAAGAAGACACCAACAGTGCAGCACTCCCTCAGTACTCCACTGGAGTGTCAGCCTAAATTTTGTGCTCAAGCCCTTGAAGTGATTCTTGAACCCACTACCTTCTGATTCGAGCGAGAGCGCTACCCACTGAACCACAGCTTACGCTTGAGGGCTTCCAGGTTTCTGAACATATCCATGATGGTTCATTCTACCAGAAGTGATAACCATAAAAGCAAGACTATGGTCACTCACAGTTGGAGGCAGATCGTGCAGTCAGTGTGAAGGGAGCTGGTAGAAACAGCTCAGCCTGCACCATCCAAAGAACTGCTACATAGTGCCAGAAGAGGGTAATGACCTCACATGGTGGGGAAAGGGGGGTGGGGGGAACATTTGTGCCAATACAGACTTTCTACTAAAATAGCCTTCACTCACTTGCTCAGGGAGATTAGGGATAGACAATAAATGCTGCCTTTGCCAGCCTTGTCTACATCCATGAATGTATAGAAATTATTAAACCGTGATTGTTTCTTGGTCCACTATAAATGCCAGAAATGTTAAATACTTTGTCAGTAAAATCAAATATATGCATATTTTAATCTTTACTTTATAATAAACTATAAGAATGACATAATGTCATAACTGCTAATAAATGCAAATATAAAAGTTACTACCACTATCTGTCACATTTATAATCCATTGAAAATGTGTTTTCTAACCCTTAATGATAGGTAGGCAGCTCAAGAATAAACACAAATTAATACTTGTTTTTTGTACTTGGGGTGGGCAGTTTTTTAACGTTTTGGATAAATGGTTAAATTTATATATTATAATACATATTTACAACTCTTACTATGCAATTAATTAATTAAACACAAGGAATTCCTGGACTACAGGAAGTTGTTCTCTATATGTAAGTGTTTTTATATACCATTAAGAACATAAAATAAACTGCAAGAACTGCAAGAAGAGTTTGAGTAATTTATTATTAAATATGGATCTTAAAATATCTGCTTAAGTTCCTGGTTGATTAGAAATCTTGTGTTGCTTAATTTGCCATTAAAGCTTTGAAGTCAGGTTTTGTCCTCTGAATTTGGCTGCTTCGCTTTGTGCACAAGAATCTGATTGTTATGGGATGGTACAAGGCACCACAGAGAGAAGAGGGTGGTATTTTGGAAAAAAAAGGAACATAAAAAAAACAGGAAGAACAGACTTTTTTTAAAATAACTTTATAACAACTTTAGACTCAAACCCTAATTCCACCCAAGATAGAAAATTGTTATTAATTTTACTCACCTCATGCTTTGGAAATATAATTCAGATTGTTCACATTCAACTTCTGCATATAGTAAGATATTCCCTGTCAGCCATGAAGAAAATTACCAGGAACCTTCCCTCATGTTTTTTTTAGACAGATGTAGTGATTTAATTTGCTTTTTTATAATCTAGATATAGATTTACTGAGATTATTTTTCAATTCTCTTCTCTAATCAATAGTAACACCCTGCTGTTCTCAAGGCATAACTCTGACTCTGACACTTACTGCCCTTCCTCCCCCAAAATTGCAGTCTCACTTTCAGCCATTTTGATGTTTCTATTACAAGTTGACACTCCCGGTTGTGACTGAAATCCCCATACCTAAGATTTGTTCATCGTTAACAACTTGATTTGCTCCATTATGAACAACTTGATTTGCTCCATTATGAACATTAATATAAGACAGATTTAGGCAACTTGAGGCCTGTTAGTTTTAAATAAGTAATAGGAGAGATATTTGGAGTCATTAATGATGCAATATATGCTGGTTAGACAAAGGTGGTCATATCAGGAACTCCTAAAATGGCTTAAAAAAAAAAGTCCTGTCTTACTAACTTGACTGTATTGTTAGACAAAGTCACCAAGATAGTGGATCAGGGAAACCCAGTAGACATTGGGAATCAGGGAGACCCACTAGACTTCTAAAAAGCTTTTGAAAAGAGGCTTGTCCACAAGATCAAAGCCTTTGTATTAATGACAATATACTGTGCTGGATTGGGAACTGGCTGGAAGGTTGTAGGAGAGAAGTGAATGCAAATGGATTTGGATCTGCTTGGAGATCAATCACCAGTGGTCTCCCTAAAGAATTGATGCCAGTTCATTCCGCTT
Organism: Carcharodon carcharias; assembly: GCF_017639515.1. Classification (NCBI taxonomy): domain Eukaryota; kingdom Metazoa; phylum Chordata; class Chondrichthyes; order Lamniformes; family Lamnidae; genus Carcharodon; species Carcharodon carcharias. Next base: position 109,012,100 of record NC_054471.1, on the reverse strand, counting down.
TACTATTTTTATTAACGATCTAGATGAAGGTGTTGAAGGAATGATCTGAAAATTTGCAGATGATACTGATACATGTGCCAGAACATGCATTGTAGACTTCCAAGGTTGATCTGGATGTGCTGTGGCATTGGGCTTCTGATTGGCAATTTATGTTGAATTAAGTGCAGTGTTATGCACATGTACAGGGCAAATGTTGATAAAACATATTCCCTTCAGGGAAAATACTAAAGGAAAAGAAAAGAGATATGGGTGTTTTAGTGTCTAGTTCTCTAAAGGTTCATCACCAATACAATGAAGCAATAACTAGAACAAATAGGGTGCTAGGATGTATTTATAAAATGATTGTTTATAAGACATAACATGCTATTTTTGTAGTATAAGGGTCTGGCATATATAGGGTTGATGTGGAACTGAGTACAGTAGCACCAACAGTGATGTAAGAGAACTCATGACATGCACCTAGAGGGCAGTTTAGTGTTGGACAGAGCCACACGTACAGGCAAGCATGGAGACAGCTCCTAGCTTTAACCTTTTACTGTGTATTTGCATATAGTTCTTGTAGTTAATAAATACAAACAGTGAATCTACATATAGTTAACCTACTTAAGACTACAAGAACTTCATTAAGACCTAATGAGCAGTATCCAACACCCTACAACGTAGTGGCAGTGAATGGAACAACTCAAAACCTCATAGAGACTTAAGAAAATTTAAATCCCCAAAAATTGAAGGAAAAAAAAATCAAAGAAACATTCTGACCTGAAGAAAAGCTCAAGAACCGAAAGTGCAGAAGGAAATCGCCAGAGAAAATCTCTAAAGAAAGGCTTCGAAGCTGAAGGCAGAAATTAAATTCCTCACTGCAGCAGAAGACTCTACTTGGCTGCGTGGAACACCAGCTTCAATACCTAGAGTGTGCAGAGTCAGCAAACCTAGCAGGCGTAATCTAAAACTTTTAAATTCCGGGATACAGCAAGCCCTGAGAAACTTTTAAACAGTTCAATGGTCAGAAATTGCCATTTATAAACTCAGTCAGCAAAACCAGATTCCCGAGTTGGCATCAGAACACTTGGCATCCAAGTGCACTCCAAAGGAGGATTAATTCAGAAGAATCACGACTAAAGAGTCAGCTTTAAAAACCAGCAAAGGCTAGGATTCGACACTTTCGTGACCCTAAAGCGTAGCGCTGAAATGGAGAAGATTGCAGCTTGTTGATCCAGGTAGCCATTATTTGAAATTTTTTCAAAGCTAAGCACAAGTGCCATTGCAGCAGGAGCCCACCAAAACTGGAAAGCATGGGAAAACCCTTTGGGCGGAATCATCCCAGATTTGCATAAGTGGGTAGTGGGCGGGAAAAAGAATGTTTTACCCACCAGCTGCATTGGCAGCTTTTCACACTGTATCGGCCCAATCCCACCTCATTAATCATGCATTCCCAGGTAACACATGGTTTCCCTAGCGGGCAGCCTCTGATGCACCTGCCACACCGTCACCTTGCTGCTTCCTCATGCTGGGTGCCATATTTAAAGTGCAGCCACACATACACCTCTCAGCCCAGGACTCCCACACAGAAAACATGGCCCTCAAAGGCAAGAAGACTGCAGCCGCTTAATTCAGTGAAGCATCTCTGGAATGCCTTTTTAATGCTGTGAAGGCCCACCGTAATGTCCTCTACCCCCACTCTGGCCGTAGGAGGGGCAGCAACATCACCAATCCGGCTTGAGACGTGGTGGCAGTGATGGTCAGTGTAAACTCCCTGCAAAAGAGGACAGTTACCCAGTGCCGAAAGAGGATGAATGATCTCCTCCATTCTGCTAGGATAAGTCACCCTTCCCATCACTCACAACTCACAAATCCATCACACATCCACAGGCATCTCGATCACTGCCAGTTCAAGGGACATCACCATTCATTCTCTCACACACACATCTTCATTGTCCTCATCCCATCCATCGCACCACTCACCACCAAAACATGCCAGGCATCCTTCTCATCTGACCTGGCAGGTGTCCTGCTTATACTCTTTCCATCTGATTTCATGCAGGACAAGCTGACACACAATAAAAAGGGGAGAGGTCACAGACTGGTGGAGGAATGCCTATAATCAAACTCCTTACAGATTTTGGGGAAAAAAAAGTCTTACAGCTGGTCAACGAAGGCCTGGTCCATTCCTGTGCTGATGGTGAGATTGGCAGTGGTCAAGGATCCAGCATTGCAACATCCATCAGACAACCATCCTGTGAGCAATGTGTCCTGTTTCTCAGGCCATTGCCATGCATTAATTATCTTTCCTTGCTTTTGCAGGCACTTCTGGAAAACAGCCGAGGGAGTCCACAACCCAGGTCCTTGCCTCAAGCCCTGAAGACACTTCAGAAGAGGAATCTGCTGAAATGCTTATTGAAGGCCCGTCACAGCGTTCACCCACACCCTCCATCAGCGGAGCAACACACATCTCGGTGGGACCAAGCTTTAGAGTAGTCTTGGGGTCACATGCTGGTGAGCAAATCACACTCTGATCCACAGCAGGCAGAGGCAGGGACTTCCCAGGTTTGCGGCACTCAGAGGCCTGCTGGAGACAAGAAATCTGCTGAGTCCAAGTCAGATGACGAACCTCTGGACTCGGTCATACCTCAGTTGCTGGAGCTGCAAAGGCAAGCTCAAGAACATCAGGAAGGGATGTCTGCTGCACTCTTCAGGCTGCAAGGCATGATGGAGGAGTCCTTCAGTCTGAGGTGATAGCGCCAGAATGTCAACATACCAAGGTCAACACTGATAGGATGGCCTGGACCATGGAAACCTTGGTCCAGAACGTCACTCCTGCACTGTGGGCTGAAATCCATCACTGACGCTATAGTTGGCCTTCAATAGTGTCAACGCTTGAGGGGTGCGGGCCAGCTCGATCTCACTCCAGCTTCCCCTTCTCCTCAAGGTGTCAGCCAGGGGCCCTCAGGTAGCTATAGGGAGGGGGACCAGCAAGTGCACATCCCAGGGCCATCCACCCAGGTGACTCTGGAAGTGTCCAACCCAGCCGAATCCCCTCTGTGACCCTAGCAGCTCCAGCTCCACAGGCCTAGGAGTGTGCCACTGCCACACAGGACCCTGGGAGCAGGCCGGGCCTTCCAGGTCTCAGCCCTCCAGAGGATACCCATCAAGGTCATCACAGAGAACATGGCAGGGAGCAGGCTGCCTCCACCTCTGCTGTGGATGTCAGGGGAGCACCAAGATGTAGTGGCAGGGTTAGGAAGGTTAAGAAGATGTAACTATTTTGTCACAAACCAACTAAACTAAATTAATAAAATCAGGGACAAAGTAAAAGGCAGTGTCAAGAAGATATAATAGTGTCTATAATGCTATTGGAAGTTATTTTAAAATAGAGTTCTAGTTGTGTGCACACGCATGTGTGCACACGTGTCTGTCTGTGTCTTATCTGGATTAAAGCCAGCTGGCCTAGAGGCTTTGATGTATAGAAGAGAAGTAGGTTTGAAATGGTAATTAGGTAAACATAGGGAAGTTACAAGGTGAAGTATAAAAGGGGACAATTTGCATTTTTAAATAAACCATTCAAAAGAATGGGTGAAATATTACAAAAAAAGGAAAAAGCTGGAAAATCTCAGCAGGTCATACAGCATCTGTGGAAAGAAAAACAGAGTTAACATTGAGTCCGTATGACTGTTCTTCAGAGCAGTTACACCTAGCCAGAAGAAGCCAAACAATGTGTTTACTTTTCCAAAGCTTACTAATAAAATTGGTGCTATGAAAGGGGTTTTATTGTCAGAAGAGGTAATGTTCAAAAAACCTAGTGATACAATAAGAATTTGCATTCAAAGAGGAAAATTATGTATAAAGGAAGAGAAGGCTGTTGGTAAAAAGGGAGTGGGATTCTAAGATTTAATGCCTCCAACCTGTAAACCTTAAGCCACTATCTGCAAGGACCCAGAGCTGAAAAAAAACTCATTTTGAATGCGACTGTCCAAAGTGTGCTTTGCCAGGTGTCTGTTTAAATCTATACGTTTTATTGTTGCCTTAATGGAGGTGTAAGTGAGAGTCAGATTAATTAGGGGATTTTTTTTTTTTTACAAGTTATTGTCGTAGTAATTTGTAGACATATGTATGTGCTTACAATCTTTTAATTAATAAATGTTTAATTTAGAATTATAAAAACCTCTCGAGACTCAATGGTTTTCTTACAACTGAATTCAAACCCTGCACCTCAAAACATACAAATTGCTAAAATTGGTTATGACAGTTAGAACATAAGAACTAGGAGCAGGAGTAGGCAATTCAGTCCCTTGAGCCTGCCTCGCCGTTCAATACGATCATGGCTGATCTCATTTCAGCCTCAGCTTCAATTTCCCATCCTCTCTCTATAACCTTTCAACCTGGTACTAATTAAAAATGTGTCTATCTCCTCTTTAAATATATTCAGCATCCCAGCATCCACTGCACTCTGAGGTAGCGAATTCCACAGATTCACGATCCTTTGAGAAAAAAAATTCCTACTCATCTGATTTAAATGTACCACCCCTTAGCCTAAAACTGTGGCTTCATGTTTCCCCCCTGGGCTTTGAACAACTCAGCATTCACCATTGGCTGTGTCATAATTGCAGCCCCTTAAAGGGATACCGCAAAAACAAAAGACAAAATTTCAAGGAACCTTACAACATCAAACCAAAATGTGATTAAAAAGGTGTCTATAAAGCACCTAAGTCTCCACAGTACCCACCAAGTGCAGAAGGCCTTGACGGTGCCGGTGGACACCATATGCTCCCTTTCCAGGGACACCCGGCTGCGAAAGTAGCTGCGGAAGAGGGTCAGACAGTCAGACGGACAAGCCCCCTCAATCGCCTGCTGCTTGGACCCCCTTGCACAGCCTGGACATGGGTGTTAATCACTTGTAAATAACATCAACTTTGTTAATAAACTCCCAAGAATGTCTCCTTGTTCTGATGAGCAGTGTTTATGTTGCTCAGATGTGAAAGCTTGGTCCTTGCACAAGATAAAGGCAGGTGTCTCAGTCCAGGGCCTCCTCCCTGTGCTTTGTGCAACCTTCCCAGCACACTAATGGAGCACCTTCACTGTCACTGCTCACATCAGTCATGCACCTCGATGGGGCTTATCATTGCTGACAGAATGTCCTTGGCCAGCAGCACAGAGTCCATCATTCCCTGTGTGCTGCCAGCACCTTTGAGGTGCAACTGGCCCCCCCATCTCATCAGCACTTGTGTCCGGTGACAGTGTGGTCCTGATGGGTTCAGCTCACAAAGGATTCCATAGGATCAGGACAAGTTAAAGTTTTCCCATTGCATTTCCATGACATGACACTGTTCACGGAGCATAAGCAAGGTGCCATCAGCCAGGCAGGAGTCAAACATTCACATAAGCTATGTGAGGATCCATGGAGTGTCCCCACTGCATGTCATCATCATTCTCCTGGAATGTAGGGAGTATGGGCATCTGGTCCATTTCCATGACAGGAGCCTTAGCACAGAGGTTATTTGCGCTGCCATCAGCCAAACAGGAGTCAAATGTTCACAGATGCAATGTGAGGCTCCAAGATATCTCCTCACTGCACTTCTTCATCCTCCACAAATCTAGCAGCCTCCGGAGCACTCCTGCCTCGTTTAACCAGTGTGATGACCTCATCGCCATTATCCTCACCTTTTAGAACTTCCTCACTCTCATCCCCGTCGACATTCTCCTCTTCAGAGGAGACATGCAACTCCTCCAGCTCCTCTCCCCCTTGCAACACCAGGTTGTGAAGGGTGCATCAGGTGACGATGATACATGAGACCCTCTGTGTGCAGGGCTCCATCAGAACAGTCCAGGCACCGGAACCTCATTTTCAACATTGCAATAGTTTGCTCCAAGCTGCGAGTTGCAGCATGAGCCTTGTTGTACCTTCTCTCTGCTGCACTTTGAGGCTGCTGCACAGGTGTCATCAACCACATCCTCTGCGGGTAGTCCTTGTACCCGAGGAGCCAACCCTGCAGTCTCTGTGGACCCTGGAAAATGCCAAGGGTCTGAGACATACTGAGAATGTAGGAGTATTGGACAATCCCTGGGCAGGATGTGCAGACCTGCAGAATGTGTTTGTGGTGGTCACACACCAGCTCAACATTCAGCAAGTGGAAACCCTTGCAGCTGACATGGTTGACCACTTGTTGCCAGGGAGATCTGAGCACCACGAGTACAGGCACCCTGCACCTGTGGGAAACCTGAGATCTGGACAAATCACAGCGCTCTTACATCCTGCCTTTCCTGATCTTGTGCAAATTAGCTGTGTGCCTTCGCAAAGATGGTGTCCTTGACCTCATGGATGCATTTGTACGTGGAGGCTTGCAATATCCCACAAAGATCACCTGTGGAGCCCTGAAAGGAGCCACTGGTGTAAAAATTGAGTGCCATGGTCACTTTCACAGCCACTGTCAGTGGATGCCCTCCATGTCCTCGTGGCACCAAATCCTGCAATGGGTGGCAGGTGTGACCGACCAGTTCCTTGGGCAAGCATAGTCTTCAGCGACAACAGTTTCTGGTCACCTGCAGGAATGACAAGCAACATCTATAGACCTTGGGTCTAGCAAGGCGCCAACCAACAACAGCTTGCTGTGGCTCTTCAGCGGCATGTGCAAAGCCCCAGCTGCCCTTTCCTCCTGAGGGTGCTGCTTCTCCCTCTGCATAGCCAGTCGTCTCCCCTCTCTGTAAGCCATGAGGCATACAGCTAGATCACCAGGCTTCATGCACCTTATGTCCTCTTCCTGCAGGATGAAAGAGAGAAACGCATAGGTTAGCATGGGTGTACTAAGAACCTCTCTTGGTTAAGTCTGATGGCCCCTCAACACATCCCAGATAGTGCTGGCTTGGATGGCCAGAGTTTAGTGTGCTGCATGGCTGCCCAAAACCCCTTTGACCTGCTCTCGTAGCCACAGTATTTATATGGCTAGTTCAGTTCAGTTTCTGGTCAATGGTAACCCCAAGGCTGTTGATACCAGGGGATTCAGCAATGGTGATACCATTGTACAGTTTTGGTCCCCGTATTTAAGAAAGGATGTACTGGCATTGGAGGCAGTTCAAAAGAGATTCACTAGGCTGATTCCTGGGATGAAGGGGTTGACTTATCAAGAAAGACTAAACAGGTTAGGCCTTTATTCATTAGACTTTAGAAGTATGAGGGGTGATCATATTGAAATGTACAAGATTCTGAGGGGGCTTGACAGGTTGGATGTCGAGATGATGTTTCTGCTAGTGGGGAAATCTCAAACTAGGGGATATAGTTACAGAATAAAGGGACACTCATTTAAAACTGAGATGTGAAGGAATTTCTTCTCTGAAGGTAGTGAATGTCTGGAATTCTCTACCTCAGATAGTTGTGGAGGCTAGATCACTGGAAGTATTTAAAAGAGGAGGTAGAAAGATTTTTGAAATATCAGGGAGTTGAGGGCTATGAGGAGCCGGCATGAAAGAGGGGTTGAGGCTTGGGGCAGGTCAGCCATGATCTTATTGAATGGGGCAGGGCAGGCTTGAGGGGCCGAATGGCTTACTCCTGCCCCTATTTCTTTTGTTCTTATTGAATGTCAAGGAGCGATGGCTAGACTCCCTGTTCACCAGAGATGGTCATTGCCTGGCACTTGTGTGGCATGAATGTTACTTGCCACTCATCAACCCAAGCCCGGATATTGTCCAGGCCCTGCTGCATTTGGACACAGATTGCCTCAGTATCTGAGCAGTCACGAATGGTGCTCCACACTGTGCAATTATCAGCAAACATCCCCGTTTCTGACCTTATGATGGAAGGAAGGTCATTGATGAAGCAACTGAAGATGGGTGGGCCTAGGGCACTATCCTGAGGAACTCTTGCTGTGATGTCCTGGAACTGAGATGGTTGACTTCCAACAACCACAACCATCTTCCTTTGTGCTAGGTATGACTCCAACCAGCAGAGAGTTTCCCCCTGATTCCCATCGACTCCAGTTTTTCTACGGCTCCCTGATGCTACACTTGGTTAACTGCTGCCCATGTCAAGGGCAGTCATTCTCACCTCACCTCTGGAGTTCAGCTTTTTGCCCATGTTTGAACCAAGGCTGCAATGAGAAGAACCCAAACTGGGCTGCAGTGAGCAGATTATTGCTAAAAGCACTGTTGATGACCTATTCCATCACTTTACTGATGATCGAGAGTAGACTGATGGGGCGATAACTGGCCAGGTTGGATTTATCCTGCTTTGTGTGTACATGACATACCTGGACAATTTGACATTGCCCAGTAGATACCAATGTTGTAGCTGTACTAGAACAGCTTGGCTATGGCCATGGCAAGTTCTGGAGACAGCACCTAGCTTGAACCATTTACTGTATATTTGCACATAGTTCTTGTAGTTAATAAATACATACAGTTAACCTACTTAAGACTATGAGGGCTTTATTAAGACCTCCCAAACAGTATCCTACACCTTACAACAATTTTGTCCTTGTATTGACTTTGGTTAGTCTTTAGAGTACCACGTTCAGTTTTGGTCTCCATATATTGGATAAGATTAAGATTTTGGAAAGGGTTCAGAAGAGTAATGCAAGGTCAGTGACTAGTTTAAAACATCTTAGTTATCAAGATAGGCTCAAAGAGGTGGACTTTACACTTTCAGGAAGCTTAGACTTAGGGGAATTTGACAGAGGTTTATAAAATGGTGAAGGGAATAGATTGTGTGTGTGACAGTTTTAACTCAATAGTTTAGGGAAGACTAGAGCTCATAACCTCAAATTATGTAAGGTTGCAACGAAGTTACATGTTAGGAGGTGGTTCTTTTCTCAGAGAACAGAGGACCTAATGAAATAGGCTGCTGGCTCATACAGCAGATGATTTGCTGAATTCCTTCAAATGATAGCAGGAGTGGTTTATGGCTAGAGTAGAGATCACCTCATACAAAAGGTTGGCACTGCATAGACTTATCAGGGCCAAAGCGATCTGGACTAGTTTTAATTATCTAAAGTATCACAGAGGAATTTTTCAAATTTTTCTTCCCCAATTGGCTTAGGTTTTTATTTGATTTTATATTTCTCCCAGGAATTTACATGGCTTCAGGTGGGGTGTATATGTTGTTGTGCTCAAGGCATTGCAGCTCTGTAGTACCGGCTGGATTTCAAGTGGATCATTTTCTGCCCACCATTGTGCATATATTTGTCTGTTTATTTTTTCTCTCGCTACTTGTTCCTAGACAGTCCACCACATTTATATGGCAACGTATGACTAAAGGCTAAACATTCATCCATGTATTACATTTATCCTCCGGACAAAGTCATTGCTGGTACGTGGCATAAATTAACATGAGAATTTTTTCAGCCGCAAGTGCATTCCATGACTTCCTTTCTTCTATTCAGCTTTCCCACTCTGTAAATTCTAAATTAATTTTCACAAATCACAACAGGGTTTTTAAAATTTACCATTTCTCTTTTTTTAAAAAAATGTTTCTTGCTCAAAATTACTTGTTCCTGTTGTCAAAAGGTCTTTTAGTTGACTCATTGCATCATACCATACTTAAGTTAAAAAAGGTTTAGGCATCCTCAAATAATTTAAACAGCTTTAATTTAGCTTAATTAACCTTATAGATAACATTGAAATAAAGCTTGGAGCACATCATCTGACGTGTTTGGGTGCTTCTTCCTGTAGAGGCATCTACGACATAACATGCACCAAACCAACCACATTTTTGCTCATTAGTATTAAAATGCAGTTGCAAACTACTCTTGATAATATAATTATCAAGATATAATTTTTAATAAGGTCCAATATAGAAGGGAAGATAAAAAAGGATTAGAAAGGCTATGAAGAACTATGAAGGAAGGCTGTAAAGGAACAGAAGTAAATTGTAAGGGATTATGTAAGCACATTTAGAGTAAAAACATAGTTAAAGAAAGGATAGGGCTGATTCAAGATCAATAATTTGGATATGGGTTAGAGCATGGTGTGTCCAAATTTACAGATGCTACTATTGTAGGAGACAAATTCTAAAAACTAAAAAGGAGGTTGTAAGAGGATTCAATAAGATGATGTAATGAACAGAACAGTAGCAAATAGATTCCAATGTCTGTAAATGTGGTGTGTTTTGGTAAAAAATAAAAGTAATAATTATATTTTGGCTTTGTCAAAACAGCAGAAAAAATTGCAGCTTCAGGTTCACAAGACAAAGTAGCATCCCAAGTGAACAGAATTACCTGGAAAAACTCAGCAGGTCTGGCAGCATCGGCAGAGAAGAAAAGAGTTGACGTTTCGAGTCCTCATGACCCTTCGACAGTTCTGTCGAAGCGTCATGAGGACTCGAAACATCAACTCTTTTCTTCTCTGCCGATGCTGCCAGACCTGCTGAGTTTTTCCAGGTAATTCTGTTTTTGTTTTGGATTTCCAGCATCCGCAGTTTTTTTTGTTTTTAGCATCCCAAGTGGATCAGGCCATACAAAAAGCTGATCAAATACTGGGCTTTATGGCAGGAGTTATAGACTGTTAAAGATGTAATGTTGAATCTATATAAAACCTTAAGATAATTACCACTATATACAGTACTGCATGCATTTTTGATCTGCACGCTGCAGAAAGGGTGTTGAGGCAGTAGAGAGTTTACAACACAGATTTATTCGGATCCTGCCGAGCATGATAGAATACAAATATTGAAGAAGGGCTTGAGATATTTTTGTTGTTGAAATATTTTTATTAAGATGTGATTTGATAATGTTTAAAATTATAATAGGATGGAATAGAGTAGATAGACACAGACTGTTTCCAATGATTAAGGAGTCTAGAAAAGGGAATAATAGATTTAAGATTAAGTGTATGAAATTTAGAACTGAGAGCAGGACAGACTATTTACACAGAAGGTTGTGATGCTGAGGAATGAACAATAGACCTTTGGATCAATTTTAACTCCCAGCATATTTCTAGATGAGAGACAGTTTCCTGCTAACACACAGCAACACAAGGCCACATCAATTTTAAGCCTGGGCCTCATTATCATGCCACTGGTCCACTTCCTGGCTGGAAAGGGTTGAGGTCATGCAGTTTCAGCACTTTCAGGAGCTCGGGAGAAAGTCAAAGCCTAGGACTTCGAAGGTAGTAATGTCTGGCTTACTCCCAGTGTCACACTTTAGTGAGTTCAGGAACAATAGGATAAGACAGGTTAATGTGTGGCTGGACAAATGGTGCAGGAGGGAAGACTTCAAATTCTTGGGGTTTGAAGACCAGTATTTGGGCAAGAAAGACTTGTACAAGCTGGATGGGTAGCATTTCAACACAACAGGCACCAATGCCCTAATGAGAAAATTAACAAGTGGAAAAAATTAATTAGTGCTCTGGCAGAGGGTTTCAACTAATTTGGTAGTGGGACATGCACCATGATGAAATAGCACAGAGGAGACATAAGTGCACAGAGGACTGAGAGAGATGAACAGGGTACGGTCACCTAGTTATTATGTTACTGAACCAGTAATCTAGAGGCCTAGCCTAATGATAGGGAGACCTGAGTCCAAATACCACTAAGCAGCTGGGGAATTTAATTTTGTTAATTAAGTAAAGCTGGAATAAAAATCTAATACCAGTAATGATAACCATGAAAGTATTAGTTTGTCATAAAAATGCACCTAGTTCACTAATACTGGTCTTCAGGGAAGGAAACCTTAAACAAGCATTTCTGCAACCACTGACATGAGTCCTGCATGGTATGTTGCCTCCTTTGTGCCAGGGTAATGGACATCACTGAGAAGGTGCAGATCATTTTTGAGGAGAGGAATAGCTAGAAGTCATGGTCAATATGGGAACCAATGATGTAGGAAGGGAAAGGGTTGAGGTTCTGCAGTCTGATTTTCACCCCAGCTCCTGAAACTTGAAAAGCAGGAACTCAAAGTTAGTAGTATCTGGATTACTCCCAGAGCCACATTCTAGAGAGCACCTTACCCAGTCTAGCCTATACATGACTAGGCCCACAGCAATGTGGTCAACTCTCAAGTGCACTCTGAAATGGCCTAGCAAACCAGACATAGAAAATACAAAAAATGAACAGGAGTAGATCATTCGGCCCCTTGAGTCTGCTCCGCCATTCAATAAGATCATGGCTGATGATCTTGTGTTTCTACTTCCACATTCCTATCTAACCCTGATAACCTTTGATTCCTTTGCCTAACAAGAATCCATCTACCTCTGCCTTAAAAATATTCAACGGCGCCCCCCCTCCATCACCTTCTGAGGTTGTACAACCCCGAGAGAAAAAAAATTCTCCTCATCTGTGTCCTAAAAAGGCGATCCCTCATTTTAAAACAGTGCCCCCTAGTTCTGGACTCACCCACAAGAGGAAACATCCTTTTGAAGTCCACCTTGCCAAGGCTGTTCAGGATCTTGTGTACTTCAATCAAATCACCCCTAACTCTTCTAAACTGCAGTGGAAACAAGCCCAGTCTGTCTAATTTTTCCTCATAAGACAGCCCACTCATTCCATGTGTCATTTTAGTAAACCTCCTTTGAACCACCTCCAATGCATTTACAATGTTCCTTAAACAAGGAGATCAAAGCTTCACACAGTATTTGAGATGTGGTCTCACCAATGCCCTGTATATCTTAAGCATAATATCCTTACTTTTATGTTCAATCCCTCTCGTAATAAGGATAGCATTCCATTAACCTTAATTACTTGCTGTACCTGCATACTAACGTTTTGTGACTCATGTACGAGAACACATAGACCCCTCTGCACCTCAGAACTGTGCAGCCGTTCTCCATTTAAGTAATATTCTGCTTTTTTGTTCTTCCTGCCAAAGTGAACAACTTCACATTTTCCCACATTAAACTCCATTTGCCAAATCTTTGCTCACTCAACCTATCTATATCCATCTGCAATCTCCTCATGTCCTCTCCACAACATACTTGCCTATCTTTGTGTCATCTGCACTTGTAATCATTTCGCTACCATGGCTTCATCTCCTCATCTAAGTCATTGATGTAAATCATAAAAAGTTGAGGCACCTGTACAGACCCCTGTGGGATGCCACTTGTCACATCCTGCTAATCAGAAAAAGACCTATTTATGCATACTCCCTGCTTTCTGCCAGCCAGCTAATCTTCTTTCCATGCTAATATGTTCCCCACTACACATGCACTTTTATTTTCTGTAATAATCTTTGATGTGGCACCTTATCAAATGTCTTCTGGAAATCCAAGTACAGTACATCTACAGGCTCCCCATTATCTACTGTGCATGTTAGTCCTTCAAAAAAAAACTCCAATAAATTGGTTAAACATGATTTTCCTTTCATAAAACCATGCTGACTCTTCCCAATTGCCTTGAGTTCATTTGTAACAAACCATTTTTATATATTTTTTAAAATCCAGTAAGAATAAACCCAGACATCAACTTAGGCACCAGACATTCAAAAGCACGCCCAGCCTAGTCAACCCTGCAAAGTCCTCCTCACTGGGTACTTGTGCCAAAATTGGAAGAACTGTCCCACAGGCTAGTCAAGCAACAGCCATCATCATACTCGCAGGATCATATATTTCAGCCATCGTCACAAACTACATCCTCACCATTCCTGGATATGTTTTGACCCACTGGCAGAACAGACCCACCAGAGGTGGTGGTACTGTGGTATACAGTCAAGAATGAGCAGCCTGGGTGTCCTCAACAATTGACTGTGACCCCTAAGAACATCAAGTCAAACATGAGCAAGGAAACCTTCTGCTGATTACCACTTACCACTCTATATTGATAATCAGTAGTTCCCCAGGTTGAACACGACTTGGAAAAAGCATGGAGGATAGCAAGGACACAGAATGTACTCTGAATAACATCAGTGTCCATCACCTAGAGTGTCTCAATGTCACACCGCTGACAGAGTTAGCAAAGCCCGAAGGACATATCTGCCAGACTGGCCATGTGGCAGATGGTGAGAGAACCAACCTGAGGTAGAACCTACTTGATCGCACCCTCATCAATCTACCTGTCACAATGCATCTATCCACATCTATCCATGACAGTACTGGTAAGTGATACCTTCACACCCTGAGAACACCTTCCAACACTTTGTGTGGCATCATCCTAAATGTCACAATTTTAGCAAGCTAGCAGCTCAAAACTGTGCATCCACAAGGTGCAGTGTGCCATCAGCAGGCAGAATTGTATTTACCACAAACCTCTTAGCTCAGCATATCCTGCACTCCACTTTACAATAAAGCCAGGAGACCAAACCTGCTTCAATGAGAAGTATAGGAGCCATGCCACAAGCAGCACCAGGCCTACCTAAAAATGAGATGCAAACCTAATGAAGTTAAGAATACATAACTAAACACATGCCAAAGAGCACAAGTGGCATACTATAAACAGAGCCAAGTGATCCCAAAACCAACGGATCAGGTCAAAGCTCTACAAACCTGCCAAAGCCAGTTGTGAATGGGTGGCAGACAATTAAACTACTAATGGGAGGAGGAGGCCACATAAAGATGCCCATCTTCAATGATGGCAGAGCCCAGCAATTAAGTGTAAAAGGAGAGGCTGAAATGTTTGTAACCATCCAGAAGTCCAGAATGGATGATCCATCTCAACCTCCTCCTGAGGTCCACACCATCTAGGTGCCAGTCTTCAGGCGATTTGATTCACTTCATGTAATATCAAGAAACTGTTGAGGCCACTGTATACAGTCTGAACGTAATGCTGAAGACTTAAACACCAAAATTGACCATGCCTCAGCCAGGCTGTCCCAGTACAGCTACAAAAAGGCATCTACCCTACAAAGAGAAAATTTCCCAGATATATCCTGTCCAGAAAAAGCAGGACAAATGCAATGTGGCAAACTTCTGTCCCATCAGTCTGCTCTCAATAACCTGCATAGTGATGGAAGAAGTCAAGCAGCACTTACTCACCAATAATCTGCTCACCAATGCTAAGTTTTGGTTCTGTAATGACCACTCAGCTCTACACCCCATTACAGCCTTGGTCCAAATGTGGGAAAAGGAGCTGAACTCCAGAGGTGAGGAGAGAGCAACTGTCCTTGACATCAAGGCAGTATTTAACTGAGTGTGGAATTAAAAAGTGCTAGTAAAATTGAAGTCAATGTAAGCCGGTGTGAAAACCTTACACTGATTAGGATCATACCTAGCACAAAGGAAGATAGTTAGAGGCCAATCATCTCAACTGCAGGATATTGTCCTGAGGAACTCCTGCAGCAGTGTGGTAGTCTTTATCTGCTTCTTCACAGACCTTTCCTCCAATGTAAGATCAGAAGTGAGGATGTTTACTGATGATTGTACAAAATTCAGTCTGCTTAACTCCTCAGATAATGAAACAGTCTATGCTCACAGGCAGCAAGACCTGGACAACTTTCAGCATAGGGATGTTAAATGGTGATTAATAAGTATGCCACACAAGTACCAGACAATGACCATTTCCAACAAGAGAAAGTCTAACCACTGCCCCTTGACATTCCACAGCATTACCATCACCAAATCCCCTACCATCAACATCCTGGAGGTCACCATTGACTAGAAACCTAACTGGACCAGTCATATAAATACTGTAGCTACAAGAACAGCTCCGAGGCTAGGTATTTTACAATGAGCAATTGACTCCCTGACTTCTTAATCCTTTCCACTATCTAGTCAGGAGTGGAATGGAATGTTAATTGTTTATTAATTATATGTTTAATTGTAAACAGGTGAAGGAGTTTCACTTGTGCACTTATATAAAAAAATAAATAGGAATGAACTCTAATCTGTGGTGGTTAGATTAGTGGGTGTATATTTGTAATGTGTACCTCTGTAAATAAAAAGATCATAAAAATGTATAACGATTAGGCTCTTGGTTTGTCCTTTATTGCTAGGCTTCACGGATGAAAACATGGTAGTACAGAATGGTGAAAGATTGGAAACTTGAAACAAGTTTCAGACATAAGACTAAAATCCCGGTGGCCATTGTGGAAAATGGCAGAAAGCAAGTTTAAATTCTCAGTCTATGATTATGTTCTGATGTTCTCAGAGTCTGAACCATATGACTAGTAGAAGAATAAAGTATATATGTGTATGTGAGCTATGAATCGATGAAATAGGAAACATGACATGGCCTTGGCATTGCTGCTTCCTACAAGAAGTAAGGTATTTTGAGTTGGATGCTCATAAGTCAGATAGTGTTGAAGGTTTGATCTTCTATTAGGGTTCCTGGATGAAATCTAAAAGAAAGACAATCTGTTAAATGCCTATGAGGCACCGTCAAAATTTGATACATCTTTGGATAACAGATGGTTATTTAATGGAAGAATATATCATGGACCTTAACAGATTGTATTAGTATGATCATTTCAATTACTGCATTGTGCCAAGGTATCTTGCCTGGTCAGGCAACTGATTCTAACTGGTGTTCATCTGTTAGAGATGGAGACCCTGTTGGATCAAATGTCTGCTGCCTTAAAAAAAGTCCTGGGGAAACAGTCATTTCCTTCAGCCTTCATGAACAAATGAGACATTCTGCAGTGACACAAAGAATAAAAGGCTTGTGATTACCAATTTTGAAATAGTCTAGATACTGGGTGTGGGTGTCAATACAATGGAAGATTTAAAGACATACAGAATGAGAATGAAGGCACCTTTAGTAAATAAAAACAAAAAAACTGTGGATGCTGGAAATCCAAAGTAAAAACAGAATTACCTGGAAAAACTAGCAGGTCTGGCAGCATCGGCGGAGAAGAAAAGAGTTGACATTTCGAGTCCTCATGACCCTTCGACAGAACTTGAGTTCGAATCCAAGAAAGAGTTGAAATATAAGTTGGTTTAAGGTGTATGTGTGTGGGTCGGGGGGGAGGGGGGTGGTGGGTGGGTGCGGGGGGTGGGGGGGCGGGGAGCGGAGAGAGAGAGAGAAGTGGAGGGGGGTGGTGTGGTTGTAGGCAAAAGCAGTGATAGAAGCAGATCATCAAAAGATGTCACAAACAACAGGACAAAAGAACACATAGGTGTTAAAGTTGGTGATATTATCTAAACGAATGTGCTAATTAAGAATGGATGGTAGGGCACTCAAGGTATAGCTCTAGTTGGGGTGGAGGGAGCATAAAAGATTTTAAAATATTTAAAAATAATGGAAATAGGTGGGAAAAGAAAAATCTATATAATTTATTGGAAAAAAAAAAGGAAGGGGGAAACAGAAAGGGGGTGGGGATGGAGGAGGGAGCTCAAGACCTAAAGTTGTTGAATTCAATATTCAGTCCAGAAGGTTGTAAAGTGCCTAGTCGGAAGATGAGGTGTTGTTCCTCCAGTTTGCGTTGGGCTTCACTGGAACAATGCAGCAAGCCAAGGACAGACATGTGGGCAAGAGAGCAGGGTGGAGTGTTAAAATGGCAAGCGACAGGGAGGTTTGGGTCATTCTTGCGGACAGACCGCAGGTGTTCTGCAAAGCGGTCGCCCAGTTTACGTTTGGTCTCTCCAATGTAGAGGAAACCACATTGGGAGCAACGAATGCAGTAGACTAAGTTGGGGGAAATGCAAGTGAAATGCTGCTTCTCTTGAAAAGAGTGTTAGGGCCCTTGGACAGTGAGGAGAGAGGAAGTGAAGGGGCAGGTGTTGCATCTTTTGCATGGGCATGGGGTGGTGCCATAGGAGGGGGTTGAGGAGTAGGGGGTGATGGAGGAGTGGACCAGGGTGTCCCGGAGGGAGCGATCCCTACGGAATGCCGATAGGGACGGTGAAGGGAAGATGTGTTTGGTGGTGGCATCACGCTGGAGTTGGCGGAAATGGCGGAGGATGATCCTTTGAATGCGGAGGCTGGTGGGGTGATAAGTGAGGACAAGGGGGACCCTATCATGTTTTTGGGAGGGAGGAGAAGGCGTGAGGGCGGATGCGCGGGAGATGGGCCGGACACGGTTGAGGGCCCTGTCAAAGACCGTGGGTGGAAAACCTCGGTTAAGGAAGAAGACGTCACATGAGGGGGACATGTTAAGGATTTTTTTTTTATTTTTAACATTTTTAAAAGTGTCAGCGATCTCCCTGAGGCAGCACTTAGCCTCAGGGAGATGTACGCATGCGCGAAAGAGCAAATAAGGAGAAACTGTTTCCGGTCTTAATTGGCCCACGTAAAATGGTGGCGGGGCCCACTTATCCAGCGGGGATCGGCTCCCCACCCACCAGAGATTGGGTCGGGCCCACCCACCCACCTGCCCGGCAGGCAGAAAATTCTGCCCAGTATGTTCAGTTCTGGGCTCCACACTTCAGAATAGATGTCATGGTCTTTGAGACAGTACAGAAAGGATTTATTGAATGGTACCAGGGATGAGACACTTCAGTTATGTGGTGAGATGGGAGTAGTTTAGCCTGTTCTCAGAATAGAGAAGCTTAAGAGGAGATTTGATACAAGTATTCAAAATAAAGAAGACTTTTAATAGAGCAAATAAGGAGAAACTGTTTCCGGTGGCAGACAGATCAGTGATCAGAGCACAAATATTTCAAGTGATTTGTAAAAGAATCAGAAGCAACATGAGGAAACTTTTTTTTTGACACTGTGTTATTGTGACCAGTAGAGCACTGCCTCATAGGGTGGTGAAATGAGATTCAATAGTAACATTCAAAAGGGTATTGGATAAGTACTTGAAGAGGGAAAATTACAGGGCTGTGGGGGAAAAGCATGGGTGGTGGGACTAATTGGGTAACTCTTTCAAAAGGCTAGCATAGGCACAACAGGCCGAATTACCACCTTCCGTGCTGGATGTTCAATGATTCTCTAACATGGCAAGATTGGCAATTTAGTAGAATCATGGAGCATGAGAAGTAGTTTACATCCTATCTGTAGCAGGGCATTGGCAGCGGGTGGTGATGTTGGGGGAGAGCACCATGCAGGGGAACTGGCTGGCCCCTTTGGACCCCTCCTTGCAAGGAGCAGGGTCTTTAACAAGCTGAGGGCTGGAACCAGCTATGAGGAGAAGGAGAAAACAGCAAGGCCTAATATAGAGCTGTGTGGCAGGTGCCTAGGGTTGCTTGCAGCCCCTGAGGATGGCTAAAGAACCAGGAAAAGAATTGGAAATCTAGTTAGACTGACTGGCAGCACCCCTGAATCTGAGAAGCCTCATGTGAGAGGCAGAGCAGGACTGCAGCCAGGAGTTGGGGGGCAGAACAAGCCTGGTGATGGCTGCGTTGAGGAGCCAAGTTCCCTACTAGGACAGAGATCTGAAGCTTTGGCAGCGAATCTTCTCTGTAAATAGTTTGTTTCTTGGAGTTACACTTTCCCTTGAAAGTTTAAACAGTGTTGATGCTAGTGGAATAAACAAAATTTGTTTTATAACCTTCGTGTAGTCAGCATGCTTAAATCCCACGTTATGTCTTGATGCCAGAAGTGGGATTCCACAGTACAAGTATCAGGTCATAGTGGTTAAAATGGAAAGGCGTCTGGCTGAGATCAAGTGATGGTGAAAGAATTGAAACTGGCCCTGTCAGTGAGGGAGGCTGAAGTAGCTGCAGCTCTAACAGAGGTGCAGGTTTTGCAATATGAAGCTGAAAGTTGAAATAATGACCATAAAGTGGATTCTAGTATGTCCTCCTTTAACATAGCAGGCGAAGGACAGAATGTCCCATCACAGATCACAGATTCTACCTGCTGACAGGTAGGAAGCTGGTCAGATTTGGGGGAAGATCAGAGATGTCCAACAACCTGCCAGCCCAGGACTGGATCGAAGATTCACAGCTAGTATGGCATCCAGGAGCCTCAACATGAGGGAGTAGGCAGGGTTTGTGATGGAAAATATCTGTAAAAAAAGCTCTCTGGAAAATACTGGGGAGAGGTGCAGATGTTAAAAGAAGTCCACGGTGGATCTATGGTCCTGCCACAGGTTTTTGGGAACAACGGTAGCCTGTCACAGCTGCACCAGAAGTTTTGCATACGAGTAAGCCAAAGGAGAGGAGTTGGTCTCTGTATCCCTGAAGCTGGAGAAGTTGTTTGACTGCATCATTCTCCTGGATCCCTCCTTCAGATTGACCAGGGATGTTCAGCTGAAATGTCAACTAACTGAAGTGGTGAGGGATGAGGATGTACAGAGGGAGTTGAGGACAGTGACAAACACCAACTGTCCTCTTTTGACACCCGAGTTCACATAAACTAGATTGTGGGGAAGACTGGACTCCTAAGGCTAAGAAAGAAGCCACCATCAGGGAGGTGACTGACAGAAGGGCGGGGATTTAGACCTCTTGTCATTGGGAAAATGCTAGAGGCCATTATTAAGGAAGAAATAGCAGGACATTTAGAAAAGCTTAACACAATTAAACAGTCAACATGGTTTTGTGAAAGGGAAATCATGTTTGACAAATTTGCTAGAGTTCTTTGAGGATATAGCGAGCAGAGTTGAAAAAAGGGAACCAGGAGATGTAGTGTATTTGGATTTCCAGAAGGCATTCGATAAGGTGCCACATAAAAGGTGATTGCACAAGATAAGAGCTCATGGTATTGGGGTAATGTATTAGCATGGATTGAGGATTGGTTAACAAGCAGAAGACAGAGAGTTTGGATTAATAGGACTTTTTCAAGTTGGAAAGACGTAATTAGTGGAGTGCCACAAGGATCAGTCCTAGGGCATCAATTATTTATTTTCTATACTAATGACTTGGAGGAGGGGGCAGAGTGTAATGTATCCAAATTTGCTGATGATACAAAAATAGGTGGGAGAGTGTGTTGTGATGAGGACATAAGGAATCTGCAAGGGGATATTGTCAGATCGAGTGAGTGGGCAAAAACTTGGCTGATGGAGTTTAATGTAGGAATTTGTGAGGTCATGCACTCTGGTAGGAAAAACCAAAAGGAAGATTATTATTTAAATGGAGAGAGACTCCAAAAAGTGCAGCACAGAGGGATCTGGGTGTTCTTGTGCATGAAGGTGCAGCAAGTAATTAAGAAGGCAAATGGAATTTTGGCCTGTATTGCTAGGGGGTTAGAGTTTAAAAATAGGGAAGTCTTGTTACAATTATATAGGGTGTTGGTGTGGCTGCACCTGGAGCACTGTGTACAGTTTGGTCCCCGTATTTAAGAAAGGATATACTGGCATTGGCGGCAGTTCAAAAGAGATTCACTAGGTTGATTCCTGGGATGAAGGGATTGACTTATCAAGAATGGCTAAACAGGTTACACCTTTATTCATTAGACTTTAGAAGAATGAGGGGTGATCTTATTGAAACGTACAAGATTCTGAGGGGGCTTGACAGGTTAGATATTGAGAAGATGTTTCCACTAGTGGTGGAATCTTGAACTAGGGCACATAGTTAAGGAATAAGGGGACACTCATTTAAAACTGAGATGTGAAGGAATTTCTTCTCTCAGAGGGTAGTGAATGTCTGGAATTCTCTACCCCAGAGAGTTGCAGAGGCTAGATCACTGAAAATATTTAAAGAGGAGGTAGAAAGATTTTTGAAATATCGGGGCGTTGAGGGCTTTAAGGGGCTGGCATGAAATAGGAGTTGAGGCCTGGGGCAGATCAGCCATTATCTTATTGAATGGCAGTGAAGTCTTGATGGGCCAAATGGCCCACTGCTGCTCCTATTTCTTATGTTCTTCTGCTGAAGAGGCAGGCGGAACAGATTGCATAGCAAGCACAAATCCAATCTTTGCTGTCCTATCTCTACAACAAGCCTTGCATCTGAGCACATCCAAGGGATACTCCAAAGAGGTGCTGGAATTATAACAGGGCTGTGCACTTCCAACGATACTGCCCTCAACAACCACAAACACCAGACGTCAGGCATGGCGACCTCATCCAGCACAATTCCATTCCTTGTCACTCACCAGAGAAGACACAGGTCTGGCAAAGGAAATAGAAATGCTGAGGCCCTAAGCAGGAAGATTGAACATGAAAAGCAGTCAGTTTAGAGAGGATT